>NC_091456.1:131614124-132261624 GCF_027789765.1 Dendropsophus ebraccatus
AAACTGCTGACTCCTGCTGCTCCAGTCTCTCCCACCGCTGCAGCAGGAGTTGGAAGTTTATGTGACGTGGCTTCACCAACGTTACAGAGACCTGAACACGCTGTACTGTAGTAAGTGCAGGGAAAATGCACTATAGGTGCATTCCTCATAATGAGTGTCTATTAGTAATCTTCATTACTTGTGTTGGGTAATAACATATCTTTAAATTATTTGCACGGACTTCCCCTTTAATCATTGGGGTATATTCAGAAATAGCAGTAGTGTGACATGATTTCTGACACAACTACCAAGAAACAGCAAAATATAATGGGTTGCCATCATTTCAGAAAAAAAACTTTTTACGCCACCTATTAAGTAGGCGTAATGTTTCAACTTTTTTTTCAAAATTTGGATATAATACCCTTGGAAAAAAATCAATTTTTTTTTTCAAATAGGAAACCACTGAGCCCAATGTATACGGGCTATAAAGTTATCACGACAAAAGAACTAATTGTAAAGTAATAAAATAATTTCAAATAAAAGTTTATAATTGCAATAATCATGCTGCTGAGCTTAGGAAGTAATAGTAAGCATAGGAATACTTTGACTGCTGGGTCACCTTTCACCATATTCACACCCTTTGTCTATCATCTGAGCTTGATTCCATTCATTGAACATTTTCTCACATTGATTACCAATGGGAAAAATGCGGTGTGAATAGGACGTGAGCAGATGCATTCCATCCCCCACTCTTGCAGCTTTGCAGCTTTACAACCTCCAAAAATCTGTTCTTACCAGAGGAAATATCCTACTATAAATACATAGCGCCATGTACATAATTACGAATGGAGCAAACATGAAGGGAATAGCTTAATGAGGTTACAAAGAGAACTAACAACCTGCACTGTAACACACCCATATAAGTACACAGTGCATCTGCCTCAGCCCAGTACTGGGAAAGCAAAAGATGAGTTGTATCTTTATGTTTCACATTAGATCACTGCATACAATGAAATATAACAATATAGTAAGACTAGAAGACTTTAATGGCAGTTTTTTTTCCTGTTGCTAATATAGGACCAATACATTATACGTCCTTATCAATAACGGAGCTCACAATCTAACTAAAAGTCATTGGAGTTACCTGTTAACACACAAGAAGTGATCAGCATTTTTAAGTATTAGGTGTTTTTTTTTTTGGGTTTTTTTTTTTAAACACCACTAAAATGCCATATTTGATGCACAACACTGCTGAGGTGTTGTTATGCAAACAAAACTATGACAAGCAAACTCAGCAGATCCTGACCCAGTTCTGCCAGGCAGCAGGGCAACGTTTCAGTGAAATCAAATATAGTCAAATATAGTTAGTTGGCGTTCCCTATGGACCACGGTGTTGGCACACCAACAATGGAGAGCATTATGGGCATTAGGGTATGTTGCATTTTTTTAAGCCAAAGCTGAGACTAGATTAAAGCATACGTCTCAGCCATTCCTGTAAGTATGCCCTCTACTTGTGATCTCTTTTGGCTTAGGCTTCAAAAACTATATAAAAAACCTCAACATGAGAACACATGAACACCCTTAGAGCCTTGGCATCATGTGCACTAATCCCTGTGCTTCTGTTCCATTGTGTTTTTTGGGTAAGTACCACTGTATTCCATCATAAACCCATCATTTCATGCCAGGCACCGGGTAAATTTCATGAATAAAGCAGTCTGCTCTTTGAGTTACAAAGTAATGCAACAGGTTGCTCTACTAAAAGCAAGAACTTTGATTGCCAAGTGCAGACATCTGCTCTGTCGAGATCAATGACAGCAGTGTTTTTAGGGCTATACTATACGGTTCAACTCTGGGAGCTCAAGCAGAGGTGGCAATGAGTAATATGCAGTCTACAGTCTAGACCAAACGCTGGCGCACATACAGTACATAGATCACTTGCAATGGGTCATTCATGCTTACACATCCATATCTTTACTGTAACAGCACGATTGCATATAACTTTTTATATTTGATTCACCTGTATGAAACATTACTGCACATAGAACATATTGGACATAGATCATGGGCCCTTCTTGGAGGAATAGATGGCTAGTCCTGTGTCTCTTGAGACTACTAAATTAGGCTTCATGGGTTCTACTTTTGCATATTTGTATTTTCCAGGGAGCAATGCACCTAGGATTTCACTCTATTAAGCACTTTAATCGGCAGCCCACAATGGTTTCTTTGGCTGGTTTCCCTGAGATCAGTGATCTGTTTCCTGTAAGAATAACTATTTCACATCTTTATAGTTTGTGTCCCCTTTGAATCTTTATCTGACTGTGGACCAGTACAGTGATCTAAATGATTGTTCATCATATGAAGACATTAAGAATAGTCATTGGGAGGAAGCTTTATGTCGATTACACATGGCAATAAATAGTAATAAAGGAAGCCAGTATTGTGCAGACATTGATCCCTTTGCGGTGCAGACATTCAGTACACAATGCACATTGTCCTTCAGAAGGTGGAACACTGCATTATTAGACTGGAATCATACATAATGTTTTTTTTGTTTAGCTTTGTTTCTGAAAGTTGTTGTTGTTAAACACAGCAGTGGCTGCAAAACATAAAAGAATTAATAAAAAGTTTTATATTTAACTATTCAAAGTGTCACTGTCGTTTGTGATGACTTTTGACTTGTCACAGAGACATGTCAAATTTTTGATCCGTTCAGGTCTGAGCGTTCAGAACAAGCCAGGAAAGGACTGCGCCGCACCATGGTCCACTCACGCTCTGTGTAAGCCTATGGAGCACGA
The DNA here is from genome assembly GCF_027789765.1 of Dendropsophus ebraccatus. NCBI lineage: Eukaryota > Metazoa > Chordata > Amphibia > Anura > Hylidae > Dendropsophus > Dendropsophus ebraccatus. The sequence continues at coordinate 131,616,899 of NC_091456.1, forward strand.
CTCTTTTTCTCTAACTTAGAGCAGAGAGTGGACAGGTTGCATCATGGTCCTCTCCCCACTCGCACTCCCAATCGGTACAGGTCTGAACACTCAGGCCCGGAACGATCAAAACCTTTAAAATGTCTATGACAAGTTTTAACAAATGACAGGTACACTTTAAAGAACAACTCCGGCGCTTAAAAAAAAACTGAACTGAAGCTCCAGTTGGTGTGTTCATTTTTTCTTCACTTCCTGGTTTAGGCTTTCCCATGATGCACTTTGTCCCCTGTAATGTCTAACTGACTAACAGCAAATCAGAGCTGAGCAACCTGAGTCATCTGACAAAGGGAGGCTGGCTTAACAGGTCTTAGACCCGCCTCCCTCTTGATGATGTCATTGTCACAAAATGGCTTTCACAGAGCAGCCTGGGGTCAACAGTCATTAGGTAAGAATGAGTTTACTTCACTTCCTGGTGTAGGGTTGGGGGGGGGATAGGGAAGGGGGGCAGATAGGTGATTGAAGCATAGTACAAAGTTATATAACTTTGTAATGTGTTTTAAATACTGGGAAAAAGCTTTTCACCGGAGTTGTCCTTTAAGTACAAGTATAACTATGTTAGTTAAGATGGGGATTTCAAACTGATTTTTTTCCAACTGGAGCCAGGTACTTGACAGTGACACATGTTTTTTCATGTGGAAATCAATGCGGTTTGGACAGCTAAAGCTTTTCTTTATATGTTTCCTGCTTCACTTCTAGCTTTGACTTAAAGAAAAACTTCCACAAAACAACATGTGTGATTTCTAATAGTTTCCTCACCTGGGACCCTGTATATTTGATACATTTCTGATGAGGATAATTATAGACATGGTAAAGCGGATCTGCAGTGCAGATTCTGGTTTTCCAATCCGTGGCACTTGGCTGTGAGTGGGTTTCCATCCATTTAATGTCCAAAGCCGAGATGTTGAGGATATGTTCATTTAAAGGGGTACTCCAGTGAAAGAAAAATCCTTTTAAATCAACTGTTGTCAGAAAGTTTCCAGATTTTTTTTTTTTACAGATTTATAAATATCCTCCAGTACTTGTTCCTGTACTCAGCTGCTGTATGCCCTGCAGGAAGTGATGTATTCTTTCCTTTCTGACACAGTGCTCCCTGCTGCCACCTTTGTGTCCGTGTCAAGGTCGCGCCTAGAGTAGTAGCAAGTCCCCATAGCAAACCTCTATTGCTCTTGACAGTACCTGACACAGACAGAGGTGGCAGCAGAGAGCACTGTGTCAGACTGGGAAGAATACACCAATTTTGCAGGACATACAGCAGTACTGGAAGGCTTGAAGTTTTTTTAATAAGACATTTACAAATCTGTATAACTTTCTGGCCCCAGTTGATTTAAAATCCCCCATCCCCTCTATGGAGGACCCCTTTAATTGCTGGGAATTACATCATGTTTACAAGTGGCCTGTAAATGTGTGTTCCTTGCATCTCTGTCTCCATATTTTCCAAGTGATTCATTCACTGATTCTTTCATCTGTTCCATTCCTCGCTGAAAGAACCCTATGTAGATGAACTTTCACTTCCTCTTCATAAAGACGTCATATGCAAAGCAAAATTTTCTTAGAAACTTCCCAGATTCTTACCACGTATCGTCTTTCTTTATACGTGTCATGTGACAAAACAGTGTTTTTAAGTGTGTTACACATACTTTTGTTATGTTTCCACAGAAATACAGCAGAGACAATAGGCTTAGCTTTGCTTTTACCCTCTCTTTAATCCAAGTGCATTGATAGTTTATTTATTATGACCCTATCAGTGTAGGTGAAATATGTAAGGCTGTGTTCTCACACACTGCAGTATTGTCACACACATTTTCACTGTAATTACAAAGTACTGCAACAACATGCAATGAAACTGCAACTTATAAACCCAACCTTACACTAACTGGTGAATAGCAAATTATTTGTGACTTGAATCCCTTATCCTTTACAAGTAAGAAAGGACATAGAAAATAGCTTTCACATCTCTTCAACAAAGAGATATCCCTTCAAGTCAAGTCTCACTCAATCTACGAGTCTTAGAACCTTGACTGGAGATTTTATACATCTCTTTGCTCAAGAGATGTGAGAGCTATTTTGCATATCCTTTCTTCCCAGAATTCCCAGTGGAGCACTAATGGTCTGTGAGGGCGCTATTACACAGAGTGATAATCGTCCGGATCGTTCCATAATATAGAAACAAAGATCAGCCGATGAAATCACCATCAGCTGATTGTTTCTTTAGGCCCAGACCTAAAATCATCGGCTGCTGACTGCGCATCGCTAATGTAATAGAAATTCGTGCCCAGTCGGCCCACCCATTCGAATGAATATTTGTTCAAAGTGCCACCCCAATATACATTAGAAGTAGCAGGCCAGCTGGGGCAAGACTGGAGCAGTGAGGGTGGTAGTCCTGCTCCCAGTGTGCCAAACTGCCTCATTTACAAATCTAATAAACTACTAAGTTCACAGAAAATGGTAAAGAGGATTAAGGTAAGAAAATTACCTTTATTCTCAGCAACCATTCCCATTAGGGACAAATCAGCAGGTTAGATACTTCTAACCTGCTGCTGACAGTTTCCTTTTAATAGTGGAGAGACCCCCTGTTAGTGAGCAGGCCGGCCAGGAATCCTTGCTGTGCCCTCTGCTTGTTGTGCAGAAAGCAAATAAAAGCTTAATAGAATAGACATAAAAGAATTATTCTCTAGTCTCTAATAGTTATCCCCTATGCACAGAATCGGGAATAACATGCTGATCAGTGGGGGTCTGACCTGGATCGGAAATAATTATTTGAGATTGAAAAGGCCTAAAGACACTGGGGGAGATTTATCAAACATGGTGTAAAGTGAAACTGTCTCAGTTGCCCCTAGCAACCAATCAGATTCCACCTTTTATTCCTCACAGATTATTTGGAAAATGAAAGGTGCAATCTGATTGGTTGCTAGGGGCAACTGAGCAAGTTTCACTTTACTCCATGATTGATAAATCTCACCATTTGTCTAGCAAAATAAGCTGTATCTGTCTACTCTTAGGCTGGGCTAAAAAAAAAAAAAAAAATCTATACTCACCTGACCTGATCCTTCCATTGCATCCATTCCAACGGTCTTCAGTTCTGGGAAAGCAACCCTTCCTGCTTTTGTCAGCCAATCATTGGTTAAGTGGGCGTGTCCTGTATGACAAAAAGAAAGCAGGCAATGCTGCTCAGTTGAGGCAGGGACTGTTTGAATGGACATGAATAGGGATTAGGGCAGAGTGTTTTTCATTTTTAGACCAAGTTTCAACACAATTTATTTTGCTGGACTACCCCTTTAAAGATGCGTCTGCCAAGGAGGGTTGAATTTTTATGCAAGGGTGTGGATACAAGTAGCTTTTTCCATTGTTCTATGCTAAAATGCATTAATTGTCATCAGACTTTTTGAGAATAATGGGATCAGTTCTAGCATACCTATCCCTCTGGTGTTTTAATAAAAAAGGAGGGAATCTGAACCGTATAGCCATGCAAGTGGCATTGGGCCCTTACTGTCTGTAGCTATCTGTGTAATCTTTTGGATTACAAACGGCTGCATTATGAACAGGTTCGTAGCTAGGATTCATGGGGCCCCATAGCAAAAAACTGTATGGGCCCCCCCCCTCGCCTACACACTAAGATATATATATATATATATATATATATATATATATATATATACAGGGCCGAATTAAGGTTGGTGGAGGCCCTTGGCGACAATCCCCCCCCCCCCCCCCTAAAAAAAAAGTAGGTGACTTAGCACAGACCCCTCCTCGCTCCTGGCTGTATGGGTCAGCATCCTCTTCTGTTATGCACGTGGTCACTAGAGGCTGCAGTACAGGGGAAGATGCCAGGCCCTAGAGACAGGAGCAGAGGGGCGGGGTGGACTAAGTATCAGAGTGTATTCCCACATTGTGTTTGTGTTAATAACGCAATGTGAGAACACAGCACTTTCTGTGCGCTGTTGCCCACTGTGTTAGGGCCCTATTACATGGCCTGATATCCTGGTAAGCAGCATCGTCCTGCTAGGGTTCGAGCTGGTGGGGGCCCCTAAGTGGTGGAGGCCTCGGGGCACGTGCCCCTGGTACCCTCCCTTTAATCCACCCCTATATATATATATATATATATATATATATATATATATATATTTGGTGATGTGGCCAAAAAAAAAAATTCTCTTGTGGCCAGAGGCAGAATCCTATGGTTATATACATAGGTGCAGGAGCAGACTACCTTTTGCTTAACCCTTTATTTATTGCAGTGTGTAAGTGACCCAATGTTCTCTTACATGCTGCAACACAAAAAAGGGTCAATACAGAAGACAATTAGCTCTGCTACTCCTGCACTGATAACCCCTGACCTCTGCAGGAACTCAGAGAACAGGGGTCAGAGGTTATCAGAGTAGTCAGACAGAGACCTAATTGTCTTCTGTATTAACCCTTTTTTGTGTTGCAGCATGTTAGAGAACACTGGGTCACTTATACACTGCAGTAAATAAGGTGTTAAGCAAAAGGACACAGGAGGCTCTTATCTTCCTTGGGCCCCCTCCCTCCATGGGCCCCATTGCAACCGCCTTCCCTGCCTATGGTAGCTATGCCACTGATTATGAAGCTGACAGTCAATTAGATTTTATTGTATAAAAAGCTTATTATCCCTTCTATGTGTCAATAATCGGGCCTTGCCTACTGAGTCTTATGCCACTTGCTGACATTTTCCACGTAATGGAAGCAAGTCATTAGAGGAACTCTTGGCGTTGGCTTTATACTGTATGATCAGGAGTACAGAGCTAATGGAAATGTTTCCTTTGATTGAGCTAAATTACCAGATGTATTGGCCTTCCCTGTAACTGTCTTTCTTCAGATCACATTAGGAGAAACCGCTAAATCCCAGGAAGGGTTCTCGGCAGTGTAATATTTTATGTATTGATCAATAATTTGTGAGGCAATTTTCATCATGTTAACTTAATGCAAGTGTAAACCTGAACCTAAGGACAACTTTTTTTCAACATGAATATAAGGCCGCATGCACATAGCACACAGGTGGCGGCATGCATTATGGCCAAAAATCAGATATGGTTTACGTTTTTGCACCAAATACAGAAAATACAAATGAAAAAAATAACAACAACACATGCTGTATGTGTAGTTGCTCCAAAAAGGCTGTGATCTTTGGTAAACCTTCCTGCAAACACAAGATGTGAACCTTGTCAGTGTCTTGTGTCTTGTCTTGTGCTATTAGATTTGGAGAGACCTAGTAAGAAGGCAGCCAGGACTGGAGAGGTGTGGAGCTGCTCATTCAGGCAATGCTATGGTAGTATTGTGTTTCCAAACACACTCAGCAGTATGTAATTACACGCTGCAGGAGCCACACTTCACGTGAACCTCTCAGCAGTATTATGTATCAGAAAAACCTATGTATAATTTACAATGAACTTGTACAGTATACACTATATGAACTTAAAATGTAAAGCAGTTTGGATGCCCTAAGCGTATAGGTTTTAGTGGAAACACTGTTCTACATGATTACAGGTGGGTTCATTCCTCACAGACTGTAGTTCAAGGAATGTATTGTGTACATGCCCTCAAAGTATTGTGTTCTCTAAACCGCACTACAGCAACCATGTTGTGAGTTCTGTTCTGGATTGTTGAGATATTTTACATGTATATTCAACTGGTTGCAATTGGAATTGTCAGGCAATGTTCCCACAATAAGAAAAATTACAGCCGTCTTTCTGGACGGTCGCTATTTGTAGCGCCAAACTTTTGTAAATGATAGGTAATGTTCATGACCATTATTTGCGACCATGATTATCAATAGATGATCGTCTTTCGGTGATAAAATGATGGCCGTCCAGAATAATTACCTTAACTTGCATAATACTTCCATACTTTGGCACCAAAATTCCGGTCGCCCAAAAAGGCAGCTGTAGAATGGCCAAGAAAATAGCCTCTGACATATTCAGTGCATTCTAACAAAAGATTGGCTGACAATACTATTACAAATATGATTTCACACATAGAACACCACATAGAATCCAGCAGGGTAAATCATTTTTTCAATCCACCAAACTCCCCCAAATTACCAATAAAGCATTACTGTCATTAATAGAAACTTCTGACATGTTGCAGCTAGTCACCAGCCTCATTGGTCTTGGGCAGTCTGGGCTAGTATCACTTCTGAGGCATTGGTCATGTGATTACATGTCACCATCATAGGGAAGTAAACAGGCTGTTTATTATGTAAGTACATTTCCTGCTCTTAGCTTAAAGTCCTGGACATCCCCTTTAAACGTACTGGTTGCCCTACTATCAGCTATATAGGTATACAGAATGTCTTTCCAACCAGATGAATGTCCTTAGAATTATTTGTTGGACGTTCTCTCTTTTTTATTTCTAGTACAGTAATACCTCGGTTTTTTGAACGCTTTGGAACTCGAACTGCTTGGTATTCGAACGAAAAATTTACCCAGAAGTAGTGTTTGGAATTCGAACTTTGCTCGGTTTTCGAACGTTTTTCGAACGTTTTTGTGAGCGTGGATGGTGGATTGTACCTGGCGAGTTAAGCAGTGGTGAGGCTTCACATACAGTACAGTGCTGTAGAAGACTGCTGGAGTGCATATACAGTGCAGTAGTAGTACAGGCAGTGCACCACCATCTCCCATACAATACAGTGCTTGGATGGGGGGGGGGGGGGGGGTGCTATACAGTAAAGGATGGGTGAGGAGTTGGTGACTACTGTACTATAATTGCTGGTTCTGATGAACATTTCTTATGTTTAATGTCCTGTACAGTATAGTGCTGTTCTGTACTGTACTGTAGTGATTATACTGAGCACTTATCTGTAATAAATGAGTATTGTAGGTAATTATTGGTGGCTGCTGGAACCAATTAATCACATTTACATTATTTCCTATGGGAAGACACTGCTCGGTTCTCAAACTGCTTGGTTCTCAAGCTGCCTTCCGGAACCAATTAAGTTCGAGAACCGAGGTACCACTGTATTTTAAATTAATAAATGATTTCCTTATATTATTTGATATGTGATCTACCAGCAATTTGATGTGTATGAAATGTTAGACATTGGTAAACAAAGGATAGGGCATGTAATGGTGCGTTTACACAGACAGATTTATCTGACAGATTTTGGAAGCCATAGCCAGGAATGGATTTGAGAAGAGAAGAAATCTTACTCTTTCCTTTATTTCCCTGTGTATAGTCTGTTCCTGGTTTTGGCTTTAAAAATCTGTCAGATAAATCTCTCTGTGTAAACGCACCATTAGAGTTCAGCATGTTCCACCCTTGTTCCCTTGGAAGATTAACCCTTAGAGCAGTGATTTTCAACCTTTTTTGAGCCACGGCACACTTTTTATACTTAAAAAATCCCGGGGCACACCACCAACCAAAATGGCACAAAATGACATTAAAACAGTACATAATTATACATATAGTTAATAGTATAGATTCTAAATGTATTTATACTCACTCAGTGTGAAACCTGGGCCTGTTTTCTTCTCTCCCCTGTGCTTCTCTCCACCATACTTCTCCCCCCTACTTCTCTCCTGTGCTTCTCTCCACCATACTTCTCCCCCCTGCTTCTCTCCTGTGCTTCTCTCCACCATACTTCTACCCCCTGCTTCTCTCCTGTGCTTATCTCCACGATACTTCTCTCCCCCTGCTTCTCTCCCCCATGCTTCTCTCCTGTGCTTCTCTCCCCCCTGCTTCTCTCCACCAAACTTCTCTCCCCCCTGCTTCTCTCCGCTGTTTCTCTCCCCCATCCCCATGTTTCTCTCCCCCCTGCTTCTCTCCCCTGTTTCTCCCCCATCCCCATGTTTCTCTCCCCCATCCCCATGTTTCTCTCCCCCATCCCCAGGTTTCTCTCCCCCATGCTTCTCTCCCTGTCTCTCCCCCCTGTTTCTCCCCCATGCTTCTCTCCCCCATCCCCATGTTTCTCTCCCCCATCCCCAGGTTTCTCTCCCCATTGTTTTCTCCTGTTTCTCTCCCCCATCCCCAGGTTTCTCTCCCCCCCTTCCTCCTCCGAGATGGTCGCCGCTGCTGTCCGCCTCACCTACTGGCGGCCCGTAGGGCCCGGACGTGCTCCTCCAATCAGCGGAGAACGGGAGCGTGGTGCGCTGCGGCGGGACGTGATTGAATGCGTGCATCACAGCCCGCCGCAGCGCACAACGCTCCCGTTCTCCGCTGATTGGATAGGAGGATCACGTCCCGGCACTACAGGCGGCCAGTAGGTGAGGCGAACAGCAGCAGTGGGGCGATCTGCAGGGGCACCATAGTTTGGGGAACTTTCCCCACGGCACACCCGACCATGTGTCGCCGCACACTGGTTGAAAATCACTGCCTTAGAGGACCGGGCCAATTAAAATTTTTGCATTTTCGTTTTTTCCTCCTTGTGCTTAAAAGGCCATAGCACTTGCATTTTTTCACCTACAGACCCACATGAGCCCTTATTTTTTGCACCACTAATTGTACTTTGCAATGACAGGCTGAATTTTTTCATAGAGTACACTGCAAAACCAGAAAAAAAATTCAATGTGTGGTGAAATTGAAAAAAAAAAGGCATTTCTTTTATTTGTTTTTTTGTTTTGTTTTTACACCGCTCGCCCTGGGGTAAAACTGACTTGTTATATATGTTCCTCAAGTCGTTCCGATTACAATGATATGTCACATGTATAACTTTCATTGTATCTGATGGCCTGTAAAAAATTCAAACCATTGTTAAAAAATATATGTTCCTAAAAATCGCTCTATTCCCAGGCTTATAGTGCTTTTATCCTTTGGTCTATGGGGTCATTTTTTGCGCCATGATATTTACTTTCTATCGGTACCTTGGTTGCGCATATACGACTTTTTGATCACGTTTTATTACAAATTTTCTAGATTTGATGCGACCAAAAATGCGCAATTTTGCACTTTGGGATTTTTTTACGCTTACGCCATTTACCGTGTGAGATCAGGAATGTGATTAATTAATAGTTTGGGCGATTACGCACGCGGCAATAGCAAACATGTTTATTTATTTATTATTTATAACATGGGAAAAGGGGGGTGATTCAAACTTTTATTAGGGGAGGGGGCTTTTTATTAATAACAACAATTTTTTTTTTACTTTTACACTTATACTAGAAGCCCCCCTGGGGGACTTCTAGTATGAGCACTCTGATCTCTCATTGAGATCTATCCTGTATACCAGAAGCATTACGGCGCTGAGCCCGGCAGGAGTAGGATGTGTAGATCGCTCCTCCGGGACAACGTCCTGGAGGAGCGATCCACCCCACTAGACACCAGGGATGGCTGCATTCAAGTAATCAGATGCAGCTGTCAACTTTGACAGCAGCATCCGATTCCTTTATTAGCGGGCATGGCAATCGGACCGTGCCTGCTAATAGCAGCTGCCCCGGGCTACATGCCGCACCGGGGACCGCGGCCTCGCGGCCACGCTCTGAACACACGTAGGCGGCCCTGGGCGTACAGATACGTCCAGGGTCGCCTAAGGGTTAAAGGGGTTGTCCAGCGAAAAACTTTTTATTTCATATCAACTGGTGTCAGAAAGTTATATAGATTTGTAATTTACTTCTATTAAAAAATCTGAAGTCTTCCCATACTTATTAGCTACTATATGTCCTCCAGAAAGTGTTGTTTTATTTTCAGTCTGACACAGTGCTCTCTGCTGACATCTCTGGCCGAGACAGGAACTGTCCAGAGCAGGAGAGGTTTTCTATAGGGATTCATAGAAAACCAAGACACAGTTCCTGTCCCGGCCAGAGATGTCAGCATAGAGCACTGTGTCAGACTGAAAATAAAACAACACTTTATGCAGAACATACAGCAGCTAATAAGTATGGGAAGACTTGAGATTTTTTAAAAGAAGCAAATTACAAATCTATATAACTTTCTGACACCAGTTAACATGAAAGAAAAAGATTTTTGCTGGGCAACCCCTTTAACTAATGCTGTTGAAGTACCAGAAGCTGACCCCTTTCTACCCAATCCAGTGTACCTGTATGCTTGTCTGAGTCAAGCGTACATGCCCATGTGGATGTTGGGGGATAGCTGTTATACTATGACTGGCTTTAGCAGAGGAGATTGCAGACAAAGATGTGTGACAACAGCGACTTCACTAAAATAGCTTTGTCATATGTAAAGTACCTGTAGATCAAGGAATAGTGAGTCACAACACAGCAAACAATGGCATTTATTTGTAGAGACGCAGCCATATGCACATAACAGGTAGCACCACCCAAACTGACCCCCCTCTGCTTTGTTTGCTTACCTCTGCAGTCAGGTCAGAACAATGAATGTGACCCTCCATGCTCGAGATAATTGTTATATAAGATCAATAGTGAAAATCATGTGCTAGTGAGGGTAAGGGTGTCATGATGGAGTCATATTCCCTCTTTTGCTGCTGACATTACTGACATGTCAAATGTTTTGATAGACCAAAGCCCCACTGATCGCAAGAACCAGGGGGGAGAAGTGCTCCCTAAGAACATTCTCTCCCCTCCAGGGACGTAACTACTACTGTAGCAGCTATAGCAGCTGCTATGGGGCCCACCACATCAGGGGACCCTGTTGCCTGTTCCTGCAGTACACTGGGCCCCCTATTAGGGGCAAAGCGGGCCTTCCAGGTTCTGCAAATGTCCCTTAAACGGAAAGCACTCCTGAAGAGCCCTTGCAGTTTTAACTAGACTTGATGGCTGAGTGGTCAGTCGGGAAGGGGGGGGGGCCCTAATCAAAAGTTTGCTATGAGGCCCAGCCATTTCTAGTTAAGCCCCTGCTCCCCTCTCTGGCCTTGTGGCAGGAGATTAACCTCTGTAGTATATATCTATGGGCTGTCTCCTTCTGTAAAACAGGACAGAAGCACTGAGCCATGTGCTTCATCCTGCTGGTTTTAGCGATTGGTGGGGGTCAGAACACCCAGATCTCAAATGATCAAAGCTTTTGACATGTCTTGACAGTTATATATTTATTTATACTTCAGATACTTAAAGGGAACCTGTCACCTTGAAAATGCTACCTAAGCTATTGGCATCATGTTATAGAGCAGAAGGAGCTGAGAAGATTGATATATATCTTTATGGGAAAATATTTAGTATAACTTGTAATTTATTGTTTGAAATCTCTGATATTTCCATGCTAAAAAGTCCAGTCCATTGAGTGACACCGCCCACTCAACTCCTTAACCCAGAATGAGCAGGGATTTCAATTAAGAAGTTACACGTTATACAGAATCTTTTCCCACAAATATATACATCAGTCTGCTCAGTTCTTCCTGCTCTATAACATGATGTCTATAGACTAGATAGCATTGTCCTGTTGTCAGGTCCCCTTTAAGGGAGCTTTGGTGTCATTACAAAAGGGAATCCCAGAATGAATGCAGTGAGGGATAGATAGATGGTGACTGGAGCAATCTGACACACTGGCAGGAATACATCCAGTTACACCATGGAGGCAAGTTCCTGGATCCATGAATGTTTCTGCAGTCCTTATGTGACTGGCTCATTCCAGTTTTACTCCGTAGCAACCGAAAATGTACAATACTTCTATGGAAGGATAAGTAGAAAAGGTCAAACTGTAACAGCGCACAAGGGCCATCATGTGCCCCAAGCTGTACCGCACAAGTCTCCATGTTAAGCCGGTTATAAACATTAAACTCAGCTGAACATGACAATTTCCACAGGATCATATGACCTCATGTGCACAGGGCCTACTGACAGTGCCCAGATGGCAGATGATAGGGGGATCCAGCATGTTACATCCTTTTGTTCTCTGGGATATAAATGGCTGCCATAGAAGATGTCTGGCAGCGGATTTCTCCCCTTTCAGATCTGAACTTCCATGTGTATGGGGGGATTGGGAGAAGTATAAATACAGGCAAGTGTGATCTATGGCGCTGTCATATGTGAGGAGTCTACAGTCACCATGATGAGAGTTGTAGTTCCATTCTAGCCTCTGATAAATTCCAACCACCAATGGAGCCCATTGACCAAAACTGTGCTTGTTTGCCCAGAGCAACCAGACCTCCACTTTCATTTTACCAGAGTAGTTAGGAATAGAAAGCTGCACTGTGATTGGTTGCTATGTGACACAAAGATTTTCTTTCAGACATTTTTAATAATATTCCCTCCACAATGATAACTGCTTTGGTGTCAGCACGCTGTGTGGCAGCTCCCTGACCTCTCTTTTATCTCCCCCCCCCCTCCCTCTGCAGGCGATTGGAACAATCCAGGAAAGTCCTGGGAGACAACCGTTAGGTCCCTCAGGAACCCTCCAGAGGGCGTGTCCTAACACCCCGCCCATGCCACGAGGCCCTCGGGAACGCCCCCTTATTTTATCATCCAATAGCAGCAGTGCTGCTCAGTGCTCCACGCCCGTTAATGTAGATGAGTGAGGGTTCCGGGGAGATTTGCACGGTGGTCAGTCAGAGAGTGCGGGGTACGGGCACCGGAGCGCTTCATACGCGGCACCATCACTTGTTACGTCGTGTTACGTGTCGGGTGACTGGCTATTGTTGCATCACCGAACAACCGGCGCATTGAGCACGGAGCTCTGGAAGAACGAGGGCGCGCCCCGTCGTGTGTCTGGGGCTCAGCGTGCGGTCACTGCTCCCGGGATGGAGGTCCAGCCGGTGCCGGAGCCGGGGGAGAGCCAAGTAGGTGCCCAACGGGATTGGGGGGCAGAGCCCTGTGTGCCATATGTGAGGGAGCGGGGAGCAATGTGCGGCGGCTGAGGAACGGATGCGTTATGGCTGTCCGTATATGTGTACTGATATCCCAGCTATCATCGACGTATACATCTCATCCATATATATATATATATATATATATATATATATATATATCTCCCATCTGTCATATACGTATACATCTCATCCACTTATCCATATGTATATATCCCAATATCCCAGCTATCATCTATGTATACATCTCGTCCACTTATCCATAAATATATATATCCCAGCTATCATCTACGTATAAATCTTATCCATATATATATATATATCCCAGCTATTATACATCTCATCTCTATCTATCTATCTATCTATCTATCTATCTATCTATCTATCTATATATCTCCCATCTATCATATATGTATACATCTAATCCTCTTATCTATATATCCAATAACCCATCTATCATATATGTATACATCTCATCCATGGATGGGGTCAGTGCGGGGCTGGCTACCATTGGTTCTGTGTCTGTTAGATTGTTAGCTCTGTGGACACAGCCGCCCAATATAGTGCCATTGTTTCCCTATTATCACTATATATCTGTGTGTGTGTGTGTGTGTGTGTGTATGTATAATATATATATATATATATATATATATATATATATATATATATATATATATATATATATATATATATACACACACAGGCACATTGAGGTCGGTCCATGAAATTGGTTTTGCCATTTTTCGTGGCCATCAGGTGTTCTGCTAATCTTTCGTTATAGGGCGGTGGTCATAAAGTTTCAGTAGTGCAGCGGATCTCTCATAGCCGCCATGTCTTTCTGCTGATAATGTGGCAGCGGTGCCTTGGGGGGCGCTGTGTCTGGTAGGGACAGGAATGGGCCATACACTTGTATGCTGCATAATGTATGCACCCCAGGGCTGTGCAGCCGGCGTAGTCATACACTGTGGCACACGGCTCGGTGTATTGGAGGTGTGGGGCTGGTCCAGCATCCGGCATAGTCATACACTGTGGCACACGGCTCGGTGTATTGCGGGTGTAGGGCTGGTCCAGCAGCCGGCGTAGTCATACACTGTGGCACACGGCTCGGTGTATTGGAGGTGTGGGGCTGGTCCAGCATCCGGCATAGTCATACACTGTGGCACACGGCTCGGTGTATTGCGGGTGTAGGGCTGGTCCAGCAGCCGGCGTAGTCATACACTGTGGCACACGGCTCGGTGTATTGGAGGTGTGGGGCTGGTCCAGCAGCCGGCATAATCATACACTGTGGCACACGGCTCGGTGTATTGGAGGTGTGGGGCTGGTCCAGCATCCGGCATAGTCATACACTGTGGCACACGGCTCGGTGTATTGCAGGTATGGGGCTGGTCCAGCATCCGACATAGTCATACACTGTGGCACACGGCTCGGTGTATTGCAGGTGTGGGGCTGGTCCAGCATCCGGCATAGTCATACACTGTGGCACACGGCTCGGTGTATTGGAGGTGTGGGGCTGGTCCAGCATCCGGCATAGTCATACACTGTGGCACACGGCTCGGTGTATTGCAGGTGTGGGGCTGGTCCAGCAGCCGGCATAGTCATACACTGTGGCACACGGCTCGGTGTATTGGAGGTGTGGGGCTGGTCCAGCATCCGGCATAGTCATACACTGTGGCACACGGCTCGGTGTATTGCAGGTGTGGGGCTGGTCCAGCATCCGACAAAGTCATACACTGTGGCACACGGCTCGGTGTATTGCAGGTGTGGGGCTGGTCCAGCATCCGGCATAGTCATACACTGTGCCACACGGCTCGGTGTATTGGAGGTGTGGGGCTGGTCCAGCATCTGGCATAGTCATACACTGTGGCACACGGCTCGGTGTATTGCAGGTGTAGGGCTGGTCCAGCAGCCGGCATAGTCATACACTGTGGCACACGGCTCGGTGTATTGCAGGTGTAGGGCTGGTCCGGCATAGTCATACACTGTGGCACACGGCTCGGTGTATTGCAGGTGTGGGGCTGGTCCAGCATCCGGCATAGTCATACACTGTGGCACACGGCCCCGTGTATTGCTTTGTAAGACTCTTTATTACAGGTGTAGGGCTGGTCCAGCAGTCGGCTCCATCCGCACATGTAACACTAGTGATGGTCACTTTGCACCATCATCATTCTAGTCTGCGAGAGAACAAGGGGCGTCTCCTGGTCCTGGCAGCATCTTCCCAGTCATCTATAGACCTGACAAGTTCCCAGCCGCCTCCGCTCTGCTGCATCGCTGCTGTCTGATCCCTAGTTACACAGGAAGTGGAGCTGTCTCTAGAGAGAACTCACTGCCTTGTTTACAACTTAAGTTACTATGTCTCAGGCCGTAGTATTATTTATGGTATATAAACAAGTGTATAACGGAGGTGCCTATACCGTAACACTGTGTGCCTTCAGGTTAAGGTCAAGGCTACACTGCGGTTTTGTAGGACTACAAGATAGATATTACCAATTGAGTGACAGCTGCAATACTGCATATAACCTGGTGTCCTGCAGCTGGAGCTCCATAGTTATCAATCTGGTAGCATTACAGAAAGTTGGAGTGTAGCCCTGGCCTTACTGTACCTGCATAACACATTTTACCCTAGAAGTGGAGGCAGTGCACTGGGTATAGTAATATGGACCCCATGTCTTCTCCTGGAGGAGGTCTGCATACTGCAGTGCTAACAGCATCAGACTCTAAAGGGTGTGTTCACACGCGGCAGATTTTTTTTTTTTTTTTTTTTTGCTGAAATGTCTCTACATCTGGAGTTAGTTCTCTAGCACATGCATGGATATCTGCAACCCCTTCAATCTGCCATATGGGGACATAGTCTATGAGGGCCGCTGCGGCTATATAGCCCTGTCTGTGCTGCACTGGAGGTATCGCATGCAGGAGCGCCATCATTCAGCAGCTTTATGCTGTGGTTTGACATTGAAGTTAATTGGTAAAGAATGAAGATGATATTTTTCTGTATTTTTATATAAATAACCAATCCTTATTAATGATAGGACTAGGGCTGGGCGATATTGGCCTAAATCAATATCGCGGTTTATCGCACATGTAGCCGCGGTAACGATAATTGAACGATAATTATGACACACCCCTTTTTTGCAAACCACACCCACTTGCCGTGCCAAACTGGCGATATTTTGATTCAAAAAAGTAAAATAGAACTCACTGAGCAGCAACCCATGGTTAGTCTATTATCATTATTATTATTATTTGTCATTATTAGGGGGTCTCAGCAGAGACCTGGACATGTGTATATACAGGTATACAGCCTCTACAGGGTATACACAGGTCACAGAGGGATAGGTGTGTATGACTATATGGGGGGGGATGGATTGGGGTGTATTACTATACAGGAGGTTGGGATCGGGTTACAGGACTATACAGGCAGCGCATAGGGATAGGGGGCGGATAGGGGTGTATGACTAAACAGGGAGGGCGGATAGGGGTGTGTGACTATACAGGGAGCGTGGATAGGGGTGTGTGACTATATGGGGGGGCGGACAGGGGTGTATGACTATACAGGGGGGCAGATGGGGGCATATGACTATACATAGGGGGGCGGATAGGGGCGTATGACTATACGGGGGGAGGACAGGGGTGTATGATTATAAGAGGGGGGCAGCTGGGGGTGACTGGGGCAGCTGGGGGGTGACTGGGGCAGACTGGGGGTGACACAGGGGGACTGGGGGTGACACGGGGGGACTGGGGCAGCTGGGGGGGACACGGGGGCAGCGGGGGGGACACAGGGGGACTGGGGCAGACACAGGGGGACTGGGGCAGCTGGGGGGACACGGGGGACTGGGGCAGACACAGGGGGACTGGGGCAGACACAGGGGGACTGGGGCAGCTGGGGGACACACAGGGGGACTGGGGCAGCTGGGGGGGACACAGGGGGACTAGGGCAGACACCAGGGGACTGGGGAAGCTGGGGGGGGGGGGGACACAGGGGGAATGGGGCGACTGGGGCAGACACAGGGGGACTGGGGGAGACACAGGGGGACTGGAGCAGACACCAGGGGGACTGGGGCAGCTGGGGGGGGGGGGGGGACACAGGGGGACTGGAGCAAACGCCAGGGGACTGGGGAAGCTGGGGGGGGGGGCACAGGGGGACTGGGGGAGACACAGGGGGACTGGAGCAGACACCAGGGGGACTGGGGCAGCAGGGGGGGGGGGGGGGGACAAAGGGGGACTGGGGCAGCTGGGGGTGACTGAAGGAGGACTGGGGCAGCTGGGGGTGACTGAAGGAGGTCTGGGGCAGCTGGGGGGACACGGGGGGGACTGGGGCAGCTGGGGGGGGGGACACAGGGGCAGACACGGGGGGACAGGGGCAGACACGGGGGGACAGGGGGGACACGGGGGGGACAGGGGGGACACGGGGGGGACAGGGGCAGATGGGGGACATGGGGGGGAATGGGGCAGCTGGGGGGGGGGGACATGGGGGGGAATGGGGCAGCTGGGGGGGGAGGACACAGGGGGACTGGGGCAGCTGGGGAGGACACAGGGGGACTGGGGCAGCTGGGGAGGACACAGGGGGACTGGGGCAGACACCAGGGGACTGGGGAAGCTGGGGGGGGGGCACAGGGGGACTGGGGCAGCTGGGGGGGACACAGGGGGACTGGAGCAGACACCAGGGGACTGGGGGAAGCTGGGGGGACACAGGGGGATTGGAGCAGCTGGGGGGGACACAGGGGGACTGGAGCAGCTGGGGGGGACACAGGGGGACTGGAGCAGCTGGGGGGGACACAGGGGGACTGGAGCAGCTGGGGGGGACACAGGGGGACTGGAGCAGCTGGTGGGGACACAGGGGGACTGGAGCAGCTGGGGGGGACACAGGGGACTGGAGCAGCTGGGGGGACACAGGGGGACTGGAGCAGCTGGGGGGGACACAGGGGGACTGGAGCAGCTGGGGGACACAGGGGGACTGGAGCAGCTGGGGGGGACACAGGGGGACTGGAGCAGACACCAGGGGACTGGGGCTGCTGGGGGGGGACACAGAGGGACTGGAGCAGCTGGGGGGGACACAGGGGGACTGGAGCAGCTGGGGGGGACACAGGGGGACTGGAGCAGCTGGGGGGGACACAGGGGGACTGGAGCAGCTGGGGGGGGGGCACAGGGGGACTGGGGCAGCTGGGGGGGGGACACAGGGGGACTGGGGCAGCTGGGGGGGGGACACAGGGGGACTGGAGCAGACACCAGGGGACTGGGGCAGCTGGGGGGGGGGGGGGGGACACAGGGGGACTGGGCAGCTGGGGGGGGGGGGGGACACAGGGGGACTGGAGCAGCTGGGGGGGGGGACACGGGGGGACTGGAGCAGCTGGGGGGGGGGACACAGGGGGACTGGAGCAGCTGGGGGGGGGGACCAGGGGGACTGGAGCAGCTGGGGGGGGACACAGGGGGACTGGAGCAGCTGGGGGGGGACACAGGGGGACTGGAGCAGCTGGGGGGGGACACAGGGGGACTGGGGCAGCTGGGGGGGGGACACAGGGGGACTGGGGCAGCTGGGGGGGGGACACAGGGGGACTGGGGCAGCTGGGGGGGGGACACAGGGGGACTGGGGCAGCTGGGGGGGGACACAGGGGGACTGGGGCAGCTGGGGGGGGGACACAGGGGGACTGGAGCAGCTGGGGGGGGGGGGGACACAGGGCACACAGGCACACAGGTTCCCCTCCCGGCCACACATGCAGGTCCCCGGTCTCTGGCTGCAGAGACTGTAATGGTGATAGCGTCGCTGCCATTACTGGAGCTGTAGAGCGGGATCGGGGGATGCAGATCCCGCTGTTCAGCTCCAGGACCCGCAGGACGCTATCACCATTACAGTCTCTGCAGCCAGAGACCGGGACCTGCATGTGACGGCGACGGGACGCGATATGTACAGCTGGTCAGCCGCGGCTGTTAGGGCCCTATTCCACTGGACGATTATCGTTCAGATTATCGTTAAATCGTTCGAATCTAAACGATAATCGTTCGGTTGAAATGCAGTTAACGATTAACGACCGAACGAGAAATCGTTGATCGCTTTATAAGACCTGGACCTATTTTTATCGTTGCTCGTTCGCAAATCGTTCGCGTTGAATAAGACATCGTTCGGTCGTTCGCAATAGATACGAATGCAATAGCGAATAAATAGCGAAGAAAAAACGATCGCAATTACGATCATAAGTAACGATTATCGTTCAATGGAAATGAGTGAACGTTTTCAGGTCTTTCGCAATAGTGGTCGTTTGCGATCGTTAATCGTTAATGATATGCAAACGATAATCGTCCAGTGGAATAGGGCCCTTAGGCGGAATGCCCGACCGACCTGCACCTCACTTCCCGGCACAAGTCCCGTCCGAGCGGGGCGGGGAGGGCAATGCTGTGTGTGCAGGTGCAGGGACGCCGGATGGGACCGGACTTGACGGGTGGGCGCATGGACGGACAGGTGCGGCGGGACGGGGCCTGGACGGGTGGGGAGGGAAGTGGTGAGGGCGCTCGGACGGGCGGGGGGCGCTTGGCTGCGGGGGGCGGGCGGCTTTGTCACCTGGACCCCGCTGCTCCTCCACCTCCCGCTCTGATACCGGCGTCCCTGCACAAGTTATTGTGCTGTGTGTGCAGTGACGCCGGCATGTCCGAGCTGGAGGAGCAGCAGAAAAATACAAAAAAAATACAAAAATACCGCAAATACCGTCCTGGCTAAGTTGAGGTCGGTTAACCGACGCCAGTGACGGTATCGGTATTTTTGCGGTATACCGCCCAGCCCTAGATAGGACCCAGATGGCTTCATTCAGCAATAAAGGTGACTGCACCTGTGACTGTGGGCTAACTCCTGACCCCTGCACCACCCTTATGGCCTTTCCTCTATGCCTGCCAAAGTGTGCGCATATTCTCAATGGAGGACAAGATTAGGAAAACATGGCCACTTTCTTCCAGAGATATAACCACTCTTGTTTCCAGTTTGGGTGAGGTTTTGCAACTCAGTTCCATTGATGTGAATGGAGCGTAATTGCAAACCATACCTGAACTGGAGACAAGAGTGTTGCTGTCTCTGGAAGAAAGTGGCCATGATTCTCTAGCACTGGATAACCCCTTTTAAGAGGAACCTGTTACTTGCCTGCAGGTATTTTATTCCAGGATATGTTCAGACTGAGGAATCCACACAGAGAAGCAGATTCCGTCGCTCGCCACTGGTCACGGCCACGTGCATCTCTGCCAGTGCCATAGACTCCATTCTATGGTCAGGCAGATTCTGCCGTCCGTCCAAAGAATGAACCTGTTGTTTTTTTTGGACAGACGGAGGAATCCCCCTGACCATAGAATGGAGTCTATGGCACGGGCAGAGATGTGAGCAATGGAATCCGCCGGAGCTTCTCGGTGGATTCCTCTGTCTGAACATACCCTTATCCTGGAGCTACCTATTGAATTTGGTCATCCAAGATGAGTTTCTTGCAACTGCTTGGTCCTAATTAGAAATGATTGAAGCGAATCGCTTTGTTCCTATCTGCATTCTGCTCATCAGGTTGCGGGATTTGAAGTCTGCTGCGCTCCATGCCGCTCCTCCCCAGGTGCTGGGAAAAGATGGGTCCAGTCCTGGCAAACTAGGATAAGTCTGAGAAGCTGATCATGTTTTGTTTTTTTGTGTGGTCATCTCAATTGTTAGTCAGCCGTATATATTGCCATGTAAATGGGAAGGTGCGGCCGACTATGATGAAGTTAATAAGCTCCAGGACTGAGCCTTGTAAAGATTCCGCAAATAAGCTGATCGGCGCTCTGCTGCAACTGTGTCTGCCCATGTAAAAGGGCCCTTCATTTTATTTATGGAAATCTCTGCTCCTTCTGGGCTAAGTAGTCAAGGGGGAGGGGTTACTTAGCCCACAATGAGCAGAGCTTTACCTGAATCAAGTTATCCTGGTACTTTTCCCGCAAAACAAATACAATGTGTACGCGTATGAATCACGTATTGAATTTTCAATATGATATGATGCTTTTAAGCCACTTTCCGCCATCTCTGGTTGGTTGCAGCTTATCTCCTGTGATAAGCCATCAGACAGGTGGAAATTCCCAAAAATTCTTTCCTCTAAAGTCTGCTGTTGATCGATGTTTAAGACCCCCCCCCCCCCCCCCCGTACGCGTCAAAAGGTTTGATGTTCATCTAATGTATGTGGGCCTCTTATAGGGAATCTAGCAGCAGGTTAGGTGATCCTAACTTTAGCTGATAGTCTAATAGCTTAATACTGACTTGGAGATGTCAGTAATATGGAAAACGATTTAGCTTTGCTAGATAAGTGGTCCAAACAATGGGAACTGCAGTTCAATGTTTCCAAATGTAAAGTAATGCACTATCCTCAATCCAAGTATCATATTGGCAGTTCTGTGTTGTCAAGGACTTCAGAAGAGAAGGATTTAGGGGTAATGATTTCTGACAGCCTTAAAATGAGTCACCAATGCAACCAGCGGTGGGGAAAGCTAATCGTATGCTGGAGTGTATAGCTAGAGGTATAACCAGTAGGTAGAGGGAGATTGTGATCCCACTGTATAGAGCTCTGGTGAGACCACATCTGGAATACTGTGTCCAATTCTGCACACCTCACCAAAACATGGACATTGATGAAATAGAACGGATCCGAAGACTGGCTACAAAAATGGCGGAGGGTGTCAGGCAGATATCGTTGGTAAATCTACAATAACTGAATGTGAACCTGTCTGGGACAAAAATATATCTATCCGAAGATAATAAAAAAGGAATTACTAAAAGGAAAGATGGACCCAGTGGTTTTTTTCTGCCAACAGATTCCTACCTGCTAAGATTCCTTTCAGGGGCACAGCCCCTTTTTCCTAGTTCCCAGACCACAAATACCCACTTTACTAAGGTCACATCCCATCCTCATAAATCAGCTTACAATTCCCATCATGCCTGAATACCATTTGGTGGCTCCAGTTTTGCTGCCTTCCTTTTGACTTTGGAGTTGAGGTGTAAACTTGATGTTCAGCTCCTGATGGATATGTACCCAATAATGCAGGCTGCTGAATGATCACTTCAGGGTATGTGCTCACATTGTAGAACTTCATCACGTCTGGGTTTTGTATCCCATACGTGTATAGTGTACACTTATTGCTGATTTTCCTCACTGTGGTTCATTCACACATGGATTGGGCCTAAATCACATCCACAATTATGGCAAAATTCATGATCTAAAATATGAAAACCTGTGGCAGGTATCTGAGCACATGCCCTGTATTAGTGATGCCGGTGACAAATCCCTGCTAGGTAACCTTGGTGCTGGAGATTGGTCTGTGATTAGTCATGGCTCTCTGTGGGGGTGATGTAGCAGCCTGTTTACTTGTCAGTCGGATACAATGTGTGATCATAGGCAGAGCGCTGTGACTAGTCATTGCCCAGTCTCCGCCCCAGTGTCTACATAGTGGGGATTTGCATACCCCCGTGGGCCTGATTAAAACATGTTTTCCTGCATTTATCATTTCATGCAAAGAATATGGTAGGAAATGTTTTTACAGCATTTGAGCACTGCTAGTGAATATATAGGTCCCGTGTGGGTGACTGGTTCTCTCTGAGGGGTTGTCCAGGGAATACACTTTACTTGTACGGTGGGCTTTTTACCTTTGCTGCTGCTGATCTGACAGAGCCCAATCCCTGTGCATCACATTCTGGTCTTGGGGTCTTTTACACTAAAAGATCTTCGACCATCCACGGCCACAAATGGGCACTGATCAGTTGGTTTACGGTGCCTTTACAAAACAGGATTAGAAAAAGGGCTATGCTTTTTGAGGAAAAGAGCCCTTCACTTATCAGCTGTGTGGCATTTTCTGCTTCAGCAGTATGCAATGGGAAAAACTGCTTTTTTCCCCTCTATTTCAGCTGTAAAATGATTTCCATAGCCTTGTCTATATTTTGAATTGTAAACAGAGTTTAGACATGGTAATTTGGTCCTTATTTTTCCCTGTATTTATAGCTGGAAGCAGAAATGGAAGTGACTATTCACCATTTCGGTAACCAATGCTGATCACAAGAAGTTCCAAATATGGACCAGAATAGTGTGTATGAACCCAGGCTAAGGCCTCGTGTATACACCGACCCAAGAGCGCCACATATTTCTATGGGTGCCTGACTGGGGTATGTTTCCATGTTACAGATTTGCTGTGGATTTTTGGACAGAAGTTCTGCAGTAAAATATAGTAGAAGCCAAATGGATGCGATTAACAAATCTACATGCTGTGTGAATGGATCAGCGGCTTCCCAGTTTGCCACTGGATTGTTGGCTTGTCCTCCCCATTGAGTTCAATGGAGAGCTTTAAATCCACAACATAATCGGTGTGTTGCAGACTTTGCTGTTTATCTGCGGCCAAGTTCTGGTGGAAAACCCACTGTACTCCCCTTTCCGGATATTCCTACAGCAAAGCCTCTTCTGCCCGTATTGGTTTCTGTGCACTCTTCCGTACGTGTAATTTTGACCGCCAACCTGCAGCAGCTGTGTGAATCCACTACAAAATATACACTCTGCTCGCTATCACACAGGGAAATCCCCACCAGATCTTGCTGACACCCAGAATTGTTACTTTATGTGGTATACCAGTGTTTACCCTGTCTGGATCCAGACAGAGGGCTGTTCTTTATTAGCTAGAACTTAAATTGACAAGTTTTTCATGCTACAATTAGATACTAGTGATTATGTCAATAGTCTTTTTATGAAGCTGTGAGAGTAAACGAAAACTTCAGTAGACAGAAGTAAATATAATAATTTAGCACTTTGTGCTGTTTATGCTCTTCCATTTTATAAGCTATGACTGTCACGACTGCGGCTTATTGCATTAACCATCCGGTGGAGATGCAGACGCTCATGCTGGGGTGAGAGGTTCCTCCAAACGTGCGCGCTCCGGTTCTTTTCCCACACAAGTCTGGAATGAGCAGACAAAACTCCCTTCCAAGTGATTAACTGCAGGCCGGAGCTTTCTCCTAATTCGCTCAGCCGCATTGTAATTCACAGTGAGAGGGGCATCTGTGTAATTGGAGGAGACAGAGCCTCATCCTGCAGCCACCAAATGGCATTTACTCACTGTTCTGGTAGCTTCTGGTGCCTACAATCAAGAGTTTTGGAATAGAATGTAGAGAAGTAGAATAACTCCTTAGGGTACGTTCACCCTTACCAGATCCCCAGCTTATTTTCTGCTGCGGATCCGCAGCAGATTTCATTTAGATAACTTAACACAGCATCAAATCTGCTGCGGATCCTGTAGGTGTGAACGCACCCTTAAAGGGATTTTGTCATCACTTTCATGCTCCCTGAACCATTATTTATTGGGGTGGTCCCTGGTGGTTCTGTCTGCACCCCTGGCCTTCATGGATAGATTTTTCCAACTTCTTAAATCGTTCATCCTACTACACAGGACGATGATCGTTACTTGTGGTCATTCTTGCGCTTGTCCTTTACTGGCTGATATACCAGGGAACGACCGAACCATGTGTTATTACACCGAATGATGTTGGAACAATTTGTGAACTATCAATGATTAAATTCAAATAACAATCGTCCTTTGTAATACGGCCCTTATACTGCCTACACCCTTCAGTCCACCAGATGAAATTGCTGTTTCCATGTGGACTCCCATAGAGCGAGGTATTTGTCATGTGAGTTATTTGATCCTTTTTGCTGCCCCTTAAAAAAGACCAGAACAAACAGGTGATGGTGTGAGAAGAGCAGTCTGTAGTGTGACCATATCCTTACTAAGTGACGCTGGCCTTATTCTGGATGTTTAGGGAAAAGACAGGTGCACTGCAGACATGCCATCTCCACCACTTATAACATTGTGCCAGCTGGGTTTCCGACATTGAAAACCATTGTTTATCAGCCCCATCTACACTTATATGATGAATGAGGCTACCTACATCATTGTGGCCAAGGAGTTCCATTATTGCTTAGTATTTGAATAAGAAAGCTATTTTGGTATTTTGTTGCATATCGGATTAAGTGAATCTGAATCTTGCCATGTTATTGGTAAGGGCATTCATTGCCAACTGGAAGAAGAAAAGACCCCTGCAGCGTATACTGAAGGGGAGATAATAAAAATGTGCAAAAGTGTCTAAAACCAACAGTATGTAAGTCATGCGGACCAGTATTCAGTGTGGATTGTCTGTGCAAATTTTTTGTGGAGATGGTTTTCTTTCTTTCTTTTTTTTTTAATTACTTTTTTTGTGTATTTTTTTTTTAGGTTGCCATCAAAAACATTGAGCGTGAGCTTATATGCCCTGCTTGTAAGGAATTATACACACACCCCCTGATCTTGCCATGTCAGCACAGCATCTGTCACAAGTGTGTGAAGGAGCTGCTCTTCATGTCTTTGGAGGACTCCACCGATGTGAGCTCAGAAGCATCAACGCCTGGGAGCCCCCGAGTTCGCATCCAGTCACCTAGCATAGAGAGAATCGACAGACTTCTTAGATCAGGTTTGTTCTAGTTTGATGTGTTCTCTTCTCTCTCACAGGTTTATTGGCAGGGTGGGCCATAAGTATGTACAGTGGTTTGCAATAAATTAGGTTATCAACAATTTTTTTTTTTTTTCAGTAATTCAATTCAAAAAGTGATCTCATGTAATCTATTGAGTCATTACATGCGGAGTGAACTTTTTCAAGCGTTTATTTCTGTTAAAGTTAATGATTATGGATTACAGCCAAGAAAAACCCAAGTCAGTATTTCAGAAAATTAGAATATTATATAAAACCAACTGAAAAAAAAAGTTAACACAGAAATGTTGACCCAATGAAAAGTCTGTACAGTAAATGCCCTTAATACTTGGTCAGGGCACCTTTTGCATGAATGACTGCATCAATGTGGCATGGAGGCGATCAGCTGATGGCACTGCAGAGGTGTTATTGAAGCCCAGGTTGCTTTGATAGCGGCCTTCAGCTCGTCTGCATTGTTGGGTCTGGTGTCTTTCATCTTCCTCGTGACAATATCCCATAAATTCTCTATGGGGTTAAGGTCTGGCAAGTTTGCTGGCCAATCAAACACAGTGATGCTGTGGTTAGTAAACCAGGGATTGGGACTTTTGGCAGTGTGGACAGGTGCCAAATCCTGCTGGTAGATGAAAATTCCAGCTCCAAAATTCTTTTCAGCACAGGGAATTATGAAATGCTCTAAATTTCCTGGTAGTCAGCAGCGTTGACTTTGGTGTTGATGAAACACAGTGAACCTACACCAGCAGATGACTTGGCTCCCCAAACCATCACTGATTGTGGAAAGTTCACACTAGACCTCAAGCAGCTTGGATTGTGTGCCGCTCCACTCTTCCTCCAGGCTCTGGGACCTTGATTTCCAAATAAAATGCAAAATTTACTTTTTTCTTGGGTGTAATCCACAATCATCAACTTTAACAGAAATAAACGCTAGAAAAAGTTCACTCTGTATGTAATAACTCTATAGAATATATGAGGTCACTTTTTGAATTCAATTTCTGAAAAAAAATAAATTTTGTTCTAATTTATTGCAAATCACTATCTGGAGTATTATCCACTTTGAGGCCTTTTTTTTTTCCCTTAAAGGGTTACCAAAAGATTTAAGAGGTACTCTGGAGATAAAGTCTGCCATTTTACATGGAATAGTATATAAATAAATATACATTAATTTTCATAGTAATGTGTATTAACGCAGTGTCTCTCTTTGCCTTTTCAGAGGACCCCCTTATATTTAGGGTTAAATCATAAGAATGGAGGCCTTTTGCCTTCTCCAAGTCTTAAGGCCTTATTACACGGAGTGATTATCTGCCTATTCAGTCAGGTATTGCTCCATGTAATAAAACTACGTTCAGCTAAGGAGCTGATCATTAGCTGATTGTCTTAAAGCATTGACTGTGCATTGCTCCATGTAATAGTTGATGCACAGCCGACAACTGATGTAAGAGTATAAAAAAAAAATGGAAATCCTGTACGCTTATTACTCCCCCGGTATCCTTCTGGCTTGCTTCTGTGTTCCCCACTGACACCTGCGACACTTCCGATCCTGTCTCTGCAGTAACTGACTGTTCATGCATATCACTGACTGAGATGGGACAGCGTAGGAGTCAGTGATTAGTCACTGCAAAGGTGCTTTGGAAGTGTCTGAGGCGGCTGCAGTTAGTGGGAAACAAGCCCGGAGGACACCTGGGAAGTGTGGAGAGGTAAGTAATGTCTTTTTGTTTACGTGCTGGAATACTCCTATAAAGCAAGGGCTGTACGGATATCACTAACATGATGTTGAGCACTGTCCCAGCAGATTAACCTGTGTAGACTGTTATGCTAAGGAAATTGATCTGTAGATGCTTTGCTGGTGTGAATATTCTAAATGTCCTGTAAATACCCCCATGTCTCACTGTCTAAATGTTAATATTTTGCAGCATCACAACGGAGTTCTTTTGTACTAAGAAGTCGAGGTGACTCATTCTATGGCTTTAATAGGCTCTGTGCTTTTTCTGTATTGGCTTTACTCCTATTTTCTTTCTGCTGTTTTGTGTAGTAGGTTTCATTCTGTTGGACAAGTAGACCATAATGGAGCAACATGATCTTGTTTTTAAAGCTATACAAAATACAAAGGGCAGTGTTGTAAATGACATATAAATTGTGTAATAGCTAGTATAGAATTTCTTTATTTTTATTTTTTATTTTTAAACGTGGCCCTGTAGAGATTTTCTAAATGTGTAGTATAAATAGACTGAAAGAACTAAAATGACTGTTCTGGAGAAAAATTTACCAAAGAAAGTACAAAAATTAGAGTTATCCCACAAAATGGTGTGTGTGTGTGTGGTGGTGGGGGCCCTCTGTAGTAATACACAACCGCGTGGTCATGTGACCAGGAAGTAGCTAGTATTGGCCGCTCCTGGCCAATACCAGCTACTTCCTGGTCACATGACCACGCTGTTGTGTGTTACTACAGAGGGCCACCACCACCACACACACACACACACACACACACACACACACACACACACACACACACACACACACACACACCATTTTGTGGGATAACTCAAATTTTTGTACTTTCTTTGGTAAATGATAGAAACACTGCTTGTACAGATAATCGGCTGGGTAAAAGTGACAGTGATCGATCAAGGAGCAAGAATACACCTGATTTTCAGGTGTTCGTATCTTTTTTTGTGCTGCGCTAAAGTATATTGATATCGGCCACACACTTCCTTGTGGGATATGCAGCTGACAGCAATACATTAAATGGTCGCTCAAATCAT
Organism: Dendropsophus ebraccatus; assembly: GCF_027789765.1. NCBI lineage: Eukaryota > Metazoa > Chordata > Amphibia > Anura > Hylidae > Dendropsophus > Dendropsophus ebraccatus. The sequence goes on from NC_091456.1 coordinate 131,644,842, forward strand.
TGTACCCTCTGACGGCACTGTTTGCAGTTGTGGATGGAAGGTTAATGTAAAAGGACCCTTACACACTGTTGCATATATTTCCTAAATATATGGGATCTAATTTTCTTCTCCACTGTTCCCACTAATTCATCCTTTCTGTTTATTTGCACTTGAAAATTGCAAAGTTTGGTAGGTAACTAACAGGTTAGAAGACTCATACGTACTCATTTATAGAGTACAGTATGCCAAGGTATGCAGGTTAGAAGCATCTGAGGATGCCTCTCTGCCGGTTTGGGCTGGGATGTCTGCAGTTTAATATGCTAATGAGGTTTCTGTGCAATGAGGGTGGGGCACAGATCCGGCCTGCCCCTTTTAATGAATAATAGTTAGGAGGGGCTGGCCAGGGCACATTGGCGCACTGAGGGTGGCAGTCCTGCCCCCAGTGCACCGAAACACCTAATTGGTATATTAAATAAGCTGCTTACATCCTAAAAACTGTGTGAGGACGAAGATGGGGAATCTTCATTCTCAGCGCCCTGTGACCTAAACGGCACAGCACTGGGAGCTACACAGTTACCATAACTCTAGAATTCTGGAAACCTCAGAGCTTTAAATGCCCTTTTGTTTATGCAACTCCCATTACCTCTATAGGCGTTAAAGGAAAAGTCCGATAAAAAAAAATATCAGGTGTGGAAGCAAAATAAACACTGTATACATGCTCGTCCCAGTTGCCTCCTAGTGCTGCCTCCAGAAGTCATTCTCATCCAGTTCCGTGGATGTTGTGGCTCCGATTCCTTCTGCTGCAACGCTGCGGACCAGCTGAGGGATTGCCCGCTCAGCCAGTCAGTGACTGCAGCGATTTGCACCCTAGTCATTGATTGACTGAGCAGGCAGTCCATCAGTCCATTTAGCGGCAGGGGCTCTTGGAGGCTGGCGACATGAAGATAGCAGGAAGGCAGCACTACATTTCTTAGGAGCTCTGGTTGCTATGGAAAAATCGGTGATTTATAAATCTGGGCCATTGTCTGCAGAACTGGTCTGCAGAGCAAGTCTAATGCAATTCATTTGTTTCATCCCTAAGCAGGTAAAAAAATCCTGTATACCAAAATGGCAAACCTCTTGGACGCTAGGGAGATTTTTCAGAATTGGTGCAAAGCAGAAGTGTTGTGTTTGCATAGTAGCATCGATTTAGAAAGTCAGGTAATTAAAGGGGAAATGCAGGATTAGAAAAAACACAGCTACTGTCCTGTAACCAAACTGCCAGGTTGTGTATGGTATTGCAATATGGCTCTGTTCACCTTGGTGAAACTGAGCTGCTAAACCCACTAGAACTGAGGACAAGGGAGGCGCTGTTTCTGGAACTCTTGTTTCTAACTTTGGATAACCTCTTTAAAAGGCCTATTCCACGGGAGCGATAATTGGCCCGTTTCGGCCGATTATCGCTCGGTGGAATAGAGAGATTGATCAGCCGATCATGTCATTGGCTGATCGTTCATTTAGGTTCAAACCTAAAATCATCATTCGCCACCCGCGTATCGCTATGGTGGAATAGCGGTGCGCAGGGGCGACCAACGATTCAAGCAGAGCAGCATACATTACCTGGCAGGACTTCTCCTCTACTCCATTTTCCTCCCCGGGTCCCGCGGCACAGCATCAGCAGCTCCTGAGCGGCCTGACTGAGCTGTCAGATACTCAGCCAATTACTGGCCAGGAACGCTGCGGCCAGTGATTGGCTGAGCGGTCTCACAGCTCAGTCAGGCCGCTCCGGAGCTGCTGATGCTGTGCCGCGGGACCCGGGGAGGAAGAGGTAGCGCAGGAGAAGCCCTGCAGGTAATGTATGCTGCAAGGACATTGGTAACTATGTCCCTGCAGCCCTCGCTCAACGATCATCTGGGCCCTGGAATAGGCCCAGTAAACGAGCACCGATCTAGCAGATCGGCGCTCGTTTACATCGTTGCTCGGGCCCTGCTCTGCTTGTGGAATAGGGCCCTAAAACCTATTGTGTTAATGGGTGATAAGTTATAAATAGTGTTGAACAGAGAGGCTGAACTGTTCTGGTCTGGCAACGTTCTCCAAACCTAAACACTTGGCATTTGACTCCCCGCGGCTGTGCAGCTGTGTGGTGTCAATGGCTGTATCCGTGTTTTTCAGGACTCCCTAAGGCTGCTCCCAACTTTTGGAGCCACAGGGAGTCAAATGCCTATATCGTGTGCACCTTTTTTGCTCATCCACTGAGCAGTTTGACCTCTTCACTCGACGCTAGTCATAAACCATTTGAAGGTGACTCTACTGTGATGAGCATAAAAGGTGCACAGGATATATTCTGCACCATACACAGGATAAAGGCTGCTGTAGACCTTAGGTGTCCTGCACAGGCTACCCACTGAGTGTCATCCACAGGCTGCCCGTGGTCACAGAATTTGCACAAAACATTCCAGACTGTTAAATCCATGTGCATTAGCCCATAGTCTCCTCCTCAATTGCAGGTAGTATGTAGATAGTTCTGCACCATTGTGTGCATGAGGTCTACATGATCATACGCAGCAACCCTGTGACTTTTCCAGTGTCTGTTGTAATTGCATAACACTACATTACTTACTGGATTGTCTTATGTTCATTGTTTGCCATAATTCATGTTGTTTGGATTGGTTTCCAACAGAATGAAAGTTTGTAGATGTATTGCAGTGACTGGTGAATTCTTCCTTTTCACGTGTCTTGTGGATGCATGCCTTTTAATGTCATTGAAACTGAACACGCATTTTTATGTTGTCTTTTTTGTTTTGTTTTTTTCCCTCCTTTAATATTAAATTGTTCTGCAATTGCTTCTGATTCATTTAGATACTTAAGAACCATGTCCAACGTAAAATCATTATTTCACTTCTCCAAATACGCTTTAGGCTATGTTCACACATGGCGTTTATTTAGCGTTATTTTGCCACAAAATGCAGTAAAATAGCACCATTTTCATGTGTGTCCATCAAAATTGTGTCAAAAATAACCTAGCTTCATGTAAATGATTCGTGAAACCAGTTGTGACCCTTAGCTAAGTGATCCAAGGTTACCAGGACAGAGCATTGGAAATGCAACAAATTATATTTTTCCACCCAAATTTATAATTCAAATGTAGAAATCTAGAAAGGCACATTTACCCTCTTGTTTTTACACCATGATGTTGTGTCTCTGGCCTTTTAGCTTACTGTAGGTTGGTGATCCTAATTAACTGTTTTAGCCAAATACAGGAGTTATATGAAATGATAAGAAGAATATAAAAGACAAGTAGTGAGACTGCTGTGGCTGGATCTGTGCAGTGAACTGGGTCAGAAACAGTTGACTTCATTGTGTAGCAGACATTTCTAGTTATTGCAGCTCTGCTCCCATTCACTTTAACAGTAACCATGCACAGCGGTGAACAGACAACTGCTTCCCACCCCATTCACTCCACAGATGCTGCTGCCATGGGGGGGGGGGGGCCTGCCAGGTGTGAACAATTGCCCTTTAATGGGGCTAGGCCATTATTGCTTCTAGCCAGGAAGCCTTTTGGCACACTTAAGGGTGCCTTCACACACACCGGATCCACAGCGGATTTCAGGCTGAGGATTTGCAGCAAAGTCCGCTGTGGATCCCGTGTCAGTGCATCCCTATGAGAATACATACTTGTAGCGGTATTGACATCCTGCTGTGTGTATGTAAGTTAACCCCCCGGCGGCCGGAGCATACATAAGCTCCTTCCCGGTCCGGCTTGCTTGGGGGGTTTCCGGCATCTGCCAATCACTGATTTGGCTGAGTGGGACGTCCTGCCGAGAACCGCCGAAGCGAGAAGGAAGCGTGGTGTATGCTCCAGCCGTCGAGGGGGGGGGGGTTTAACTTACATACTCGCAGCAGGATGTTGATCCTGCTACAAGTGTGTATTTTTATTTACTGACACTGGAGCCGCAGCGGATTTCGCTGCGAATTGATTACATTTATACATTTGATTTATAGTCATTTTAACATTTTTTTTTTTTTTTTTTTTTTTTTATCACTTTCACAATTTTATGCCACACTGTCTGAAGAACTAAACAGTGAATATCCTGTGGAAAGCCACACTTGCATGTTTTTGAGGGTATATTGATTTTTTTTTTTTTTTTTTTTGTGGATTTGGAATATAATGATCTTAAGCAATTCGGGAAGTAATAGTCCTTTTATTGTGCCTTTTTAAGGCCTCTATAATTGGAGTGCGCTCACACTGGTATACTGACACACAGCCTGATGCTGGATTTGGTTTTCTAGCACCTTTGAACTTTCTGTCTGCGTAACCTCCCAGCACATACTCTTTGATGGCTCATTCCAAGCCCCATAGAAAAGGGAGATGACAGCAGCCACAGCATAACATTAGGGGATGACATGTTTTATCACTTTGCTGCAGTTGCCTTGGATATTCTTGTCCTACATAAAGCAAGAAGAATTCAAGGAATTCTTTACATTTGTTTGGACCATTCATCCTGGGTGGCAAATTGGATTTGTCTGGGACTGTCAAGTGTTAGGACAACTGCAGCACGTTCCCTAATGCAGCAACTATTGTAATGGGGATGAATTCTGTTGTGAAGCATGACTGCCCAATCATACAGCAGTGCTAAATTTCCCCTAAGTGTATGAGGGTGAGACCAAACAATGAGCTGCTGTATGTGGAAGAAACCACATGCATTGGCCAAAGGCCCGTAATTCTAAATTTTTACCAGGAATAGTTGTTGGCTAAATATTGATCCATCCTAAAGCTATTCTTTATGATTGGCAGAATGCACATGTGCTCAGTGGGGAGAGAGCAATAAGACATGTATTTCAACATGCCTGATGCTTTGTCCTGGACAACATGACCAGTCCTCCTATCCCTGGCATGTGTCATTAGAGGAAAGTTGAATATGCAACAAACACTGCAGAGACACCATCGCGTGTCTCGACGTCAGTGAGCTAGCCAGACCTTCCTCCGTGAAGGAACATCCAAGCCAAGGAATGTCTCCAGTCAAGGAAACCACCCAAGCCACGTATTCGTCCACAAACAGCTGTTTCGGGGTGTTTGACGTCTCAACATCAGTGTATCAAGGACATTGCCCCCTGCGAAATCAAATATGCAAAAAACACTGCAGAGACACCATCACATGTCTCTACATCAATGCGCTAGCCAGACCTTCTTCTGGAAATTTGGCACAACCACAATACATTAATTATTTGGCTGATCCCACTGTAATCAATAGGTTTCTTCAACTTTGCTCATCCTGATTGCTTTACTATGTGGCCTCTTAAAGCCCATGTTTAAAGGGGGACTATCAGCAGGTTAGACAAATCTAACCTGCTGATTTGTCCCTAATGCACAGGAGAGTTCGTCCCGATGCAGGCAGTTGTGTGCTCCATAGTCCTGTGAGACTGTTAGGCGCAATGGGGCACCTATTAGGAGCACTGCTGTCCCTATAGTCCCAATCCAACCCGTCCTCTACATTCATTATCATTAGAGAGTGCCGTGCTGGCTAGGGGCAGATCTGGGTGCCCCAGAGCTCCTAACGGTCTCACTGGACCGTGGAGCACATGACTAACTGCACGGAACTGGGCCCAAGGAGGGAGGTATTCTCCTCTGCGTGTATTGTGCAATAGGGAAGGGGATGAGAGCGGCACTCCGTGGTATGCAGGTGGTGCACAAGGAAAGGAGTGTAGTCCCAGCACAGTAAATCAAAATAGAAATCTCGGCACTCACCACTTAATCATCATGTAATTTTATTCAATTCCATAAACCATAGTAGTGTGAACAGCAGAACGCGTTTCGGCCATGTGCCTTCGTCACATGGCAGTCAGGCATCAGGCAGTTGACGAAGGCACATGGCCGAAACGCGTTCTGCTGTTCACACTACTATGGTTTATGGAACCGAATAAAATTACATGATGATTAAGTGGTGAGTGCCGAGATTTCTATTTTGATTTCCTGTGCAATAGGGACGTATCAGCAGGTTAGATTCTTCTTACCTGCTGATAGTTCCCCTCAAAAGTCTAGCAGATAAGGCTCATTTCCTATGGCATTTGCTGTGTACTCTGATGCATATACCAATCCAATTCCAATTAAAAAAAAATAAAATATATATATATTCTAAAGGGAAATATGTCTAAAAAAAAATTATTATCTGGTGACTTTTCAAATGAATAAATTCACCCCGCAGTCTGTATCAGCCTATGTGATTAAATTGTAAAGCGCATAATAAGGTGAACTCCTAACACAAGTCCTAGAAGGTCTGGCCTGTAAACAGTTTGTGTAATACACTGTGTCTACAGACCCCACAAGACAATTTACTTGCCCTTTGACCTTCCTATGACAGTCAGGCACAGGCGGATAACATTTGTTCTTGAGGATATACGCAGGTATTTGCTTCACATTCTTAATTCTCTAAACATTTTCATTATCTTTTATAGGGTCTAAGCGCAATTCTTTAACGCCCAGAATCACTTCATTGTCGTGCCCCGGCTGTTTACGTGATGTGGACCTTGGAGAGAGAGGCATTAATGGCCTTTTTCGGAACTTTACCTTGGAGACCATAGTAGAACGCTACAGACAAGCGGCCCGTGCCGCCACTGCTATCATGTGTGACTTTTGCAAACCTCCAGTCCAAGAATCCACAAAAAGCTGCATGGACTGCAGTGCCAGCTTCTGCAATGAGTGCTTCAAGATTAACCATCCCTGGGGAACCATCAAAGCCCAGCATGAGTATGGAGCCCCTACAACAAACTTCAGACCTAAAGTGAGTCCTCTCAGTTTCTATCCTTTTCACATTGCCCCTGTGTTTTTTTTTTTTTTTTTTTTTTTTTTATTTTTTTAAAGCACTTTAAAAATGCCCTTGATGTCAACAGTTTTGGGCAGAGTGTGGCTGTTTAGATCTCCTTTGATGGTTGGTTAGCCAGGAGAAGCACTTGGCTGAGCGCTTCGCTTACGTGCTCACTCTCTATAGGCTTACAGTGGAGAAAAGGGGAGTGAAGTCCTTTGTTGAGCACTTCTCCTGACTTTCTAATGGTTGTTGTGCGTTTTGGTTTTATGACTCAGTGATGCCCTTGTTTGCTGTCATATGGTGGCAGCATAAACAGGTCCATCACTCACCTTTTTAAACTATATCACCATTCTTTTTTTGTAATGGTGAGGGAAAACATTCTCTCAATGTGTCTTATTAGGTTCCCTTTCATCTGTCTGTGGCCATTATTACAGGCAGGAAACACTGATGGGAAAGCCTTTCAGAACACAAGAAACCATCAGTGTCTTCTGGCTATAACAATGGAGGAAAAAATACATACCTGTTGCGGGCTGCAGCCGTGTCCTCCTACGGCTTCTCCTTTTGCTTTTCTGGAGCTGCGTGCAGACGAGTGAAGTCACATGTGCAATGCAATGCTGGGAGCAGGAGGGAGAGGGTAGCGGCCCCTTGTGGACGGAGTTATAGTGCTGCCTCTGACCAAGTGATTGACAGGATTGGAAGCCAGCGGTCTTACACAGTGCCAAATTTTTATGGATGCGCTACCAGTTATCTGTGCCCAATATAACCCTATGGGTCTGGAAATTTATCCGGATTTCTCATCAGGAAATCCAGATCAATTTACCAGACGTGATGGGGGCCCCAAGTCTTTTAGCTATATGAAAGTATGTGCACCTGTTGAGCAAGGTCTGGTCAGAGCTGCTGTTTAATGTGACTGATCTCACCATTTTAGCTCCAGGGAAATATGTGGTGCTAAAAAAGTCAAAACAAAAATGTGATCAATCTGCCATCAACTGAGCAGATGTTTGTGTGTTGAGATGGGGACCAGGTTGACCAGAGTGATACCAGGGAATGATACCAGATTGGGTACTTGCAAATTTGTTTTAGCTCCTTTCCCCCCCCTCGAAGCAGCGGTCAGCAACTCCCTTTTAAAGGAATAGTCTGATTACACGTCTGCCATCCTTGGGAATAGGGGATGACTATCTAATCTCAAGAGCGGTGGCACGTATGCTCGTTGCTCCTCAATTCCTTGGTGGAGATAGCCAGATGCTGCACTCTACCTCCAGCAGCCTTTGTAAAGAATAAAAGACGCGGCAGTGCACATTTGTTTCCCGCTACTCTGTTCAGATAGGTGACCTTGGTTCCTGTTTCATGATTGCGGGAGTCTGACTGTCCTGCGGATCGGGGATAACTTATAATTGTCAGACAACCCCTTTAAGTCCTGAAATCTGAGTTCCCATTCATACTGCCTGAACCGAAATACATCTAGCAGCAGCTCTCTGACCCACCATCCTTAATAGATGTCCCCCTATACCCAAACTGGTAGGCAAGTGGGGTAGGGAGACGCTTCTAGGGACCACCTAGATAACTCATGCTGCAGACAACATGAACGTAATGACAGATTCTCTTTTAAAGGGTTAATGTCTGACATCACAGGTCCTAACTGAAGAAGCATGTAACCCACGAGGTCCAAAATGCCACGACAGGCAGTGGTTTCTGCATTAGTTATGCTGTATTTTATGTAACTGCTATAGTAAATGTGAGAAGTTTCAAATATTTTTTTTAATTTTTTAATTTTTATTATATGAAACCTAATGTAGATGGACATGAAAGTGGGTTTGGGGAGGTTTGTAATGTAATCCTTTAGGCTGTGGTATGAATTGTGTCCGGCCCCAGAGAGAATGTAGATGAGAGGTTAGGAGGAGCACCATGCACTGACTGCACATATTCTGTGACAACTATGTGTCATATCTCTGCTCACGGTTACCTAGCAACATAACATAATAAGCCGGGACTGATTATGGAGAGCCTGGCGGGGAGGCTCAGCTACAAGTGTCTGCCTCCTGTGCTGCAGGACACAGAGATGTGCCGACCTTATGGCAGGAAACCCCCAAAGCTGGGGGCTGGTGAAAAAGAGGGAAGCAGAATCTTTCCTGTATATTCCCCCAGCCTTTACCCTCCACTCCTTGACACTGGCATGCAGTGTTGATGCAACATGTAAAGTCAGTGTCCGCTGTGCTACAGTCTGACAGGGCTGGAACAGAGCACTACAAATAAAATAATGGCTACAAAGGTTCTACGCACTGTACAATACACACAGTATATTAGTAATATAAGGCTCTCCAACAGATGTTGTTTGAGATAGGAGTTGGGTGTGATGAAAAAATCATCCCCTGACCCCTTTGTTCTGGAAGAGATGAGCAGCACTCGGAGCTCTCTGGCTGTGGCTTAAACCTTACCCTCCCCATACGGAGCAGGGGAGCACTTGGCCATGCTGAACGTTTCTGTGTATGGGGAGGGCGAGTGGCGGATAGGAGAGATATTTAGCGACTGTTCCGCCAACGGTTATTGAGGGTGTATGGCCACCTTAAGACGAGGCTACACTGTGAATTGGGTCACACAACACAAATATCGGTGTAGCACTGCTATGTCACGTGTGCATGTGATGGCCATCAGGGCTCCAGATGGCGACCAAAATGGTCGCCAATGCGACTAACATCTTGCAAATGGCGCCCAGATTTATTAATCTGGGCGCCATTTGCAACTGGCCCCGGCGGCGGCTGTCTCTTTAAGGACTTCCGCCTTCCGCACGCTGCACAGAAGCACGTGGCGCCTCTGCGGCCGTCCGTCCAATGAATGACAGACGTGCTGGATGACGTGTGCGGGGACACGCTTCTCCAGTGACGTCATCCAGCACGTCCGTCATTCATTGGACGGACGGCCGCAGAGGCGCCACACTCCTCCAGCGCCTCTCACCAGCACTGTCTTCTGAATCCTGCCTGCCCAGCCGACCAGATAACCTGAACGTATGTGTTGCCGTCACCAACTTGTGGGTTTACATAACTACAGCTCCCATTAAGCCCTAGCAGTCTTCAAGAGCCTTGCGGGAGCTGTAATGGAGGACGTAGGGCCCTATTAAACGGGACAATTATCGTGCAAATTATCGTTATATTCGATTTTAAGCGATCATCATTTTGTGTAAATGCAGCAACAATCAGACGACCAATAAGAAATCATTCATCGTTCTTTTGGTGCTGACGGCAAAATCATTGTTAAACTTCACTGTAAGAGTCATATGCGATGAAGCGATTTTTAACGATTGCAAATGAGACGGTTAACGATAAATTATCTTGTTTGCCATTGTTTAAAAAAAATCACTTTGTCTAATATGTCCCTTACTGGTGTTCATCCAGCTTTCCAAGCGTTCAGAGCAGCTTATCCCAATGCGATGTGTCTACCTGCATGTAGAGCTGCCATTCAGGACTCCCGGAAAGCTGTGGGGACATGTAGAGCAGTGAACCCACTATCATCAGTGTCTGTATATATAGATTGCACAGTACCACTTCCCTCAGTGTCTGTATATATAGACTGCACAGTACCACTTCCCTCAGTGTGTGTGTATGTGTATATATATATATATATATATATTATATAGACTGCACAGTACCACTTCCTTCAGTGTCTGTATATATACACTGCACAGTACCACTTCCCTCAGTGTCTGTATCTATGTATATACACTGCACAGTACCACTTCCCTCAGTGTGTGTGTATGTATATACACTGCACGGTACCACTTCCCTCAGTGTGTGTGTATGTATATACACTGCACGGTATCACTTCCCTCAGTGTGTGTCTATGTATATACACTGCACAGTACCACTTCCCTCAGTGTGTGTGTATGTATATACACTGCACAGTACCACTTCCCTCAGTGTGTGTGTATGTATACACTGCAAGTTGCAAGTTTCCATGTTGAACGTTTTCAAACTAAGAAAAGAAAGGATCTAAAGGAGGAGGATGCTGCCGTGGCCTCTGCACACAGTAAGTCCCATTTAACATAACATTAATTTTACATGGTTTAAAATGTTGGCGACCAAATATTCTATTTGGGGCCTAAATTTTTCAGGTTAGGAGCCAATGGCTCCTAGGTAAATTTTCCAGAAAGTTGGAATTTTTCCTCTATTTCATCTGGAGAAACATTTGCTGTTAATTATAGTTGTGTTTCATGAAGCCCGGACGGTGGGCTAGTAACCTGTGTTCCGTGTTCTGTGTTCCGTGTTCCATCTGTGATTTGCGTGTCAGGGTATAGCTCAGCAATTCCATAATATTTGCAGGGGGTTGTATTTCTTTAGCATATGGCCCCTTATATTTTCTATGGTGTGGCTGTGATCTGATGCCTTGGTGAAGTCACTGCCAGTTGTTGGGATATTAGGTTTCTATGCGGCTGAAGCACCATCTGCCTCCTGAGCTTTTCCATTACAGTAGGATTAATATGTAGATATTTTTGGTGCATTTATTGTTCTGTCCTATGTGTGACCTGGTTGGTGATTCTGCAGAGAGGACACTCAGATCTTTTATACCCACATCTTACTTTCATGTTAATATCCCCTTATATTATGAAAGATCCAATTCCTTTTGGCTTTTTCTTTTTAATGTACTGTCCCTTTAAATACTCCTTGGGGAGTTTCTAGTATGTAAGTAAATCACCAAAGCACAAGAGACACGTCTGCAGCGCTAGTGGCTACTATTGATGTCATAGAAGGGGGTTTATGTGGATCTTAACAGGGTAAAAAATATTTGAGCTTTCTATATAAATATATAAGGTGCAATGAAACATATCCTTAGTTATTACAAAATAAAAGCATGTTTTAGATATCCAATGTGAATTCATTCGCTATATTTATCTCGGCCTGTGTTCTGCAGACAGATACATACAGTACAGCTAATTTTAGAAGGGTTTCCGTTAAGGCTTGAGACATGAATGAGGAACAGTATAGTGCTGCAGAGCCATTTATGGGATTTATAGCCACTAGAACACCCCATAGGTGTATATTCTGTGAAACACTGTGTGTGTGTGATTTTTATATTATAGTTTTCTGGGGAAAACTAAACTTTTACCCCATTCAAGCTTACGATCTTTTTGGGATCGTATTAGGCAAAGTGATTTTTCATATCCACTGATTAATGGCAAATACAGTGGTGCCTTGGATTACGAACATAATTCGTTTCTGGACCGTGCTTGTAATCTAAATCCACTCTTAAACCAAAGCAAATTTTCTCATAAGAAATCATAGAAATGCAGGCAATTGGTTCCACACCCAAAAAATAATAATTTATTATTCTGAATAACATGCAAGACAAATGAGACAAACCTTCAGAAACATATCACATATTCTGATAAGTTACTGTACAGTAATGGAGAGGATGGGAAATACAAGGACTGACAGAGACTACAGGGAGCATGAAGGAATGAGCGAGGTATATGTGGGCACAGTATAGCAGCACTCTGTCCAGGGAGAGTGGTTACAGCTATGAGATTACCTCCACAGTCCTGTCCCCTGATGCAAGCCCCAGCCTGAAGTGGATCTGCTATGATTTGGAAGGTGAGGGAGACTTCCAGGGTCAGAGTACAGGGCTGTAGACCCCGCTATGCAGACCATGCTCCTCCTCCACTCGTGCTCCCACCCAGTACAGGGAGCTCTTAAACCAAAGCAATGCTTTTACGCCAAGTCACAATTTTGAAAAACTGTGAGCTCTTAAACCAAAGGTACCACTGTGAGTGCTTTTTCATTCACTATAATACATGGAATGATAGTCCTTAGTTATGATTGCAAATGATTTTTCCTACAATGATCTTCCTTTGTAATAGGGCCCTTAGACAGCACGATTCTTGGCAATGTATGGCAGCAAACTAGTACCTTTTTAGTGCCTGCTTGCAGTCTTTTTGCAAGGCCGGGCCCCTAAACAATAAAGCCCTTCAAATACATTATTGGCTGCATATGTGTTTACACAGAGATGTGTCGTTGATAGATAACCACACAAAAGATATGGTAACCTATTATGTTGATCACTACTGCATTTATTGTCAGGATGGAGGTATACCCTGATAAACAAGCTAGCATTTACAGAGACTCTGTACCGACCATCTGCCCCCCAAACTGCTTGTACCTTCGGATAGCTGGTTATAATCCAAGATCTGTCCTGGGGTCTGTTCGGCAGGTGATGCAGTTATTGTCCTAAAAAAAACTTTTAAAGGGGTTATCCAGCGCTACAAAAACATGGCCACTTTCCCCCTACTGTTGTCTCCAGTTTGGGTGGGGTTTTGAAACTCGGTTCCATTGAAGTAAATGGAGCTTAATTGCAAACTGCACCTGAACTGGAGACAACAGTAGGGGGAAAAGTGGCCATTTTTTTGTAGCGCTGGATAACCCCTTTAAACTTTCAGCCCTGTGTCAAATTGGTGTGGCCTACAGTGTGTGTGCCCTAGGATTGCAACGTCCCTCCGTCCCTCCTCCTCATTAGGAACGCCCCTTGGAAGGACTTTTGATGAAGAGGGCAGGGAGGAGGGAAGGAGGGGTGTCAGACACTCTAGGCTACACCAATTTGACACACAGCTGCAAGTTTAAAAGTTGTTTTTTTAGGACAATAATTGCATCACCTGCCAAGCGGACCGCAGAACAGATCTTATATTAAAAGCAGCTACCCGAAGGTACAAGTAGTTTGGGGTGTCAGATTGTGGGTACAGATTTGCTTTAATGTTGGTAGATGAGACATAAAATATAGCCAACCATAATTATTCAGGAACTGGATACGATTGTTATATGTACGGTAAGAGCTGTAAAGCCTCATGACATATGCTGTATTTCCAGGTGCTCATGTGTCCTGAACACGAGTCGGAGAAGGTGAATATGTATTGTGAGATCTGCAGGAGACCGGTCTGTCATTTGTGTAAACTCGCAGGATCACATGCCAACCACCGAGTGACCACAATGAGTAACGCCTACAAAACCCTCAAGGTAAGCCTGGCAACCTAGTGTCTGTGATCCATGCAGGCGGCTATACAACACAAAATAAAATAACAATCCAATGCTCAAAGATGCAATGTTGATTGTACTTTAGCATTGTGATTTGTGGTTACCTTTTGTGTATCCAGAAAAAAATATTTTTTTAAAGTAGGTGTAGACCTGTTCATGAGCACATAATAGAAGGCTAGAGGTGAATAGTATTTTTATTTATAGCATTGCACTGTAACACAAGTCACATGCCCAATACTAAAAAAGCACACTATGTATGTGTGGCTATTTTCCTTTATTATAAAAAAAAAAAAAAAAAAGACCCCTTTGTATCAGGAGAGGCTAAGCTGCAGCTTACCCTCCCTATACAGAATACATGAACACACAGCCGTGCCAAACGTTCCTGTCTATGGGGAGGATGAGCGGCGGGTGGGAGAAATAACTGATGGCCCAATGACCATTCAAAGATTGGCATTTAAAGGTTTGTGTGGACCTTTAGAGAGCTGAGCATGACACAGGAATTCCCAGAACACACAACAGTAGTGAGGATATGTTCACACATGTTTTTTTTTTTTTTTTTTTTTCCTCCCCCCCCCCCCCCCCCCCCCCCCCCCCAATCCATATTTTTGGATGACTGTCATTTTAAGGCAAAAATACGCCATACTTTGGTAATTACGACTGTAAATAAAGAGTGATCTTTTATGGTCCTAAACATGGCCTAAATGTGTCTATACACAATTTATGAAGTTATTTGCTTCTTGCTGTGTTCCCTGTGTATGTGGGCTCTGCCCCTCTTACAAATGATCAGCTGGGTACCTGTTGTCAACACCCTACCTGTATTGATGACCTATATTGAGGGTAGGTTATCAATAATTTTTTTCTGGAGGTGGTCGGGTGACTGAGATATGAGCGCCCGAAGCCCGGCGCGTGCACTTCTCAGATGAGTCCAACGCTCATAGAGAATGACAGGGGAGTCCGATACTCCGTCATTCTCTGAGTGTTGGACTCATCTGAGAAGCACGCGAACCAGGCTTCTGGTGCTCATATCTCAGTCACCCGACCACCTTCAGAAGCGGGATCAGGTGAGTATAGGGTGCTCCAGCGGTGGGTCGAGAGCCTGTCACCCCCCCGTTACTGCTGCTCATAGCACTTGTGGGCCACTTAGTCGTTATTCTAACTTTGTTACAGCACTATGAGGCATCCTGATGAATACTTAAATTTTTTTTTTTTTTTTAATTTGTCCTCCTGCAGGAAAAACTTACAAAGGGCATCAGTTTTCTTATCAGCAAAGAAAGTCAAGTGAAAACCCAAATATCAGAACTGGAGGTTTTAATTCGAAGAACTGAGGTAAGCTAGGTAGCAACCTATCTAATACACTGGTTTATTAAAGGTTTTGTTGGATTGTACAAATGTGTGTATTTATGTAGTTGCTTTTTTGACATTGTGCTGTTTATCACAGTCGCTACTTCATCCTGTGGACCAGCCGAGTTGTGAGCTGGCCTCTGTTGGTGACACATTACTGCTAGAGATGAGCAAACCTGGAGCATGCTAGAGTCCATCCGAACCCGATCGTTCGGCATTTGATTAGCGGTGGCTGCTGAAGTTGGATAAAGCCCTAAGGCTATGTGGAAAACATGGATATAGTCATTGGCTGTATCCATGTTTTCCAGACAACCTTAGAGCTTTATCCAAGTTCAGCAGCCACCACTAATCAAATGCAAACGATTGGGTTCGGATGGACTCGAGCATGCTCAAGGTTCGCTCATCTCTAATCACTGCTCTCTGCACTTGTTTAGCTGGCTCATGTGCAGTGTCTGTTCTAAGCTGTGCGTGCACCTTCTAGGATGTATCTGTAACACTTTATACTTTATATTTATATATTTATTTTTTTTTGTAGCTTTTATGCATTTTGTATAATATATTGAATGTGTGTGTATATAATATCCATTATATTTACACTTCTTTAACATTTCTTGAATCTCATACTCAAGTTAAAAAAATGTTTTTCCTGCAACCCTATCTTTCAGAGCAATGGGGATCGAGCCATAGAAGAGGCTACATACAACTTTGATAAATTATTTAGTATCTTGGAAGAGCGAAAAGCATTTGTGCTGCAATCCATAAAGACTTCCCAATCTTCAAGATTAGAAAAACTGCAGAGTCAACTGGAGGAATATCAGGGCCTTTTGGAGAACAATGGGCTGGTAGGATATGCACAAGAAGTCTTGAAAGAAACCGATCATTCTTGTTTTGTGCAAACTGCAAAGCAGCTACACACCAGGTATTTTTTTTTCCTTTTGTCTTGCACACATATTTGTCTTATTGTATTACAACAGCTGACTGACACTATATAGCAGTAGACATCTGAGAGTAAAGTGCTAGTTGTGGAGCTAGGGCTTGGCGATTAATCGAATTAATTTGCCCAGAAGGTTAGAATTGATTTTTTTTTTGTGAAAATCGTAGACTTGATATTCACAAAAAATCATTGTGGGACTGAGGTGAGGTGCAGGGTGGGCGGGAGGGGAGTTGTTGGGCTGATGGTGAGGTGCAAGGCGTGCGGCGTGTCAGGCAGGAGGTGAGGTGTAGGGTGGGAAGTGCGGTGAGCTGCCGCGACTGGCCTGCCCCCGCTCCTTACTAGCGTCCCGTTCCCCTCCCGGCCACACATGCAGGTCCCTGGTCTCTGGAGGAGGCTGCAGGGACTGCAGTGGTGATAGCGTTGCTGCGGGTCCTGAAGCTGTACAGCGGGATCTTCACCCCCCCCAATCCCGTTGTACAGCTCCAGTAATGGCAGCAACTCTATCGGCACTACAGTCCATGCAGCCTCCTCCAGAGACCGGTGACCTGCATGTGTTTTCCGGGGTGAGAGGAGGAGTAGGAGGAGGGCTATGTGCACTCCTGTCCCAATAACCCTCAGCTGCCCCAGTCACCCTCAGTAACCCTCAGTTGCCCCAGTCACCCCTCATCTATACCTGTACAGTAATACCTCGGTTTTTGAACGCTTTGGAACTCGAACTGCTTGGTATTCGAACGAAAATTTACCCAGAAGTAGTGTTTGGAATTTGAACTTTGCTCGGTTTTCGAACGTTTTTCGAACCTTTTTGCGAGCGTGGATGGTGGGTTGTACCTGGCGAGTTAAGCAGTGGTGAGGCTTCACATACAGTACAGTGCTGTATAAGACTGCTGGAGTGTATATACAGTGCAGTAGTAGTACAGGCAGTGCACCACCATCTCCCATAAATTACAGTGCTTGGATGGGGGGGACGCTATACAGTAAAGGATGGGTGAGGAGTTGGTGACTACTGTACTATAATTGCTGGTTCTGATGAACATTTCTTATGTTTAATGTCCTGTACAGTATAGTGCTGTTCTGTACTGTAGTGATTATACTGAGCACTTATCAGTGTAATAAATGAGTATTGTAGGTAATTATTGGTGGCTGCTGGAACCAATTAATCACATTTACATTATTTCCTATGGGAAGACACTGCTCGGTTTTCAAACTGCTTGGTTCTCAAACTGCCTTCCGAAACCAATTAAGTTTGAGAACCGAGGTACCACTGTACTACTAATACACCTCTCCTGTACTATCGCACCCCTCATCTTTACCTGTACTACTACACCACTTATCCACTTATCCACTACTACACCCTTCCTAGAAGATCTCCATAGAAGATCTCCTATAGTATATGGGGCACAGAGGGGGCTTGTCTACTACATGGGGGCACAGGGGGAGTGCTGTTACACTGGGAAGAAATTCAGTTGTTGTCTCAATCATTAAAATAGTATCTGACGCTGCAAGGAGAAAAATTTTCCGTTTAGCAAAAAGAAAAAAGTTCGTCCATTGTGATCATCGTCCAAAGAATTTTTTCAAAATTGAGATTTTATTTTTTGGCCATATTGCCCAGCCCTGTGTGGAGGTGCCCATTATGCCAACAAACTAAGGCCCACATAGGATAGCAGTATATTGCTGATTATAACTATATCTTGTTACCTGGTCTGAGATATTCATATCTATAATATATCTGTGATACATAGTCTGAATTTGTTTTACAGGATTCAGAAAGCTTCGGAGTCTTTGAAAACCTTCCGGCCAGCTGCAGATTCCAGCTTTGAAGACTATTTTGTTGATGTGTCTAAGGAGGAAAGTTTATTAATTGACTTATCCTTCTCCAAAGGTAAAACTAACATGTTTCTTTAAGAATAGTCTTCCTCTAGCTTGCATCTAAATGGAAATGTGTTTCATTCTAGTTTGCATGTAACCTTAAGTGTGAAGTGGCTTTCACCAACTGATCAAGTGTTGCCCATATTTTCCATTGCACAGTATAACATTCTAGGCTGACTAGCCATTTGTTTCTGTGGCAATTAAGGGGCTTTATGCACAGATGTCCTATGATGGGTGGTGTTGGTGCTTGGGTGTCTATATACAATTAGAGAAACTTCTCATAATGCACCTTGTTACCCCAGGGATTATGGTGCTTGTTCCAGTAAAAAGTGATCTTTTGTAATCCGCGGATTGGGATAAGTGGGCGGGGCCTTACAGCCGAAGCGCCACCTAGCCCCGCCCCCAGCGTCACTAAGCCTCGTCCCCCTCCATGACGTCATTTCCGCATAGGCCCAGCTCTAGTGAGGGTGGAGCCTACACCTTTAGGTCGGCCCTTCCACTGGCTGAGGGGTGGGGCCCATGTGCCAATGACTTCACATGGGGCGGGGCTAAGTGGCGCTTTGCCCGTGAGGCCCTGCCCACTTATCCCAATCCAGATTCACAAAAGATCACTTTTTACTGGAAGAAGCACCATGCCTATGATACAAAATAAGGTATGAAAAGTGCAAAATTTACCCATTACACCTGTGTAGAGAAGTCAGAATGCAAAAAGGGGGTGACATTGTCAGTTTAAAAATACCTCCTTATTTACAGTGTTTATTGCTATGTCAGCTCATACTCCTATGACTGCAAGGTAAATGCTAAGTGCAGAGACATGGTATAGCACCCTGTGGATAGCGGGTCGCGGGGGTGATAATCAGATTGGGTCCCCTTTTATATGTTTGTACAGGTTGGTCACCATTGTACAGTGGGACCTTTTGTCCTTGTCTATAATCTTATATAGTCAAATTCTAGCACTACAGATTAATGGTGACCTGTCTCTGTGCTGACAGGTTCTTGATCAGTGAGGTACTTGTCAAAGTAACTGAGTTCAGCTGTGTCCCCATATTGAACTGCTTGTAAACTGTTCAGTTATACTGTATCAAATCAGTAGTACACAGAAACCATTAGTAGATACTGCATTTAGTATACATGTGAGCTAACAGATACAAGGTATTCCATACAAGTCTTAGCACTTGCATTATCGTGTGCTTGCAAAGGAATTTTACCCTGTGCCACTGTGAGTGTGGGCTTATGTACTCCGACAGGGTGTATGCCGACCGCTAGGAGATTGTAGCTAGATGGTGATAAATCCAACTAATCCCACAGTCTGGTCCCTCCTTGTGGCATTGTTCTCGCCTGGTGCTTAACCAGTACAGGTGTGTGTGGGGTAGCTGTGTGGTTTGACCCTGTATGTCAGTAGATTTTGTGGATCTACTGTACTGTGCTGGATTTGGACCAGAGTATCGGGTCCTGCAGTTAGATCGCTACTGAGTTCATCCTTCTGATCAGCTGATCGGTGTGTGATACCAGTTGTCAGATATACAGTGTGGCTGCCACAAAAGCTGATGTCACCTGCTATTCAAGTGCATGCTGGAGGTCCGCACAAGAGGGGAGAGTGGTGAGAGGCATGCATTATATTGTTAAGTTGCTAAGTTGTGCATACACTAGCTCAGGCAGGAGTTGATTCTCGCTTCCCTTGTAAAGTTTAGTTGCCGCTGGAATCCTGCAGGTTACCCGGAATTAAGGTGGAGAGTTTTAAAATTCGTACATGGTGCTTGGGTGTCTAGCACACATCTCCAGCGCTAATGGGCAAGAATAGAGATGAACGGATTTCCAGCGAAGTGGCGCTTTGTAATCCGCTCTGGATCAAGTCCTGGGAAACTCCTCCCAGTTTCCCAGGACTGGATCTAGCTTTTCCCAGCACCCTGTAAGGAGTGGCAGTCAGTTAAAAGGCAGCTGACTGACTGCACGGATTTTAGAGGTATCAAAGCGCTTTGGTTTGTTACTGTAAATTAGATCATCTCTAGCCAAGATGAGACTAACCTCTAATCCAAGCTGTAATCCTTTAGATGTCATGGTCAGTAGTGACTAAGGTGCCTAAGTGGTTTACAGAGGAATAGAAATAAGTAAAAAAACAAACAAACAAAAAAAAACCTAGTTTATATAGTGCTCCCACTTGAAGTTCCGCCCATCACGTAGGCTCCATTACATGCTGATGCAGATTCCATTGTCCACCCAAAGAAATGACCTATCAATTCTTTGGACGGACAGCGGAATCTGCCCAATCGTAGAATGGAGTCTATGGAGCTAGCAGAGAGGAAAGCTGTAGCACGTAGGGACAAGCGTCTGCGGGAATTACTCAGTGTGCATATACCCTAAAGGGACTATTTTCTCATTAAGGGTGCCTTCACACGTACCGTATCGCTGCGTTTTTATCGCTGCGTTTTTATCACTGATTATCACTGAAAATCATGTGAAAATCAAAACGCGCATGTAAAAAACGCAGCGTTAAATACGCAGCGTTAAAAACGCAGCAATACGGTACGTGTGAAGGCACCCTTAACAAAAAAAGTCCTATCCTCAGGATTGCAGTGGGTCTATCTACCAGCACCTCTGTCAATCAGCTGTGGCAGTTCTTAAAATTAGTCCTTACTCATTAATGACTTGTCTTTCTATGTCTTCTGTTTATATACTTAGCTCTAGATGTACCAGAAATTAATATGAATGAGAGCAAGGTCTATAACAACGCTAAGATCTGTTGGAATCAGCCAAATGATTCAGGTCTGGTGGACAGCTATATTGTTGAGTACAGGAAACTTGACAAAAATGAAGATCCTTCATGGAATGAAATAGAAGCGGCAAGTACAAGTAAAATCATCTCTGATCTAGACCTCAACAGCTCCTACAGTTTTCGAGTGCAGGGCCTTAAGGGCTCCATGTACAGCCCCCACAGCAAAGAAGTCATCCTCCAGACACCACCTGCTCCAGGTAAATCATGTGCATGCTTTTCAAAGCACTGAATCTTTAAAAACAAAATAACACTATAAACACCTCCTAGTCCTTAGGTAACTGCTTTGCTCATGTGTTCAAGTTAAACAAGATCCCCCTTTTTAAATGCCCTTTTAGGGTGCCTTTACACGTACCACATTCGCAGTGGATTTCATGCTGCGAGTTTGCAGCGCAATCCGCTGCGAATCCATGTAGTGTGAAGTTCAATGGGGTTACATACCCAAAGCAGCCCGTGGCCTGCTCCATGCCGCAGCTGCATGTGAGGTTCTCTGCAGGGCCGCACTGATTGGCTGATGGGGATCGCCGGGAGCCTTACATGCAGCCGCGGGGCCGAGCAAGTAATATATGCTGCGGGCGTCGGAGGTTTATAGGGGCCGGGTTACATACTCGCAGCAGAATGAAAATTCCGCACAGTTATGTAACCCCATTGAAATTCACACTGCATGGGTTCGCAGTGGATTTCGCTGCAAACTGGCAGCGTGAAATCCGGTACGTGTGAAGGCACCTTTAAGGGGTAGATCTTCTGCTCGACACTCCCTCTGTTGCTTATAGTCACCATAAAAGTTCCATCAGGTGGACATGACTTATCCATGATTCATTTGATGGCCACTCATTTTAATGGACAAAATGTGATCTTTCAGTGCTTGGCCAGGCACAACTTCCCTACTCAATATCTGCTGTTCACTGTGGGTATTAAGTGTTAAAGTGACTCTTTTCCCCAAAATGTTTGGACTGTCTATCTGCTTTTAATTAAAGATCTGTGCTTGGGTCCGTTCAGCAGGTGATAGTTATTGTTCTTAAACAACTTTTAAACTTGCAGCCCTGTGTCAAACTGTCTTGGCCTTGAGTACCCGTGCCTTAGGCCTCCACCGCCTTCACATCCCTCCTCCCTACCCTCTTCACCATTAGGAATGCCCCAGGCAGGATTTCTCCTATTCATAGTTTGTCTGAACACTGCACAAAAACACAACCACTTTCTTCTACAGCAGTGTTTCTCAACTCCAGTCCTCAAGACCCACTAACAGGTCATGTTTTGTGGATATCCCATACAATCAACAGCTGTGACAGGTGTGTTTACACAGAGATTTATCTGACAGATTTTGGAAGCCAAAGCCAGGAATGGATTTGAAAAGAGGAGAAATCTCAGGCTTTCCTTTATGACCTGTTCCCTGTTTGTCTGTTCCTGGCTTTAGCTTCAAAGATCTGTCCGATAAATCTCTCTGTGTAAACGCACGCTTACTGGTGCACTGACTATAATTAGATCACCTGTGAAATCATCAAAACATGACCTGTTGGTGGGTCTTGAGGGTGAGTTAAGAACCGCTGTTCTAGAGACAGCACCACTCTTGTCTCCGGTTTAGGTGTAATTAAAGGGGTTGTCCGGCGAAAAAAATTATTCACAGAATAACACACATTACAAAGTTATACAACTTTGTAATGTATGTTATGTCTGTGAATGGCCCCCTTCCCCGTGTCCCACCACCCCCACCCGTGTACCCGGAAGTGTGGTGCGCTATACATTACCTGTCACGTGCCGACCACGGTCTCCGATCCTCAGCAGTGACGTCTTCTTCGGGAGGCCAGCGGATCTTCCCGAGTGCCGGCCGCCCTCTGCAGCGTCATCCGAAGCTCAGCCGCGATTGGCTGAGCATAACTGTGCTCAGCCAATCGCGGCTGAGCAGCTGATGACGTGGCCGCGTCATCAGCCGCTCAGCCGCGATTGGCTGAGCATAACTGTGCTCAGCCAATCGCGGCTGAGCGGCTGATGACGCGGCCACGTCATCAGCTGCTCAGCCGCGATTGGCTGAGCACAGTTATGCTCAGCCAATCGCGGCTGAGCTTCGGATGACGCTGCAGAGGGCGGCCGGCACTCGGGAAGATCCGCCGAACTTACGAAGAAGACGTCACTGCTGACGATCGGAGACCGTGGACGACACGACATGCGGTGAGTATAATGCACCACACTTCCGGGTCTAGCGTGGGTGGGGGGAAACACGGGGAAGGGGGCCATTCACAGACATAACATACATTACAAAGTTGTATAACTTTTTAATGTGTGTTATTCTGTGAATAATTTTTTTCGCCGGACAACCCCTTTAAGCTTAATTCACTTCAATGGAACGGAGTTGCAAAACCTTCACCCTAACTGGAGACCCAAGTGGTGCTGTCTCTGGAAGAAAATGGCCATGGTTTTTGTAGCTCTGGATAACCCCCTTTAAGGCACATATGCAGTGTTCAGACAATGATGAATAGGAGAAATCCTGCCTGGGGCATTCCTAATGGTGAAGAGGGCAGGAAGGAGGGACGAGAGGCATCGCCGGCTGGCCTTGGGCACAGGCACTCTAGGCCACGCCAATTTGACACACTGCTGCAAGTTGGTTTTTTTTAGGACAATAACTGCATCACCTGCCGATCGGACCCCAGGATAGATGTTTGATTAAAACCAGCTATTCGACGGTACATGCGGTAAGGGGGATGGGGGGGGGGGGGGGACAGAGTTTCTTTAAACTTCTGATCAGTGTGCTGTAGTTAATTGAAACTGGTAAGCACGCACTGTAGAATGTTAGTGTCCCTTTCATTTGCAAAAACTTGCGAAGTAATATGATTGGCGAGGGTCTGGGTGTTTAGACCCAAGTCCGCAATTTTGATGTCTCTATGCTTGTAATAAAAGGGAAATTCTTGAAAACTGTAACATTCTGATTTTGTCTTGGATTCAAACTTGTTGTCTCATGGACTTTTCCAGCAGATTGACAGCATGCCAATTACACATTGCACACAATAAATCTGTAACACCTGCAACAAATCCATCATGTCTGATTGTGGCCACAGGGTGTGATCACACTCGGGTGTGATACACTTTCTGTAGACAACACTTCACTTTTGTTTTTCTGCTCTAATGTGTAATTGCCTTTTTTGTGATATTGTATAATGCTCTCACTTTTATGCAGTATGTGTTGTAGTAATTTATTTCATTTTTTTCCCTGCAGTTTTTAGCTTTCTATTTGATGATAAGTGTGGATTCAACAAGGAGCGCCTTATGCTCAATGACAAGAGGAACACTGTAGAAAGTGTAGCTGGCCATCCCCTGCTGTTTGGAGCAGAACGTGTTCAAGTAGGATGTTACATGTGCCTTGACTACATCATTGGTGATACTGGCATCACTAAGGGCAAGCATTTCTGGGCTTTCTCTGTTGAGTCCTATTCATACATGGTGAAAGTTGGAGTTGCTTCGGATATCAAGCTGCAAGAATGGCTGCATAACCCCCGTGACATTAGTAGTCCAAGGTAATGTAGAGCAAACTACATATAGGTGTGTGAATGGTAGGATTGTGTTAGTATAGTTTTCTTAAAGCATTAAAGGGGTTATCCAGGCTTAGGAAAACATGTCAGCTTTGTTTCGTAAACTGCACTGCTCCTGTCACCAGTTTAGGGAGGGTTTTGCATTTAAAGTTACTCTGTACCCACAATCTGACACTCCCCTCCCCCCCAAACCGCTTGTACCTTCGGGTAGCTGCTTTTAATCCAAGATCTGTCTTGGGGTCTATTCGGCAGGTGATGCAGTTATTGATTGTGGGTACAGAGTCTCTTTAAGTTCCGTTCACTTCTATGGAATGGATTTGCGAAACCGCACCCAAGCTAGGCTTTATGGGTGGGCCCTGTGGGGTTGGAGTAGCATGAAACCTAAAAATATGTGCAGTCTCTTGCTAGTCTCAAATTCTTCCAGATCACCCTTCGCCCTGAAGATGCATACATTCTACCCCTCCCCCACCACAATTATTTTAAAAGGTGTCACTAGCGTTGGTAATGACCATATTTATCTATGAGGGGATTCATGTACACTAGGGTGTAAAATGCATATAATTCAGAAAGCTGAAAAAAAGAAAGCAGAAAGCTGAAAAAATCCATGTAGCCGCCTCAAACCTCACATTCTCTTATGTGTGATTGAATGTGATAAAATAAAAATATTACGTTTTTTGCTTCTAGCAAAACGCATTCATTTGTTTAAACAGAGGAACAGAAGCCATGCTCCTAGCAACACATCTTATCCATCTCGGCTTAGTGTGTTATGAGTCAGTCCCACCCTGGGGGGTA
Organism: Dendropsophus ebraccatus; assembly: GCF_027789765.1. Lineage (NCBI taxonomy): Eukaryota > Metazoa > Chordata > Amphibia > Anura > Hylidae > Dendropsophus > Dendropsophus ebraccatus. The sequence goes on from NC_091456.1 coordinate 131,669,840, forward strand.
TTACACGGGACTGCTTCAGCTAATAGTGTAAAAAGAGAAATTGCTGAGAAATTACTTTTATGCTGATAAATTGTCTGCCTGAAAGCAAGCCCTGTGCATACGGAGATCTGTCTATAGAACATGCATTTTTAATTAACCCTTAGTGAGGTGGAGCCCTCATAATCTGACAGGTTTTCTTTTACACTCCTAACATAGCTTTAATTTTTTAAGAACACTCTGAACAATGAAAGCTTTGTTATGAAAGGTTGCTATGGGGGAACAATGGGGAAAGAAGAATTTTTCAACAGTTCAATAAATCTCTTGTAATCATATAAACTGTATATTCTGAGACCTGTCTTGGAAGTGGCATGAGCTTAATAAAGGAAGAATACGTAACCTATGTTTCTGATGTTTTACTTCTAGATATGATCAAGACAGTGGACACGACAGTGGAAGTGAAGACGTTGCCTTTGATTCATCTCAGCCTTTCACCTTGGCGACTATAGGAATGAGGAAGCTTTTCATCCCCAAGGCATGTAATGTTTCCACCAGTTATGGGGAGCGCATTCTCCCTCTTCCTGGCCGAATAGGAGTTTGTCTGGACTACGAGAAAGGCAAAGTGGGCTTCTACGATGCCACCAACATGAAATGTCTGTACGAGAGAGAAGTGGACTGCATCGGCACAATGTATCCAGCGTTTGCATTGATGGGTGGCGGAGCAATCCGTCTAGAGGAAGTCATCACTGCAAAACACTTGGATTATTCTCATGAAATGTAACAGAAACCCATTGTCATGTTTATTATGCGCCTGAAACCTCCAATACATTTCAAGATGTCCTTAGTGCATCGTATGCACCTCAGTCTGATTATTTTTAGATGTAATTTCGCTGTCCGTGTTTTAGCTGAAGGCCACTGGAATAAGCCTTCAAACCTAGTATATATGTTTGTCTGAATGTCTGTCTCTTAAAATGACTCTCCTTAAAGGGCTTTTTTTTCTTTTTTGGAATGAAATTGCATATTTTAATATCTAGAATAGTTAAGTTCTAGAATAGATGATTTAACAATTGCCGAGAAAATGCTCTTAATGGGAACCATTGACCTGTAGCCAATATCACGTTTATTGTAGGTTTTTTTCGTTTTTGTTTTTTTAATCTATGAAGCGCCTTCAGTGACACAGTGGTGGCCTCATTGGTGGAAACTGTTTTACATGTACTTACTGGGGGGTGTCGGAGGTACAATGAATGTTTTGTATTTATTTGGCTGTTTTTAGTGTACATTACAACACCATTCACTAGAATGTTTCCTGAAACACATTGTCAATGTTGTATGTGCTATTTATGATGTGTGAATGTCTTTTATCAAGCATTAGAAACTGTAAGTCACTAAACAAACTGGACACCAATCTTTTACTCTACTTGCACAATCTGATATATGCCGACTGATATCCACTAAATTGTCAAAGTAAAAGGGCTATTCTTAGATACATTGACCACATTTTCCAGGTTGCAGTTTGTCAAAATGAAAGGCTTCTAAGATTAAGGGTGCGTTCACATATACAGTATCCGCTGCAGATTTGGTCAAAATAACTGAACATAGCCTCAAATCTGCGCCATCAAATCTGCTGCGTATCCTGTATGTGTGAATGCACCCTAATGGAGTACAAATCTATAGGAGATAGCTGGTGTAATGGTCATTGAAGCTCTGGCTTAAAGCTGGAGAATGCCACTATTTAATATTGAAGTTTCCATTGAAGTTGGGGTAAAATATTACATCAATCTGGTTGTATGAGAATATAACTGCTTCCCTCATACAAACTACAAACAGTGCCAGTGTCCATGGTCTGTCTCATTATAGTAGGGGTGACAAACCTGCGGCCCTCCAGTGTTGACAAACACCTGTAATGCCTCGACAGCCAAAGTTTTGGTTGTCCAGACATGATGGGAGAATTGTAGTTTTGCAACAGCTGCACTATAGGCCTTCCCCATTTACTTGAATAGGTTGGAGATGTAATACCATTAATAGCCCATGGACGACTGTAGGCACTGAGCTGCAGTAACAGCCTTACTAATCTTACCTCAACCTTACAGCCAGTTCTATTCTGAGAAACATACTTAGGAAAATAGTTGCCTTGAGTCACTAATCCACTTATTTGCACTATGTTTTTACAAATAAGCCTTAATGTGTTCGAATGGATGCCTTGATACATTCTGTATAAACTTTTATAAATACAGGTGAATCCATGGAGGGGCAGATAACACTAACCACCTGGGCCTCTTTAAATTTACTGCTCCCCACTACACCCCCCCCCACACACACACACACTCCTTTTTACTCACTCTTGTGCACTGATCTACACCCACATTTCACATATTACTATCTAAGTGACATTTTATTTATTAATGGGATTAAAGCAAAGTGATCCAAACGGATTTGTGAATGTCGATAGACTTGGGAGCACTGCACGCATGATGTATGGGCTGGTTCTCAGCATTGCTGGCTAATGGTTACATGCACCTAGCTGAGGTAGCGGTTTTCCTTTTGTTAAAGGCACTTTATAGCATAGACTTTTCACTGTACTATGCAATGGTAGAAATGTGCAATTATGCTGCTAGACTGAAAACATTTTGGGTACTACTGTCAAAGAATAATATATACATTATGCAGCTCTTGATCTCCTCAAGAAAGCTTTACTGTTAAGACATCTCTGAGCAAAAAATGTATTGTTTCTCTTTTTGTGTTTTTAAGTAAAGTATTAAAATTGCTTTTTTTAAGTTTATGGTCTCTCTCATTGTCTCATTGCTATTGTACCAGCTTTGTGAGTGGCAGATAGCTGTCATTGTGATAAATAAGGCTGGGATTACACACAGCAATGTTCTCATCAATCACATTGACATCCGTTCATTTATTACAGGACTATACATCCCTACCTTGCTCCCATGTGTAGGGTCTACTGTTTTAGATTCCTTTTTGTGTATTTTTTTTTTCTCCTTAGAATTATATTATAGCATGGATGTACTTATGTTTTCAAAGTGTAAATTTATCTGTAGCTTTTATTTATGGTTCAAGTAGACTCATAACCAAGGATAGAGCGAGTGTGACTGGCGATGGCAGGGTTATGTACCTAGACACTACTTACTGCCTCCTACCATATGCTATGGCTGGGCAGTTGCTTCTAGGTATACATAATAGCTGCCAGCGATCAGTCACACTAACCCTTCCATTGCATGTGATTTTTCTGATTGGGGGAACAAATCTTCATTGCTTTAAGTATTTTGTATGGGACTAGAGATGAGCGAACCGGGTTCGAGTCCATCCGAACGTTCGGCATTTGATTAGCTGGGGCTGCTGAACTTGGATAAAGCTCTAAGGTTGTCTGGAAAACATGGATACAGCCAATGACTATATCCATGTTTTCCACATAGCCTAAGGGCTTTATCCAACTTCAGCAGCCACCGCTAATCAAATGCCGAACGCTCTGGTTCGGATCGACTCGAGCATGCTCATCTCTAAGACCTAAACTGCCCTTGTGTAGGATTAGTCTGTGGGGTCCAAAGTTTGCAAGAAGATATGGTCTTAAGAGGGTTGCATAACTATTTAGATAAGCATAAGTTTGTGGATATCTAATTTGGTGTGTGTAAGCTGTGTGTTCGTATAGCCTCATTTACTAGCCATGCATGTCCTATTACAGTGCTTCTCAATTCCAGTCCTCAGGCCTCACCAACAGGTCATGTTTTGAGGATTTCCCATACAAAGGACAGCTGTGATAATACCTGATGCACTGAGTAGAATTATATCACCTGTGACATACTAAGGAAATCCTCAAAACATGTCCTGTTGGTGAGGCCTGAGGACTGGAATTGAGAAGCACTGTCCTATTACAAAGGGCATCAATTTCTGGGGGGTCAGTGCCTTTTTCTTTTTTAAACACAGCATGCTGTGGCATTTCTTTTTCCAACCTCCTATAAGGTTAAAAATAACATGTAAAAATCCAACACGTGTAAATTAATTTTATTCCGTTTCTTATTTAGTAGAATAAGAACATTGATCAAAAAAAATCACATGACTTGTAATAAGAAATTTTTTTTTTTTTTTTTTTGCAAAAATTGCTGTGCAAATTGTGTGAAGGTAACCTTAAGGGAAAAATTCCTTTTTTTTTTTAATTTTTTTTTTTTTTATATATATAACCATTCTTTAGTTCAATTACTTGTATGCTTTTGGACACTGTAATTAGAGAAGCTGGAGAGTTTCCCAGGACTTGATCCAGCTTTTCCCAGCACCTGGGAAGGAGTGGTATGGAGTCAGAAGGCAGCAAGCTGATGAGCAGATTGCAGAGATAACAAAGCTCTTCGCTTTGATATTCCTGTAAATTTGCTCATCTCTTATCATGCTTCGCTTACTGTAACTTCAGCTTGACATCATGGACTACTGCTCATTCATTCTTCTGTAAAATGTTTTTTTTTTTTTTCTTTCTCATTACAAGTCACGCTAAACTATGTAGGCCACAACATCGACCTAAGGCCAGCCAGCCTCCGTGCTACTAGCAACACACCAGTTCTTCTCACTCACAGATGTAGCCTGGGACCACCTCAGGCCTAACATCTCTCACAGCCTCAGCAGACTTTCCAGAACGGACTCCTAATGCTGACAAATGCACTTAACAATTCTCTTTGCAACAGTTTACACCAAGTTCTTCAAGCAGCTCACTTCCAAGGCTATACTAACCTAGTCTGCTTATCTGCTCCCTGTCACTCTCCACACCTTCCCCTGAAATCTTGGATGGACCTTTGGGTCACAAAAAAGTAAACCCCTGTGCAGGTTCCACAGGCCTGCAGTCACATGCCCACCACTTTTTTTTTTTTTGCAAAAGACAAATCTATTTTGACTACTTCCAATGATCAACATAATTTGGCCTTCACCTTACCCTGGAGCCCTGCAATGGACAGACCTTAAGGTTTTTCAGTGACTAAAGAGTATGGTCTGTTCATATGAAAGGCATCGCTACAGCATGTGCATGTATTTTAGCAAGCAACATTCGCATGCTTTGGGTAGTCACAGGAATTTGTCCCAAAGCTGCTGCATGTGAATATACCCTTAGGCTTTATTCTCACACTCCATAAGCTGTACTGTGGACTGTATAGATATGATCCCGGGAGAGCTGAAAGTGTTTAAATCTGCCAGGACTTTATTGATACAGCTGCATGGGAGGGCTGCCAGTTCACTGCACAGCTTCACACTCTGGGTTGAGGAGTGTGAGAATAAGGCCTAAGAGTCAAAGCCAGAGGTGGGTGTAAAAGGAAATCTAAAGAAAAGACTTGCATCTCCATACTGCTGCATAGTCTGTCTTTGGTAGTGTTTAGAAATGAGCGAATCGTCCTTCTAAAGGAAGTGATGCGATTTGTCTGATCGGCAAGCTGCTTATCAACCTGCTGCCTTTCAAGTCTATTCTGCTCCCTGCTATTCCCCCCCCCCCCCCCCCCCCCCCCCCCCCCAGGTGTTGGGAAAAGCTGATCCTAGTCCTGGGAACTGAGAAGTTTTCCAGGACTGGATCCAGCTTTTCCCAGCACACGGAGAGGAGTGAAACAGAGTTGAAAGGCAGCAGGCTGACAACCTGCTTGCCTATCAAACAAAATGCTTCAGTTTGTTTAGATGGGCGTTTTGCTCATCTCTAGTGCTGTATCCCCTCCAAAATAAGACCTAGTACAGGTTTTGCTGAATTGCTAAATGTAAAACCTAGCAAATTTTTGGTTTGGAAGCATGCTCGCAGAACAGAACACTAGGGCAATCAACTGTGATTCTTTTTAAGCTGCCGCCATTGTCCCCTACCTTTACCATCCATTGCAGAGAAGCTGCATGGATAATAATGAGGACCATCGCCTGCCACCAACCTCGATGTTCCCTTTTTCATCTTGCACTTGTAAATGTGCAGGAAAGGCATCAAGAGGCCTGTTGCCATCCCTGTTGTCCCCTATCTCCAGATGTAGAGCTGCACACCGTCTGCCGTTATCCCGTCACCCAGTGGCGTAGCAACTATAGAGGCAGGGTAGGCAGCTGCTATGGGGAGAAGGTAAGAGCCGTCCTGTGTCTTCCTGCTTAAAGAGAACCAATCACGGGCGAAAATGAATTTTTATTTTATTCCCTAATTAGATGTAAATCCTGATTTTAACAACATTTGTAAATATAATTAATTTTACAGCTGTGTTTTTTAAATATTCCCGTTTCACTTTCCTGCCTCGCGCCGTCTCTTTTCAAAAGATTCGGCGCGAGACAGGAAGCTCCCATCATGCAGAGCGGCAGCAAGCCCGCGGGCCTGCCATCTTGATGACGTCACTTGCGTTCCACTGCTGGAACGCAAGTTACGTCTTCAAGATGGCGTCCCCCCGGCCTAGCTACACCAAACAAGCGGATTAGGTAAAGTATAAGACTGTAAAGGCAGTCTGTATCTTCATGAAGTCTATTTATGAAGATACAGACTGCCTTTGCAGTCTGTATCTTATGCCTTACCTAGTACTCTGTGCCGGTGCAGCAGGGCCGGCACCGCCATCTTGATTACGTCCTTGCGTTCCACCGCTGGAATGCAAGTTACATCATCAAGATGGCGGCACCGGCCTTGCTGCACAGAACAGAGGATTAGGTAAAGTAGAAGATACAGACTGTAAAGGCAGTCTGTATCTTCATAAATAGACTTCATGAAGATACAGACTACCTTTACAGTCTGTATCTTCTACTTTACCTAATCCTCTGTTTCTGTGCAAGCAAGGCCGGGCGCCGCCATCTTGATGACGCAACTTGCGTTCCAGCGGTGGAACGCAAATGACGTCATCAAGATGGCGGCGCCCGGCCTTGCTTACACAGAAACGAAAGAGTAGGTAAGGCATAAGATACAGACTGCAAAGGCAGTCTGTATCTTCATAGATAGACTTAGGGAAAGATATACTTTAATATTAGGGACAGTGAAATTTAGATGATAGGTTCTCTTTAACCCATTGTGTGTAATTGACCCAATGTTTACTTACATGCTGCAACACCTAAAAAGGACAAAGAGATCTCTGCTTCACTGCTCTGATTACCCTTGACCTCTGCACATTTTCCTACTTGATTGCGGGAAGGCAGCCAGGTCAGGGGTTATCAGTGCACCAGCAGTAAAGCAAAGATCTCCTTGTCTTCTGAACATTGGGTTACTTACACACTGCAGTACATAAGGGGTTAAGCAGAAGGTAGGCTGCTCCGTCACCTCTGTATTTAACCAAAAGGGCTCCTAATGGGCCCTTAGGGCGGGTTCACACTGAGGAATCCTCGCGGATGAATTCCGCCGACTTCCGTCTCTAGAACGCACTCACGGCCGTGCGCGTTTCCGCCGGCTCCATAGACCCCATTCTATGGCCCGGCTAATTCCGCTATCCGCCGAAAGAATTTACATGTCAATTCTTTCGCCGGGATGTGGAATCCGCCTGTGCATAGAATGGTGTCTATGGCACGAGCAGAGAGACGCGCGTACAGGCAATGGAATTCAGCGGAATTTATCTGCGAGAAGTCTGTAGTCTGAACCCTCCCTAAAAGTTAGCAATAGTGGACTAACAGAGCAAGCAGCCATTGGCTCTCTGCTCTGCCAGTCACAGCTCTCTGGTGACAGCTCTCTGCTCTGCTGTCACCTGTCCCTGCTGTGCTGTTCGAGTGTGCTGTGGTAAACTCCCCCTGGTGGCCAGAAGCTGCATAACCGCACGCTTTCTCCCTGCTGTGCATGTGACATGAATTCTTCTTTCTGGAAAAATAAGACATCCCCTGAAAATAAGACCTAGCGCAACTTTGGGAGCAAAAATTAATATAAGACTGTCTTATTTTCAGGGAAATACGCTAGTGTTGAGCAAGTATACAGTAAATGCGGCTAAACCTGACAACTGGTACATTGATTGCTTTCAAAGTGCTCTGTGCACCTGCAAAAGATGGATCCAGTCCTAGGAAACCTAAGACTGGGCTTTTACTGAGCACTTTGCAAACTAAAGCAATCAATGGCCCAGCCATCAGGTCAGCCTCATTTAAAGCAGATTTGTTCAGTAGTAACACTACTGGCAGTTCAACTAACAGTAAAAACACTGGACAAAGACTTGGACTTTTCTCTGCCAAGATGGATTCATAGTAAAAATAATTTGGCCATAATATAGGGATGTGGTCTGAACATCTGAAGCATCGTGAGCAGACTTCTTACAATTTGAGCTCTAGCTGAGGTCTTTTGGAGTCATAATGACCTTGAATATATTATAGTTGAAAATATCATCAAATAACTGGTGGCACAGACTCATGCCCTGCTTCACCACCACTGCGCTAGAGCTCCATTATAATTCAAATGCAGGATTGTGTTAGATGCGCATCTATAAATGTCAGTGACTGAATTATATACTTTCTCCTTGGCTACAGAAGAAGAAATTACTTTGGTTAGTGAATGAAAGATTGCATCTTATAGATGTGCAGCCATTGTATTATCTTTATTAGAACTGAATTCCTAAAAAATAATTCTTCTAGGAAAGCGCACAGGCTTTGAAATTTACAGTCACTGTAGTTGCTGTTATTGGATTTGTTGTCTTTTACTATTTCCTGCAATCCCTCAGCCTCTCCATAAATAATTATTATAGGTATTTTTTTTCTTCAAAAGTAGCAAAGTCATGACACAAAATTTACAAAGTGGGAATCCAAGGGAATTATGGCAACCCCAGTGATTTCAATATATCAATATCATTGATAATAAACATCCAATATTTAATACATATATATTAACCCTTTATGGACAGAGCCAATTTCGATTTTTGCGTTTTCGGTTTTTCCTCCTTGTGCTTAAAAGGCCATAGCAGTTGCATTTTTCCACCTAGCGACCCACATGAGCCCTTATTTTTTGCATCACTAATTGTACTTTGCAATGACAGGCTGAATTTTTGCATAAAGTACACTGCGAAACCAGAAAAAAATTCAAAGTGTGGGGAAATTGAAAAAAAAAAACGCATTTTGTTTATTTGGGGGAAATGTGTTTTTACGCCATTAGCCCTGGGGTAAAACTGACTTGTTATATATGTTCCTCAAGTCGTTACGATTAAAACGATATGTAGCATGTATAACTTTTATTGTATCTGATGGCCTGTAAAAAATTTAAACCATTGTCAACAAATATACGTCACTTAAAATCGCTCCATTCCCAGGCTTATAGCGCTTTTATCCTTTGGTCTATGGGGCTGTGTGAGGTGTCATTTTTTGCGCCATGATGTGTCCTTTCTATCGGTACCTTGATTGCGCATATACGACTTTTTGATCGCTTTTTATTACAATTTTTCTGGATTTGATGCGACCAAAAATGCGCAATTTCGCACTTTGGGATTTTTTTGCGCTGACGCCGTTTACCGTGCGAGATCAGGAATGTGATTAATTAATAGTTCGGGCGATTACGCACGCGGCGATAGCAAACATGTTTGTTTATGTATTTATTTATTTACTTTTATTTATAACCTGGGAAAAGGGGGGTGATTCAGACTTTTATTAGGGGAGGGGGCTTTTTACTATTAACAACACTTTTTTTTTTACTTTTACACTTATACTAGAAGCCCCCCTGGGGGACTTCTAGTATAAGTGCTTTGATCTCTCATTGAGATCTCTGCAGCATAGATATGCTGCAGAGATCCATGAGATCGGCACTCGTTTGCTTTCGGCTGCTGCAGCCGGAAACAAACGAGTGCCGAGCCGAGGACGGCGCCATCTTGGGCGCGTCCCCGGCCGGCTTCAGTTACGGAGATCGCTCCTCCGGGATAACATCCCGGAGGAGCGATCTCCTCCACTAGACCCCAGGAAACGGCTGAATCCGGTAATCGGATGCAGCTGTCATGTTTGACAGCTGCATCTGATTACTGTATTAGCGGGCACGGCGATCGGACCGTGCCCGCTAATACCTACGGTCCCGGGCTACTCGCGGCACCCGGGACCGGCGCGGTTCAGAGCGGGGTCGCCGCGCGGCCCCGCTCTGAACTTACTTACCGGCATCAGGGTGTAAATTTACGCCCGATGTCGTTAAGGGGTTAAACAGTTAATGAGAGGAGCACTGGTAATGACTTCCTAAAAACAAAAATCCTATATGATGTCTTGTCCTTTGTTCTCCATGTTCACTATATATCATTCTTAGCATGCATAGTCCATTTACATTATGAATAGAGATGAGCAAACTGGGTTCGGGTTCGAGTCGATCCGAACCCGAATGTTCGGCATTTGATTAGCGGTGGCTGCTGAACTTGGATAAAGCTCTAAGGTTGTCTGGAAAACACGGATACAGCCAATGACTATATCCATGATTTCCACATAGCCTTAGGGCTTTATCCAACTTCAGCAGCCACCGCTAATCAAATGCCGAAAGTTTGGGTTCGGATCGACTCGAGCATGCTCGAGGTTCACTCATCTCTAATTATGAACAATCTAAGAAGATAGATCAAGTGTTGTCTATGGCCATTTGCAGAAATCCACCTGAAAGACGGCAAACAAATTCATGCTCTGTTAAAATTTATAGAAGCTTTCACAAAATTCTTTGGGGCGGGTTTATTTGTCTAAAATTTAGTGTAAAATTAAACTAAAACATCTAAGAATAGAAAATATGTATAAATGGCTTATAGTGTATGAAAAGTGGTACATCTTTAATAAGTTTTGTCTAACATTACTTAAAGTAACTCTGTATCCACCAACCGACCCCACCAAAGCGCTACTACGATCCGTTTGATGATAGTAAATCCTTACCGATCGTGTCTTTTAAAAAGCACCAGGTGCCTTGGTTACAGCAAACAAATTATCTTTTTGGGTACAAACACACACACACCGGATCTGCAGCAGATCCACAGCAGATTTGATGGTGCAGATTTGATGCTGAGTTCAGTTATTTAGATCAAATCTGCTGCGGATCTGCTGCGGATCCGGCAAGTGAGTTTGTACCCTGGGGCTGGGTTCACACTACGTATATTTCAGTCAGTATTGTGGTCCTCATATTGCAACCAAAACCAGGAGTGGATTAAAAACACAGAAAGGATCTGTTCACACAATGTTGAAATTGAGTGGATGGCCGCCATTTAATGGCAAATATTTGCTGTTATTTTAAAACAACGGCTGTTATATTGAAATAATGGCAGTTATTTACTGTTATATGGCGGCCATCCACTCAATTTCAACATTGTGTGAACAGGTCCTTTCTGTGTTTTCAATCCACTCCTTGTTTTGGTTGCTATGAGGACCTGACAAGAGGACCAAATACTGCCTGAAATATACGTAGTGTGAACCCAGCCTTAATCTGCAGCACTGCTGTGCTGCTGTCATACTGCTGTGCCCCACACCTGAGACACCTCCCTTCCTCATCATTAGGAACACCCCTGGCAGGATTTGGCTTGTCTAAGCAGTACACCTGTGTCACTATGGCATATGTGTACTGTTTAGATAAGTGATAAATAGAAATAATGATGAGGAGGGTGGGGAGGAAGAAAGGAGAGACATCACAGACCTGGAACATGGACACTCTAGCCAAAAAAAAAATCCAGTCCAGTGTCCAGCAAGGAAAATGGAAGCAGTTTTGTTTTCTGATTCTGATTACAATGGTAATGTTAATGGGGGACTTCAAGTACCCAGATATAGATTGGGGTCACGGTTCAGCTAAAACCACAAAGGGGAGGACATTTCTTAACCTCCTGCAGGATAATTTTCTGGGCCAGTTTGTGGAGGAGCCAACTAGAAGTGCTGCCTTGTTGGATCTGGTTATTTCTAACAACGCTGAGCTGGTTGGGGATGTCACTGTACATGAACACCTGGGTAATAGTGACCACAATATAGTGACTTTTAGCTTAAAGTGTAGAAAAGAAAAAAATGTTGGTAGGGCAAAAACGTTTAATTTTAAAAGGGACAATTTTCCTGGGTTAAGGGCAGAACTTTAGGGCATAGACTGGGAGCGGCTGCTGTCACATACGGATACAGCTAATAAATGGGAAATCTTCAAATTCACATTAAATAACTGTACTGCCAAATATATTCCTATGGGTAACAAATATAAACGGTTAAAATCCAATCCCACATGGCTTACAACCGAGGTTAGAAGGGCTATAAATGAGAAAAAAGGGGCATTCAAAAAATATAAATCAGAGGGGTCAGCTTTAGCCTTTAAACATTACAAAGAAGTCAACAAAACCTGTAAAAATGTAATAAAAGCAGCAAAAATTCACAATGAAAGGCAGGTAGCTATAGAAAGCAAAAGAAACCCCAAAAAATTCTTCAAATATATTAATGCCAAAAAACCAAGGTCAGAGCATGTAGGACCCCTAAATAATGGTGACGGGGAGTTAATAACTGGGGATCAGGAGAAAGCTGAGTTACTTAATGGCTTCTTAAGCTCTGTATATACAAAAGAGGAGGACGGAGCTGCAGTGGGCGGGGCCAGTGCTGAGGTGGGTGGGGCCAGTGCTGCTAACACGTGTAATTTACTGAACTTGTTTACTATAGATATGGTCCAAGATAAATTAAATAAACTCAATGTAACCAAAGCTCCAGGGCCTGATGGATTACACCCCAGAGTTCTTAGGGAACTCAGTTCTGTAATTTCTCTACCCTTGTATGAAATATTCAGTGATTCTTTGCTTACTGGTATTGTGCCGAGGGACTGGCGTAAGGCAAATGTAATGCCGATCTTCAAAAAGGGCTCTCGAACTTCCCCAGGTAACTATAGACCCATAAGCTTAACGTCCATTGTGGGGAAACTATTTGAGGGGCTTATAAGGGACTACATCCAGGAATATGTAGTGGCTAATAGTATTATAAGTGATAACCAGCATGGTTTTACTAAGGACAGAAGCTGTCAAACCAACCTAATATGTTTTTATGAAGAGGTAAGTAGAAGCCTGGATGAGGGCGCGGCTGTGGATATTGTGTACCTGGATTTTGCAAAAGCGTTTGACACAGTTCCTCATGGACGTCTGATGGGTAAGTTAAAGTCTATCGGTTTGGAAAATTTATTGTGTAACTGGATTGAAAACTGGCTTAATAATCGTTCCCAGAGAGTGGTGGTCAATGATTCCTACTCCGAATGGTCCCCGGTAATAAGTGGTGTACCCCAAGGGTCAGTACTGGGCCCTCTTCTGTTTAACTTGTTTATGAATGATATTGAGAATGGAATTAACAGCAATGTTTCTATCTTTGCAGATGACACCAAGCTTTGTAGTACAGTACAGTCTATGGAGGATGTGCAGATGTTACAGGATGACTTAGACACACTGAGTGTTTGGGCGTCCACTTGGCAAATGAGGTTCAATGTGGATAAATGTAAAGTTATGCACCTGGGTACTAATAACCCGCATGCATCATATGTCCTGGGGGGAGTTACTCTGGGAGAGTCACTGATAGAGAAGGATCTGGGTGTACTTGTAGATAATAGACTACAGAACAGCACACAATGTCAGTCAGTGGCTTCTAAGGCCAGCAGGATATTGTCATGCATTAAAACAGGCATGGACTCTCGGGACAGGGATATAATATTACCGCTTTATAAAGCTTTGGTGCGGCCTCATCTGGAGTATGCTGTCCAGTTTTGGAACCGGATTCATAAAAAGGACGTCCTAGAGCTGGAGAGGGTACAAAGACAGGCAACTAAACTAATAAGGGGAATGGAGCCTCTTAGTTATGAGGAGAGATTAAAAGAATTACATTTGTTTAGTCTGGAGAAGAGACATTTAAGGGGAGATATGATTAACTTATTTAAATATATAAATGGCCCCTACAAGAAATATGGGGAAAGGATGTTCCAGGTAAAACCTCCTCAAAGGACAAGGGGGCATTGCCTCCGCCTGGAGAAAAAAAGGTTCAATCTCCGGAGGCGACAAGCCTTCTTTACAATGAGAACTGTGAATCTGTGGAACGGTCTACCACAGGATCTGGTCACAGCAACAACAGTAGAGGGCTTCCAAACAGGGCTAGACAAGTTCTTAGACCAAAATAATATAAATGCATATGTATAGAACCTATCACCCCTCCCCCTTCCCTGTATCCATCCCCTCCTTGGTTGAACTTGATGGACATATGTCTTTTTTCAACCGTATTAACTATGTAACTATGTAACTGTAACACCAGCACCATGCACACTGTGCGTTATCACCCCCAACTGATCGCCAACGCGTTTCAACTGTTACACAGTCTTAGTCATGGAAGCCATTTAACTTTACCCCTTTAAGCCACAAACTCTTTCAATCAGGTCACACACCTATACAGCTATTATGAATGCCCGCTTGTTGAGTGGAAAGTGATGAAAAAACATTAAAAATATACAAAGCATGGGTGCTTTGCAACAGCTGGAGGGCCGAAGGTTCCCCATCCCCGTTATCCTATGGCAAATTTCTGCAGTTCTAAAGCCCAAAGGAGGTCAAATGCATTAACAAATGGGGGTCTCTAATAAAGTGACTATTTAGTAAACCAGAAATAGGCGACATTTGAAATATTATGGGGTTGGGCGGTATCATTTGTGCAATAATTTTTCCGCTTGTGCTCTTTTTCCGTGCTGCGCAAAAATCTGTACTCCATTTGCAAAAATTATTATTAGGAGCAATGGGCCTTGATTAGAAATGAGCGAACCGGGTTCGGGTTCGAGTCGATCTGAACCCGAACGTTCGGCATTTGATTAGCGGTGGCTGCTGAACTTGGATAAAGCTCTAAGGTTGTCTGGAAAACATGGATACAGCCAATGACTATATCCATGTTTTCCACATAGCCTTAGGGCTTTATCCAACTTCAGCAGCACCGCTAATCAAATGCCAAAAGTTCGGGTTCGGATCGACTCGAGCATGCTCCAGGTTCGCTCCTCTAGCCTTGATAAATATAAAACAGGGCCTATAAAGGTGACCTCTTCTGTGATACCCATATTCTTTTAAGCCAATGTACCATAGATTTAAGATTTTACATCATTAGACCGGCCTGGCCTGAACCACTGGAGTCACGCCCACCGGCCGTCAGTGTGACGAAACCCCTGCCCTCTGTGACGCGGCTCAACTGATTCTAATGGAGCCACGTCACAGATGGGAAGGTAGAACGTCACACTGGGGGTGGGCGGCCCAACCTTCAGTGCTTCAGGCCCGGCTGGTGCCCGGGAATAGACCGGAGCTGTCCGTGGAACCTGGCTGCGGTTTAAAGAAAGGACCCCAACACCGGCATCTCCACGCCGGCGCCAATCTATTGATGTAAACATCTTACCGGATGGTACATTCCCTTTAAAATGGTACATAAACAGGGCCTATAAAGGTCACCTTCTCTGTGATACCCATATTCTTTAATATGGTACATAAACAGGACTTATACAAGTGACCTTCTCTGTGATACCCATATTCCCTAATAGGGTACATGAACAGCACCTATAAAGGGACCCGCCTCTATGATGCCCATATTCCCTAATAAGGTACATAAACAGGACCTAAATGGCTAAATACCTCTTTGAATATAAATATACTGTAAAAAAAAAATGTTTCTGCCTTCTCAATATGTAACACTAGATGGCAGTGTTTCCCTGAATATACAGCCGCCATGAATTACTGATAGTCGCCTTCTTCTTAGTAAAACCATGTGTTTGAAGAAAGATTTTCCTGGAGAAAGTAAAAACAACCATCTGTCAAAAGCCCATCATTCAGTGCAGAGTTACAATTTACTTGCTTTCACTATATTTTATAATATGCAATATTCAATAAAGATTTAATATTCAGCTGCATGGTATGAGATAATTAAAATTCCTCTCGAGTGGCTGGCTTCACATCATCAAACAGTAAATCAGGTCTATACTTTGTAATACACCACTAATATTATGCTGTACCATTTACACTGTATTGTAGTGAAATCCCTAAGCTGAACTCTCATGGCCTTTGGGCATATGGTCTTGTCAGCAAACCGTACACAGCGCCAGGTTTGTTGATGCAATAACGCAAAGCTGAAATGTTCCTTTATACAAACCCTCTATCTATGATCTGTTCCTGGCTTTGGCTGACCTGAATGTGGGAACACGCCCTTAGGCTCTGTATTGTAATCATAGCTGGAAAATTTTAATGGGTTGTCCGATGCATTACACAGTAAGCTGGGTTCACACTACGTATATTTCAGTCAGTATTGTGGTTCTCATATTGCAACCAAAACCAGGAGTGGATTAAAAACACAGAAAGGCTCTGTCCACACAATGTTGAAATTGAGTGGATGGCCGCCATATAACGGTAAATAACTGCCATTATTTCAATACAACGGCCATTGTCTTAAAATAACAGCAAATATTTGCCATTAAATGGCGGCCATCCACTCAATTTCAACATTGTGTGAACAGAGCCTTTCTGTGTTTTTAATCCACTCCTGGTTTTGGTTGCAATATGAGGACCACAATACTGACTGAAATATACGTAGTGTGAACCCAGCCTAAAGAGGTTTTCCAGGACTTTAAAGAGGCTGTCCAGGGCAAAATTAGATTGTCCCCTATCCACAGAATCGTGAGGGGTGGGGGGCCCTCAGTACTCCTGCCGAACTCCATATCGGGCCCCTGGCTTCCATGACATGCCCCCCCCCCTGTGACAGCCAGAAATTCCCCCCCAAGTTGGCTACTGAAATACATTATTTCCATGATTGGCTGGCTAGCTGATGGTGAGTGCAGCTACTTTCTTCTTTATTTATTTGTTGAAATAAAATGAATAAAATGTTAGGTAATACACTTACCTGTCCTTAGTGCCCTGTTCTGGGAGATGGCCGGTCTGGTCTTGTAATCCTCCAGCCGTGATCTTCTTATATCCTGTGAGGTCCTGCATCTTCTCTTTTTCTGGGTACAGAAAGGTCTGTGACGTCACCATAACCATACTGAGCCTGCATCCGGCTCTCCTTTACAGTGCTCAGTCAGAGTGGCACATGTATGGTGCAAACCTAATTGATTCACACTGCGCATGCGCTGAAATCCTTATAGACACGTCACTGTACCGGAAGAAGAGAAAATGCTGGACGTCACAGGAAGAAAGAAGATTGTGACCAGAGGATCACGTGACCTAAATGGTGATCTCACAGGGCAGCCGACTAAGGACAGGTAAGTATACAGTGTTAGGGAAGAATTAACCTTGGTTAACCCTTTCCATAGCTAATTTAGCATTTTTCCCCGGAATACCCCTTTAATGATGCCATTTTTTGTTGCTCTGCATTTTCAAATAATAGCAAAACAAATGTTTCCACTGACATAGCTGTAGACTTGTTTTTTTTTACTGGATGAGTTGCATTTTTTAGTGGCACCATTTTAGGCCACATAAAATGTATTCCACTTAGGTAAAATGCATATTGAACCCCCCCCCCCTCCTGGAGACTAATTCCTTTCATACATGTCATTACCTTATCAGTTTCCCTCCCCCTGTTCTGAGTTTGCTGTTTTCTGCTGAAGAAACAGAAAACTGTATGAGCTGTTCTCTACATCCCCCCTCCTCCCCTCTCCCTTTTGAGATAGCTTATGCAAAAGATAGCTCCCTGGCTGACTGATTCTGCACTTTGTAATACCCGGAGGATTAGGGCCGTATTAGATGACCCAACATTTAATGTAAGCCTATTGCACAGCTCGATGATCGTGAAGCAAGGGCTGCACAGACAACATTAGTGATGTCCGAGCAGCCCTTACTTTAAAAGTGTAAAAATAAAAAGTTTACTTACCTCTCTACACTCCCCGGTGTCCTTAAAGTTTCTCTTCACTCACCGCAGTTGCTGCTGCCGGCATGTTTAAAGCCGTCAGGCCACTCAGTCAATCACAGGTTGAGACAGGACAGTGATCAGCTTTAGACGTACCAGCGGCGGCTGCTGTGAGCGGGGTGAAACTAGAAGGACCCTGGGGAGCGTGGTCTGACAGGTAAGTATAAAGTTTAATATTTTCTTTACATACTCCTCAGCCAGCTGCGCACCGATATTACACATAGTGATGCATGGCTAAAGGCTGATTATTTCTAAACATGTTTAAAAGACAATGATCAGCGGATGATCGTTTCTTCAGTTTATCGCTCTGCGTAATAGGGCCCTTATTCTGAGATCAAGTTGCTGTTGACCTCACTGCAGGGGCGTAGCTAGGATTCATGGGGCCCCATAGCAAAAAACTGTACGGGGCCCCATGAATCCTGTACGCTCCCCTACCCCCCCTCGCCAAACACACACAATGACGCACATATACACACACATAGGCACCATTAACATACATACAGATACGCCACTGGCATACACACATATATACGCTGTAATGTGATTACACTAGTGCAGATGTATACACCATAAGTAGACTGTACACAGGGAAATCATCTCAGTGTAATAAGAAATACTCAACCAGAAATAAAAGAAAATGCAGCAGATATTAATGGTGGGTTCTTTTATTAGAGCCCAGCATTAATAGAAGCTGCTGCAGAACATCTTTGGGAGCAAACCTGTCAATCACTTGAGACACTGCTGACATACACAAACACACACATATACACCAGTTCTACAGACATTGCTGACATACACACACATATAGCCACAGATACATACACATACTGACATATAAATATATACACAGATACATATATACACACACTGACATATACATATACCCACAGATACATATATACACTCACTGACACACATACACAGCACTTACAGCTCCCAGGCTTCCCCCTCCTCCTCCTGTAGTCCGGGCTGATCTTCACATAGAAGTATTCAGGACCTTTGGGTCATGTGACCCAAAGGTCCTTCACTCCTCTCCTGTGCCGTGCAGGACCTGCCAGGTTCTGCTCCTCTGTTCAGCCTGCTCACCAGGCACTACAGTGAGGGGGCTGAACAGTGCAGTGGGGGTCCCTCTTCCTCTCTGGACCCCTGGGGGTACAGTGGTCGGTACCTAGCATGAAGGCAGGGCAGGCTTCCTTGGGTCCCCTTCCTGCAGGGGCCCCATAGCAGTCGCCTTCCCTGCCTTCATGGTAGCTACGCCACTGCCTCACTGTGAATAACCCTCCCGGCATTACAGAATGCAGATACACTAATTTCATTTGTTTACATCGGCCGCCTTGGAAGGAAGAGGGGGAGACGGAGTAAACAGCTCACACACAGTTTTCTGTGTCGTCAGCACAAAGCAGCAGCTTTAGAACTGGGGGAAGGAGACTGAAAAGGTAATGACAAATATGAAATACATTGTTATTTTCCAGGAGGGGGGGATGATTCAACATGTATTTTACCTGAACGGAATACCTCTTTAGGGTAGCTTCACACGTATCGGATCCACAGCGGATTTCACGCTGTGAGTTTAACCCACGGCCGCCCACAGCCCCGCCCTGGAGCCTACATTACCTGCTTGGCGCCGTGGCTGTGTGCGAGGCTCCCAGCTCTTCTACCCTCAGACCTCAACCAATCAAGACTTTAGACATGTCTGAGCAACATGCAAAAAATTTTTATGATAATGACAGGGACACTTTAACGATTTTGTCACTGTGAAAGTAACTAGTATGAGACAAACACTGATTTACTTTATCAGTAACGTAACAAGTCAGATTCTTCCCTCTTGCCGACAATCTTTTTTTTTTCTATTTTTTATTTAGTGAGAACTTTATAATGTATTTTACTTCTGTACTGTTTTTCTTCTAAATATTCTTTATTTTGTCATATATTTTTGGTTCTATTTTCTTTACATGATTAGGGGAACGATCATTGTTCCTGGGCAGCTGCTGTGAGCTATGAACAGCAGTTCTGGAAATTTGTTTTACAGCAGGCATCGGACATATGAAACCTCAAGCATAGAATGACTCATTGATTTGTATGAGAGAATGTTGTGTGCAGTTCTGTGATCTTTGCTCCGGTCACTGCTGTGGAGAAGGAGGTGAGCTGCAGTCAAAGGCGGAATTTGAGGTTTCTGAACCCAAATGGAAAACTGCTTTTAATTTGTAATTTTGGTCAATCTGTGTAACTGTACAGGGTATGTGAGGTTACTTGTTGCATAACAGTCATTAAATGAAACTTGTCATTGGTTTCATGCTGCCTGAATTACAGTACAGGCAGGGGGTGTTGGACCATAACAAAAAATCTATACTTAATAAAAAATCTATAATTCCCTGTGCCCCCGCATCGCTGCATCACCACTCACGGACCCCAGCCTCCTAAAGCTCCTGCTCCTGCAAGGTCGTGACACAGCTCAGAAGTGCCCGCTCAGCCAGTCAGTGACTGGGACAGGACACCACTGCAGTCACTAACTGGCTGATCAGGCACTTCCCACTGGGTTGTGATGACACAAAACATCGTAGAAACTGGTGCCCAGAGGGTCAGAGCGAGGTGTTCACATGGCTTTGCGGAGGCACAGGACAGGTGGATATAGATTCTTTATTATGTTCCCATACCCCCATGCTCACACTGGATTTTTCATTTTTGCTGGAGTTTTGCTTAAAGTGAACACCACCATCTTGAACTTTATAGCTGTAGAGTCTGAAGCACTCCATCATCATTTACACATCCTACATATCCGTAGCGTGAAGCCTTGAACTGAAGGGCTGTAGCAAGGAATGAGAGGAGATATAGCTTTATTTAGCGGTTTACAACTCCTTAAAGGGGTTATCCAGGGTTAAAAAAACATGGCTGCTTTCTTCCAGAAACAGGACAACTCTTGCCTCCAGTTTGGATGAAGTTTTGCTTCATTCACTTCAGTGAAACTAAGTTGCAAAACCCCACCCAAACTAGAGACAAGAGTTGTGCTGTTTCTGGAAGAAAGTTGCCATATTTTTCTAATCTTGGAAAACCCCTTTAAGCCATGTTAGTGACAAACCTCTTTAACTTTAATAGGGTATCTTCTGTTGAAGACCATTAGGTTACATCAGGAATATTTGGTGTTTTTTTATGGGACAGGTTTGACATCATCATAGTTTAGAAGTAATGCAAGTCTGCCAAGCAAAGCATTTGTAGAACATTAGAAAGATTTATTATCAAAGTTGAACATTTTTATGATTGCCCAGATTTACTCTTTATTGGAGCATATAAGAACATATTCACTATGTAAAGGTGATAATAATCCCTTTTTAATAGAGTAATCAAAGATGGAATTTCAATAACAGAGGAGGATATATGAAATTTGGATTAGTGCTATACTGGAGCAGGATCAATATTCTCGGTAAGCTTTTAAATCATTAGATGTAAATCCTCTTTGGAGGAGACATTAAAGACAATGCTGAAAGTGTTGAGCGACTGCACCGTTGCTTGAATTGTCATTCATACTTTGTCTTTGAAGAAGTTTACTGAATGTTATGTGCAACTTCTTTCTGAACTTTTTATTTATTGCAAAATTGTTACTAAAATGTGAATTTTAACCCATTTATTCATTTACTTCTATTGTATTGTATCTTTTTTAGTTACCTATATTAATATAACTTTAAGGTGTTAGGCTATGTTCACACAACATTCTTTTTTAGTAAAGAATGGACACTGATTGCAATTGCCTCAGCGTCCGTTTTTTATTGCAGGGGCGGAATTGCATTGAAGTCAATGCAATGCTGCCCGCTGTGTTCTCACATCGTTATTCTAACGCCCGATCTTTAGAACGGGAGACTGGATTAGGCAGCTTCATCTGAGAGAGGCGTTTTGGATACTTGAATTGGACACCCGCAATGCCAGAGGCTTAAATATGAAAAATGATCTTGCCTATATTTATTAATTCAGTATGTATTGTTACCACTTATATTATAGTTGTGCTTTGTTTTTTTTTCCTTTTTTTTATTTTTCCTTTTTTTCTGGGTTACATATATGTGTTGTAAATGTCTTTACTTCATGCCATATGTAGACTGCATTTGTAATGAGGTTTTGGTTACAACCCCCTTTGGGGCGGTACCAAACCCCAGGTGCTACAATTACTAATGGATATAAATACTGGCATTTAGTCTGTGAAAGTTAGCCATGACTAAGGAGCTTAGGCTCTTAAACGCGTCGGTTTTTCTCTGTATGGACGTCCATGTAATTTTTAAATTTATGTAATTTTTCTATCTTGAATAAATTTGGTTTTTATCTCACTGGCTGGAGCTGGATTCACCTTTGCTATTTGCACATTTGGTTTATGGTTCCTGGATGGGATTCGGCCCATCTTCATCCGTGCTCCACCGAGGGTTGCTACATACAGGCTGAGGATTTTTGGGTGAGCTGATTTTTTCAGTTTTTTGCCATTTTCTCTAGTTTATTCCGAATACCGTGCTCAACCCTATATATCCTATACCTGAAGGACTACAATATTTATCTCATTGGACTGACACATATTTTTCCAACCCTCGTTTTTGTGCTACTATTACTTTATTATACATTTTTTGCAATATGAATTCTAATGCACCTATGCAATCTCAGCAGTATCTGGAAAATGAGGATAGACTGAACAAAGTGGCTTCTGTGTTTGCGGGGGAAGGGAACAATGAACTGCTGGTCAATATGAAAAAAACCTTATGGGAATTAGAAAAATTAAAAACACAACAATTGAAAATGTGGTGGAATTCTACCACCCTAAAACAGTACACTGAGAAACAAATGATTCCTCGGGGCTTACGCTTAAAGAAATTTCCCAGTGCACAGTTTGAAGAGGAATACATGCTTGAATGGACCAATGCATTAAGTGAATGCTCGTTCAAACTTATGTCTATTATTGTGTCACATGAACAGAAGAAACTGAAGGAACTCGATGCAAACATTGCGACTGTACTAACTTCTTGTGAACAGTTTTCTTCTATTACAGAATATGATGATTTATCCAACACAATCCATAAGCGAATTGGAGGAAACCATTGTGGATATGAAGGGCACAAAGTTTAACCGTGACCAGAGAGATTATCTTTCCAACTCAGTCTACACCTGGAAGGAAAAGAGACGCACATTCCATGGTCCACGCCCAATCCTCAAAAATGCATCAGGTGGTGATAACACACGTAAAAATGTGTCTTTTAGTCTGTCGGAACTGGGTACAACAGACACACAGACAGACGTGTCCAGCTTGGAGGAGTCCCAGCGTCCTAAGCCTAAAAAGACCAAGAAATACCGCAAGTACTTCAATCCCAGCAATCACCCCAACACTAGGTCGGTTGCTGACAGGGATAACTCGGCAATATCAGAAGTGGCTTTGGCTTCATAAACGGACAAGGAGACACAGAGCTGGTAGAAAACACCACAAGAGGAGGCAAGGGGCAACTGAGGAAGAGCAGGTACTGAATGCATATTCCACATCTGATGTAATGGACGTATACAATCTCTCTGCATGTATCCTCTCTAAACCACAACTTAATGTGCTATCAAAGGGACTGAATTTTGTACCTAATGCAGTCTTTGATATTCATCAGACACTCTTTGTGCGACTCTTAACGGTTAAAAAACACTTTTTACACTCATCTGATACACCTGAGAGTGACTATATTCCTATTACCAAACAGGATTTAAATACCAGAGGTTCTGGTTTCATTCCTTTGGAATTAAGTTTTCAGGAACAGACCACTGTGAAACTGCTCACGGATCTCCAGACTGAAACTACACCAATGGGAGAACAGGTGAGCACTACATCTAATCGTGTAACGATTCCTAATACTAACTTTTACCTTATACAATCTCGGTCAGATGGTATGGACTTATTCCAACAAAGGGCTGCCCAATAGGATCTAAATGTTCACCATCTATTGCTAATTTGTATATGGCCCACTGGGAGGAGATTTGTCTATATGCCTGCCATAACCCTTTTTTGGATTGCATCCTCTGGTATGGCAGGTAAATAGACGACCTCCTCCTGGTGTAGCAGGGGTGTGTGGCCAACATCCAAGATTTTCATAAATATCTGAATTATAATAGTTTCAATCATTGAACATGATTTGTGTTGCATTTCTTTTTTGGATGTATTATTCACAGCTGATGAGACAGGTATCTCTACATCTTTATTCCGTAAACCCACTTCGGGTAACGGAATCCTTCATGCGTCTAGTGGTCATCCATCACATTTTTCACGCAATTTGCCTATTGGCGAATTCATTCGAGCTCGCTGTGCATGCTCTTCAGACACTGCTTATCAAGTGGTTACAGACAATCTACATATGAGACTTAGAAATCGGGGTTACAAAAAAAGTGTCATATGTAGAGCCCATGCCATTGCGGAATCCCATAGTAGAGACTATCATCTACAGGATAGATCTACACGAAAACAACAGTGTACTAAACCATTAGAATCTACAGGACTTCTTGTGTTTTCCACTCCCTTCAGTGTTCAGTTCCACAATATTAGTAATATTATTCACAAACACTTACCGGTTCTCATGAGCGATCAGGATTGTACATCCATATTGTCTGGAGGCGTTAAATGTGTGGCTAAACGTGGGAAATCTCTAGCAAATGTATTGTCCCCTAGTGTCCTCTCTGACACACATCAGGGTACGTGGTTATCCATTAGAGGTTGTTTTCCATGTGCATCTAGTAGATGTTCTGTGTGTAGGATTATTCCGAAATCGAGAACTTTTAGGTCCACAGCTAACAGCAAGAAATTTAATATAAAATCCTTTATCAATTGTGACACTAAATATGTTATTTACCTTGCAGAATGCACCAAATGTTCCTTACAATATGTGGGATGTACCTCCAGAAAGTTGAAAAAACACCTTGCTGAACATATCTCGGATGTTTCTGCGGCCTCCAGACTCCTTCCCAATAGATCCTTTTCCGGTCTCACTAGACACTTTGTGAACTGTCACTCAGGAGACATTTCTTCTCTTACGGTATGTGGTATAGAAAAAGTACAAGCTCCCACAAGAGGCGGAGACTGGATTAGGCAGCTTCATCTGAGAGAGGGGTTTTGGATACTTGAATTGGACACCCGCAATCCCAGAGGCTTAAATAAGAAAAATGATCTTGCCTATATTTATTAATTCAGTATGTATTGTTACCACTTATATTATAGTTGTGCTTTGTTTTTCTTTTTGTTTTTTTCTTTTTCCTTTTTTTCGGGGTTATATATATGTGTTGTAAATGTCTTTACTTCATGCCATATGTAGACTGCATTTGTAATGAGGTTTTGGTTACAACCCCCTTTGGGGCGGTACCAAACCCCAGGTGCTACAATTACCAATGGATATAAATACTGGCATTTAGTCTGTGAAAGTTAGCCATGACTAAGGAGCTTAGGCTTTTAAACTCGTCGGTTTTTCTCTGTATGGACGTCCATGTAATTTTAAAATTTATGTAATTTTTCTATCTTGAATAAATTTGTTTTTTATCGCACTGGCTGGAGCTGGATTCACCTTTGCTATTTGCACATTTGGATTATTGCTCCTGGATGGGATTCAGCCCATCTTCATCCGTGCTCCACCGAGGGTTGCTACATACAGGCTGAGGATTTTTGGGTGAGCTGATTTTTTCAGTTTTTTGCCATTTTCTGTTAGAATAATGTGCCTGTCAATTATTTCCGGAGGCTGTTCACTGAACAGCTTCTGGAAACATCAGATGTTCACACAACGCAATGTGCAGCGCGGCCACACATTGCATTGGAGTGAATGGCTAATTGATTTGCGGGCAAATCAAATTGTGAAAAAAGAACGTGCCTGCAGCCGATACAGAGGGGTGCCCCTAGGGGGAAAAGGTTGGGAAGCACTGCTCTACATCATTGGGGATGTAGACAGAATGAGGCTTTGGGTCTGTGCAGGGGGTCTTCTCTGGAGATTATGTGACAAAATGGGAAGGATCAACGCCTGGCACGGACTCAACCCTGACAGAATCTTGTTCACTTGCTATAGTACTACATATGTGGCTGCTTCTAGAATAGATCAGTATTGTGTAACAATGCCGCTTTGAAATATATTAGGAAAATAAAAATTGAGCCCAAAATGATCTCTGATCACACCCCTTTTTAATAAAAATTAAGATAGGTCCCTTTATGTTTAGGGTAAATCTATACTGGTTAACTATTTTAAATATGGACAAGGTAATTAACCCATTCATGACCGAAGGTCATTGATGCAGGGATGTCCGGGTCTAATTAATACAATGTCCCTCCTAATCTTCTAAGAGCCTTAACACTTATTTTTCACTCTACAGGGCTGGTTGGGGTGTCATTTTTTGCACCATGATCTCTAGTGTTTATTGGTATCATATTGGTGTAAGAGAAAATTTTTGATTGCTGTTCACCGTGCTGGAAAAATATTTTTATATTTTATTAGATTGGACAATTCTGCAAGCTACGATATGAAATATGTTTTTAAAAAAATATTTTTATTTGTCTAATGGGAAAAGGGGTAATATAAATGTTTAGTAGGGCATTTTTTCGTTTTTAAAAATGTTTTCAAGTTTTGCAGAGTAAATTAAAATGTTTATTTCCTTGTACACTGAGGGCCACATGTATCATCCGGCGAATGGATGATTTTCGGCGGAAAGTGCCGATTTGCGTCGTTTTTTATTCGCAAATGGCCGATTTGCGAATAAAATATTCGCAAATCGGCACTTTCCGCCGAGTACGCCAGTGGGGCGGAAAGGGGCGTGTATTGGGCGGAACGGAGGGCGCGGACTCAGAGTCTGCGCGATTTACCATCCGTTCCGCCCAAATGTACAGCGAAAACCTACTCCAGCCCTCAGCTGGCGTAGGTTTTCAGCGGTGCGCACCAGCACGCACGGGATTTATGTAGAGGCAGTCCACCTCTACATAAATCTCCGTAGCGCCGGAGCTGCGGGGGCATTTATAAGTCCGGCGTAAAAAACGCCGGACTTAATAAATGGCCCCCTGAGTGTTGCAAATTTGGGGGACATGGGGTTATAAGTGATAAGATGCTTATTTTACACCAGATGAGTAATCTTAAGAAACTGGTTTGCACCTAGGGTTCCATCGATAGCGGAACAGTGTAATTTAGTGACCTTAATTAAACAATATGAATATGCTTGGTATAGAGGTGGGGGAGGGAGGGGAAGGCGAGGTCCAGACGTTTTTGGAGGAGTTGGTAAGGGGTACTGCTTTGGAGTATATGCACACCAGTGAACCTAAATGTAGTATTAATGTGCCACCTGCTTTTCTTTCCCTTTTTTTGGCATCTCCCCTGAGAGGTCTATGGTAGGGGGAGGGGTGATCTATTTAAAACATGTATTAAGACACAATAATTATTATTGTAAATTCTGTAGTGTGACTTTCTATGCAATTTTTTTTATAATGAAAGCATGTTTTTCATTTTCGTATAGTAAAAAAAAATTGAAAAATAAAAATTGTAATAAAAAAACAGGAGTGTGTTCAAAACAGAAAAAGTGTAAATCTTTTCTTTTTTTGTTTCAGTTTTACTCTGCTGGTTTTATCTAAAAATACTGACAAAAACACTGACCAATTTCTATACAACGGTGAACCGAGTCTTAAAGCAAATTTGTCAGCACTAAAAGTTGTCCCTATCTGCTGATAGCCTTATTCAGTATTATTGCTAGGACCCACGTTACCTTTATATTTTCATTCCGTGTTGTGAAACTGTATAAGAACATTTATTTTAATAGGCTGCCAGTTGTCACCGAGGAGTTCCCCAGGCCCTGGGCCACAATGTACAGGCTGATTTGAGTGCATACGCAGCAGGTTCCTCAGCTTTGACGGCAGCATCATTGACCCACAGATTTGTGCACCTAAATCTGACAGCACGGCACAGGAAAAAGACCTAGACAGGGTTTGTCGACTTGAGCTTCGTCTGTCAATCAAACTATAGGGAGGAAAGTTTAGTGAGAAGGTGTTCTGGCCAGGCCACTACAGGGCCTGGAAAACACCTCTTTGACACTAGGCAGATTACAAAAAATAAATTTTTATCTAGTTTTACACAGGCGTTAGAGAAACAGGAGCAGAGCAATGAAAACTATGGTGGCCATACGGCATCTACTACACTCTGGACACCAAAGATGCCCCATGTGGATTTTAATGTGGTCTGTCATATTTCTGCCATGATGTCCCTACTTTTTCCAGACAGAATAGCTCAATGTGCTCTGCTATTTTGTCAATTTTATACAGAAGCTGCAAGAGATATGCAATGTATAAACCTAGCCTAAGACATTAAAAAGTTTCTTTTATTGTTTGGGTTGCTGATTATTGCAAGGTTTGTTGAAAAGTTACTGACCATCTAAGGTGTAACAATACAATTTTTTGTTACGTTTAGTCATGTTGTAATGATTGGCACACTTCTTGTAATGGAGGCTATTTTCCATTTTGATAAGCCAAGGAACATTAGGTAAAAATGTGTAATTGAGTTTAAGTAGAAAAGATATCTTTCATAAAATGCATTCATAAATAAATCATGGAAAAATCTTTTTACTCTGCAAATTTCTTTCCAGACACTTAAACTGTAAAACATTTAGAATCTTCAAGTTGATTTAATGGAAATGGATGTACTTATTGTGTTTTTTGCTCTATGGTCGTATACACTTACCTTTGTCAATAAATTACTGCTACCTTTTGAATAAATACTTTCTGTATATTTTAGTAGGAAAATATAGATTTTTTCTTCCACATCTCTCTCTTTTCTCTCTGAGATGATACTTGAAAATAAGAATTCCTGTCTACCTCTATCTCTATAGTGTTAATCATTGTCAGATAGTACATTTTGGCCTGGCACTGTCTTCTGCTGATGTGATAAAATCATACCAAGAGAACAGTCGCCTAAATATATTGTATCTCCTTAATATATTCCATGGCACATAACAGCATACAAACTTTAAGGGCATCAAACGATAATTCATGTAACCAATAATACTAGTAATATTGGTAACATACTGTAATGATCTTCTCCCCCATGAACATCAGGCTGTGTTCCTTTGTTCTTATGTTTAGTTTGTAATAAAACTCCCCTCTTGTATTGTTTAAACCTGGTAAGATCAAGGTACCATAAGCAGAAAAAGAGAAAAAATAGGCAAGAGGTGGCACCTTGTGTAATACCGCAGACAACAAATGAGAGGTAATATGAGTAAATTCAAAGCTCACCTTTCCGCCACTCGGTCTTTGTGCGCATTGCCCTACAAGTTGGGGTACTGGTAGTCCCAGTTGAAGAGATGTCATTCAGTGCGGTGGTCCTGTGGATGTGCTAGCTGGAGTACTAATAAGGAGATAGGGGCCCATAAAAAAAGAAAAAAGCATAAAAAAAGAAAAATAAATGAAGTGGCCAAAGGCTGTACTCCCTATGCTGTTTGTGCTACCCCAGGAAATAAATAAGAAGGTTTAGGTCATAAAAAACTCATAAAACGTTTATTGGAGAATTGCACAGGATATGACACATTTCGGGAATCATGTTCCCTTCCTCAAAAAAAGTGCATGCATTTTGCAGGATTGTGATCACTACATAGAACACGACCATTAGGCATATCCTCCTTTGGGTCCTCTACTCAATAACAGAGTCTTATTAGTACCCCCCATACAATAATAGTGCCTCCTTTGAGTTCCTCACATGTAATACTGTGCTTTTGGTGTCTCCAACATGGTAATGATGCCACCTTTGTTGCCCCCTCATAGTATTGATACTTCCTTGGGGCCCCCCATGGTATTTGTGCCCTCTCACAACAATACTACCCCTGAGCTTCAGTGACACCTGCTGGCTGCCAAGGGTACTGCTAGAACCTATAGCCCTTTAAAACCAAAAATAGCAAAGTATTTCAGGGGTTAAATTGTATGTCATGCACTATCCTCTGAGGTCTAGCACTAGACAAAACACTGTATACAAGCATTGCCTGGAATGTTCCTTTATCCTTCTATACTCTCATGTCACCAATGCCCTTTTTCTTTGAACAGACACGAATGACAGAGTGGGGAGGAAGAAGGAATCAATAATTTATCTAAATACCTTTCCTGTTTCTATTTCAGAATGTGTCTTAAGAAGTAATTTGCAATCTTTGGCATACATGAACTGAAGATATAATAAGACAGGCATAAATGATGCAGATTGTCCCTGTAAATATGTACAAAGAAAATCCTCTGTATATCTCTGTACCAGAGAAGTGGGTGAGATTTTTTGGGGGGTTACATCTGGATCCACGGCAAATCCTGACAGTGTGGATAAAAGTTAAAAAATAAAAAAGCAGTGTACTTACACTACCTATCATCCTGGGGCTCCCAGGGCAGCACTTCTACAATTTCCCACTGTGATATGGCCTACAGTGAATATTTGATGTTGATATGTGACTAATACAGCCATTCAGGTGCCACATGGCCATAACAATGGTCACTGACCAAAGATTACAGAGTTGCATGGTGTGGTTTATGATGTGCCGAACCTTAGGTAACTACAAGGGGAGAAGAAGATAAAAATGGAGGAGGGCACCCCATGTGATACAGTTTGGGTGTGTAATAACACAATAAATCCCTAATGATAGAGGTGGACTCTCCCCTTTTTGCCCTTTGGGCTTTATGCCTGTCTTCTGAATATGGGGTACCTGTCCTGGAGAGGGGCACTGGCCTAAATGGTGAGATGTTGGGATACTCCCATGAAATTGGAGCCCCTCAAATTAAGCAGTTTAGGATATCCTTAACTACTGAGGAAAGAACTGAAATGTGTCTAGTGAAGGAAATTAGAACTATATATTCAATTCTGTTCCATCCAAGTTTAACAGTACCGGCTCCTGTATTCCCTGGTCCAAATCCAAACAGAAGTAATCCACAATGGCTACATGCGTTCATAAACCACATGCCATCCAATGGGAGCACGCAGCTCACTAGCAGTAACATCTGAGCAGACACAAGCCGCATGGACCACTGCGTACATACAGTACAAGAGCACGACCCTCAAGCCCACCACATTGTGCATGGCCAAGACCAGTTACAGCATCAGAACTTCTGGAGAGACACAAGGAGACCAGTGAGATGTGGAAATCCATAATAATCCGATTAGTGTGTGACTATCTGAGTGGCTGATTGAACTGTTCTGTATACACAACAAAGTTAAACAGCAGCAAAAATCGCCTCTTCAAATATAAGAGATTAAACTGAAATAAGTATCTTGGAACATTTTTTTTTTACAATGTTGCAGTAACAGACTGCAGGGAGCTGCCATTATGTTTGCAACAAATTAACAGTCAGCATCTCCATCTTTCTGATAAGATTTGTAAGAGACAGATCTTGAATACTACAAGCAGCAACACACATTATCCTACTAAACCACCGTTTTGAAAATCAGGCAGCCGTTAGGGGCAGGGGGTAATTTGATAACAAGATAACAATTTATACTTGTTGTCAAATTCCCCCCTTCCCCTGCCAGATTTTCAAAACGGACGGACTTCCCCTTTAAGTATTGGAACAGGACATTTTAACTCTAATCCTAAACTACCTTACCTATATACCATATTTTGATCAACATAAATAGTCACAATAAATTCTATATCTTTTCCACCTCTTGAGAGCCTACTATATTAGCTATGTCCTCTTTGGGGCACTCGTAGTGGGAAATATTTATGATTTATGATTTATCTATATCTATATCCACTATCTATCTATCTATCTATCTATCTATCTATCTATCTATCTCCTATCTATTATCTATCTATCTATCTATCTATCTATCTATCTATCTATCTATCTATTTATCTATCTATCGGCCATCTTGAAAGTCGGGTATAGCTTGCACATCCTACATTATACAAATTGAGTAATAGGTTGAAGAGGAAAGAACTGACCATTGGAGGTGGTGTTGGCCAGTAACTTTACAAAAGGAACAGATGAAGTTTTGAGAGGATTTTAATAAAATAATAAAAGCAATAATAATACAAGGATGACTTGTTTCGAGTGATGCAACTCCCTTCATCAGATCCAATGACTGCATATCACTGGATCTGATTAAGGGTGTTGCATCATCCGAAAGGCATCTTAGGTAAATAATGAAGATGGATTTCTTGCGACTGCTGGGTCTTGGTTATGGCCACTTTTAAGTTGACCCAATTAGGAAAATAAAAAGCCTTGGAAATGCGAGCTTGTAATAATAAATGTCTTGGAACTGTGAAAATGTAATGATAAAGTAGCCCACAGAACATCAGAAAAACATCATGAAGCCTAATTTCATACAAATGCTGAATAAGTTCATTTTAGTTTTATTAATTACACTTCATTTAGATGAATTCATTGACATTCATTTTGTTGTCCTTGTACAGTGCAACATATTACAGAAGACAAGATTCATTTGTCTAAAGGAGCAGGAGACACAATGTTCAGATCTAAACATAAAAAAGGGGAAGAACAATATGACATGCTTGTGTTTAAAAAGCTCAAGGTTTTTTCCTACGCATTCTAAATTTCGCCTTACAGCTCGATTCAATCGCTTAAACCTCTTTGTATATAAATGCAAAACATACCTATCCATCAATATGTGTTTTACACAGTATACAATATATGTATAGACCAAAACTGGAAATTGAAAAATGGAAATTGTTTCCAAAGCCCCCAAATGTTCACACAACATAAGCTTTGTATTAATCACGGCTGTTGTTGCAGATTTGCAAAAACAGACATGATTAATACGAAACTTACGTTGTCCTACAGTCAGAGGGAATCCCGGCCGGAGTGCATACACATGGGTGCACGTGCATCCCAATTCAACAGAAATTAAGTTTATCCGTCCAGTACTGCAGTACCAGCCAGGATGATCTCCACTAAAACTGCCTGTTGGCCGGTGTCATATGATGTGTGAACCCGGCCTAAAGGGAAACTATCAGCAGGTTATAAGTATCTAATCTGCTGATATGTTTCCTCATCCTTAGTGCCATGCCATTAGGAGTTTAATCGCTATGCTTCTTAGACGTTTTGGCGCACTAAGGATGGGACTACTGATCCGCCCCTTCTAATGAATGTCAGCAGAGCGGGCCAGCCGGGTGGATCTGTGCACTGCTCTTAAAGGGCGGGATTCAACCTGGCACCACTGTGTCCCACTCTCACTGATTAGTTTGACTAGGGGGGCAGCAGTGCTAAGCTAAATCTGGGAGCACATCTGCGCTAAGCTATATCAGATTGGCATTACTGTTTCTCCACTGACATAACACACATCTTCAGGTACAATCCACAAGTCCGGTAGACATGTGCGATGTCAGTAGAAGACAAATAACTGGTAAGAACATACCAGCTCTTGAGGATCCCGGTCACCTTGTGACATTACGGCCTGACCACCTCTCATAGAGAGGAGAGCAGGGGTTGGGAACCTAGGTGACGAGCTGTAAACTAAAGGAAAGTAAACAGAATGCTAAAGTAAGCAATTTTTCTAATGCAAAGAATTTGTCTAATTTCTTACTTTTGCATTCCAGTATCTATCAAATATAAAAGGTCCTAGAAAGAAAAATACCCCTTTAAATAAAGTTATATACTTTATTAAAAAAAGTAAACAAATAACATGGAATACCCCTTTAATCCGCTGCATATTCACATTTGTTAAGATTATTACAAAAATAATGATGGTTCCTATTGTTAGTAGCAGGTCATATCACAACGATTGCATTCAGTAACAGGTGTGCCCAGTGCTTGTAGGCCAAACCTTTATCTAACCTTGTGGTATATACTGTAGCAATTTGTATATGCTCTGTATGGCCTCTAGGCCACAGAGTTCAACTGTACTGTGTTATCTTGTTGGTAGTTGTTCAGTAGTTTACCTCATGTGAAATGGCAGCTGAATAAAATGTCTGCTACTCACAACACTGTCTGAGCCTCTGGATAAAGCATCAACTAACAGAACATGGTGGCAGCTGGGTGGCACAGGACCTCTGAATAGAAAGTCTGCTGTCTGTGAATACAGCTTGTGTGAAGCTACAACTGTACAGTGAATCACAGCAACTGTAAGTACAGATCCCCTCACATAGTGCACTATGGAGACTGGCCTGAAACCCCCTCAGAGACTGGATGTCACTTCTTCTAATCTCTCACAGACATGGAGACACTGGAAGGAAGAGTTTACTCTGTATGTGGATCTGACAGTGGCCGCCAGAGATGAGCAGAGTAAAGTAAAGCTGTTTTACTACTTAGTTGGGGAAAAAGGCAGAGAAATAGCCCAGACCCTGCTCCCAGACAGCACAGACAGCCTTGCACTGACAGACATACTGCAGGCATTTGACAAACACTGTAACCCCAAAAAGAATGAGACAGTGGAGAGATACAAGTTCTTCTCAAGGAATCGGGAGTCTGGGGAAAGTGTGGACAGATATGTGACAGAGCTGAGGAGACTAGCTGCAACCTGTGGTATCAGAGACTCTCACCTCAGAGAAAGATTACTGAGGGAGGAAGAACTGACATTAGAGAAATGTGTGCACATCTGCAGGGCTGCTGAGCTGACTAAAGACAGACTGAAGATGATAGAAGGGCTCAGTGATACCTCAGTACATGCAGTATCTGTGAAAGTGAAAGCAAGGTCCAAGTTTCTTGCAAGCTCAGTCCAGTGCAAATACTGTGGTAAAAGACATGAGAGAGACAAAGAGAAATGTCCAGCATATGGGGAGAACTGCATTACTTGTGGGAAGATGAATCATTTCTCTGCTGTGTGCAGACTGAGACCAGGCAAACAGCACAGACAAGTCCACACAGTGACCCATGCCACAGACAGTGACAGCACAGAGGACATTACATGGCTGCAGCTGCAGCATGCAACAGAGAATGTCAATGTAGTAAAACAGCCAGTAGCCAATGATGCAAAGCAGCTCTTTGCCAAATTTATGTTGGATGAACAGCCCATAAGATTTCAGCTGGATTGTGGAGCAAGCTGCAATGTCATACCTGTTACTCTGCTTAATAAACAGGTCATCATTGAGCCCACGGGTAAGGTACTGGTGATGTACATCAAAAGTGTTCTAAAACCCATAGGAACATGTAAGCTAAAATTAAGAAATCCATGTAACAGAAAGAGTTACAGAGTTTACTGTGCTGCAGGAGGGTGATCATGTTCCTTTGTTGGGAGTTAAAGCATTTGTCAGACATGTGTGAGCCACTGAGACAGCTAACTCACAAGGACGTTCTGTGGGAATGGACAGAAAGCCAGGAAACAGCCTTCCAGTCAGTAAAACATGCTATTGCAGACACAGCAACCCTAAAATATTTTGATCCAGATCAAGCACTGGTAGTACAATGTGATGCCTCAGAAACTGGCCTTGGAGCCACATTAATGCAGGATAAACAGCCAGTCACATATGCAAGCAGAGCTTTAACTCTAACAGAGCAAGGATATGCTCAAATTGAGAAAGAACTACTAGCTGTTGTATTTGGGTTGGAGAAGTTCCACCAGTACACCTATGGTCGACAAGTAATGGTGCATTCAGATCACAAGCCTTTAGAAAGTATCACAAAGAAACCACTACTAAATGCCCCCAAGAGACTACAGCGCATGCTTCTAAGGCTTCAGAAATATGACTTTGAAATCTGCTACTGTCCAGGGAAAGACCTACTGATAGCAGATGCCCTTAGCAGAGCGTACTTACCCATCACACAGGAAGAAGAAAAAGACATTGAAAGCATCAATATGTGTGAATATCTATCAGTCTCAAAAGACAGGCTGAAACAGATACAGACCGGCACGGAGGGAGATAAAACTCTACAGATCCTAAAGACCGTCATCTTGAAGGGGTGGCCAAAATACAAGCAACACGCTCCAATGGAAGTTTCTCCATTTTTCCACATACGAGATGAACTGTCTGTGCAACACGGAATAATCTTTAAAGGAGAAAAGGCTGTTATACCAGAAACCCTCAGAAGAGACATAATAGAGAGATTGCACTCTTCCCACTTAGGTGTAGAGGGATGTCTACGTAGGGCACGAGAATGTGTTTATTGGCCTGGAATGAATGACCACATTAAAAACTTTATTTCACAGTGTGAAATATGCGCCTCATGCAATGACAAACAACAGAAAGAAACATTACAACCACATGCTATTCCCAATAGGCCATGGTCAAAAATAGGAACAGATCTGTTCACATGGAATGGCAAAGAATATCTGGTAACTGTGGACTATTTTTCCAACTTCTGGGAGGTAGACTATTTACAGGATACAAGGTCAAAGACAGTAATTAAAAAACTCAAGGCCCATTTTGCCAGGTATGGCATCCCTGAGATTGTATTCTCAGACAATGCTGGTCAGTTTACATCGGAAGAGTTCAAAAAATTTAGTGAGAGTTGGGAATTTGAACATCAGACATCATCTCCAGGATATCCCCAAAGTAATGGTAAATCAGAGTCAGCTGTGAAAACAGCCAAAAGACTGATGTGGAAAGCAAAACAGGCAGGTACAGATATTTACCTGTCTATACTGGATCACAGGAACACACCTACACAAAGCCTAGACACCAGTCCAGCACAGCAGCTTATGAGTAGACGTACAAGGAACTCCGTATAGAAAACAGCAAAAACCGCACTATATATATATATATATTTCCAATGGATTCTCACTTTCGGGACCTCCACTCCGTCCCACACACTCAACGTCTCAGGAATAATAGTGAGAAAAAACTTGGTGTGTAACCACCTGTACCTTAGCCCCACTGGACAGCCGTCCTCATGCGCGCATGAGGAAGGAGGAGCTTATCCTCCGAAACGTCCGCAGGACAACAGGTGGACGCTGGGTGAATGTAACAGCCTTGTGAGCATTGTTTGTACCAGCACCCTGAATAAAAAAGTTATGGATCGATGACCAGACCTCGGGGATTTCTTTCCCTTAAAGAGTCCGGAGATACAAAGGACGGCTGTCCAGTGGGGCTAAGGTACAGGTGGTTACACACCAAGTTTTTTCTCACTATTATTCCTTAGACGTACAAGGACTCTCCTACCAACTGCAAGTCGATTGCTAAAGCCAAAACTTGTGTTAAAGCCAAACTGAAGAGGAATCAAGATAGGCAGGCGTTCTATTACAATAAATAGGCAAAGGATCTGCCTGTTCTCCAGAGAAATGAAAATATACGGATCCAGCCAATAGACAAATATGACAAACACTGGCAAAAAGCGAAGGTTGTTCAGAAAGTGGGACCACGGTCTTATGAAATTCTCACAGAGGAAGGAAGAAGATTGAGGAGAAATCAGAGACATCTGAGAAAAACACAAGAAAGAGATGATACAGGACCTATGGAGCAGTATATGGACACTGAAAGCAATGAGACTATGAATACAGGCAACAACAAAACAGAGAATGTTGGGGAGCATGGGGAGACCTCTAGCCAAAGACAGCCAGTCCTAGAAAGTAGTTTGCCTGAATAAGAAGAGCACCCAGATGTGGAGGATGTGGAGGAAACCCGATATGTTACGCGAGCTGGCAGAACAATCAGAAAGCCAGTCCACCTCAAGGATTATATATGACATAGCTATTCCCTATATGTTTATGTTCACAATTTTAGAGTTTATCTTAGTTCATTCTTTTGTCATTTAAAAGAGAAAGGATGTAGCAATATGTATATGCTCTGTATGGCCTCTAAGGGTCTCACTACTTATATTGTTCATATGGTTCAACTGTACTGTGTTATCTTGTTGGTAGTTGTTCAGTAGTTTACCTCATGTGAAATGGCAGCTGAATAAAATGTCTGCTACTCACAACACTGTCTGAGCCTCTGGATAAAGCATCAACTAACAACATATACAATGGTATATACAGTATGACCTTAATTCCTGCATTGTTTAAATTACAAATCTGGTATGACTGATAGATGAATATGTTCTTATTATAGGACTGACATGTTAAAGTTGTTACACACTTTAGATGGTAATTGTAAATACCGTTAGCCCAAATATCTGAATAATTAACATGGAGCTAAGTTAATTTGTGCATATTATCATTAATAAGCTGATACCATCCATCTAGGGAAGGTACTAGGTCTTCTTCCTCCATGTAACACACACCAGAAAGAATGCTGAGCGTGGACTTGCTGGCCATATATAGGGGCTATTGGCTAAATGATTGCCTAGGGGTGTTAGGTATTGTGTGTGATTGTGCATATTGATTATCTAGCAGGACTTTTGAGAGTATTGATTGAAAAGACTTGTTTGCCTTTAGTATTGTATTCCTTTGAGAGGGGAATTGTAAGGCTGTGGGAAGAATGGGCTACAGTGAGAAAATACACAGCCAAGTGTTCCCACCTACAAAGAATGGAAAGGTGTGTAATTTTTTTTATCATAGGTATTATCACAGTTTGATTTTTTAAATAATTATTTAGCATTTTATTTCATGAAATTAATATTTGAAACTATAGAAAAACAAAACCTAATATTTGGTATAGAAACTTTATTTGCAATTACAGAGGTCAGACATTTTCTGTAGTTTTTGGACACGTTTGCACACACTGCAGCAGGGATTTTGTCCCACTCCTCCATACAGATCTTCTCTGGATCTTCTAGGTTTTGGGCCTGTCGCTCCTCAGTTGCCCTTACTGTGTGTTTTGGGTCATCGTCATTGTGGAACACCCAGCCACAACACATCTTCAATACCCTTACAAAATCTTCTGAGACATAGCCCCATCAATCCTCCCTTCCACACGGTGCAGTTATCCTGTCCCCTTTGCAGAAAAGCACCCCCAAAATATGATGTTTCCACCCCTATTCTTCATGGTTGGGACTGTGTTCTTGGGGTTGTACTTATGCTTCTTCTTTCTCCAAGCATGTAAAGTGGAATACCAATGAGTTCTATTTGAGTCTCATTTGACCACAGGACCTTCTCCCATGCCTCCTCTTCATCATCAAGATGGTCATTAACAAACTTTAAACAAGCCTGGACATGTGCTGCCGTGAGCAAGAGGACCTTGCATGCCCTGCAGGATTTTAATTCTTGAAAAAGAAAATATTAAAAATTATTGCTGTATGCCAACATTTTCAGCAGATCTGTACAACTAGAAATAAGTAAAATGACAAGTAATCAAACCTAAGGACCAATGAGCCAAAAAAAGTGTATCTGTCCATAGCTGCCTAAATGTAAAGGAAGGGGTGCCCAGACCCTTTGGTTTGCCAGGAGAATAAATATATATATAATGTTACCTGAACCATACATAAACAGTCAGTAGCTGAGTCAACGCAAATGTCAAGGGTAGATTGTGTGCAGGTGATGGACCTTGTCATACATTGGCTGCCTATGACATTTTATGGACTATGCTAGGAGTAGCATTTATATGAACAGCGTAATTTAATGTGCACAGAAAGAGTGAATCTCATATGGAAATGTCATAGTCCAATGTACAATATTGTAGGGGTATCAAACTCAGGCCCTCCAGCTGTTACAAAACCACAATTCCCATCATGCCTGGACAGGAAAATTTTAAGCTTTGTTTTGTGGTGTGTTTACTCTTTTTATGTTATTTTTAAAATGCAAACATAAGGACTTAATAAATAAAATCTACTGATACTTTGTTTATTTATATAGTGCTCTTTTCTCATAGAGATTGCAATTCTATTATTTTAATGTTCTTTGTTCTGGAGGTCTATTTGTTCTGGAGGTCTGTGTGAAAAGCCAGGGATCTTTTTTCAACATTGAGCAATTTTAATACATTGCATATTCTGATGATGAGGCTTGTCTTTCATTTGAGAAGTCAGGTAATAGACCATTAGTCTGTGACTGCTATGTATATACTTGAATCAATACACCCCAGCTTTCCACTTCTGTGAGCTAATCAATTTAACCTTGAGAATTTTATAGGCACAAGAGCTGGCACTTGGCTCATGAAACATTGTATGTAAGGAATAGTTCTATTAGAGGTAATGAAGGCAATTTCCAAATACTGATGGCTCTTTTCTTCTCAATGTTGGAATGACAGATATAGTACAATAACTGTAGCCTATATGATGATGATATTGAAAATAAAGAGACCAACATCAAGTTCAAGTATAATGCGTTAGTAAAATATATGTGCGAGCTACGAATTAAGCTACACTATAGGATTTTAAAGTCGTGGCAATACTGATGGCTTAGGAATTTATGGGTCTACCTATCAGAAATAAGTGCTGAGATCCCTTCATCTGGTAAGCTTGTATAACTTTAGTCATGTTTCTACCTCTCTGATCCAATAACATAGATTCTATGGCTAATGTCTTATACTGCTTCCAGCTTAGCAGAGATAGTGATCAGGTCATGGTATCATCTGGCAACACTCAGAGTAATAATATTTATGGGTACATAGCATTTCGCTCATGTGGCAGGATGCCTTCTCCAGTCTTTGGCAGGTGCGCAATCCGCCTCCTAAAGCTAGTGGCATACAGAATCGGAGAAAGTGCCGTAGACTTCATTGTATGTGCATTACAATGGCACTTCCAGAAGTCCAGGCGAACTGCGTACCTGAGTTTGGAGAAAGTATCTTGGCATGGGAACAGAATGAGCATAAAAAAAACACATAGCTCCTTATTTCCAGTAACAGCACCACTCTTGTTCTCAATTGATTTATGGTATTGCAGCTCTCTTCATCTGACTACCAACCAACCTAAGGACAGATGTGGCTGTGCTTTTGGGAAATAAATACAGCCACATACTGGATACTTTGGAGAATAACATTTTTTAAAATACATTGCTTTAATAAAATTATATCAAAATAAATATATTTTTTTTTAAATTATCATTTTACATTAAGTGGCATCAGTAAGTGGTGACACGGCCTCTCTGTTGCCACCAACATCTATGTCAGAAATGGCAGGACTGTCCAGACTGTCCTTGTCCCCACTCCTCGTTTTGATCCAGAGCTGCCACACACACAGAGGCATTGGCAGGTAAGTGTTAAATGACTGTAACTGACTTTTAGCCTGTATATAAGAATAAAACCTTTTTATTGCAACACTGGACATAATTACCAAGAACAAAGTAGATTGAAATGGAAATGAGACAATGCTTTTTATGATCAATGATGAACGAAAGGATAATGCAATATGTAATGAGGCGTGATACTGACATGAATACTGCAGGCAAACCCATAGATGAAATACGTGATCTTGAAATGATGGCATAAAGTGGACACTACAGAAAAAATTGCTTTGGAATAGTGTGTTTTGGTATCTGCTATTAATATGTACAAATGTTTGTACTTGAAATGTTATGCAATCAAAAATATGGTACAACACCCACATAAAGAGACTTGGGCACGTTTGACCTGCTAACCTTTATTCTCTGCTGGGATTTGTCAGCTGTTATCTGTCTGGTCAGGTGACTCCTGTTCTGATAAGTCAGGGTCCAACCTCTGGGCTCACACCTGTCAGATATTTTTTTGTGTATCCTGTACATATATCATGCACATTCAGGTAGGATAATTCCCTATGGATGATATCATGTTTTTGTCCTTTGAGAGCTACTGTGTTTCATGGCAACAAACCTTGTAAAAAAGAATACTTAAAGGGAATGTATCATCATAAAATGACCTGTTGTTTAAATAATGTTTTTATGTTAAATTAATTGATAAGTAATTTTAAGTGATTTTTTTTCTAATTTTGCTGTTCTCAGTGTAGCCACTAGGCCTAAAACAGACATAACTAAGCTGAGACTTCCTGTTCTGGCTGTGATAATAAGGAGGAAGAGGCCAAAGTGGTCTGTACAGCAGAGAGTTGACACCCGTAGATAAAAAAAAAAAAAGACAATAGCTGGAGCTCACAGCCTCCCCTTCCCTGTGGAATGACCTCTTCAAAGGTCACAGAGTATGCCCATGTAAATGGTACAGGTCCTGTCTATTGTGTTTTAGGTCCATAGGGTTTGCAGTAATGCATATCTGTAAATGCTGTTAAAACAGCCAAGGCAAGATGGTAGCTGATCTAATAATGTGAAGAAGAAGAAGAAAAAAAAAAAAAAAAAAGACACAAAATAGACACAGATTTGAAAAAAGGACATGTCATAGTGTCCTCATCTGGTTCATTTACGTGAAAAAAAAAATCTTAATACAGTCCCCTAAAAGCTCTCTTAATCTAGTGATACATGGAGTTAAGCCATTGTAAAGACAGTGCTTGAAGGAGAAGTCCAGCAAAATAAAATAAATTGAGTTAAAAAGCATTGTATAATATGTTTTATATATGTTAAAAGGTATTGTATAATATGTTGTATATAATGTATAATATAATAATTTTAAACACCCTTGGTGGGCTTAGGCAGTGGAGGGGTCAGTGTCTGTCAGCAGAGAGCACTGTGTCAGACTGAAAAGAAATAAACATTAATAGTTGATAGGTATTGGAAGACTTGAGGTTTTTAAATAGAAGTAAATTACAAATCTATATAACTTTATGAAGCTAACCCCTTGCTAAC
The DNA here is from genome assembly GCF_027789765.1 of Dendropsophus ebraccatus. Classification (NCBI taxonomy): domain Eukaryota; kingdom Metazoa; phylum Chordata; class Amphibia; order Anura; family Hylidae; genus Dendropsophus; species Dendropsophus ebraccatus. Next base: position 131,711,986 of record NC_091456.1, read on the forward strand.
CCCTTTAAGTGTCTTTCCACACTGGCTAACAGAGTCAAGTCCAAAGCAGTGGACCATATAATGTGCATATAGAACATATGGAAAGGTTGTCCTGATAGGATACAATGAATTAAGCAAATTAATTGTTACTAATAATTCCTTCTTACTTAAATAAAATTATATAAGATCCTACACTGTTTGAGATATAAAAGTAATGACAGGCTACATATACTGATTACAAGATTTGGGGGGAATATATTCTGTGACATAGTGTAAAGCTATATATATATATATCTTTTGAGATACTATGACAGCAGTACAGAAAATGTATGACAAGTGGCTCTCTTCTGACAGCAGGCTTAGGTATAACTACATTTATGTCAATCATGGTATTACATGTGTTGGAGAATGGTTAATAATACAATGTAGGATTATTAATGGGGATGGATAGTAAAAGGCTTGTCCATCAACGCTTGATAAAAGAAATATATTGATTGTGCATGAGAGGTTAATTAATACTGAATGGATAGTGTGCATCGGCATAGTTAAGACCTATTGATCCTCTGCATCGGTAAAGAAGAAGATAGAAGCTGTATCCACTATACCAGCTATGTGTAAGTTTTGTGTGGGCAGACTTAACTCAACCTTCTGATGTGTTAATCAATAGAAATTTGACAGCTGTAGAAATTGGAAGATAAAAAACATAGGAATATTGTTAAGACTCCAATATATGTGTGCATGCATATATATCTACAAAAAGAGATAAATAGATAGATAGATAGATATCTGAGACTATCTATATATCTGAGACTGATTGAAATTTATCATTCAATATAATTCATTTATCAGGAAAAAAATTAATGATTTTTCAGTGAGGATTTCCCATCCAAGTCCCACATTGGCTTTTTTTCTTGTCCCCTGCCCAGCATCTTGAGATTTACTTCTATTATCATTATTATTATTATTATTATTGTTAAGGTTTCCAGCACTGATAGTAGAAGCATAACTGGAAACTCCTAATGCAAAAACAAGGCTCCCAAATTATTACTCCTTACACCCCATGGTGACCAAAACCTCTGCACCCGTTAAAACTATGCACCGAACTTTGCCCCATTACTGTATATCACAGTTACTGATATCTGTCTTACTACTTTCTAGTGCACAGGTATAAAACCGTCAGCCATCCTGCTGTTGAAAAACTACAATTCCTATCATGCCTGGACAGTCAAAGCTAAAGCTTTGGCTGTTCAGGCATGCTGGGAATTGTAGTATTGCAACAGCTTGAGGGACACAAGTTTTACATTACAGCTTTGGTGCAATTTTACACCCTACCCAACTCTGCTGCATCTCCATTACTAACTCCTGCCTTCCTGGCTATGTTATATCTGACTCCTGGTGCCGCATCTGTTTATTCCAGCCAAAAGAAAGAAATACTGAGAAATAAATCAGCATGGAATTTTGGATCTAAAACAACATGGTCTTAAAAGGTAGTGATTTATTTGAAGGTTAATTTCTTTCTCAGTGCTTCTATCTTAAATCTCTTATCTGAAATGCATAGCTCGGGTTTGGTAGAAAATGTTACATTTCTATTATTTCTAAATTACAGTACAGTTCTATGATCCAGTGAAATCTAAAATTGCTCCTGACTTTCCAGAGCAATGCATTTTATCGCATACAGATGAATGATTAAAGACTTTAAGCCAGTTGAATGGAGTGATTAACCTTCTTGGATCACCATGGTTGTTTTTATTTGACCTTATATAACCGAATACATACTAAATCAAAGTGTTTTTCTGTAGTAGATAATAAAAAACAATGTGGGTAAATGGCAGAGGGTATATAGGAATACCATAACATTGTTATAGTGTTTTTGTTCTTAAATTCCTTATTGTTTTCTTTAAAGGGGATCTGTCAGCTGCAATTCACATTCCAAATGGAGACACATTGTACCTTTCATATAGCTGTCTTTGCTTCTAGATAGAAGTGCTTTCCTCGCTTGTCTTTTTCATCTCTGTTACTGCTTGACTGACAACTGTTGCATAGCTTACATCTGTGCACAGTTTAGATGCACAGTGCAGGAAGAGGATTTGAAGGCTGAGCCCTGACTGTCAATCAAGCACGACAAGGATGTGAGGGGGAGCAAGGAGGCATTACAGCCCTCAGCACTTCAGGGTCTTGAGAACTTTGATTATTTGCACCAGAGAGTACAACGTTTGTTTTATATATTATGGAGGTGCAGACAGATGTGTGAAATGTAGCATGTGTCTCCTTGTCCTATCAGCTATCTAACAGTGTCAGCTGTTTCAAATGTAATTAGCAGCTTCCCTAATGCTGCGTTTACACGGAACGATTATAGTGCGAATTTGCACCATAAGGATCGAATTCAAATAATAATCGTACATGTAAACGCAGCAAACGATCAAGCGACAACCGAGAAATCATTTTGATCTTACAACATGTTCTAAAATCGTCGTTCGCAAAAAATTTGCAGATCATTCCGTGTAAACAGTCGTTCACCGATTTTTCCTATGTGCGAGATAGACTTAAGCAATCGCAAAACGATGCAAAAGAATTTTCCGTACGATATATCGTTCCATCTAAACGCTGATCGTTATAAAAAAAAAATCGTTACTTCGAAAACATTAATCGTACGATCGGGCGAATTATCGTTCTGTGTAAATGCAACATTAGTAGATTCCCTTTAAAGATCTACAGCATTGTGTTGCATTGAAGCAGGACACTCCGTTGACTTTCACTGAATATGATGGGTTAATGTTTAGCAGGTAAATAGTACCATGACTAGGAGCACCATAAGTATTAGTCTAAAGATATTCTAAAATTTCGCCATTAGGTATCAGTGTTTTATATGCTGAAGGTAGTAATGTGTTAATGTTTTATCTGTACCATGTGTTTTATGCTGACCAACAGGAATTGCTCTTTTCTTCTAACTAATTTACTCACTCCTTTCTCCTGCGCTCATCCCCACCCCTCACAGAGAGGCACACTACAAGCCCCTTTAGGCAGGGCGGTTTTAATACACTGGTGGGCCCAGTGCACAGCCCTCAAGAGTGGGCCCCCCCAACCCAGCGTTATCAGAATCGGAGCTCCACACACAGTATAATGCCCTGAATGCCCCCACACTGTATAAGGAGCCCCAATACATACGGTAGTTACCTTATAACTTTGTAAAGATATCACCAATGATACCATTACATAATACAGCCACACCATGACCCCTATCACTACAGACCCTATAACAGTTACATTCATTTACTCACAGGGGGCGTCTTCTCTGATCAAAGTCTTTCACCTTTTCTTTTACTCCATCCAGCCTGGGCCACCTTTAAGTCTTTCCCCGGCTGTGAATCTTCTCTCCAGAATCTGCCAGAGAAACATTTTAGGCTCCAACACAAACAGTAGTAAGGTCCCCTGTACCCGTATACAGTAGTCACCCCCCTCTGTGCCCCTATATAGTAGTTACACCCCTCTGTGCCCCTATATAGTAGTTACACCCCTATGTACCCCTATATAGTAGTTACCCCCCTCTGTGCCCCTATTTAGTAGTTACACCCCTCTGTGCTCCCACTTAATAATTAGGTATACTCTGTGCCCCAACATAGTAGTAAGGTCCCTATATAATATAGGCACCTCTGTGCAGCCCCAATGTTAGTATAGACCCCCTGAGTGCTGCCCCCAGTAGTATAGAAAGCTGTGTGCTGCCCCCAGTAGTATAGACAGCTGTGTGCTGCCCCCAGTAGTATAGACAGCTGTGTGCTGCCCCCAGTAGTATAGACAGCTGTGTGCTGCCCCCAGTAGTATAGACAGCTGTGTGCTGCCCCCAGTAGTATAGACAGCTGTGTGCTGCCCCCAGTAGTATAGACAGCTGTGTGCTGCCCCCAGTAGTATAGACAGCTGTGTGCTGCCCCCAGTAGTATAGACAGCTGTGTGCTGCCCCCAGTAGTATAGACAGCTGTGTGCTGCCCCCAGTAGTATAGACAGCTGTGTGCTGCCCCCAGTAGTATATAGACCCCACTGTGCTGCCCCCAGTAGTATATAGACCCCCTGTGCACTGCCCCCAGTAGTATATAGACACCTGTGTGCTACCCCTAGTACTATAGACCACTAGGTGCTGCCCCAGTAGTATATAGCCTCCTCTGTGTTCCCCCAGTTATATATACCCCCGTGCATCCCCCAGTAGTATATATACCCCCCTGTGCACCCCCAGTAGTATATATATCCCCTGTGCTCCCCCCAGTAGTATATATATCCCCTGTAACTTACCCATCCCGATGGCGCCCCCCTGGCAGGCTGGTGGCCGGAGCCGTGTGTGACCGCACTGGTCGCAGAGAGCAAAGGCCGGCCTGCTCGGGGGGGCCCCTTTAACCAGTGGGCCCGGTGCATGTGCACCTTGTGCCCTCTGGATAAAGCGGCCCTGCCTGTAGGAGGAGTTTACACTGGTGTAGGAAGTGCAGAGTAGTCTTAGTTTTATCCAGATTCTCAGAGAGGAAAGACACAAAAGCAACAGTCCCTGCAGAAGTTAAGGGACAAGGCAGTTCAGTTGAGTCTAGTCACCTAAGTGAACAGATGCAGCAAGAGACAACCAGTTCTTTTATCATTACTACTATACAGTACCTATTATGCAGTGCTAAGCACACTAAAGGGAGGGGTAACCAAGGAACACTCTGACCTACGCCAGGAACACATCTGAACAGAGCAGGGCAATATCCTGATAACAGAGGAACTAGCCTTGACAGGACAAAGCTACCGTAAAGAAGGTCTGCGTATCTTATCATGCAGTGCAAGTAACTGGGACACCTTGGACACCGACCTACACCCAGATAACAACGGCTGGGGCTTGTACTACCCTACTGGGATGGGTACGATGATACCAGGGGGCAGAATTTGGTCAGACACAGTCTAAACACAAGTACGAATAACGTTTCACGAAGATATCTCCAGGTTCCGGCAGAGTACACAGCTACACTGGGTTAGGGCTCCTCTGGCAAACTCCTCTCCTTTCTACTCTACAAGCACCGCTACAACTACCTCTCTTACTTCTCTCAAGCACCTCCTTCAAGCACTAAGGTTCCGCAGTCAAGAGTGTGTCAAGATTTATGTACTTGTGAAAACGTGTACTTTTATACTGAAAAGTCTTACAGTAAAGCTGTTATATTTTTGTACTAAAGCACGGGACTCTGTCATCTTCTGTCTGCACCTGCACCTATACACACACCACCACACACCTTGGCTTATTTTTTCCCTTTCTGTGGGTGGCGTTACCGACAGTCCTGGTGGGTCAGTTGTCACTCAGGACTGCTGTGACAAGAGCCCAAGGGACCCACAACAACCAGGCAGGTTACTGACCATTTGCGGAACACTGCCAGCCATATACTGTACAAAACAGGTACCAACATCACACCTGTGTGCTGGACTAACACTGGCGTCACGACAACTAACATCACTGGCCAAGTACCACCACAGTAGATCAAGCCTTCTTCCTTTTCTCAACAGTCGATCAGTGCATAGTGTAACCCCTTCTTTGTGGTTTCTTTTCTTTCTGCTCACATAGAACCTTGCAAAAACCCATTGCATCTGTAAGCTCTTCTCCCTTCACATGCCATCTATTGTAGTGTACTGTAAATCAGCTTCCAGCACACTACAGCTTGTTCTGTCCAGTGCACTTCTACCAGCACAAAGTCATGGCAGATCAGAAAGAAGTGCTATTCTGCTCTGTAATTGATCAGAGAAATAAGGGAGGAGGTCCCTTTGTGATTTCCTCCTGCAAACAGACCAAATATGATTTTGCCCCCCTGAAAGAGAGAGAATGAAAAATTGCTGTGACCTATGGAGGGGGCTGTTAGGAGCTTAATAACAGCACAAAAATATGACAAAACTATGAAGGCTTTTTCCAAAATCCTTAACCCCTAGATGACCTAGGACGTACCTGTACATCCTGGCCGCCTGACACCATACGACCCTGGGCATATGTGCATTCAGCAGCCAGGCCCTCATCGTTAATGACAGGCTGCAGCGATCACGCTGTAGGCTGTCATTAACCCCTTAAACAGAGGGCCTATTACACTGATTAATGCTACTTAAATGGGACTCAAAATGTGTAAAAAAAATTTTAATATTTTTTTTAAAATACCCCAAAGCCCCTCCCCCAATAAAGATTAAAATCACCCCCCTATCTTATAAATGAAACATATAAAAATAAATAAACATATTATATACCATAGGGTGCGTAATTGTCCAGCCTATTAAAATATAACCATCGCCACCCTGTACGGTGAATGGCTTAAATGAAAAGAGGGAAAAAAGGAGGATTTTTTGTCACATTATATATAACAAAAATTTATAAAAAGTGATCAAAACGTCCGATTTGCACAAATATGGTACTAATAAAAAGTAGAGATCATGGCGCAAAAAATTAAACCCCATACCCCCGTAGGTGAAAAACTAAAACCGTTATAAGAGTCACAATAGGACCATTTTATTAACAATTAATTGCAGAAAAAAAAAAAAAAAAGGATATCATTAAAAAAATCATTAGAAAATCTGTGTAAACCTGCAATGTGGTTGTGTTCGGACTGACCTATAGAATAATGGTATCATGTCACCTTTACCATATAGTGCATTACATAGACACAGGAACCCCCCAAACGTTACCATATTGCATTCTTTTTTACTATTTCCCCAATTTATATTTTCATAAATAATACTTTGGGGGATACGTCATACATGTTATGGTAGAATGAAATAGGCCATTACAAAGTACAACTACTACTGAAAAAATCAAGCCCTTACATGGCCCTGTAGATAGAAAAATGAAAGTGCTGGAGCTCTTAAAAGGGGAGGAACTAAAGTGCAAAAATGAAAATTGTCGCGGTCCACTGGGTCATTTTGGGCTTGGTCCTCAAAGGGTTAAAAGCAATGGCTACACATTAAGGCTCTGTTCACACAGTATTTTTGCTCAGTATTTTGGTCCTCATATTGTAACCAAAACCAGGAGTGGATTGAAATCACAGAAAGGCTATGTTCACATACTGTTAAAATTTAGTGGATGGCCGTCATTTTATGACAAATAATTATCATAACAACGGCCCATAATTTAAAATAACGCCAGTTATTTGAAATTAAATGACGGCCATCCACTAAATTTGAACTGAGCAAAAATACTGTGTGTGAATTTTTCAACCAAAACCAGGGGTGGATTGAATATTGCCATTAAGAGACAGCCATCTACAAAATGTCATCAGTGTTGAAACATAGCTGTAATGGGTGGTCCAAACATGAGCAAGTGGATCCCCTGGATCACTGAGGAGTAATGGCATTTCTTCCCCGTGGAGCGGAGTCTAAAGAGCTCCTGGTTTTCACCAGCGCCAGTTGCACTTCACTGTGGGAAACTACCAGGTTGCTATCCTCAGCCAATGGCCTTGGTGACTACCGACTGAAGAACTGAAGGAGTACTGGAGATAATAGTGCCATATCTAATACGTACCTAATGTCACAATACAGCACAAATTAAAAAATGCTGCCATACTCTACAAATAAATAATGCACCTGTACCCTCAAGTAACATCATTCCTACACAGTGCATAGTGCCAGTATAATCTGTGGTGGTTTATAGCAGGAAAGGTTTTTTTTTTTTTTTTTAACCAAGGATATATTAATCCCCAAATTTGTGCCTCTTCTTGCCTAATATAATAAGTGATTATTACCTGTACCCTCAAGTAACATCATTCCTACATAGTGCATAGTGCCAGTATAATCTGTGGTGGTTTATAGCAGGAAAGGTTTTTTTTTGTTTTTTTTTAACCAAGGATATATTAATCCCCAAATTTGTGCCTCTTCTTGCCTAATATAATAAGTGATTTCTGATCAGACTAAATGAACATTTAAAAAGGTTACACAGTCCAGTATTTGTTGGCTGACTTTATCATGATATTTATTCTATATTCTAGAAGGTAAAATTACTTCATATTACTTTTAGCTTCAATGTGATGTAATATTAGCTGGGAGTCTTGTCAGAAGCCTCAGATATACATGACATTTTTTCTTTTGCAAATAGCAAGAACCCTGTACTGTACTGATTTACAACAAAGAGTCAATTTCTTAGGAGTCGTGTTTTTCTACTTCATTACTATTCTATTGGTATAACAGATGTTGGATTTCCAATGGTGACAGCTGCTGATAGTTGCTGTTAGCTTTTCCTCCATGGTTACAAAATGAATTAAAGACACATGAGGGCATAATAAAGGAATATTTAAATATATTATGTTAGAATCTTAATTTTATTAATATACATGAATATACACCAATAAAATCTATAGATTGAAAACTTTCCAGCCCCTCTGGCCTGTTTATGGCTGTTGCAGCTGGTTGGGAAGCCAAAAACAGCTGAAGCTGTCGAGTTACGCAAAATTAGTATGTGATAGCGTAAAATGAGTAAATGGCATAAAACATTAGTTACGCTATTTATGTTACTCCAGAAGTTACGCCATTTACTTAACTCTTTTTAAAGTCAATGGGAGGTACAAAAATTGCTTAAAGAACCAGAGTCTCTCAGAAGCCTATTCAGGTGTTCAGGTATACAAATACATACTATTGTGCTCAGGGCTTCACAATAGTAATTTCTGAAATAAACACTGGAGGTAAACTTTAAATTATGACAAATCTGTCTAGAATAAAAGCAAGTACAACATGGCTCATCAAATACAATTGCTGAAACTGACACATCAGAAATTTGGAAGTCGGCTTCATTGCCTTTGGTAATTAAACAGTTACAGGTTAAACTTTAAACGTCTTTTTCTGGTGAAGGTAGAAATCTATCAAGATCCACAGAGAATTAAAGATGCTCATTGAATGCTTTCTCAGTTATTAATCACAATCAGGGTCTGTGTGTAATTTCTTAATTACCCACATCAGAGGCCGGATATTGATGTACTTCACTGACTCTATTTGTCTTTAGCTAACCTGAAATTTAGAGAAACTGAAGCATTTTATAGTGCAATTTTTTCAACCAGAAAATTGTGGGATTCATATAAACCATTATTTTTAACAATCAGCGAAGTCTCAGTTGGAATAAATATAGTAGAAATAGGAGAAAACCAATGTGATAAACTACAACTGTTAAGAGAGCAATAAATGATAAGAAACAAGCATTCAGACTACTAAAACAAGAAGGTAGTGGGGAAGCATTGAGCAACTATAGACAGAAGAATAAAATGTGTAAAACACAAATAAAGAAGCAAAAATTGCAACAGAAAGAAGGATAGCCACAGAAAGTAAAATGAATCCCAAAATGTTCTTCACCTATATAAACAACAAAAGACTTAAAACCGAAAATTTTGGTCCCCTCAAAAATAATCTGGGTGTAATGGTGGGAAGAGGAAAAGGCCAATCTACTAAATACATTCTTCTCCACTGTACTCACAGAGGAGAATCCCCTAACAGACGACATGACTAGGGATAATATAAATCCTCCCATAAATCTCACCTGCCTAACACAACAAGAAGTGGGGAGACGCCTTAAAAACATTAAAAGTCACCAGCCCCAGAAGGTATCCATCCTAGAGTTTTGCAGAAATTAAGTACTGTGTTAGACAGACCGTTATTCCTAATATTTATAGATTCTTTATTGTTCCACAGGACTGGCACATAGCACATAGAGTGATCCTGGAAACTATAGGCCCGTAAGTCTAACATCTATAGTAGGTAAAGTATTTGAGGGATTTGTAAGAGATGCTATACTGGAGTATCTTAATGAAAATAAAATTATAACACAGCACCAGCATGGATTTATAAGGGATCGGTCCTGTCAGACTAATCTGATCGGCTTCTATGAAGAGGTCAGTTGTAGACTGGACCTGGGGGAGGCTGTGGACATTGTGTATTTGGACTTTTCAAAGGCATTTGATACAGTGCCGCATGAAAGGTTGGTCCATAAAATGAGGATACTGGGACTAGGGGAAAACGTATGCAAATGAGTAAGTAACTGGTTAAAACAGAGGGTGGTCATTTATGGGACATTAGTTACTAGTGTGGTACTACAGGGGGCCAGTGTTAGGTCCACTTCTTTTTAATATTTTTATTAATGACCTTGTAGAGGGGCTACAGAGTAGAATCTCCATTTTTGTAGATGATACTAAACTGGGTAAAGTAATCACCACAGAGGAGAATAATATCATATTACAAAAGGAGCTGGAGAAGCTGGAGGCTTGGGCGCTGAAATGGCAAATTAAGTTTAATGTGGATAAATGTAAGGTTATGCATTTGGGCCATAGAAATAATAAGTACAGATATTTGCTAAATAACACTTGGTAAAACTGCTTCTAAAAAGGACCTAGGGGTATTGGTGGACAGTAAACTCAACTTTAGTGATCAGTGCCAGGCAGCAGCTGCCAAGACTAATAAAAAAATGGGATGCATCAAAAGAGGCATAGATGCAAGATGAGTTTTGCCTCTTTATAAGTCACTGGTCAGACCACGTATGGAATACCGTGTACAGTTTTACAGTTGGGTTACAGTACGAAGACAGGTTATCAAGCTTGGGGTTACTTACTCTAGAAAAAAGACGTCTTAGGGATGATCTGATCTCAATGTACAAATATATAAATGGACAGTACAGAGATCTTTGTTGTGGTCTTTTTACTCCTAGGACTGTAGCCATGACAAGGGGGCATCCTCTACATCTAGAGGTAAGAAGATTTCACCATGAGCACAGACGCGGATTCTTTATCTCTTGACTATTGATACAGCCTGCCTATGGCTCATATGGTTATGAAAAGAACAAAAATGAAAATTGGCTGCAGAGTAGAGATGAGCAAATCTCAAGCATGCTTGGGTCCATCCGAGCCTGCAGTATTTGATTACTGCTGGCTGCAGCCCTAAGGCTGCCTGGAGAACAACCATAGGCTGCATCCATGTTTTCCAGGACTCCCTAGGGCTGCATCCAACCCCCTGCAGCCATCGGAAATCAGATGCCACATGCTATTGTTTGAACAGACCGAAACATGCTCAAGCTCATCTCTACTGCAGAGTTAAGAGGATTAAGGGTGCTTTCACACATACAGGATCTGCAGCAGATTTGATGGCCCAGATTTGAAGTTAGAGATTCAAAGCAGATCAAATCTGGGCCCTCAAATCTGCTGCGGATCCTGTACATGTGAACGCACCCTAAAAGTTAAAATGGCCTACATCTGCGGTATTACCTACAATAGGTAGATAGCAAGATTGGTTATAGCTTCTGTATGTCAGGAAATAAATCAAAGCTCCACATTCATTTTCTGTAACATTCAGTGGAGTTTATTTTTAGGTCGACCGTTTAACAAACCCGACTTTCATAAATACCTTTGGGTTCTGTAAGTGTAAAACATTGTTCTGTATTTAGTTCAAGTCTAGAGAGATGACATTCATGTATTTTTACTGAGGAGTAAATTAAAGCTGTCAGCCTCAGTTTTTTCCTGTTAACCGTTAAATTATTAGGTAGCTTTATGTTCTAATGAACTGTTCTGGAAAATATACAAATGTTGGATGTAGAATTGATTTCGAAACACATGATCAGAAATTTTTATTGTGATTTTTTTTGTGAGACTAACAAATTTGTGTAATGTGGGTAACTTTTGGTATTTCTTGATAAATATCAGGGTTCGGCTGTTCAGTGTTCACATTTACATTATGCTTTTCTAATATTCACATCCTAATATTTGTTCTTGGGGACCACAAGTGCACATGGGGGGGGCTTGTTTATTTACAGTGAAGACAATTACAGGACAGTATTTATATCTGGTGATGCTTGAGTTTGAATTCTCACCACCATGACTGACATCTGAGAAGGGGCTTCAAAAGTGGTGGGGTATCTATGTGCCATTGGGGAAGGGGGGCAATATTTATGGGAAAAAATTCTGACAATGGTTAATATATTATGTGCAAGAGGAATCACACATGTTCTAACATAGGGGCAATACTGACCAAGGACAGCACTGTTTTATGTTTATTCTGTATTTGTATGGGCTTCATCTGGACTCTCCAGTTTCTTTTCACCAATTGACATGCTTTGATTTTAAAATCTCAAAAGTCTTAAATCCTATCCACTTGATGCATTTGTATTCCACTATGGTCTATGGGGTTTCCAAAAGTCAGATCTTCATCCCATAACAGCCGCTGAATGTCTAGTGAGGAATGTCTAGTGTCAACCCAGAGGCTGGACATGAGCTACTGGCGAATAAAGCAGCTGCCCAACACTGCTGCTAAGCATCCACTTCCAATATCCTCCTGTATGCCACCAGCTAGGTCTTAGATAATCCTCCCCACCCGGCTGTTGACAGATATGAAAACAATATTATGATAGTTCTGCACTTGAAAAATAAATTACTTGGTAAACTTTCACACGCCTTCCTCCCTGCTGCCCATGACACCTGCATATGGGTGCCTTACTGTAAATACAGCCCTTGGTGGTTGCATGGGCTCTGACACAGTGGCCCTTCCTGTTGTAGTTGTCTCTACTGTGCTATCTGTATTTTTGTATTCAGAATCCTCATCTCCTAGCTTTGAATACAAACATAAGCATATATAGTTCCACATTCTGCATCCACCTTGGTTAAATCGCCTTGATGTTATTGAGTTATGCAGCAGGGGTATTGGTTTCTGTATGATTTCAAAGTGTTTCATACTGGCTCTGCATATTCAGCTGAGGTCAGATGCTTATTGAACTGGATAGCTACTATATAGCAATTTGTTCCCAATTAATCCGTAGAAGAGGTACAGTTTAAATGATACCTGTAATTATTTATAAATATGTAAACACCTGGAAAGTTTCAAGTTGCGCTAAGCTGTTGGCTAATCCCAAAATTGCTTATTTTATCTTCAAGAACTTCTGTTTCTGACACATCTAGTTGTGGAGCAGCAACGTGGGTGTTTTTTATTCAAGATTTCTCATTTTTCCTTTCTTTTTCTCTTCTCAATGCTCTAGTCTATGTGCCCTATTACGTGTAGTGATAGTCTGCCAAATCTGGCTGATTCGGGAGATTAATGGTACTTTTAGACGGAGCGATAATTTGCCCGATCGCACAATTAACGATTTTGAATGAACTATGTTTTTTTTATAACGATCAGCATTTAGGCGGAACGATACATCGTACAGAAAAATCGTTATGCGATCGTTTGTGATTGTTTAAGCCTATCTCACAAATAGGTGAAATAGTTGAAAGAATGTTTACACGGAACGTTCTGCGAACTTTTTGCGAACGACCAACGATAATCCGCGCTCACGAGTGTCCTTCTTGCTTCCACCTCTCAGGCACCACTGGAACTTCTGAGCTGGTCTCTAAAGTGTTAGGACGCTTAGCCAATCACTGGTCCCTGTCAATCGGATGCGGGCAAAAGGCAGAAGCGAGAAGGACACAGAGGAGTGTGGAGAGGTATGTGTAAGGGCCCATTTACACAGAAAGATTATCTGACAGGTTATCTGCCAAAGATTTGAAGCCAAAACCAGGAATGGATTTGAAAAGAGAAGGAAGCTGTTTATAGTCTGTTTCTGGCTTTGGCTTCAAATCTTTGGCAAATAATCTGTCAGATAATCTTTCTGTGTAAATGGACCCTAAGGTTTATTATTTTACATTAGGTCAAGGGCTACATGGATATTGTTAACCCTTGTTGCACGATTATCGAGCCGTGTAATTGGCTCAGTAAGAGAGCACCGATCTAGCAGATAGCGCTCGCTTACATTAGCCACTGGGCTGTGAGATACCTTTTTAAATTTCATTTCAGAAGCATTGGTGCAAAACGGATAGAGAGGCACAGATTCTTTAATTCTGATTTGATTAAAATGTACAATCTATTTTTTTGACACATTGTTTTTCAGACAAATGTTTTAGACTCCATTCATTTTCCATTTCTTGGTTGTTTTGAGTGCTTACTTGACAGTTTGTCATTGTTTTGGAGCGAGAAATAATTTTCTGTTTTTTAAATATTTTGTTCCTGATATTAAATTATCTCTAGGACAGCTTTCAATTAATATTACATTTAATATAATTAAGTTCCAGCTGTTATAATCGCAGGCTGACGGCTGGTGTTTGAATTAATTCTTTTCAAGGACTATTTAAAGTTCTCATTCATGAATAGTTTAATCGATGCTCTTCAATTCCTGGGCACGCATATAGATATTCTAAATACTAAAACTCAGAACATCGCCAAAGTCAGACTTAAAACAAAATCATTCAGGTGACTCTTCTGAAGACTATTCTTTCTCTGTAATGAAGAACTACACCTACCGTCGTCCACTGGTAAGGTTATTTTTTCATTTAGTTTATGTAGTTTGACATGTCTACTGAATCATTTCCATATGAGCATATAACATATAAAATTCTTCTATTTAAAGCTATATTTAAACCTCATTTTATATTTACATTTATTGTATTCTCATTGACCAAAAAAAGTGCTCCCAGATAGAAATGTGTTGCTGCAAGTTGGCATGTAGGTATGTCTCAGACATACTAGTCTGATGGTGACTGGATATTGCCACAAGGTTTCGTAAAAAAAGTGCTTCCCCCGCTACCCAATTAAACGGCTCTCAGAGGCTACTTTTGGATAGTGTACCCTTTTGGTGAGACATTGTTGACTTCTAGACATGCCTCTACAATGCATATTTTGCTCTGTTGACAGATTTTGGCCCTCAAACACAGAGAACAGCTGCTAAATAGCCTAGACAGACCAAAAGTAGAGAGGATTTTGACATAGTTTCCTTGCTAACCATCTATATACAAGTGGCACCATCATAACACACCCCTGTTTGTACCAGGACTATTTCCAGCTGCTTAGCAGAAAGGAGTTTGGGGTCCCTGAGCCCACTACATGTTTTGCCATTGACAGCCAGCCACCATTGAGTTGTAGTGGTTTAGCCAGTGGGAAACCTGGTATGGACTGGGACTGTATTGTCTAAGCCATGAATAAAGATTTGTGATCGAACAACAGTTAAGTTTGAGTTTGGAGGCCATGTGGTGAGCACAGGTGTGATCATCTGGGGGCCATTAGCTATGACGGTCATCCCTAGCACTGATACAAGGGACACTAACAGCTCAGTGATATGTGCAGGACATCCTGTGTTGCCTCTCATAGCTCTAAGGGCTTCTTACTGACATTTTTCAGCAGGATAATGCTTAGCCACACACAGCAAGGGTTTCCCAGGAATGTTTCGGCCAGATTGCAGCACTTCCTTGGCCGGCCCAGTTGTCAAACACCAGCTTCAGCAACCTACAAGTTTTCACGCCCAGGTGCAATATTTGTGGGTAAATGTACTACAGGATGCTATACAGAACCTGTATGTCTCCAAGCCCAGTCACATCACGTTTTGTTTCCAGGCTAGAGGCCCAACTTAGTATGAGATCCTCCTTTCAATTGTACACTTCTTCTACGTTTTTGTGTCTACTGGACCTAATATCACACTGGGTGATGTAACTCCTCATGCTCTACAAGAGCCAGAGTCATTATTCATATTACTCAATTTATATTTTCCTACATTTAAGTATAGCTGTATGGTTATAATATCCGTTTAATAAAAAGAATTGTGTTCACAAAAAATGAATTTAAAGAGAACTTGCAGCCACCCCCCCCCCCAAAAAAAAGTTACTATCATTAAATAGCTTGGGGTGTGCTCATGGCACACTGTTTTACAGTTTCTTACGACCCCCTCCATTTCTGAGATATGCAATTTTTTTTCTTGTTTATTTCTTTTATTTTTCCAAAAAACACTGAAAAATACATTAACACATTAAAAAAAAAAAATCTGAGGTAGTAACATATACTCAGAAAAACAATGTACCTCAGTTACATCCACTTCAAGGGCCTGTTCACACTAAGGAATGGGCGTTTGCTCCTCGTTCCCCGCTCGCTGCCGCCGCTATTCAACACAGCTGGTGCGTGCGGGTGAGTGCGGGAGGGGCGGCAGGGAGCTGCGGGGGGGGGGGGGGCTGCCCTGGTGATTGCTGATCGTCCGGGCAGCCCATAGGATACAGCAGCGTCTGCTGCCGATGCTCCTATTCAACGGAGTGCCGGCAGCAGCATGTTGAAAAACAAGCGACTGCAACGATCAGCCGACATGAACGATATCGGCCGAATACGGACAATAATCGTTCCGTGGAATAGGGCCTTAAGACGGGACACTGCTGCAGCCAGGGTTTGGCATGTCACGCTCCAAGCGCTCAGAACAGAGCGGTAAGAACAGCTTTATTATCACTAATTTATCTATTTTTACATGGCCCCAGCAATGTAGGAATTATATTTTTACAATTCAGCGTACCCCTTTAACTACTAAATTAAAATATTAAAATTTAGATTAAACTATATGATTTTATGATATATATAACAAGGCAACAAAATGGACCAAAGCTGATGTTCCCAAAATTTTTTTCTTACCAATTTAGAATCCCCTTAGGTATTTTACTGGATTGTCATATATTTTCCTAATTTTTAGAAAACCAATGGGATATGTACAACTATTTCCAAATCAATGATCCATTTATGCATTATGTAATTTCCTTTTCATATTAGTCTTGCTCATTTTGTGCCATTATGGTAGACATAGAAGGGCTATAACATCTTTACCTTCCAAGTCATTAATCAGCGGATATAGGATTTCTATATATTTCAGCTAAGATTCACATTCCTAGCAATTTGTCTTCATGCAATTACACGCATTATAATATTGAATTGTTCAATAGTTATCTCATATCCTTGAAATATCTATGTGAATCGGTGGTTTAGATTAATTATGTCCTATCAAATGTTACATTTATAACATTAGAAATATTGCAGAGAGGGATACAGTTTTAGGTTGGGTTCACTCTATGTATAACACCGGCCGTTCTGTGACACAGGCGTGTCACAGAACGGCCAGTGTCAGTTAAATTCATCCGGATGAACTTAATTACTTTTGAACTTTACATTGTCTGCACAGTCAGTTTTTTGCGGCCGCTATTCAATGAATGGTGGCCGCACAAAACTGACATGTTAGTTTTTTGTGCAGCCGCTAGGAATCCTGGCTGCAGTGTATAGAGAGTGTATACACTCCGTCCTTGTTCCATAAACTTCAATGAAATGTATATTTTCAATCATGCCCGGTATTGCAATTTGCAACAATGGCCATATTTCATTGAAAATATACATTTTGTGAACTTAGCCTTAGGGTGGGTTCACACACAACGGATAAACAGCGGATTTCACACTGCAAATTCTTAGCGAAATCCACTGCGGATCCTTAACTTTCATTTTCAATGAGATTCCATTGTCATATGTAAAAGTCAGCCCCCTTAACCCCTTGAGGCCCGGTGCATACAATACCGGGTTGGCTCTCTGGCTTACTTCGGGGTCTCCTGCTGTTCAGCCAATCAATGCGCTGCCCCGCCGCGAGTATGGAATCTCATTGAGGCTAGGTTCACACTCTGTATCTGTGCGGCTGTATTGCGGGCGGTAAATCATCGGCCGGATTTTTCCGGTTCATGCGTACGCTGGAAAGTATACGATATACGGCTGCACAGTGCACACTATGTATGAATCTACGGCCCTATCGTAAACGGACCCGTAAAATATGAACAAGACCATTGTTTGCGGCTGGAAATGCGTCCGTGGACTGACAGGCGGTCCGTACGGAGTACTTCAAAAATAGCCGGCAATGATGCCGAATGCCGATGCCTCTAATAGTTAATATATTAAATTAATAAAACACATTTTCTTTGTAATAAAGTCCCTTTCGTTGTTCAATAATTTAATTCTAACGAATCCATCATTGTGCAATTAAATATACTGTTAAAATAAATATATAAATAAATGTATATTTATATATATATTTATTTTTTGACAGTATATTTAATTGCACAATGAGGGATTCGTTTAAATTAAATTATTGAACAACGAAACTGATTTTATTACAACGAAAATGTGTTTTATTAATTAAATATTAATTAGTACAGGAAGCTCCAGTAAGCCGTTAATTTATATTGCCGGCAATAGAGCATTCTGTACTAATCATCACTTTACTTTAATTAAAACATCAAATGTTTCTTCTAATTATGTTATCACAATAGCATTATTAGAAGAAACATTTAGAATTATATGTGCGCTCATCTGATTGGCTGATCGGCTGAGCGCACATATAATTAGCGGGTCCGCAGTACAGTGACTTCATTGTGCTGCGGACCAGCGAAGAGGACACATCGGGGTGAGTATAGAGCTCTCCCCACCCCCTCCCCTGCACTGCACCCCTCCAAGCAAGAAAGGGGGGTCACTTAACCCCTTCCTTGCTGGGATGGATGCAGTCTGACATCAGTCTGGCCTCCAAGGGGTTAAGGGGGATGCAATACATCCTCCCTTAACCCCTTGGGAGCCAGACTGTAAGCAGCGATCTGTAAAGATGCTGCATACTGTAAGGAGCACAACACCGCTCACAATGATGGGTGTTGTGCTCCTGTTTGTGTGTTTTTTGTGTGTTTCTCCCTTGTTGTTTTTCAGATATCGGTATCCTGTGGATTACGTCGGATTCGGTGGACTACGTCGATGACCAGCGGTTGTTTGGTGTTTTTTTTTTAAATAAAATGGTCAATGAGGGGTGTGGGGGTGTTTTTATTTGAATAAAAAAATGTTTTCACTTGTGTGTTGTCTTTATTTCTTTACTTTATAGACGGAATCCATTACTAAGTCGGGGCCTAGTGTTAGCCGGTATAAAACACTAACCCCCCCATTATTACCCCAGTACCCAATGCCACCAGGGATACTGGGAAGAGCCAAGTGCCAGTGGTCCCGGAGCATCAAAATTGGCGCTCCTGGACTGGGCGGTAGCAGGCTGGTAAGATTTAGGCTGGGGAGGGCCTAAACCAATGGCTCTTCCCACCCTGGTGCTACCAGGCTGCTGTCGCTTGGTTTTTAACCCGGCTGGTTATAAAAATAGGGGGGACCCTATGCGGTTTTTTTAAATTATTTATTTATTTAAAAAAAAAACGCATAGGGTCCCCCCTATTTTTATAACCAGCTGGGTTAAAAACCAAACGACAGCAGCCTGGTAACACCAGGGTGGGAAGAACCATTGGTTTAGGCCCTCCCCAGCCTAAATCTTACCAGCCTGCTGCCGCCCGGTCCAGGAGCGCCAATTTTGACGCTCCAGGACCTCTGACACCCGGCTCTTCCCAGTACCCCTGGTGGCATTGGGTACTGGGGTAATAATGGGGGGGGGGTTAGTGTTAGCCATTTTATACCGGCTAACACTAGGCCCCGACTTAGTAATGGATTCCGTCTATTAGACGGCTTCCACTACTAAGTCTATAAAGTAAAGAAATAAAGACAACACACAAGTGAAAAAAATGTTTTATTCAAATAAAAACACCCCCACACCACTCATTGACCATTTTATAAAAAAAAAACACCAAACAACCGCTGGTCATCGACGTAGTCCACGGAATCGGACGTAATCCACAGGATACCAATATCTGTGTAACGCCTGGAGTAGTGGATCCACTGGACCGTCACCAGCGATGGCACTAACTTCACCAGGGAGCGGAGTCTAAGGGGCCGCTGGTCTTCACCAGAGCCCGCCGCAAGGCGGGATGGACTTGCTGCGGCAGGCGACCCCCAGGTCGCTACCCCTGGCTTGGTTGCTAGTGACGGCAGGCGAGGCGTGGCAGGAGCAGTAGGCAGGAGATAGTGCAGGCAGAGGATAGTAGACGTGCTCGCAGGTGGCAAACAGGACTCAGGAACAATGGGAAGGCAGCGGGCAAGGACTAGGAACAAGGACTGAAGACAGGAACAAGGGACAAGGACTAAGGTCAGGAACAACAGGGAGCTGGGCCAAACGCTATGGGAAGCATATAGAGGCTCCAACACCTGTAATGGGGCAGGGCTGGAATATATAGGGAGTGATTGGTGCAACTAACCAATTAGGGGCGGACTGGCCCTTTAAATCTGAGACAGCCGGCGCACGCGCGCCCTAGGAGGCGGGGACGCGTGCGCCGGCCGGCACAGACGGAGACAGGAGCGGAGGAGAGGTGAGGCGCCCCCAGGGGCCGAACTAGCAGCAGCGCCGGGTCCCTGCACAAGGACCCCGGCGGCTGCATGGGGCAGGAGGAGGCCGTGACAATCTGAAAAACAAAAAGGGAGAAACACACAAACAGGAGCACAACACTCATCATTGTGAGCGGTGTTGTGCTCCTTACAGTATGCAGCATCTTTACAGATCGCTGCTTACCAGTCTGGCCCCCAAGGGGTTAAGGGAGGATGTATTGCATCCCCCTTAACCCCTTGGGGGCCAGACTGATGTCAGACTGCACCCATCCCAGCAAGGAAGGGGTTAAGTGACCCCCCTTCCTTGCTGGGAGGGGTGCAGTGCAGGGGAGGGGGTGGGGAGAGCTCTATACTCACCCCGATGTGTCCTCTTCGCTGGTCCGCAGCACAATGAAGTCACTGTACTGCGGACCGGCTCTTTATATGTGCGCTCAGCCGATCAGCCAATCAGCTGAGCGCACATATAATTCTAAATGTTTTTTTCTAATAATGCTATTGTGATAACATAATTAGAAGAAACATTTGATATTTTAATTAAAATAAAGTGATGATTAGTACAGAATGCTCTATTGCCGGCAATATGAATTAACCGCTTAATGGAGCTTCCTGTACTAATTAATAAAACACATTTTCGTTGTAATAAAATCAGTTTCGTTGTTCAATAATTTAATTTAAATGAATCCATTATTGTGCAATTAAATATACTGTCAAAAATAAATATATATATAAATATACATTTATTTATATATATATTTATTTTAACAGTATATTTAATTGCAAAATGATGGATTCGTTTAAATGTAATTATTGAACAATGAAAGGGACTTTATTACAATGAAAATGTGTTTTATTAATTAAATATATTAACCATGAGAGACATCGGCATTAGTGCAGAGGATCGCAAACCCCGGTAATAGCGATTCCTGTAAACTGTTTCTCTGCTTTCCCAGATGCATCCAGAGGTGTTTGCATCACTTTCTTAAGATTTTATTTGTTATTTTTAGTTGAACCAGATTTCCAAGTAAATGACCGTATTTTTTCAGCCGCATGTCTATTTTTTCCCACGGCCGTAGTTTCAGCCGCACATTTCCAGCCGCATAAAAAATACAGCCGCACAAATACATAGTGTGAACATAGCCTGAAAATGACAGTTAAGGATACACAGTGGATTTTGCTGCAATTTCGTAGTGTGAAATCCGCTGCAGATCCGTTTTGTGTGAACCCACCCTTAGGGTGCCTTCACACATACCGTATCGCTGCGTTTTTAACGCTGCGTATTTAACGCTGCGTTTTTATCGCTGCGTTTTTGGTGCGTTTTTTACATGCGCGTTAAGATTTTCACATGATTTTCATGGGAAAATCAAAACTGGCATGTAAAAATCGCACCAAAAACGCAGCCATAAAAACGCAGCGATACGGTACGTGTGAAGCTACCCTTAGAAAGTTTTTTATCACTATACTGGATCTGTACGTACATCCAACTTCTCTTGGTTATGCACCAGCTATGTATTTGCGCTATATATTGATTGGGCCCCTCTCTGCACTATTCCTCCTTGTTCCCCAGGCAGATTCCCTCCCCAGATGCTCTTATCCTGGAAAACAAAGAATAGTCATTATTGCTCATTTAATGTAAGTATATGAAACTTTGTAATAAATCTTATTCAGGAAAAATTCTACCTCATTGTCAAAATGAGTATCTCTTGATCAAGGGTAGTAGGTGCTTAGAACAAACTTCCAGCAGATGTGGTAGAAATATCTACAATAACTGAACGTAAACCTGCCCGAGCTAAACATATATCTATCCTAAGATAATACATACACATTTTCAGTACATACCACTCATCCTACTTTTCTTAATCTAAAAAACAAAAACAAAAAAACAAACACCTTATTCCTTTGTCAAAGATGTTTTGGCATAATCTAATGTGTTTAGTCAAATTTATGTAAATTGTCTAATAGCATAGTAAATGTGTCTTAAAAATAATTGTCTTTTAATTAGTCTAATAAAACCTAGTTTGGAGCAGACGTAGCAATGCGCCAATATATGCGACTTTTTAAAAAATTGCGCAGTTAATAAATTTAGCTAAAAAAGAATTCTGGCGCACTTTCGATCTAATTAACAACAAAAAAATCTAATTCAAAAAGTCGCATCTAATTTGGATAGTCTTGTCAAAAAAAGCTTCATAAATTCATATTAGATTTATTTAGAGCGCAAACTAGATATATTAGACTAAAAACAGGCGCAATTAGTTTGATAAATGTCCCCCAATGCTTTAATAAAAAAAATTGTCTTCTTTCATCATGTGATCAGAATTTCTATGAAAGAACTGGGTAAAAATGCTAAAAAAAAGATATATGCATAAAGACATACCATTTTTTCTGGTGTTTTCATCTCCCTATCGATGTCTATAAGGGAAGTCTATAGAAGTCAATGGGGGAGAAAACACAGTTTCTTAAAAAAAAAAAAATGCCCAAAAGTAAACTGCAAAAGAGCAGAAAAAAAAGGTAAAATGTCCTGAAAATACACCAAAGCCCTAAAATATCATGCTGGTATTGCATTTCATTCCCCCATTGTACCCCAGTGGACTCAGTATAATAGGATTACTAGAAAGATCCCTGCACCAACCATTCATATTAGAGAAAGTTCAGCTCAGCAGGGTCATGGAATTTTGGCCTCAAATTCGGATTCGTTCACTCCTGAATCAAATTTTTTGCAAAGTTTGTAACAAATCTGTGTTCGGGAAGTTCGGTTTGTTCCTCTTTAATTCATATATATAGGTATGGCTATAGGCATGTAGAGGTAACAGTTGCATATGAACCTGGTGCTTGAAGGGGTCCAGATGCCCTACTGCCACTGAAGATGTTAATAGCACAAAGTAGTTGCAGGCCCTGTTTCTCATTAGAGCCCAAGAACTTCACGTTATACCCCTTAGTCCCATACTAGACCATTGTATACTTATTTTTAAGTAGTAATAAAACAGGTCCTCATGTCTCCTTTATTTAAAATTCCAACTTGTTGACGTATTATGGTGCATTTACACAGAGAGATTTATCTGACAGATTTTTTAAGCCAAAGCCAGGAAGAGATTATAATCAGAGGACAGGTCATAAAGGGAAGCCTGAGATTTCTCCTCCTTAAATCCATTCCGGGCTTTGGCTTCAGATCTTTGGCAGATAATCTGTCAGATAATCTTTCTGTGTAAATGGACCCTAAAAACCGAGGAGATAAATAATATAGGAAATCAAGATGACGGTGACATTACTGCATGTAATAGAATTACTATAAACTATTCATTATGTACAATTATGATGTACTACACGTGGCACCTATGTATAATTATCTGATTAATATATTATTCAGTATGGTACTGACTGCAAATCATCATCCATCGTAAAATGTTTGGTTTTGCTGCGGGTTGAAGTATCCTCAGAAAGATCATCCGTGAGGGCTAATGCACAGATGGAAAATAAAATTAGTTTCCATATAATCACCCAGAGCTGATGAAAAAATAACATCATAAATGTGATTTCAATTAATGGATTAAATTCAAAGACTTCTTTCCTCATTATTTTAAATTTATGCTTAGTCAGTGTTTTTGTGTAAATCCTTTGTGAGAGATAGTATTGCATAGTAAGTAAAAACTTCCTGACAGTAGAAAAGCTAAACTTAGCCAGTTACTTAAATCTTACTTGACTAAAAAAATCTGTGCTTGTGCACACTGACTATCGGTGTGATTTACTAAAAATAACCCTAAAGGGACTGTACAAACTTAAAGGAAACCTGTTTATTTGCAAATCGGCCATTTGCGAATAAAATAATGCGCAAATCGGCACTTTCCGACGAAAAACTCCTGTACGCCCATTGATACATGTCCCCCACAGTATACAGTCTGGCTGTGATCCCTAGCGGCCGTGCAAAAAACTGACATGTCAGTTTTGTGCGGCCGCTATTGATTGAATAGCGGCCGACAAGCCCAACAGGTCACACAATGGAGAGTAGTGAATTGGGATGCGGGCGCATTACAATTTTAGCAACTATCTTTGTCAATAATTGGGCCTTTGAGGAATAGCACCATGTTCTTGAAAGAGCTCAGCATCAGAAGACCGGGACACTGGACCAATTATGCTCTGTGCCAGCATCCCCCACTTTCTACCAAGAGACAATTTATATAGGTATCTGCTGGTCACAGACATCTGTGATTGTTACTCCACACACATTGTACTTCTGCTCAGTGGATCTATGGTGTTATGACCCCTGGCTCATGTCCCTGGTCTGCTGCTTCTGCTTCTGGTACTGATGTTCCCACCTAGTTCTGACTCTGGCATAGTTTGCTTCCTGCCTCTTACACTTTGGCTTCTGACTATGGTTTTGGTTCTGACTTGTTTGACTTGGACCTGTATTGTTGACTAGGATGGGGCTATTGCCCAGTTAAGGGGAAATCAATTTAGGCAAATACTTCAAAAAGGTAGCCAATGGGGCAGATACTTCAAATAGGTAGCCAATGGTGCTAACTTACAGTCAGTATCAACATATTTGTGTCACTCTTTTTTTTCTGCATGTTGATTTATAAATCCAATCTGGAAAACAATGGGATACCGTTTTCACACAGATTATATGCAGATTTTGATGCAGAATACATGTCACAATTTAACGTACCCCAATACATTTTACAGGATAAAGATCTTTTCTTCTGACACAACAGTTCCTTTACCATATAAAATCCATTTACAGAACCGTAAAGCATGTTAGCATGATAGAGTATGCAAAAAGCATGTATAATATAGTCTCCAGCTCGGAAATGTATTTCCCTATTTAGTATTGCTTGCTTGCTTAGACTGGTCGGTGAAAGTCATTTGTTTGCAGCAAATGTGAATTTTATGCAGCCATATCTGTTTCATCTAATTTCTGATGTCTTGTAAATTGCAATATATCTCCTATTTGTCAGCACTTCTCTGTAAAATGAATATCGGCTTGTGTATTTTGTTGTGTGCACTATTCCCCTACAGACACTATACATACAATGAATGTGTTAACTTTCTCTTAGCACATGGACAGTAATGGATGAGATATGATACCAAACAAACATAAAACACCAGTTGCTTGACTGTAAGTACGTATTTAGCTACTTGTATGCAATAGATCTGTTTTGCCTTACAACTATAGTATATAATGGCCTCGTGTTAGCACTTAGTAGGAGACATTCTGCCCCATTTTAGGTTTTCTAGCTGCTACTTGAGAAGTTTGATATTTAAAGTCTCCTTTGGTCTTGGAGACGACCCTTGCCCTGGCTTTTATGAGTAAACACTTGACATTCTGTCTTCTCAGGAGATTGTTACTGTTGAGCATTGAAGAATCTCATAGTCACACGTTTTTCTTCTTTCAAATACAGTAATATGAAAAAAATTCCAAGATTTATTATATATATATATATATATATATATATATATATATATATATATAAATCTCTATATATAAATCTATATATATATATATATATATAGAGAGAGAGAGAGAGAGAGAGAGAGAAAGAGAGAGAGAGAGAATAAGTAAAATTGTTCTTTGTAGTATAGCTGCCTGTCATTGCTCAATGCTGTCCGAGGCTAAGGCTGGCAGAATATACTGACAGGTTCCCTTTACCTTACATTGGTAAATCATCGCACAAATGGGCAAAACATAACTCTAATTTGCCAGTGTATGGCTATGTTCCCACAAACAAACAAACAAATGGCCAACAAAAGATGCCATTCATGCTGTTATTTACAACATTGTACATGCAGCAATATTTGGTGGTTTAAAATGTTTTTGGGTTGTTTTAGGATAGTGGCTTGAGGAAGGGAATATCCTTAATCCCTTTTGTGAGAGTAATTTCAGCTCAAAGTTTCCCCCTAGTGTAGAGTAGTGAGGGATAGAGAGAGAGTGAGAGAGAGAAAGAGAGAAAGGAACATTATAACTTCAGGCAGGGCAATTTGGAGACGGTTGCAGTGAGGCAGGACTGCTTTAGGGTAGCTTCACACGTACTGGATCTGCAGCAGATTTCACACTGCCGGGCACTGATTGGCTGATGGGGAGCAAGGGGAGGCGGGAGCTTCACACACAGCCGCGACGCTGAGCAGGTAATGTATGCTCCGGGCTGCGGCTGGCTAAAGGGGCTTGGTCACATATCTGCAGCGGAATAAAAATTCTGCTGCGGTTTTTGTGACCCCATAGAATTACACTATACCAGAATCTGTGAAATCCACTGTGGATCTGGTACGGGTGAAGCTGTCCTTAGAGTAGGAACTGTCAATCAATGTGTCAGTTAACCTACAAAGCTCTGATGTGGATAATGATCCTTCACCTATTGGGGGTAATGATCAAATGGTTAGGTGTATTGCCGAAGCAATACCTGTTACCTGTTTTCCCAATGGGATAAAACATAACTTTTATTAGTAATTATTGAACACGAAGGGTGATAGTGCAGTGTCCCAGAACAGGCCCTCTTATCCTCACACTTTTATTATAACCAGTCCTGTTCTGGAAAGCTATGGTTCACTGCAAACTGTGTGTGTTATGTCACCCCCTGCAGTATTCAGGTTTGCTATTCCATTAATTTCTTGTATGCATATTCAGTTATCAGTGCCTAAGGGTATTATGTTGCCCCCCAGTGTTCAAGTATGGTACTTCTCATGTATATTTCACTGTATATGCCTAATGGTGTGATGATGCAATGGCTGGATGTCACGTGACTGCCCCTGCTTCCATGGTAACTCCAATGGCCATCGAGCTTTGGCTGGGGAATACCATGTGACTTCCTACTGTACCATCTCCACCATCAGGGAGACAAGTGTGTGTTCTCTCTCCCCTGTCAGGAGAGAGATACGTGTGCTCTGCTGCTCCAGTTCCACAAGAAGTGTTCCTGGCTGTGTTCTATTCTCAAGTCCTCAAGATTCTCATCTATTCTCAAGATCTGGGTGCCGTTCTTCAGTCATTCCTCTCATCATCTTCTCTAATCATCAACAGCAAGTATTCATCTCAGTTTCATTCCGCCCAGCATCTCAACTTCAGTTTCACTACTACTCCCATCATTCAGTACGCTATAATCACAGCCTATTTCAGCATCACCCATTACTCTGCTTTATTTAAGTCTGCCTTACACCCGGTTGCATCGGGAGAGACTGTTGCTACTAGTTACCACCAATACAATAAATATACAACTACTGTTGTTTCTGAACCTTGGCATTGGTGTGATAATTGGTGCCCTGACTAAGGACAACAAAGAATCGCATGCCCAGCCTCCGCATGGTCAGGAGCCCGGTTCTCAGCTGTGTTGCCCTCGTGCCAAAACCGTGACAATCCTCTGCTCAGCAGCTGCCCCGGTTTCTGCCAGTAACTACACCTATAAGCGGAGTGGCCCCTAGGGGCCCGGGCATCGCATTTTTGGCGTCACGAACAGGATCTTATCTACTGTCAACAATTCCAAAGGTACGGTACCAATCCCCAGAAAGACTTTGCCATATCACCATGGGGGTAATCGAGGCACTCAGGGCCCTAGACTGTACACAATTTTTAACTGCGCCATACCCGGAGAGGGTTAACCGTCGTACCACTAAAGAGCGGGAATTGCCCAGCGCCATAGACTTTGCATTGACTGCTCCTGATTGGCTGCTCTTGCCGAGTGACGTTACTGTTGCTGGGCAGACTACTGGGCCGGAACTTCAGCCTCCCAGGTCCTCAAGACCTCGCCAGTGCGTAGCAAGATGGCGGCCCACGAGGAACATTTGCCTGCAGCCGCAGCTCCTATGATACCGGAGCTGCCGGAGAGCATACCGCCACATAATCCTGCCTGCCTGCTAGCACCGCGCCCATCCTACAGCGACACCAGCTGGGGATGCTGCCCCGTCGGACGACGAAAGTCACAGCTGGGCCTCCACTCCGGCCTCCGCTAATCAAGACGGGGAATCCACGCCTGGTGCCAGCATCTCACTGAAACCGGACCATTCCAGTGCCTCCGACTCCAGTGCCTTGTCTACTGGAGGATCCACGTCACCAGAGGGCGGTCCGTACGTAAGTGACCCAACTTTCTTGTCCCCCGTCCCGGGCCTCAAAGTAAAGGTCTGTGGCAGCCTCTAGGGGGTTATTCGCCGCCCCTGCCGCAATGGATGCTCGGGCGTGGGCCTAAGATTATGCAGCTGATCTAGGACATTCAGCAGGCCCTTGCTGCCCTGTCGCCTGCCACTAAAGCTGTGACCGCCATGCCCATTGCGGCACCTGCAGCTCCCACTACAGCAGGGCAGTCCACAGCAGCTAACACTGCCTCTTCCACAGCCGTGGCTAAAGCCACCAACGCTTCTACTACCGTCACCTATATTGTGGCCCCTGTCATTTCACCTATAACTACTGTGACCCCCAGAATTGTGGTCACCGCTGTCTCCAGCAAAGCTTCTGCTTCAGGCCTTCCACGCCTCTACTACCCGTGGCAAAAAAAGAAGAAGAAGCAGCCTACTCAGGATCCTCCTGCATCCTTTCATTAAGCTTCACTACCGAAAGCAAAGTTCTTAACTGTTCATGTAACTGTTCCTGTTTGTTTGCTGTTATTGCATGATTAAAACAGTTCTCTGTAACGTTTAAGGTTTGCACCTGGTACTCCTGACCAAACTTCCTTGTTTCTCACCCAGCTATGTGCTGATGGACACTCAACTTGTTACATTGTTCTCTAGTGCCTGTCCCAGAGCCTTTACATGGACAATGGTCTATATTGCCTAAAGAGACTCCACAAAACAGAGACACTTACCCAGTTCTTCCTAAAGCACTTTCATGATTATGTGATTGTCAGAAGTTCATTATTGCACTCTATTATTGCACTACAGTAGTCAAAAAGGTTGTTTTCATATCAGAGTCATATCTATACATTTTCTTCCTCTGAGTGAGCAGAGAGGTCATTTGGATAGTCTCAGAGTAAAGTGTGTCTTTTGAAAAAAGTATATCTTCTCATAGAGTATATTCTTGTATCAAAGTCAGATATTTTTCCTCCTCCTCCTCTGAGTAAGAAGTCAGTATATATGTATAGCCTCAGAGCAAGTCTATTTTCTAAAGAGTATATTTTCCAAAGAGTGTATTTCCAAAGAGTATTGTATTTTTTCATATATTGTATCATTGTATTTTCAACTGGAAAGGTTATGGGAACCAGTTTGCCTCCAGAAATCACAGTATTTTTGAGCCAGTTCTCCTCAGGACCTCACAGTATTTGTGGTCTTCTGTGTTTTTCCCTTCCTTGTGTTTCCATTGTTTGTCTATCCCTTTTTTGTCCCAACACACAGTAGTTGCTACACCTAGTCCCACTCAACACTTACCCTTGTCCATACATATTGCACCTTGGATACCTTTTCGTGTACAAGGCCTCTTAAACAATTGAGTTGTATGACTGTTTGGTGTGTACGGAAGCTTCAAAATGTATACTTGTTTGTTATTTTATTCTTTTCTCTTCCAGGTGTCCAAGTCACTTCACACAGACACCCAAGGCAGTACACAGGTCTTCACGTTCTTTTTCCAGTAGGGTAACGTATTTCATTGGAAACCTATTGTCTAAACTGACTGGAATTGAGGGTCACCCGCCAGCAGTTGAGTAGTCCTGACTGACATGTCAGAAAGTCCACGCGCTAACTACCTGTAACCAGAGTACGTTAGGCACCCCTAGGTGAAGTCCTGCCACTAGGGTTTTTCTTTCTCTTCATATTTCTCTTCTCTCACCTGTGCCTTGAGCGTGGGAAACACACACCTACATACTCACTCACACTCACATTCCTTCCTCTCGTCTTGTTGTCTTGTTCCTTTATGTTTCATTCATCCACATCTACCTCAACTTGTGGTTCGCCGAGGTCGGCTCATTTCTAGTAGGGAGGTATGCAGTGTCCCAGAACAGGCCCTCTTATCCTCACACTTTTATTATAACCAGTCCTGTTCTGGAAAGCTATGGTTCACTGCAAACTGTGTGTGTTATGTCACCCCCTGCAGTATTCAGGTCTGCTATTCCATTAATTTCTTGTATGCATATTCAGTTATCAGTGCCTAAGGGTATTATGTTACCCCCCACGTATGCTCTGCTTCTCCAGTTCCACAAGAAGTGTTCCTGGCTGTGTTCTATTCTAAAGCCCTCAAGATTCTCATTTATTCTCAAGATCTGGGTGCCGTTCTTCAGTCATTCCTCTCATCATCAACAGCAAGTATTCATCTCAGTTTCATTCCTCCCAGCATCTCAACTTCAGTTTCACTACTACTCCCATCATTCAGTACGCTATCATCACAGCCTATTGCAACATCACCCATTACTCTGCTTTATTCAAGTCTGCCTTATACCCGGTTGCATCCAGAGAGACTGATGCTACTAGTTACACCGTTACAATAAATATACAACTACCGTTGTTTCTGAACCTTGGCATTGGTGTGATAATTGGTGCCCTGACTAAGGACAACAAAGAATCGCATGCCCAGCCTCCGCATGGTCAGAAGCCCGGTTCTCAGCTGTGTTGCCCTCGTCCCAAAACCGTGACAATCCTCTGCTCAGCAGCTGCCCCGGTTCCTGCCAGTAACTACACCTATAAGTGGAGTGGCCCCTAGGGGCCCGGGCATCGCAATAGTGTATATACAGTGTTAGGGTTTAAAAATAGTCACGCACTTGGGTAGGTCCGCATTGGTTGATATACGTCTAGCACACGAGTGGCTAGTGGTATTAACAGACAAAGGGGTGCTTGACTACAATTGGCAGTTCCATTAGCAAAGGGTTAATTTCTACCTCAACTTTGGCTACTTTAAAGTTCAATAACATAGTGTATATTTAGCCACAGGTAGCGATGCGAGTAGTTAATAGCCACTTCTGTTTATAGTTAATAGCCAGTTAAGTTAAGTTTTATCCCATTGGGAAAACAGGTAATCTGTTGCTTCGGCAATACACCTAACCAACCTGCAAAGCTCTTGCAGGTTACATCTGTTCCCTGTGTTTAGCGTGTGGCACTGTGCTAATTGTCTCACTGTTCCCAACAACATTTTTTGCTGACTATCTTAGGAGAATTTAACCCACTGAAGCATCTGGCATATTATGTACAATCCATGTTTTGGATATATTTTGGCACCATCATGTTACCGAATAAAGTCCATTCTGCCTATCTTGGTTGCTGCCTCCTCCTCCAGCTGCCTTTCCTTGGCCCGCTTGGTCACACAGAGTACTGCTGCTGCTATTACCTCCAATTGTCTGTCATTGGCCCCTTCAGGTCAAAGAGAGTGCTACTGCTACCACCTCCAGGTCTGGGTGCTAGACTCTTGGGATCAAGATACTCTCGCTGTTGCTGCAACCTCCAGGCCTCTGTGCTAGGCACCTTAGGGTCCTAAAAAGGGCCAATGCTGGTGCTGCCAATTCCAGTTGTCTGTTCTAGGCCATTCTTGGTAAAATAGATTGCCTCTCATGGTGCTGCCACTTTGAAGTATCCATTTTATGCCGCTGATTCACCAATACCCACTGCTGTCTATGGAGAAAACGTAAATATTAGTTTGTTCCGAGACCATGCTTGCAATCCAAATACACACTTAAACCAAAATTTACCATAGGAAATCATTGAAATACAGACAAAAATTGTGATTTTTTTATTCTTAATAACATGTAGAACAGATCAAACAAACAATGAGAAACAGCTGAATATGTGATATTATAAATTACTGTACAGTATAGCAATCAGCATGTGGTGTATAATGTATAGTAACTGCATAAACCTGAAAAAAAAACTGCAGCCGTTTGTAAACACAGGATGGGACTGCAGATCCCCATAATGCAGTAGTGTAGTACAACAGGCTAGAATAGAGGTCTGTTTGGTCACATGACAGCAGTGGGGAAGGGGTGTGTTCAGCATGGACCAATCAGGGTGAGAATCACAGAGCTGTGCAGGAGGACAGTGGCAGAAACTTCTCTAAACAGCAGTGTAAATGGAGTGTAAAGGAATGAGCAGGACAGATGTGGGCACATACATGCAGCACTCTCTGTCCGGGGAGAGAGGGGTTACAGCTATGGAGAGATTACCTCCACAGTCCTGTCCCCTGATGTAACCCTCAGCATGAAGTGGATATGCAATGATTTGGAAGGTGGGGAAGACTTCCTGGGTCAGAGAACAGGGCTGTAGACCCCGCAATGCAGACCATGCCTCTCCTCCACTCCCTCCCACCCAGTACAGGGAGCTCTTAAACCAAAGCAATGCTCTTAATCCAAGTTACAATTTTGAAAAATCATGAGCTCTTCTTGCAAAACGCTCTTAATCCAAGTTCTCTTAAACCAAGGTACCACTGTATATATAAACAGTAGTGATGAGCGAATAGTAAAATATTCGATCCCATTAAAGTCTATGGGAACAAGTATTCATTTATTGAAAAACATCTATTTGACCACTTGGAGGTCACCAAGTCCACAATGACACCTAAGGAAATGATGCCAAAACCAATGGAATGCAACTGAGACAACAGGGGAAGCATCTGACACCCCCAAATCACCGGTAATAATCAAGTCAATGTTATACAGGTAAATTACCTGGCTATTAAAGGGTGTATAAATATTTTATAGGTAAAGCTGGACGGCTGTATTATGTAGCACATAGCACTTGGTAAACAGAGTCCCTTATAGTAGCACAGCAGCCTGCTTGTACCACCCTGTGTATTTATGTATGACGTAGCAGCACGTAGCACTGGATGAACACATGTATATATGTTATTGGGTCATGTGACTATGCCATCCAATCATTGTTATTCTCGTTTCTCGCGATGCTACATACACCAAGGGGCTGTGTCAGCCTCCCTGCATGTTGATTGGCTGAAAAAACAGGGAAGAAGGGGGATTTGAACGCTCATCGAATATTTATCGAATATTCGTCGAACTATTCGATAATGTTCGATACGATCGAATACCTTACTATTCGATCGAATATCTATTTGATCAAACAGTATTCGCTCATCACTAATAAACAGTATATATATATATATATATATATATATATATATATATATATATATATATGCGATTAAAAACAAGCAGAAGTATAGGGGAAAAAAAAGAAATTATTGCATTTAATAAAATAATTTTGAATGAAATTAGATGTGAGTAAATATTATCTACAAAACACATAGGCTATTTTAATGTACTCAATGCAAACTATATAAACTTTATGAACACATATGAATGGGTAGGCAGCTAAATCATTGTACTGTGGTTGCCAAGCTCTTGGGTGTAGATCTATGGCACCTTATGTATATTCAGGCCTGTGCAAACTTTTCCTTTCTATCTGAGGTTTATAACATTTGAAAAATGACTCAATCATTTCACAGCGGCAGTAAAGGATATAAACTCATTCACCATCTCCTTGCAATTCTGTGATATTGACTCCAATGTTTTTGCACAGTAAAGGCCATCAAACATGAGCATAATAAAAGGGTAATTGCTAATAATCAATTTAGTCTGTGGCACTAAACTATCTACAATTTGTTATTTCTGATAACATTATGTATAGATTTGGGATAGGCCAGCTTTAACAATAATTACTATTAATTCTAATTTATTGGACAGCCAGGACCATTAGTATCAAATTACATTTACTTAATGCGGTCAAATTAAGAAGACAGTGAATTGTTATGTTGCTAGCCGGCTAAATATGGAATTGAGCTGGCAGCAGATTTGTAGAATTTTACTATTTTTTTTACTGTATTTTTATCCTCATATGAAGTACAATAAAGGACTAAATTATAAAGGTTTTATAAAAACAGTGTAAGCAGCGATTTTACGAAGAGAATATAAAAAAAACAATAAACATGTTTTTCTGCCATTTCATTAGCATTTTTCAAATGAGGTCCTTAATTTGGCACTGGAACATAATACTCTACATTATATTTAATAGCGACAGAAGTTATTTGCCCCAAATTACTTACTTACAGTCCATAGCGCCATCCACACTGCTGGCTGAAAACTGTTTATCATGCCTGGCCTCCTTAGAAGCAGTAAGGGTCCTATTCCACGGGCCGAGCAGGGCCGATCAACGATGTAAACAAGCGGCGATCTGCTAGATCGCCGCTCATTTACTGGGCCTATTTCACGGCCCGATGATCGTTGAGCGAGGGCTGCAAGGACATCGTTACCAATGCCCTTGCAGCCCTTGCAGCATCATACATTACCTGTCAGGTCTTCTCGGCGCTGTCTTCATCCCCGGGTCCCGCGCGCTCTATCTTTAGAATGGCCGGTCAGCTGACTGGCCAAACTCAGCCAATCACTGGCCGCGGCGGTCCCGGCCTGTGATTGGCTGAGCGCTCCGTCAGCTGACCGGCCATTCTGAAGATAGAGCGTGCAGGACCCGGGGATGAAGACAGCGCGGAGAAGACCTGACAGGTAATGTATGATGCTGCAGCCTGTCAAATCGTCGGTCGCCCGCCGCGCACCGCTATTCAACCATAGCGATGCGCGGTGGGGGAACGATTATTTTAGGTCTGGCCCTAAATGAACGATCAGCCGATGACACGATCACGATCTTAGGGTAGACTTCTATTGCAGCAAGGTATCTCTTAACAAGGGCTAATTTGGCCAGTGCTCACCTTTAACAGTATTGATTCACTTGCATTATTTATTATGGCCCTTTTACGAGGCCTAATGTAGAGCCACAAATGAACACTGATCAGTGAGATCGGTGCTCCTTTCCAAGGATCAATCAATCATGAGATTTGGCCACACGAACCATTGTTACATTGTTTGTGTGGCCTGTTAACTTCATGATAGTTGCCTGCACAATCCCATTCACACTGAAACATGTGTGGGTGGGTGGCTACTGATGATTTTAAATATGAAATCAGCCAATGAACAAGAGACTTCTCCATCATCAGTTGATCAATTACACAGGCTGATTATTGGCAGTAAAGGGTTCCTGTCTGTTGATAAATCACCTATAAAAAAGGACCCTTGAAGAGCAGGGTATGTTTCTTCTTATAAGACTTTAATATACACTCTGCGAGGCATTTATTAAGTCCGGCGTTTTTTACGCCGGACGTAAAAATGCCCCTGCAGCTCCGGCGCTACGGAGATTTATGTAGAGGCGGACTGCCTCTACATAAATCCTGTGCGCGCCGTTGCGCACCGCCGAAAACCTACGCCAGCTGAGGACTGGAGTAGGTTTTCGGCGTACATTTTGGCGGAACGGATGGTAAATCGCGCGGACTCTGAGTCCGCGCCCTCCGTTCCGCGCCCATATTTTATTGGCAAATCCGCCATTTTTAAATAATAAAAAGACGCAAATCGGCACTTTCTGCCGAAAATCATCCATTCGCCGGATGATACATGTGGCCCTCTGTGAATTGCGCTAAATCCCCAGCTTCTGGCGACTTAAAATGGTATTGTTTAGGGGAACTATAGCATTAGTGCCATGGTCAAAACAGTTGACGCCATCTGTCAAATTGGACTCAAGCTTCCATCAATCTAATATTGAAGGTTCATCCAGCAGTAATGTTTAAGTTTTAAAGCTTGGATAACCCCATTTAATGGTAGAAGTTGTTTGAAAAAGAAAGGGTAAAAACACGCTGTCTATGGCTCCATATAATAGAAATAGTTACATTGTTTTAGCTCCAATGTAATAAAAAAGGAGGAAGCTGTACATGTGTGCATTGTATATGTTATGTAAGTCTGCAGCCATGAAAGCCAAGGACGATAGTATTATGTGATGATAAAGTGATTCCAATACAGAACATAGCTACAATGACACCAAGTTCAAGGTGGTTAAAGCAAACCACTCTTTGCATGTGTTTGAGATTAATGGTTACAGCTCAATGACAATAGGGAGAAACTGTGGACTCTATGTACTGTAATTGCAATTAAAATATATAAAGTATTGTATATATGGTTAGTTGGTTACTTTATGAAACGTAGTTACTAGATAAATGAGTCTTGTCTCTACCTTGCCTCTACTATCAGAACTGGCCCTTGTCATGCTCAGGCAATTAGGGCCCATTCATACTATGGAATCGACGCAGAAATTCTGTGTGGAAGCCCTCCGCGTGGGAATGTCAATTCTTTGAGTAGAGAACCACGGAGAGTGGAGGTGCGCAAGCCCTCTCATTCAAAACAGATAGAAGGCAGGATTCGGCACTGAGTATGTGCGGAGGGGTTACAGGCCCTTATCAAAGGAGAGCATGAACTAGTCACAGAGTCATTGATTCTTGGCATGTATTACTTCTTTACATTTAACAATTTTCGTAAATTGTGTTTTTTCACCCTTATCAAAAGACATACAGTGGTGCCTTGGATTACGAGCATAATTTGTTCCGGGGCCATACTTGTAATCCAAATCCAGGCTATGTTCACACTAGATAAGAGACCGGCCGTTCCCAGAAAAGATTATCTTTGCAGCCGCAGAGTTCTGATGCGGGCGCATCCGTGTACACCCGCATTAGAACTCCCCACTGCATACTATGGAGTGTGCAGCCTGAGCCACCCGCTCCATGGTGTGCACTGACAGGGTTTTCTGCGGCCGTTATTCAATGAATACCGGCCGCAGAAAAATGACATGTTAGTTTTCTGCGGCCGGATAAAATCCTGGCCGGAGCATATACTATGGGGGAGATTTATCAAACATGGTGTAAAGTGAAACTGGCTCAGTTGCCCCTAGCAACCTATCAGATTCCTCCTTTCATTCCTCACAGACTCTTTGGAAAATGAAAGGTGGAATCTGATTAGTTGCTAGGGGCCAGTTTTACCTTACACCATGTTTGATAAATTTCCCCCTATGTGTATACGCTCCATCAGGGATTCCATTAATTCACAAAACAACGTATCCTTGCAACAATGGCCGTGATTTATGCAAAATGTACATTGTGTGAACATGGCCCCACTCTTAAACCAAAAGAATTTTCCCCATAAGAAATGACTGATATGCAGACAGTTGGTTCCACACCCCAAAAATAATGATTTTATATTCTGAATAACATGTAAAAAACATGAAACAAACATTTTAAAATAGCTGAATATGTGATATTATAAGTTACTGTACAGTATAGCAATCAATGTGGAGTATAATGTATAGTAAGTGCATAAACCTGAAAAACACAGCAGCAGTTTGTAGATACAAGATGAAACTGCAGATCCCTATAATGCAGTAGTGTAGTACAACAGGCTAGAATAGAGAAGCAGGGCTGCTGTCAGAGGTCTGTGTGGTCACATAACAGCAATGGGGAACGGGATGTTTATTCAGCATGGACCACTTAGGAAATGAGAATCACAGAGCTGTGCAGGAGGACAGTGACAGAAACTTTTCTATACAGCAGTGTGAATGGCTAAGTTTAAGTGCAGGCACATTATAGCAGCAGTGTGTATACCTGAGTGTAAGCGCATGCAGATTATAGCAGGAATGGAGAGGATGGAAAACACAAGGGCTGACAGACTGCAGGGAGCGTAAAAGAATGAGCAGGGCATATGTGGGCACATAGATGGGTTACAGCTCCGAAGAGATTACCTCCACAGTCCTGTCCCCTGATGTAAGCCCCAGCCTGAAGTGGATGTGCCATTATTTAAAAGGTAGGGAAGACTTCCTGGGTCAGAGTACAGTGCTGTAGACCCTGTTATGCAGACCATGCCCCTCCCCCTCCCCCACTCCCCGTCCCACCCAGTACAGGGAGCTCTTAAACCAAAGCAATGCTCTTAAGCTACAATTTTGAAAAACTATTAGCTCTTCTTGTAAAATGCTCTTAATCCAAGTTACTCTTAAACCAAGGTACCACTGTATTTCCTCAGGCATATTCCATTTAATACTACACTACTTACATTTTAAGGCTCGGTTCACACGTTGTAAGAGTGCGGCTGTATTTGCGGCTGTAATTGTGCGGCGGTATTTTTGGTGGTTCGTGTGTATGCTTGGAAGTATAGGATATGCGGCTGCACAGTGCACACTATGTATGAATCTACGGCCCTATCGTAAACGGACCCGTAAAAAATGAACAAGACCATTGTTTGCGGCTGAATATGCGGCCGTGGATTGACAGGCGGTCCGTACGGAGTACTTCAAAAATAGCCGGCAATGATGCCGAATGCCGATGCCTCTAATAGTTAATATATTAAATTAATCAAACACATTTTCCTTGTAATCAAGACACTTTCGTTGATCAATAATTTATTTCTAACGAATCCATCATTTTGCAATTAAATATACTGTTAAAAAAAATAGATATATAAATAAATGTATATTTATCTATATATTTATTTTTTGACAGTATATTGAATTGCACAATGATGGATTCGTTAGAAATAAATTATTGACCAACGAAACTGAATTTATTTCAACGAAAATGTGTTTTTTTAATTAAATATTAATTAGTACAGGAAGCTCTATAAGCCGTTAATTCATATGCCGGCAATAGAGCATTCTGTACTAATCATCACTTTACTTTAATGAAAACATCAAATGTTTCTTCTAATTATGTTATGACAATAGCATTATTAGAAGAAACATTTAGAATTATATGTGCGCTCAGCTGATTGGCTGTTCGGCTGAGCGCACATATAATAAGCCGGTCCGCAGTACAGTCACTTCATTGTGGTGCGGACCAGCGAAGAGGACACATCGGGGTGAGTATAGAGCTCTCCCCACCCCCTCCCCGGCACTGCACCCCTCCCAGCAAGGAAGGGGGGTCACTTAACCCCTTCCTTGCTGGGATGGGTGCAGTCTGACATCAGTCTGGCCCCCAAGGGGTTAAGGGGGATGCAATACATCCTCCCTTAACTCCTTGGGGGCCAGACTGTAAGCAGCGATCTGTAAAGATGCTGCATACTGTAAGGAGCACAACACCGCTCACAATGATGGGTGTTGTGCTCCTGTTTGTGTGTTTTTGTGTGTTTCTCCCTTTTTGTTTTTCAGATATCGGTATCCTGGGGATTACGTCGGATTCCATGGACTACGTCGATGACCAGCGTTTTTTTAATGTTTTTTTTTAATAAAATGGTCAATGAGGGGTGTGGGGGTGTTTTTATTTGAATAAAAAAATTTGTAAACTTGTGTCTTGTCTTTATTTCTTTACTTTATAGACTTAGTAGTGGAAGCCGTCTAATAGACGGAATCCATTACTAAGTCGGGGCCTAGTGTTAGCCGGTATAAAATGGCTAACACTAACCCCCCATTATTACCCCAGTACCCAATGCCACCAGGGGTACTGGGAAGAGCCGGGTGCCAGTGGTCCCGGAGCGTCAAAATTGGCGCTCCTGGACCGGGCGGCAGCAGGCTGGTAAGATTTAGGCTGGGGAGGGCCTAAACCAATGGCTCTTCCCACCCTGGTGTTACCAGGCTGCTGTCGCTTGGTTTTTAACCCGGCTGGTTATTAAAATAGGGGGGACCCTATGCGTTTTTTTTTTTAAAATAAATAAATAATTAAAAAAAAACGCATAGGGTCCCCCCTATTTTTATAACCAGCCGGGTTAAAAACCAAACGACAGCAGCCTGGTAACACCAGGGTGGGAAGAGCCATTGTTTTAGGCCCTCCCCAGCCTAAATCTTACCAGCCTGCTGCCGCCCGGTCCAGGAGCGCCAATTTTGACGCTCCGGGACCACTGGCACCCGGCTCTTCCCAGTACCCCTGGTGGCATTGGGTACTGGGGTAATAATAGGGGGTTAGTGTTAGCCATTTTATACCGGCTAACACTAGGCCCCGACTTAGTAATGGATTCCGTCTATTAGACGGCTTCCACTACTAAGTCTATAAAGTAAAGAAATAAAGACAAGACACAAGTTTACAAATTTTTTTATTCAAATAAAAACACCCCCACACCCCTCATTGACCCTTTTATTAAAAAAAACATTAAAAAAACGCTGGTCTTCGACGTAGTCCACCGAATCCGACGTAATCCACAGGATACCGATATCTGAAAAACAAAAAGGGAGAAACACACAAAAAACACACAAACAGGAGCACAACACCCATCATTGTGAGCGGTGTTGTGCACCTTACAGTATGCAGCATCTTTACAGATCGCTGCTTACAGTCTGACCCCCAAGGGGTTAAGGGAGGATGTATTGCATCCCCCTTAACCCCCTGGGGGCCAGACTGATGTCAGACTGCACCCATCCCAGCAAGGAAGGGGTTAAGTGACCCCCCCTTCCTTGCTGGGAGGGGTGCAGTGCTGGGGAGGGGGTGGGGAGAGCTCTATACTCACCCCGATGTGTCCTCTTCGCTGGTCCGCAGCACAATGAAGTCACTGTGCTGCGGACCCGCTAATTATATGTGCGCTCAGCCGATCAGCCAATCAGCTGAGCGCACATATAATTCTAAATGTTTCTTCTAATAATGCTATTGTGATAACATAATTAGAAGAAACATTTGATGTTTTCATTAAAGTTAAGTGATGATTAGTACAGAATGCTCTATTGCCGGCATATGAATTACCGGCTTATGGAGTTTCCTGTACTAATTAATATTTAATTAAGAAAACACATTTTCGTTTAAATAAATTCAGTTTCGGTGGTCAATAATTTAATTCTAACGAATCCATCATTGTGCAATTAAATATACTGTCAAAAAATAAATATATATATAAATATACATTTATTTATATATATATTTATTTTAACAGTATATTTAATTGCAAAATGATGGAATCGTTTACATTTAATTATTGAACAATAAAAGGGACTTTATTAGACAGAAAATGTGTTTTATTAATTCAATATATTAACCATGAGAGACATCGGCTATAGTGCAGAGGATCGCAAACCCCGGTAATAGCGATTCATGTAAACTGTGTTCCCTGCTTTCCCAGATGCATCCAGAGGTGTTTCCATCACTTTCTTAACATTTTATTTGTTATTTTTAGTTGAACCAGATTTCCAAGTAAATGACCGTATGTTTTGAGCCGCATGTCTATTTTTTCCCACGGCCGGAGTTTCACCCGCACATTTACAGCCGCATAAAAAATACAGCCGCACAGTTACAGCGTGTGAACCCAGCCTAATACTTACAATCCCTATGCTTTATGTTGCTAATATTAATAGGGACAAGTAGTATTAGTAGTGTTTTGTCTGCGGTTCATTGTGAAACTTTACAGCCTATACCAGTAATCGAACAGACTTCCCTCTCTTTCCGTAGGTTAGATTGATGTGATAATAAGAATAATCAAGTGGGAGACACGGAAATTTAGAGTGTATGAAAATTATTTTTTATTTTTTTATTCTTAAAGGGATTCTTAAATCTTAGTCATCCAGTACATATCAACTGCTGTATGTCCTGCAGGAAGTGGTGTGCTCTTTCCAGTCTGACACAGTGCTCTCTGCTGCCACCTCTGTCCATGTTAAGAACTGTCCAGAGCAGCAGCAAATCCCCATTGAAAACCTCTGCTGCTATAGACAGTTCATTTCATGGACAGAGGTGGCAGCAGAGAGCACTGTGTCAGACTAGAGAGAAAACGCCACTTCTTGCAGCAAATACAGCAGCTCATAAGTACTGGAAGGCTTGAGATTGTTAAATAGATGTCATTTACAAATCTGTATTTTTTTCTGAATTACCCCTTTAATGTTCCAAATTCAGCAATGTTCCTTAGTTGATTACTGTGTGTTACTATTACTATAGACATACTTGCTTTACCAGTGATTCGTGAGATATAGTTTACTCAAATAATATGTAGGTAATTGATATTAATTCTCAAATATAGAGTTAGTGAAGCATTATTGGATATTACTAGAGTTATAACAATTTATGGAATACACCTTGTATTGAGGGATTGGTTCCTAATGTTCATCTCCCTATACTTATTCACATTTTGTTTAAAATGTTTAAAGTGTTGTCTTAACTTTCAAAATCGAAATCCACCAGGGATGTGATAAAAAGCAAGTTTGCAATTTCAAATGACTGCCTGCCCTGTGAGCTCGCAGATGACTGTGTTTGGTCATTTTTAAACCAGAACAAGTCTAAAAAGTCCCTTCAGGGGACTGAACCTGGATTTCTGGTAAGTATAGCTTTGTTTTACAGCATGGTAAAAAAAAAAAAGGAATGTAAATTGCAAACTTGCTTTATATCATATCCCCTGCTGATTTAGATTTTGAAAGTTGTTAACAACAGTGCCTATTTAATGCAGTCAATCACTGAAAAGCAAACTGGCTTTGTTTTTCCCTACAAAAATGGTACAGATGTATTCACCCATATAATAATACCTTTCTACTAATTTAGTAAAAATTTCTCATGATATAAATTCAACACATTTCTGCAACATGTTAACAAAACCCAGGACAGGCTGCAATTGACATCACCCACAAATAAATGGCCAAATAAATAGACATACAGCATAAACAACTTCTGGCAGAGTATTGTAAAATGAGGTTTTTTTTTAAGCTGATTGTCTGGTACCAGTAATCTTGGCATATGATGCGTCAGGAGGAAAGAGAGGAAAGGCAGGGAAGGTCCCATCTTTTAGTATTAGTTGGGTGGCTCATCAATATGCTCATTCTATTTCACTGAATGAAACATTTCCATCTTTCTTTGTAGTGCTCAGTTTACTATATTTAACATTTTAAATTAATGATAGAAGTAACTGACTTTGTAGCTGTCTTAATTACATGTGGGAATTTTACTTTCCTACATTTCTCAAAGCAGAATTAAAAGTTTAGTACACATTGAACTCAATTAATTATAAGTATAAAACTTGACCCTTGCTAGTGCTAATGTGGAGAACCGAAGGATTGCAAATGCCTGTGGAACCTTTTCTTCCATCTCACTATGTTTCCATGAAAGGAAATATTATTTCTGTTTCAATAGGCATATTTGGACACTAGGAATTCAAGACCTGAAGTAAGTGTGTGATTTTTTTTTTTTTTTACTTTAGTTTACTATAGTTTTACACAAAATTACTGTTTGTTTCATAGCAAAAAAATGCTCCTCTCAAATAAGATCTCTTATGGTTTACTCTTGTCCCTTTATTTTCTCCCAAGTTCACATGCTGCAGTTATGTAGGTCACAGGCAGTCTGGTTGCTGTGATAGTGCTTGGGGCACAGTTTCTGAGAGATATAAAAGGCATACTTGTGAATGGGGACCATCCATTATGAGGAATCTAGCGAAAGAGTATGGAAAGCAGTCTGTGAGGGAGATTGGGATATGGAGAGCAGTCTGTGATACAGTGTAATAAGAGAATAAGTCTATGTGAGGGTATGGGGAGCAGTCTGTTCAAGAAATAGGGCATAGGGAGCATTTGTATGAGGCAGGGCCAAGGAGAGCAGTCTGTGAGAGAGATGGAGGTAGGGAGAGTATATGCCTGCCTGACCTGCATCTGAAGCCACCTGCCCTGATCCTGCGCCTCATTGTCTACGCTGCTGTCTCATCCCTGGCACCTTGCTGATTCTCTAGTTTTCTGACAACGCTAATCTGGCCTGTTCTCTGATGCCTCGCACTAGCCCTGTCTGGTTCATGGGAGCAGCTGCTACACACACTGGGATCAGACTTGTGGAGCTGCAACCACAGATGTTTCCACATCTTATAGCGGGATAAAGGGTGATACTTTGTTTGGACCCGGTTCTGAAGTCGAACAGTCAGTAACTTTATAAAAGGAAGCAGTCTTTGTAACAGAAAAGGGATCAGGAAACAGTCTGTGTAACAGAGTGAGGAGTTTGGAGCAGTCTGTGTGAATGGGGATTTAATGTAACATGCAGAAAGATATAGAAACATTAATGGAAGTCTGTGTAGCAGGGGAGCATGAAGAGTCTGTGAGAGAAGGGAAACTATGTAAGCTGTCTCAGAAAATTAGGCATGGAGATCAATCCGTGTAAGAGAGGGGGCATGGGATATAAGATTTTAGAAGTAATTCAAAGTCATAGTAATAATTCTATTGCAGTTATGCTTAAATACTGCCTTATTCCGAGACTCTGATAATATGTATTTCCACACAAATGCAAATGTTTTCTTGTAAAGATTTTGCTTACACACATGTTACTCAAGTATACCTTATACATTATACCTGCAGTGACATGTTCTCCTGAACGACTAGCTTTAATCCTAATACGTTACATATCAAACTGTAACATCTGCAAATCCTGTTTACTT
This sequence comes from Dendropsophus ebraccatus, assembly GCF_027789765.1. NCBI lineage: Eukaryota > Metazoa > Chordata > Amphibia > Anura > Hylidae > Dendropsophus > Dendropsophus ebraccatus. The sequence continues at coordinate 131,756,061 of NC_091456.1, forward strand.
TGCCATGGGTACAGTGACATGCGACTCTTGTAGACAGTAAAATAGGCTGCAGGGTTATATAGCACCAATTGACCTAAAGTCCCAGAATACTTCTTGTCTGCTATTTCATGCAATTTAGATAAATGGTTTGATAACACAATCCTAGAGCTATTAGATTACCAGAAGATTGCATCTCATACAATGTATTTATAATAGTAACAAATGCACAATTCATCTCAGGTAGTACCCAGCACCTGTTCTTTATTTTAGGCTTCCAGGTACTTGGCATCTTTATATTTCTGAGAGTCACTATACACCATTTTTCATCAACTTTTAATAAATATATATATATATCATACTGGCAGCTAGGTAAGGGTGAAGTTGCCTAATATTTTTTTTTCTCCCTTTTTCTTAAACAAATTTATTTGTGGGAAAAGCACTTTTTTTTCTTTTAAAATATATTTTTATTAACATATACAAATACATACAATTCAATAGATCATCATTATTTGACATCTAGGTGTATATAAATTTTTGTGAAGTTGCCTAATATATTTGATTGTAAATTCACAAGCTAGCCTTAAAAAAAAAAGGGGGAGGGGGCTTGGCTTACAGCCTTTTGGCATTGTTGGGACCAGTAATAGGGGTAGAAGCAGAGGACAGAGAAACAGAGGCATGGTGGGAAGAAGAGACACATGACAGGCCTCGTGGATGGAACATACAAACTCCAATATACGATTTGCCAGTTGTATCCACTTGCAGAGAAATACTCGAAGCAAAAAGTCCAATATGCCGAAATGCTAATTTCCAGCACCAATGTGGATTAAAAACCTGTTCTTTTATTGACAATAAATGACAGTCACGGAACAGACATTGTTTGCACGTTTAGACGTTAGCCTTGTTCACAACAATTAAAATGTGTTACTTCATCCCCTTTTATGGGAGGAATTTAATATACAAGCATGTGAATACAATTACAACATTAACACATCAGACACAACATTAAAATTGAGTAACATTTATCAAGACTGGCCCCTTTATTCACGCCTCTTAGTGAATCTGGCCAGCAGGGCGCCAAACCCTGCACCTGGCGTACCAAATCTACACCTCCGAACAGGCGTAAATTAAGATAAATGAGGAACAGGAGGAGGCCACACCTCCTCCCTATCTTGCCTCCCTTGTACTCCATTAAATAGGGGCAAAGCTGCGCCTTCTACCTGGCGTATGCCCCGACCGTAACTTTGATAAATTTCCCCCTTTATTTCTGGGAGTAGTATAGTATTGACAATACATTTTTTTTTCGGTTTAATTATATATTTTTATCAGATAATATCTGGAGTTTCCTTTTGTGGTCTCCTCCTCTAGTCGGCAAAAAACTCTTTCTAAACCTACTACCGTCAACGATGAGGGGCTGCCAGCATGAACATCACAAAAATGTTTTGACAATGAAGATATGGCAACAGCATTGCCACGAATTTCCGACAGATGTCGTCTGATCAGAACTTTCAATGGTGTTTTCGTTCAACCTACATATTGTAAAAAATTTGAGTTTCTACATATATAACGTATGCAGTGTTGCAATTGATGTACCTTTAATCCCCCAAATTAGAAGGTTACTGCCTGATGTTATAGTACTAGTCACACTTATAAACGAGCAAGCAAGGCAAACACGATATCCACATTAATAGGATCCTGGATTGTCAAGCCATGTTGGCTTATGTGGTGATTTTTCCTCAAATAGACTAGAGAAAGTACTGAACCCAGAGTTGGTGAATGAAAAAATCAATTTTTTGTGACATTATAAAGAATTTCATCCTGCCACAAAAAAGGTAGGCAGATGGAACATAACGTAATCTATCTATCTATGTATCTATGTATCTATGTATCTATCTATCTATCTATCTATCTAGAAATATATTTCTTATCCCTTCAGTGACATAAATATTTTATGTATTAAATGTTTTTGTCAGTCTTTAGAAAAATGGGCCTCTGGAGCTTTTCCTTTTATTTCTTCAGTATAACATTTTTATGAAATGACTTTTCTTTCTTGTGGACAAATTGCATTGTTTTAACTTTATATTCTTTTTTTTTTTTTACTGTGACCTAACTCGCTTTTATATTTCATGGGAGATGTCTGTGCAAAAACACTTTTCATTTTTTTTTTTATATGGTTTTATTGGGAAACATGATTTGGCCAGGCAGGAAATATTTCTGAGAACATTCAATTTTATCATTTCATTTTTCTTAAAGGTTTTATATTTTTTATTTTATTTTAGAGAATGATATATTTGGGGTAATCCATCACTACAAATAATTATAAAAAGACTTGTTTGCAATTTATATAAAAAAGATATGTACAAAAAGAGGCCTGAACTATTACTGTTTATGTAATTTCATATTATCTAATGTAATCTAAAGCACCACAATACCAACAGGATACTATCAACCATACCTGCACATTTCATTATCCTGATCAAAATCATGAAGAAGAGTAATGGTCAAGACCCTGAGTTCTTGGTCAACTTGCTTTAGGGTGTCTTCACACGTACCAGATCCGCAGCGGATTTCACGCTGCAAATTCACAGTGAAATGCACTGCAGATCCATTGCCAGTTCTTTTCTATGAGACTACATACTACATATTATTTAGGTTAACCCCCCACCGGCCAGAGCAAACATCACCTGCTCCATGCTTCGGCTTGCTTCGGGGGTTCCCGGTGTCTGCACGTCCCACTCAGCCAATCAGTGACTGCAGTGGGGCAGCCCACTGATTTGCTGAGCCGGACGTGCAGAAGCCGTGACCCCCCGTAGCAAGCCGGAGTGTGGAGCAGGTGATGTTTGCTGCGGCTGGCGGGGTGTTAACTTGTCAATGCCGCTGTAAGTATGTAGTCTCATAGAAAAGAACTGGCAATGGATTTGCAGTGGATTTCATGAAATCCGCTGTGGATCCTGTATGTGTGAAGGCACCCTAAAGGAGTATTTCAAGAAAAAAATAACTTGTCCCCTATCCACAGAGGCATAATCCACTCCACAGACAAATTACCAAAAGGTACCATGCTCACTAGGGGACTGCCAGCTACAGCACAGTGTCAGCACCAGTGGTAGGGCCTGGGTGCTGACAGATCCCCTTTAAAGAAAATCTAGAAGAAACTTCACTCAAACTAACATGTATGCCACAGCACTGATATGAATGCTGGGCTCTGTTTATACATCAGCAGTCCAGTTCCTGAGATATTTCCTTAAAACATCATATGCAAATGAGCTTACTAAAGGTGGTCCTGATGCCCCCAGTGCACGGCTTTCTTAGCTTATGATGCTGCTTCATCAATATTCATGATGACTGTGGGTGTGATGTCATGGCTTAATTATTATGAATACTGATAAAGCATCATAGGCTGGGAAAACTGTGCATTTCAGGTGCTGGGACCACTTCCAGCACACCAAAGAAGTTCGTTTGCATATATTAGGGCAATATCTTGAGAACTGAGCCACAGATTTACAAACTGAAGGCAGCATCCATCTCAAAATTACCAGGCTTATTTAGGCGAGGTTTCCCTTTGAAGAGGTTATCCAGGCTTAGATAAACATGGCTGCTTTCTTCCATAAACAGCACAACTCCTCTGTTTGTGTGGGGTTTTGCAGCTCAGTTCTTTTCAAATTAATGGAACTGAATTGAAAGACCACATAGAACAGCAGACATGGTCCTGTTTTTGCAAGAAAATAGCTGTGTTTTTTTGTAATTCTGGAAATCCCCTTTAAGAGGTCATACACATATAGCTATATGAATGAAGCCTTTTTGAAGGACCATGTCTGTAAGTACTCCAGGAGCCAAAAGTATGGTGTGGAAGTGTTTGAAATTTCTTTCTATGTTTACTAAACGAAAACTCTGACCATACTTGGTTTGTGATTAATTTTTTTTTTGTTTGATGCTATGTTGGACTGTCTATCTATCTTCTCTATGTATTGCTGGTTTCACACATTGTTCTATATCAGCTAAACACATACTTACCTTGGCAGTTGACAAAGACCCTTGAGATGTAACTAATACATAGGTTTCTATCATTACATGGGTGTCAAAAATGTTTCCTTTACATTAGTAAGAAAACACAGAACTTCTGTCTGTCTAGCAAAAAAACTCCAAAAAACTATTTTAAGTATAGAAAGATGGATTGTGCCAAATGGTATCAAATATAAACTATTTTTTGTTCAATTAACATACCAATTTTTTAAAAAAAGGAAGAAAATACCTTCCCCTGGATATATCTAAAATAGTATCAACTTTTGTACTTTTAAGGCTATGTTCACACTGCGTATGAGTCCGGCCGTAGTGCGAACCGCGAATATACACACGTAGTTTTGAGGTTGATGTGTTCGCTTGAAAGTATACGATATACGCCCGCACATCGCACACTACGTATGAGCTTACGGCCGGATCGTATGCGGCGCCGTGAAAAATGGACAAGACCATTGTTTGAGGACGGAAATGTTCCAACTCACGGCCGTGGATTTCCATGCGGTCCCGTACTAAGTACTTATTTCAGCCAAATTGAACTTGATTTTTCGATCCAAAAGGTTCTGTGAGTTTTATTGGGCTGGGCGAAGATTTCCAAGTAAATGACCTGTTTCAGATCACTTCAAAACAAGCTAGGGAAGCATAACTCTACCACGGGCGTATGTTCGCGGTTCGTACGCATCCGGCCGCATGTCGATTTTTCCCACGCCCGTAGTTTCAGCCGCACATGTACGGCGGCATACGAAATGCGGCCGGACTCATACGCAGTGTGAACATAGCCTTACTTTGTAAAATTAAAAAACTAAAACTTTGCTGAATTGTCCTGAACGCTGTGTGAAACCTGCCTAATATACATGTGATATTTATATCTAACTACACACTATTATAAAAAACATAAGCTTCAATATAAACCATAGCCTGTATGTAGCAAACTAATACAAGTGCAGTAAGCCATATGATCAGCTAGATGTTCCATAGATTAGGGGATTGCTTAGCTCTTGCAGGTAATTATTATTTATGCGTTGGAGCTTGGTTTCAGCCGTTCTCAAACACATCCAAAAATTCCGTTTAGGCTGTAAGATCAGAAGATGCAAGCCAACTCAGTGACCTTATTCTTTATTTATAAGTGATGACACAATGAGAAAAGGATCACTCACAAAATCACTGTCTCTCTCTAGACTGATATCTAAGCATCCAACTGTTTGCTGTAACTAATTGCAATTATTTATTCATCCTATCAGTTCAGGTGATATTCAAGAGCATTTGCACCCAATACTGTAATGCACTTACCACAATTGTCTGCTGGTTAAATCTTGGCTTGCATGGTAGTCATTGTGGCTTTGAGGTATTGCTGAAGGATTTCTACAGAGGTATTATCAGATGGCATAAACTAGGAACTCGTGTACCAAGGAATCAAGTGTCGCCCATGTTTTTCCTAATTTCATTTACTGAATGTCACTCTGCTGTTGGCCTCTGGAGGACTATGCCATTGAATAAAAGAGTTGTCCAGTTTAGAAAACTTTTTTAAATATTTGCTTCTGACTTTGTCTCTGTTCTTGCTCTCTTGGTTCTCACCCCTAGCTTGTTTTTGGACTTCCCTTGTTTAGCATTTAGTGGTGCATGCATATTTGGCTGGTTGTTTGACTCTGTAGACATTGTAGACCACTCTTTACCCTTTACAGGCTCTGTACCTGACAAACATGGCAAAAACACATATGCCAATATGATGTATGCATAAAAAATAATATTTCATGGGCTCAATGCTAGTTCAATAACAATATTTTTTTTTAATGTGTATATTATATTGGGATGTGTGTTTTTGCTATATCTCGGAGAAAAGCCGGATCCAATCCTGGGAAACTGGGCAAAGTTTCCCAGGATTGGATCCAGCTTTTCCCAGCATCCTGGGAGGAGTGGCAGGGAGCGGAGCAGACCTGAAAGGCAGTCGGCTCGATGAGCGGAGAGCTGATAAAACTAAGTGCTTCGATTTGTTTAGATGAGCGATTTGCTCATCTCTAATCTCAGGCTTTTCTCTTCTTGTTCATGCTCTATATGTGACATAATTATGCACGCCCCTTACTACTGGTGAAATAGTGTGTCTGCCTATTTCTTGGTGTCTCATAGCCTCTTCACCTAATTCACTGTTGGGGGCTGCCATCTAGGAAAGATTGTCCAAGTAGGCAGGGGGCTGGGTTTGGTGCTAGGCTCACTGTTGTGCGATGGACATGACAGAATGTATTTGCAAAAATATTTAATTTGATGTGCCCTACAAGTTTACCTATGTTAGAGATGGAAATACCCATTCAAACCTCAATCACATGGTGCAGATTTGGTCAGTAGTTTGCAGTGTTACTTAAAGGGAAACTAACATCAGTTTAGAAGAATAACCTGCTGTTATGTTTCCACATGGCAGAAAATGTTGAGTAGGAAGTTAGTTTTCTTACTTTCATCCTCAGTGCCTTTTTGTGCAGTCTTCTTTTTTTTTTTTTTTATAAATATGTTGATTAGGCAGTTGGGTACACTGATGGTGGTACTACAGTCCTTGTGTAGTGTCCCAGCACAGGTGTACCACTAATTCTTATTGCACCTGGGTAAAGTAACTCTCTCAGGTTCACACAGGAGAGGATGAAGGAGATTGTGTTGTGTGTTTTCCCCATAGATGTCACTGTATTTACTATGTGTATACTTTACAGCTGAAGGAAGGGATGGGTTAAAGTGTTGTCACTTGTTTTCTTTTATCCACTTACAGGTGCAGGCTCTGTTCCCTCACTTTTCCTCCTATCCTGCCTCTTTCTTTTCCACACACAGCACCACAAATCACACATTAGTTAAGTTGCCCCTATAAAAAAGGAGCTAGTTCCTGGTGGGAGGGTTTCTTGGTGTCAGTAGAGGTGGAGAGGAACTAAGACACACAAGCAAACTACTTGTTTCCTGTTGCTTACTACCGCTAGCATGCAGTGCTAGAGACATAGTAACATAGTAACATAGTAAATAAGGTTGAAAGAAGACAAGAGTCCATCAGGTTCAACCTAGGGAAACCCTACTGTGTTGATCCAGGGGAAGGCAAAACCCCCCACGAGGCAGACGACAGCCACCCCACCACAGGGAGAAAACTCCCCCCCCCGACTCCAATGGCAACCAGAACAATTCCTGGATCAACGTATCACCGGAAATCTAATGCCCATACCTTGTAATATTAAATTGTTCAAGAAAAGCATCCAGGCCTCCCTTGAACTTATTTAATGAATCGGCCATGACAACATCATGTGGCAGAGAGTTCCACAGTCTTACCGCTCGTACAGTAAAGAACCTGCGTCGATGCTGATGATAAAATCTTCTTTCCTCTAGACGTAGAGGATGGCCCCTTGTCATGGTTACAGACCTAGGAGTAAAAAGACCACTACAAAGATCTCTGTACTGTCCATTCATATATTTGTACATTGTGATCAGATCGCCCCTAAGACGTCTTTTTTTCTAGCGTAAATAACCCCAAGCTTGATAAACGGTCCTGGTACTGTAACCCACCCATTCCCTTAATGACCTTTGTTGCCCTCCTCTGCACCCGCTCCAGTTCAGCTGTGTCCTTCTTATATACTGATGCCCAAAACTGTACACAGTATTCCATGTGTGGTCTGACCAGTGATTTATAAAGAGGCAAAACTATGTTCTCATCTTTAGCATCTATACCTCTTTTGATGCATCCCATTATTTTATTAGCCTTGGCAGCTGCTGCCTGGCACTGATCACTAAAGTTGAGTTTACTGTCCACCAATACCCCCAGGTCCTTTTCGGAAGTAGTTTTACCCAGTGTTTTATTATTTAGCACATAACTGTATTTATTATTTCTATGGCCCAACGGCATAACCTTACATTTATCCACATTAAACTTCATTTGCCATTTCACCGCCCAAGCTTCTAGCTTCTCCAAATCCCTCTGTAATATGATATTATCCTCTTCTGTACTGATTACTTTACCCAGTTTAGTATCATCTGCAAAAATGGAGATTCTGCTCTGTAGCCCCTCAACAAGATCATTAATAAAAATATTAAAAAGAAGTGGACCCAACACTGACCCCTGTGGTACCCCACTAGTAACTAAAACCCAATCTGAATATGTTCCATCAATGACCACCCTCTGTTTTCTATCACACAACCAGTTACTTACCCATTTGCATACGTTTTCCCCGAGTCCCAGCATCCTCATTTTGTAAACCAACCTTTCATGCGGCACAGTATCAAATGCCTTTGAAAAGTCCAGATACACAACATCCACAGCCTCCCCCAGGTCCAGTCTATAACTTACCTCTTCATAGACAGGATCGATCCCTCATAAATCCATGCTGGTGCTGCGTCATAAGATTGTTTTCATTAAGATACTCCAGTATAGCATCTCTTACAAACCCCTCAAATACTTTACCTACTATAGATGTTAGACTTACGGGCCTGTAGTTTCCAGGATCGCACTTTGACCCCTTCTTGAATATTGGTACCACATTAGCATTAGGAATAACGGTCTGTCTAACACAGTATTTAATTCTTGCAAAACTCTAGGATGTATACCTTCTGGGCCCGGTGACTTATGGATTTTAATGTTTTTAAGGCGTCTCCCCACTTCTTGTTGTGTTAGGCAGGTGAGATTTATGGGAGGATTTATATTATCCCTATTCATGTCGTCTGTTATGGGATTCTCCTCTGTGAATACAGTAGAGAAGAATGTATTTAGTAGATTGGCCTTTTCCTCTTCCCCCTCCACCATTGCACCCAGATTATTTTTGAGGGGACCAACGTTTTCAGTTTTAAGTCTTTTGTTGTTTATATAAGTGAAGAACATTTTGGAATTCGTTTTACTTTCTGTGGCTATCCTTCTTTCTGTTGCTATTTTTGCTTCTTTTATTTGCTTTTTACACATTCTATTCTTCTGTCTATAGTTGCTCAATGCTTCCCCACTACCTTCTTGTTTTAGTAGTCTGAATGCTTGTTTCTTATCATTTAATGCACCCCTTACAGCTGAAGTTAACCACATTGGATTTCTCTTATTTCTACTACTTTTATTCTACTACTTTTGTTTTAAGGTCCTCTCTTAGTTTTTGGAAATTAGCCTTCCTAAAATTTAATGTTTTTGTAGCCCCTCTGCTAATTATTTTATTGAAGGATAATTGAAAACTTACTATATTATGGTCACTATTACCTAGGTGACCCCCCCACCTCTATTTTTGATATTCTGTCTGGCCTATTGGTTAAGATTAGGTCCAGGAGTGCCCCCCCCCCTCTTGTTGGTTCCTGTACTAGTTGGGAAAGGTAATTATCTTTTACTATTTCCAAAAACACGCTTCCCTTCCTGGAGCTGCAGGTTTCTGCTTTCCAGTTTATATTTGGGTAGTTAAAGTCCCCAAGAAGATTTTCTGACTCTTCCACTATACTTGGAGGTTTATAACTCACTCCTATAAGAATTTAATTTTTCTTCGTCCCTCCCCTTATTTCTACCCAAAGAGATTACACATTATCATCACTTATATCCTCCCGCAGAATGGGCTTAAGGAATGATTTAACATATAGACAGACCCCTCCCCCTAGACCTAGAAGGAAATTATGATGTCCTCTGAGGAAACTTTGTCTTCGCCAGGGATACCTTCGACAGGACAAAGGGCAGTAACCACAGCTAGGTACTGACCCCAGTAGGGCAAATTGCATTAAAGTGTCACTGTTGTTAATTTTTTTTGGCAGAAATCAATAGTCCAGGCAATTTTAAGAAACTTTGTAATTGGGTTTATTAGCCAAATATGCCATTATCTGCATGTAAAAAGCCTTTTCCCAGGTCCCCCCCTCCTCTCCTTTCTGCCGTCCACTCCTCAGAATCAGGAAATCTCAACTGTTTTTTCATCAGTCGGATCTGTCTGGTCTATAAAGAGGGGAGGGGGAAGGAGCGAGATTAGCCGGCAGCAGAGAGCAGAGAACAAAGGATTGCTCAGCAGGGGAGCTATTCAGAGCCCTAATTAGTGGTCAGAGAGGTGGGGGCTGACTGTCAGAGGAGAGAGCCCGAGATGTGAATGTAAATTAACTCTTTGTTGTCCTGTTTTTGCTGCCTTTACTTTCTCTCTCCATAGGAAAACCATGAAGACAGGGGGGAGAGATTCAAACTGCTTTTTCATGATAAAAATTCATTTGTTCGGCTAATAAACCCAATTACAAAGTTTCTTAAAATCGCCTGGACTATTGATTTCTGCAATAAAAATTTTAACGACTGTGACACTTTAACCTCTTAACCCTTAGACGACCCTGGACGTAGGGTTACGTCATGGAAGTCTGTCCCCAGACGACCCATGACGTAACCTTACGTCCTGGGTGTTTCTCCCGCTATGAAGCGTGCTCCGGAGCGGAGCGCGCTTCATAGCAGGTGGGGGCCGGCTGCAAACAGCAGCCGGGACCTCACCGATAATGACACGCTGCAGCGATCGCGCTGCCGCGTGTCATTAACCCCTTAAACGCAACGATCGCAGGGCGTCCCCTGTCACTTACCGATCGGGGCCCCCGCAGTGTGACTGCGGGGGTCCCGATCGTTGAAACGGACTGCCGGAGGTCTCTTACCTGCCTCCGTGCGGTCCGATCGGCGATCTGCTACACTGAGCCTGCACAGGCAGGCTCAATGAGCAGATCGTCGATAACACTGATCAATGCTATGCCTATGGCATAGCAATGATCAGTGTAAAAATCAAAGTAGTGAATGTAGAAGTCCCCCAAAGGGACTTCAAAAGTGTAAAAAAAAAAAGTTCAAAACACTATTACACTACCCCAAAGCCCCTCCCCCAATAAAAGTCTAAATCACCCCCTTTCCCATTATATAAATAAAACATATAAAAATAAATAAATAGATAAACATATAATATACCGTAGCGTGCATAATTGTCCGATCTATTAAAATATAACAAGCGTCATTGTGATCGGTTAGCGGCGTACACGAAAAGAGGGAAAAAAGTGCGCAGATTACTGATTTTATGTTACATTATATATTAAAAAAATCAATAAAAAGTGATCAAAACGTCCGATCTTCACAAATATGGTATTAATAAAAACTAGAGATCATGGCGGAAAAAATGACGCCCCATTCAGCCCCGTAGGTGAAAAAATAAAACCGTTATAAGCGTCACAATAGGCCCATTTTATTAATATTTAATTGCCAAAAAAAAGGATTTCATTAAAAAATACATATATAACATTAGAGAATCTGTGTAACCTGCATATGGTTGTGTTCCGGCTGACCTATAGAATAATAGTGTCATGTCGCTGTTACCATATAGTGCATTACGTAGACACAGGAACCCCCCAAACGTTACCATATTGCATTCTTATTTACGATTTCACCTATTTATATCTTCATAAATAATATATTTGGAATTCCATCATACATGTTATGGTAAAATGAATGACGCCATTATACAGTACAACTATTCCTGTAAAAAACAAGCACTTACATGGCTTGTAGATAGAAAACTGAGAGTGCTAGAGCTCTTAGAAGGGGAGGAGGGGAAAACGAAAACACTAAGATCAAAATTTGCGCGGTCCACTGGGTCATTTTGGGCCTGGTCCTCAAAGGGTTAAGGACCCCTCAGCTAGGTAGCTGAGGGGTCCAGAGCAGGTATTCGTACATTACTCACCTTTCCCGGGGTCCTGATCGGCGTCTTCCGGGTTCGCGGCGTCCTCGCGGTCTTGTTCGGGTCTTCGGCTTCTTCCGTGACGTCACGTTCGGCTATTTTCGGCTCCAGCGTCGGGTTTTCGGGATTTTCCGCTCTGCTGCCCTCTAGCGGCTGATATGTGTATTACACTTATCAGCAGCTACAGGGATGTTCAGTATGTAATAAATTTTTTTTTTTTTTTTTTCTATTTTCCGCACTCTATCGCCGCTGAGTGTTGATCAGCATCGCACGAAAGTGCGCTGCTAATCAGCAACTCCTCCTTTTTGGCGTAGGGTGTTTTTTTTCTCTATCCTACTGCCACGGTCTGCTTATAAGTGCCGCACATAAGTGCGGCATTTATCAGCAACACCATTTTTGGCGTAGTTTTTTTTTTTTATACTTACTGTAAAAAAACACGTAAAAAACACTACATTAGACCACACTACATTGAATAAAGTTTGACACTACACCACTACATACCCCATATACTAGTCCCCATATAAAGATGACCCCCAGGGTGTTTTCGGCGTCAGAGGGATACGTTATTGCCTCCGACACCGAAACAGCCAGTGAGGATAAATGGGGGGAATCCTTCGTTCCTCCATTCATCCTCATCCTCCAATGACATGTCTGGGGGGTAGCGTAGCGTATGCTGCCTCCCAGACACGTCTTTTCCGCCAGTACCGTCCCAATAAGAGATCACGGTATGGCGTGAAATTCTACTAACTCTGTGAGCGTACCTCAGGGTACTCTTACAGATTTAGGGTAGGTGCACACTGCGCAATGGCGAAGATAAACCTTTGTGCATTCCGCAGCTGGCACCCACCGGCGGACTGATGCAGGCGCGCGTCTCCACCCGTGTCATAGACTCCATGTTATGCACAGGCGGATTCCATCGTCCGTCCAAAGAATGAACACGTTGGACAGAGAGCGGAATCCGCCCATGCATAGAATGGAGTCTATGACACGGACGGAGACGCGCGCCCGCATCAGTCCGCCGGTGGGTGCCAACTGCGGAATGCACGAAGGGTTATCCTTCGCCATTCCGCAGTGTGCACGTACCCTTAGAGTGTATGAAGGAAGGGACACCTGAATCCAGCCCCCAGATGCCCCCTCCCCCCCCCATCCTCGGAACAAGTGGGAAGATCGTCCGGGAACTGATCTTCCCACTGCTGGATAAAGGTCACCACCTGTACGGGGATAACTTTTATACCAGCACCCCCTCTTCCGCTCCCTCGCTGCCCGAGCTACTGTAGCTTGCGGCACGATCCGAAAATATCAGAAGCCGTAATAAAGCCCTAATATTTAGTAGCCATATAGCGGCCCCAGCGCTTCTGGATATGAAGGACCCCGTATCGCACCAGGACAACATTTTCCAGGTGACGTCCGCCACACTGGAGAACAGGAGACCCCAGAAGAAGTGCAGAGTGTGGCGTAACAGGGGGATCAGGAAGGCTTCCATTTTCCAGTGTGACACCTGTCCTGATCACCCCGGCCTCTGCATACTGGATCGCTTCAAGGCGCACCACACATCATCGGGGTTCTACATTATCTAAATTATGTCCCTTATTCCTATTTCAGGGGTCACGTTGATCCGGGGATTATTCTGATCGCCATTATGGAGTCGGGAAGGAATTTTTCCCCTGTGATGAGGCTACTGTCGTCTGCCTCACGAGGGTTTTTTGCCTTCCTCTGGATCAACACAGGTTGAGTTTGATGGACATCTGTCATTTCCAACCTTATAAACTAATAATTGGCCTAATACCCCCAAATAAATTAGAATTGTCCCTTTTTCCCAGCTAAATAGGTATGGCTGCCATTCCCATTAGAGGATGCCATGATGCAATTACAAAGCCTCAAGCCTCTGTGCGGCCAGGACAGTAGAAACCCCCACAAGTGACCCCATTCTGGAAACTACACCCGATAAGGAATCTAACAAGGGGGGCAGCGGGTATATGGCCCCCTGGTGACGGCCACATTTGGGACGTGAAAATGAAAAAAATGGTATTTTTTATTTTCACGGCACATGTTCTACACATGTGCCCGTCACCAGTGGGGTCCATATGCTCACTGCACCCCTCGTTAGATTCCTTATGGGGTGTAATTTTCAGAATGGGGTCACTTGTCGGGGGTTTCTACTGTCCTGGCAGCACAGGAGCTTTGTAATTGCGACATGGCCTCCATCCTCCATTCAAGCCTCTAAATGGCGCTCTGTCTCTTTGGTGGCGTGCCCTGTGCCCATATGGCACATTATGTCCACATGTGGGGTATTTTCGTACTCAGGGGAAATTACCCTACACGTTTTGTGTTCATTTTCTTTTTTAACCCCTTGTGGAAATGGAAAAAAATCAAGGCTAGACCAACATTTAGTGTAATTTTTTTAAAATTTTTACTCTAAATCATTAATCTTGTCATGATTTTTTCATTTTCACAAGGGGCTAAAAGGTAAAAAAAACACTAAATGTGTAGCGCAATTTCTCCTGAGTACGGAAATACCCCACATGTGGACATAAAGCGCCATGCGGGTGCAGGGTAAGCCTCCAAAGGGAAGGAGCGCCATTTGGTTTTTTGAGGCTGGATTTGGCTGGATTGGATTTCGAGGGGCCATGTTGCATTTAAAAGGCCATTGTGTTGCCAAGACAGTTGAAACCCCCCACAAGTGACCCCATTATGGAAACTACACCCCTCAAGGAATGTAACAAGGGGTGTAGTGAGCATATGGACCCCACTGGTGACGGGCACAAATGTGGAACAATGTGGCGTGAAAATGAAATATTAAATTTTTTACACTATAATGTTGGTCTAGCATTGAATTTATCATTTTCACAAGGGGTTAAAAGAGGAAAAAAACACAAAATGTGTAGAGCAATTTCCCCCGAGTCCGTAAATACCCCACATGTGGACATAAAGCGCCATGTGGGCGCAGGGCAAGCATCCGAAGGGAAGGAGCGCCATTTGGATTTTGGAGGTTGGATTTGGCTAGAATGGATTATGAACGCCATGTCGCATTTACAGAGCCCTCGTGCTGCCAAGACAGTGGAAACCCCCCACAAGTGACCCCATTATGGAAACTACACCCCTCAAGGAATCTAACAAGGGGTGTAGTGAGCAAATGGACCCCTTGATGACGGGCACATTTGTGCCGTGAAAGTGAAAAAATGAAATTTTTCACTTTCACGTCACATTGTTCCACATTTGTGCCCGTCACCAGTGGGGTCCATATGCTCACTGCCCCCCTTGTTAGATTCCTTGAGGGGTGTAGTTTCCAGAATGGGGTCACTTGTGGGGGGTTTCCAGTGTTTTGGCAGCACGAGGGCTCTGTAAATGCGATGTGGCCATTGAAATCCATTCCAGTGAAATCCAGCTTCCAAACGCTCCTTCCCTTTGGAGGCTCGTCCTGCGCCCGCTTGGCACTTTATGTCCACATGTGGGGTATTTCCGTACTCGGGAGAAACTGCGCTACACATTTTGTGTCTTTTTTTTCCTCTTATCCCTTTGTGAAAATGAAAAATTGAAGGCTAGAACAACGTTTTAGTGTAAAAAATACTTTTGTCTTTTTTCACGCCACATTGTTCGGAAAATCTGTGAAGCACCTGTGGGGTCCAAATGCTCACTGCACCCCTTGTTACATTCCTTGAGGGGTGTAGTTTTCTAAATGGTGTCCCTTTAGGGGTGTTTTTTAGGTTTTGGCACCCCAGAGCCTCTGCCAACCTGAAGTGGTACAGTCAGAAATGACCAAATATAATGGAGCCATTGAAATTCACTAGGCGCTCCTTTGTATCTGAGGCTTGTGGTTGCGTCAAATAGCGCTATAGGGCCACATATGGGGTATTTCTATAAACTGCAGAAACGGGGCAATAATTATTGGGGTGCATTTCTCTGGTAATAGGGTCATAATTATGAAAAATATTGGATTACAATAAAATCTCTGCACAGAAAATAAAAATTTTCAAATTTCTTACACACTTAGCTTTTATTTCTGTGACTCCCCTAAAGGGTTAAAAAACTTTCTGGATGTGCTTTTGCAGAGTTTGGGGGGTGCAGTTTCTGAAATGGGGTGCTTTGTGGGGCTTTCTAACATACAGGCCCCTCAAATACACTTTAAACCTGAACAGGTCCCTAAAAATATCTGATTTTGAAATTTTACCGAAAATTTGGAAATTTGCTGCTAATGTTTTACGCTTTCTATTGTTTAAAAAAAATGAAAGATAGTTTAATAAATGCCGCCAACATAAAATAGACATGTTGCTAATGCTGTTTAATATATAATTTATGTGATATAACCATTTTCTGTATAAGCAGAAAAGTTTTAAAGTTGGAAAAATGCATTTTTTCACAATTTTTCACGCTATTTTGTTTTTTTTCATAAAGATTTGTTATAAGTATCGACTCCAATTTACTAGAAATGTGAAGTACAATATGTCACGAGAAAACAATCTCAGAATCAGCCGGATAGGTAAAAGCATCCCGAAGTTATTAATGAATAAAGTGACACTGGTCATATTCATAAAATTTACTCCGGTCCTTAAGGCCATTTCAGGCCCGGTCCTTAAGGGGTTAAGGAAGATGACGTATCCTACTGTAACGCATGGCTATTCTGGAAAGTTTGAAAAGTCTGCTCACCCCAACCCAGGGTCCTGGGACCTTGTACTACCCTATTAGGATGGGAAGCCGATACTGTAGGGTAAAAGGCAGGCAGATTAGGGAATCCATATGTGAGTATGAGTATCTTCTTCTTCTACTTCTGTTCTCCACTCCGCTATCCCGGCACAGTACATTGATACATTGGACAAGGCCCTAAATATGTTTCTCTACATGCCCTGCTGTTACAACTCTTACTACTTCCTTTTGCCTGCATCTGCAGTTATTTTGGTCTATTTTGTTGCACCTGCACCTATACACCTGTTCACACTTGGGTTATCCAAACCTCAAGCGCAGAGCCCATTTGCCTGGGGATGGGTTCCAACACCACTCCTGGCCACCGTGATAAGTTCCCAAATGACCCTACAACCACGAAGCAGCCATAGCACAGCATAGCTACCCCCGCATACGGCACTTGGTGAACTGAACCACCTGTCTGCCCACCCTTCTTCATAAATACCAATCTGGAGCTCTGCAGTAATAAAGAGCCGGAGTGGTGTCACTGCAGAGTGCCATGTGACTATTCATTAAGTAGGTCAGGTGTATCGGTGCACCAAACCGACTAATTAGCAAATTAAAAAAAGTTAAGGATTGCATGAAAACTGGACTGATGATGAAGGTAAGAGAATTGCGTTCATACTCAGTATCTCCTTTCACTATAGGAACATAACAGTAAATTAGATTTTTCTAACCAGCTATTAGTTTACCTTTAAAGACAAAACCAGGAATAAATAAAGAACTGAGAAAAAATAACAGAAGCTTTTATACATCTCTTTTTGTCTCCACACCATAGTTTGTGATAACAAAAAAAAAAAAAGCGGCATAATACTGACTAAATATGCAAATATGTTTGTGGATTAATAAAATATTTTATTTTTATTTCTTATTTTTCTACAGAGAGGAAGGATCTTAGTAAAAGGTTCTTATGACTCAAGTTATTCCAATTATGAACATTATGTGCAAGAATTGCAATTTATGCTACTACCTAGTTAGGTGGCCATGGCTGTGCTTCATTTCATGAGATACTGTCCTAGCAATGTGCAAGCTCTAAAGCCGTTTTAGTGTCCTTGTTCAAAGCAGACATTCAAAAGAAAAGGTTAGGATTTGATTTCCCATCTTACTGCTACCTAGTTCTCAAAATCAGCTGTAAAAAAATCCTAGTCTGGTTTTATTATTCCCAGACTGCTAATTTGATATCTGTAGCATAGTCATTGGACAGCTGAGTACACCTGTATACTGCTGCTATTTCCAGATGCTTCGAGTAATTTTGACATTGTCTTCGATTGTCCTGCAGTGTGTCACTTTCTCTCTAACTCAATTTCCTCTCCTTCTTAGCTTGTGTCATGTGCGACTAGGGAAGTCTCAAGCATCCAGACTGTCATAGACTTGACTGCAGCCCTTTTATTTCATGATCTTTGACATGAATGATTTATATGCCACTAGCAAGAATGATTTGTCCTTGACTAGGTGAAGGGAGAAAACAGTGTGTCACATGAGGGCGAAAGCTTAGGAGAGCTGGAATCTGCTGTCACCTCATGGGTCATTGTACAGTGAGGGCAGTGATGCAGCTGGAAGCTTATGGGATTGCATTCTGTGTACTGTATCTGTCTGGCTTTCAGTATGGTGGTAACTCTATTAGATTTCAATACCACAATGTGAGCTATAAATTGCCACTGTTACTATGCTACATCAATGTATTTGTTTGTTTTCCCAATAAAAACACAGGACTGATGCAGTGTCCCAGTATCCTAGCCTAAAATTGTTGTATGGCTGAGGGATATTTTGCTAAGGATCTTAAACTGGGTCTGAATATCATAAGTTCCTTGTATGCATGTCATTGTCCTTTTATTTGTCACACTGCTAAGGCCTGCTAAACAGCATTCACTGAGATATTGTCATGATCACGCCTGAAAAGGCATCAGTGCCACCCTCTGCTGCGAAGATTAGACCTCTGCGCCAAAGACTGCGATTTTGGCCATAATCTTCCATTTATTCTGTGTTTAGTTTGCCTTGTTTTTGCCCTGTCTGAACTGTGTCTTATTCCTTCTGGTCTGCTAATTGTTTTCCCTGCCCCACCCATGTCTGTGCTGCTAAGTTTCCTCTGGTCATGTGATGGTTAACCTGCCTTTGCCTCAGTGATTGACAGCTGGTCCCTCCTATCATCTTCTGGACTTGGTTCCTGGTGTCCTATTTAAGATTTCTGTTTTTCCGCCTGGACCTGGCCGGATATTGAGCTTGTCTCTGCCTGCTTGTGTGTTCTGTTTTCTGGTTTCTCCTGACTCCTGCTTAGTTTCTTTTGACCTCGCTTGCTTGCTGCCTGCCCCCGACCTTATTGCCTGTTATTTGACTACTCTTTTGGATCCTGATTTTGTACCTTTGCTGCCAGACCGTTGTGACCCTAATTGTTGACTATTCTTATTGTGTTTGTTCGTTTTGTCTTGTCTATTGTATCACGTATCCAGGCCAGGGATCGCCGCCAAGTTGTCCGCTGCCATTTTAGGGCAGATTGCGGCAATTAGGTAGGGACAGTGGGAGGGGCTGAGCTCAGGGCTCACTGTCTCTTTGTGTTTGGTGTGACTGGTCGTGACAGATATATTATAAGTGCAAGGGTTAACATTGTTGTGAATTTGCCATACACACAATACTCTTACAGGCAGCTTCAGTATAAAGTGTGCACTGATGGAGAAGTCGCATGGGTATCACTTACCTGGGGGAAAAACGGGACAAGGAATCCTTATAGGAAGATGGCAAACCAGCAGTGTGATGAAGCAATGTTCTGCTATGATATGTTGGGTTCTGGCATGTATACACCTATATAAATATTGCTGTACACAAAGCACA
Organism: Dendropsophus ebraccatus; assembly: GCF_027789765.1. NCBI lineage: Eukaryota > Metazoa > Chordata > Amphibia > Anura > Hylidae > Dendropsophus > Dendropsophus ebraccatus. The sequence continues at coordinate 131,775,203 of NC_091456.1, forward strand.
CCTCTTGATGACAACAGCACTTGCTGATAACAGTGGTCTGTAACACTACAGAGGTCGTATGAGAATTGTGAAAGAAAGAAAGAAAGAAAGAAAGAACATGACAAAGAGTTCAAAGTTGTAACTTGTCCCCTAATTCCCCAGGTCTTGATTTAATAAAGCATCTTACATGTTGAAAAAACATGTCATTATTATTAATGGTGGCATTCCTTAACTAACCAGACTTAAAGGGGAAGTCTGGCATTGGCCATTTTTTTTAAAGAGCCAAGGAGGAGGTGGCTGCACATAACAACCTGCACCTACCTCCCTGGCTCCTGCGCAGTGGTTTGCCTCTCCCCCGACCACATTCTGGTCTGAGCGGGGACCTGGGTCCTGATGTGTCAGCCCCTGCTCAGCCACTCAGCGGCCATAGCAGGGTCCCTGATCTTGCATGGTAAATGCCTAAGTGCAAAATTCTTGATTTACCAGAAGAAAATAGAATAAATGATTGATAGAGTGATGAAAAATTCACATATATACAAATATGCCATTGATTAAAAACTAGAGAATAGTCAGAATGGAGCAATTATAAGCAGATTTATTTAAAAAAAAAAAGTTTACATTTTTTTTAATATAGTTGAACAATATATAAGGTATATAAAAGAACATCACAATTCTACTAGCATAAAGATACCCCCCTCCACTGAAAAATAGTATTTAAAAAAATTACTTCCCAAATAATTTTTTGGGGGGGTTTTACAGCATATTTTATGTACAATTGGTGTTGGAAAAAAAAAAGGATCTCATATGGTCTGTAGATGATAAAAGAGAGCGGTATGGCCTTTTAAATGCAAGGAGGAAAAGCAGAAGTACAAAAATGAAAATTTACTCTGTCATTATGGGGGTTAAAGGATCTACTGCTAATGTCTCAATGTTAGATGTCACAATACACTATCAGATATCTTGTGAAGTCTACGCCTGATATGTCAGAGCACTTTTGTATTCCCTAGGTGGACCAACACAACATTAGGTGATGCATACATAACAGAAAGTGCAAATGCAATAAAATTCTACATTTTAAGTCAAGTTAGTAACAATGCTCATTTGAACATCCTATATACATTGCATAATTTCTTGTAAATACCTTATAATGGTTTGTACTAAGAAGGTTGTAATTGGAACTAAGCAGTCCATTAAAAAGCACTAATAGCATTAATGTTGTTGATGAGTTAATCTTCAGGGGTCACCATTTCCCATATGCTGCAGTTATAGACATCATAAATAAGCCTGAAAGAAAAACACATTCTTTTGATTTTTTTTTATTAATTGCCTGGTAAATTATGTAAATTTGCACAAAATGTTCTTCAAAAGGTGTAGATGTGTTCAACAATGTTTTTTAAAGGGAACCTGTCACCCCTTAATGGTCCGCCAAACCCACCCTAACCCTGGATATGGCCCCTATACTTACCCCATCCTACCAGTCCCGTTTTTGATGCTGGTCCCGCCGCAGAGATATGGCCACCCGCTCATCTGTGTGCTCAATTTACAAATGAGCAGAGAGGAGTCTGACCAGTGTCGGACTGGCCCACCAGAGGAGGGCCAGTCCTCCGGAAGGCCCCCAGCTTTAGAACCTGTACTGACAGAAACTGACTGACATGTTATTTCTCACGGGTTCTTCATTGGTGGGCCCTCAGGATCATTTTCTCTGGTGGGCCCCAGATAGCCCAGTCCGACAAGGAGTCCGACGTCTATGGAAAGTCACTGTTAAAGCGCCATTATGTGTGAGAGTCTGTAATTATCGCTGGCGTCTGCTCACATAGTCCATACTATGTCAATATGTTTTTTGTCATGACGTAAGCAATAAAAATTTTTATGAAGACTACAAAGGTGATTGCTACTCCTTTTCTATTTTACTACATAGCTCAGCTGGTTAATGGCGAAATCATGTTCTTTCTCTGTCAGATTATGGCCCCAACAGTGGTCACTAGAACCGTAGAAATTCTTCTGTAACAAATGATATCAGTATGTTTTGCCACAAAAAGGTTGCAAAGGCCTTAAGACAGGTTACTGGTTCTACCTATCATGAGATGTTTCTTGTGTGGCATCTTGGTAATGAGACTCCCTTTTAGAAGCCATCAGTTGAACCAGCTGATATATTTGTTAGTAAATGGCAGAATGGCATTCTAATTATTGACTTCAGCTGGTGTCATGACTTTCCATGACTTTTTGCACCTCCCTTTCTTCATGTATTCAATACTTATTACTAATTATTAAGCCGGATTCACGCGTACCGTATACACAGCGGATTTAACGCTGCGAGTCCGCAGAGACATCTGCTGCGGATACCTGCACATTCCCTTCAATGGGATGACATACTCGCAGTCGGATTGTCATCTTGCTGCAAGTATGTCAAAGTCCGGGTCCTTAAGCCGGTGTGCCGGGTACATGCTTTACTGGGCCTCCACTCTGGCTTGCTTGGGGGGCTCCCAGCGCTCAGCCCCGTGGCAGTGCGCTGATTGGCTGAGTGCCAGGAGACACCGGGAGCTGACGAAGCAAGCCAGAGCGGGCACCTGGTAAAGTATGTACCCGAGCGGCGGGGGTTAATAACGTTGACTATTACATACTCAAAGCGGTCATCCCGCTTCGAGCAAGTCATCCCATTGAAGTGAATGGGCAGGTATCCTTAGCGGATTTCGCTGCAAACTCACAACGTAAAATCCGCTGCATATATGGAACCTGTGAACCCGGCCTTACACATAACATAATTTATGGACATCTATGGTTTGATTTCTTTACCTGTGTGGATGGGATGTGTTGCTGCCAACATCTGGTGAGAATTTCATGTCAATAGCACCTTTGGAAATACATTTACTTAAATCAATTTTCTAATACTTTTTTTGCTAGCTGTATGTTTACCGCTTACCAAAATGCATTATGCAAACATTGGAACAGTGGTCATTCTATACAGTTTTCAAAAAAATTATAACTCCCATTAACTTCATATCGCACAGACTCCAGGATACAAGATGATGGGTTGACAACATAAATAGATTCTGATTTAATGTACAACAATGGCATGAAATTCCCCCTGAATAAATGCCATCGAAGCATATTTTATGTTCATCCTTAACTTAAGTGATTTATTTAGAGATTGCTAGAAGAGATTGATTATCACAACTTTATCGCTTTACATTAAAAACGGCATTTATTTAATTCACCCCCTCAACTACTCTTTAGGACTGGATTTTGTATGGTGCTTAGCTACAATATACCACTTGAAAATCACTCAGCCACAATTCATAACCTACTGTTCGATACTCCAAGTGGCACTTGCTTTTTCAGCAAAGCTTCTCTTTAATATGAATAATTCATTTTGGTAATGTCGTAAAAGCATTAAAACAAATTGAGTATTCAGGTGCAATACAGATACATTTGCATCAACAAAGTCTGAATGTTAAAACACTGGAAAGTTCTGGCAACGTCACCTCTGCACCCCTGGTCTCACTTGGATACCTGCATAACTTTTGTGATACTACCACTAACATCTCTTTTAACCCTTAGACGACCCAGGGCGTATAGTTACGCCATGGAAGTCTGTCCCCAGACGACCTAGGGCGTAACTGTACGCCCTGGGTGTTTCTCCCGCTATGAAGCGTGCTCCGGAGCGGAGCGCGCTTCATAGCAGGTGGGAGCCGGCTGCAATCAGCAGCCGGGACCTCACCGGTAATGACACGCTGCAGCGATCGCGCTGCCGCGTGTCATTAACTCCTTAAACGCCGCGACCGCGGCGCGACCGCGGCGTTTAAGTGTGAGTGACAGGGGGAGTCCCCTGTCACTTACCGATCGGGACCCCCGCAGTGTGACTGCGGGGGTCCCGATCGTTGAAACGGACTGCCGGAGGTCTCTCACCTGCCTCCGTGCGGTCCGATCGGCGATCTGCTACACTGAGCCTGCACAGGCAGGCTCAATGAGCAGATCGCCGATAACACTGATCAATGCTATGCCTATGGCATAGCATTCATCAGTGTAGAAATCAAACTAATATATGTACAAGTCCCCCAAAGGGACTTCAAATGTGTAAAAAAAAAAAAGTTAAAAACACTAACACACAACCCCAAAACCCCTCCCCCAATAAAAGTTGAAATCACCCCCCTTTCCCATTATATAAATAAAACATATAAAAATAAATAAACAAATAAACATATAATATACCGTAGCGTGCGTAATTGTCCGATCTATTAAAATATAACAAGCGTCATTGCGAACGGTAAACGGCGTACACGAAAAGAGGGAAAAAAGTGCGCGGATTACCGATTTTATGTTACATTATATATAAAAAAAAGTAATAAAAAGTGATCAAAACGTCCGATCTTCACAAATATGGTATTAATAAAAACTAGAGATCATGGCGGAAAAAATGACACCCCATACAGCCCGTAGGTGAAAAAATAAAACCGTTAGAAGCGTCACAATAGTCCCATTTTATTTATAATTAATTGCCAAAAAAAGGATTTCATTAAAAAAAAATATATAACATTAGAGAATCTGTGTAAACCTGCATATGGTTGTGTTCGGACTGACCTATAGAATAATAGTATCATGTCGCTGTTACCATATAGTGCATTACGTAGACACAGGAACCCCTCATACGTTACCATATTGCATTCTTTTTTGCGATTTCACCAATTTATATCTTCATAAATAATATATTTGGAATTCCATCATACATGTTATGGTAAAATGAATGACGCCATTACAAAGTACAACTATTCCTGTAACAAATAAGCCCTTACATGGCTTGTAGATAAAAAACAAAGTGCTAGAGCTCTTAGAAGGGGAGGAGGGAAAAACGGAAACACTAAGATCAAAATTTGCGCGGTCCACTGGGTCATTTTGGGCCTGGTCCTCAAAGGGTTAAACATATGGGGGGAGATTTATCAAACATGGTGTAAAGTGAAACTGGCTCAGTTGCCCCTAGCAACCAATCAGATTACACCTTTCATTTTCCAAAGAGTCTGTGAGGAATGAAGAGTGGAATCTGATAGGTTGCTAGGGGCAACTGAGCCAGTTTCACTTTACACCATGTTTGATAAATCTCCCCCAATATTCCTGAAGAGACAAAAAAATACAGAACATATATGAAAGCAATGTCTAATTTTGGTCACAAGAATTGCCAGAACACTAAAGCTTTTGAGTAAAAATAAAGGCACCGTCAAAACAGAGACATAAAATAATTATATTAATTAAGAATAAAATAATTACTGTCATAATTTAATTGCAGGCATATTGGTTTTCAAAGCAGATAACGATCTAGGGATTGTATGTCGAAATTGCAAGATCAACTCCCCATCCGCTGTGACTGTGCAATACCAGGAATTTATTTAACAGTGAAAATAATGACAATATTGGTAATGGATTTCTATGGACAGCTAGACTAACATCTGTATAGGTGAATATGACTATATTAACCCCTTAAGGTCAAAGCCAATTTTCGTGTTTGCTCTTTTGCTTTTTCCATTTTATGTTTAAAAGTCCATAGCGCTTGCATTTTTTCACCTAGAGACTTATATGAGCGCTTATTGTTTGCGAAACCAATTGTACTTTGTAATGACAGGCATTATTTAACCATAAAATATGCTGCGAAACCGGAAAAAAATCATTTGCGCTGTCAAATGGAAAAAAAAACGAATTTATTTTGATTTCGGGGAGTTTTGCATTTACGCCGTTCGCCCTATGGTAAAACTGACTTGTTATGCATGTTATCCTCAAGTTGTTACGATTACAATGATATGTAACATGTATAACTTTTATATTATGTGATGGCCTGTAAAAAATTCAAACCATTGTTAACAAATACACTCACCGGCTACTTTATTAGGTACACCTGTCCAACTGCACGTTACCACTTAATTTCTAATCAGCCAATCACATGGCGGCAACTCAGTGCATTTAGGCATGTAGACATGGTCAAGACAATCTCCTGCAGTTCAAACCGAGCATCAGTATGGGGAAGAAAGGTGATTTGAGTGCCTTTGAACGTGGCATGGTTGTTGGTGCCAGAAGGGCTTTGAACGTGGCATGGTTGTTGGTGCCAGAAGGGCTGGTCTGAGTATTTCAGAAACTGCTGATCTACTGGGATTTTCATGCACAACCATCTCTAGGGTTTACAGAGAATGGTCCGAAAAAGAAAAAACATCCAGTGAGCGGCAGTTCTGTGGGCGGAAATGCCTTGTTGATGCCAGAGGTCAGAGGAGAATGGGCAGACTGGTTCGAGCTGATAGAAAGGCAACAGTGACTCAAATAGCCAACCGTTACAACCAAGGTAGGCAGAAGAGCATCTCTGAACGCACAGTACGTCGAACTTTGAGGCAGATGGGCTACAGCAGCAGAAGACCACCCGTTACTAGCATGGTGTACCTAATAAAGTGGCCAGTGAGTGTATATGTTCCTTAAAATCGCTCCATTCCCATGCTTATAGCGCTTTTATCTTTTGGTCTATGGGGCTGTGTCAGGTGTCATTTTTTGCGCCATGATGCGTTCTTTCTATTGGTACCTTGGTTGCGCAAATACGACTTTTTGATCGCTTTTTATTATTTATTATTATTTATTATTACATTTTTTCTGGATTTGATGCGACCAAAAATGCGCAATTTTGCACTTTGGAATTTTTTTGCGCTGACGCTGTTTACCGTGCGAGATCAGGAATGTGATTAATTAATAGTTCGGGCGATTACGTGCGCGGCGATACCAAATATGTTTATTTATTTGTTTATTTATTAATTTATATTTATAAAATGGGAAAAGGGAGGTGATTTGGACTTTTATTAGGGGAGGGGATTTTTTATTAATTAAAACACATTTTTACTTTTTTTTTTTTACATAAACTAGAAGCCCCCCTGGGGGACTTGTATATAGACAGCACTGATCTCTCATAGAGATCAATGCTGTGTATATACACAGCAAAGATCATTGTAATCGGTGATAGATTGCTATGGCCTGCTGCAGGCCATGGCAAACTATTGCCGAGCCGGGATCAGCGTCATTCTGACGCTGAGACCCGGGCCGGCCAGAAGAACGGATCTCCCCCCCGCGATGCGATCATGGGGGGGAGATCCGTGCCACTAGACACCAGGGACGTGCAGTACAAAGCACTTCAATGCAGCTGTCAGGTTTGACAGCTGCATTGAAGTGCTTAATTAGCCGGCACGGCAACGGGACCTGCGCCGGCTAATAGAGGCACTGCCCGGCTGCAGATTGCAGCCGGGATCGGTGCTGTTCAGAGTGGGGTCCCGGCGGGACCCCGCTCTGAATACCCCCTGCGGCACCATGACATACAAGGTACGTATCGCTGCGTTTTTTAACGCTGCGTTTTTATCGCTGCGTATTTGGTGCAATTTTTACATGCGAGTTTTGATTTTCACATGAAAATCCTGTGAAAAACAAAACTCGCATGTAAAAATCGCACAAACACGCAGCGATAAAATGCAGCGTTAAAAACGCAGCGATACGGTACGTGTGAAGGCACCCTTAAAATGGTTGGCCACTTTATAGTAAAATTGCTCAGTGTACAGTATTAGTAAGTGAACTCACTGTATATACAGTACTGACAGAGCTTACATCAGACTTCCCTCCTCCAGGCTGGGATGCCCTGCTCTGTTTTGTTTTGGTCCATAAGATTGCTGACATGGAGGAGCATGTGACCATGCCCCGCCCCCCAGTGTCCACCACTGAGCCTGTATAATTCTATGGAAGACACAGGGGGCAGGACATGGTCACATGCTCCTCCATGTCAGCCATTTTATGGACTGAAACAAAACAGAGCAGGGCAGCCCAGCCTGGAGGAGGGGAGTCTGATTTTAGCTCTATGAGGTACACAGGGAGTTGCTGTCAGTATATACATTGAGCACACTTACTAAGACTTTGTACTGACCTATTTTACTATAAAGTGGCCAACCCCTTTAACTTAAAGCTCAGCTCCAGTGATTTCCTATGGCCATCTTCTCCGTTCATCTGCCTATTGAGAGTGCAGCTGATAGCTAGACCTCTTCTGGCGGGACCGGCACTGGGAGTGGGACATGCAGGAGCCGTTATGTATGCGGGGCCCTGTCGAGGGGGGAGTGGGTTTGGGGGAGCTGCCCGGGGTTAAAGGTTCCCTTTAATAACAGTCTATCTCTGTAAAGTCTGATTTTGTTTATTGTATTGTAAAGTGCTGTGAAATCTGTTGCAGCTATATAAAAAAAATGTATTATTAAAATTATTATTTAATATGAGGAGGTTAGGTGGAGTAATTTAGGGCAGCTGAATGTAGCTACTCCTCTATCAAAGGGAAAATACCTGCCTATAAGGGGAAAAAATATATAGGCAAAGCGGTCGGCACTACAGGACACCTGGGACGGGATTTTTTTGCAGGCTATGGGGGAGCGGAGTGTGAACGCAGTTTAAGTGGTGCAAACACCTCGAATATACAAGTCCATCCAACACTTGAAATAGAAAAAAAATCTTGAGAGTGCACTCACCATAAAAAACTTTCTTTATTAGATCCTTAAAATCGCAGACTTGTAGCAGACGACGGCATAGCACGCCAGCACCCTCCACTAATCATTACAGCTGTTTCGTGCTAATCACAGCACTTCCTCCTAATCACAGAGGAAGTGCTGTGATTAGCACGAAACAGCTGTTACGATTAGTGGAGGGAGCTGGCGTGCTATGCCGTCGTCTGCTACAAGTCTGCGATTTTAAGGATCTAATAAAGAAAGTTTTTTATGGTGAGTGCACTCTCAAGATTTCTTCTATTTCAACTGCCTATAAGGGGGATATTCCTTCTTAACCCCTTAGGGACAAAGCCTATTTGGGCCTTAATGACCAGGCTCATTTTTCAAAATCTGACCTGTCTCACTTTATGCGCTTATAGCTCAGGGATGCTTTAATGTATGCTAGCGATTCTGAGACTGTTTTTTCGTAACATATAGTACTTTATGCTAGTGGCAAAATTTGGTCACTGTCTTGTGTTTTTTTTTGTAAAAAACATCAAAATATCATGAAAAATTTGAAAAATTTGCACTTTACGAACTTTGAAATTCTTTGCTTCTAAAAAAAAAAGTCACATGACAAAAATTAGTTAGTAAGTTACATTATGAATATGTCCTCTTTATTCTGGCTTCATTTCGTAAACATATTTCACTTTTATAGGGTGTTATGGGGCTTAGAAATGTTATGGGGCTTAGAAATGTATCAGCAAATTATGAAATTTTCATGAAATTTCCAAAACTGATTATTTTTAGGCACCAGTTCTTTTTTTAAGTTGATTTAGGAGGCTTGTTTATTGTAAACCCCCATGAGTGACCCCATTTTGGAAACTAGACACCTTAAAGAATTAATCTAGGGGTATAATGAGCATTTTAACTCTACAGGGGCTGGAAGAAAGTATTCACAATTAGGCCGGAAAAAATGGAAAATAGAAATTTTCCAATAATATATTTGTTAAGATTAAAGTATCTCATTTTAGTAAGCAACATGAGAGAAAATGCACCACAAATTTTGTAATGCAGGTTCTCCTGAGTACAATGGTACCCCATATGTGGGAGTAAACCACTGTATGGGCACACAGCGTGGCTCAGAAGGGAAGGAGCGACAATTAGCATTTCCAGTTCAGATTTTGCTGAAGAATTTTCTGAGCGCCAGGTGCGTTTGCAGATCCCCTGTAGTGTCAGTGTACAGTATTAGTAAGTGTACTCACTGTATATACAGTACTTACAGAGCTTACATCAGACTCCCCTCCTCCAGGCTGGGATGCCCTGCTCTGTGGTGTTTTGGTCCATAAGATTGCTGACATGGAGGAGCATGTGACCAGGCCCCGCCCCCCAGTGTCCACCACTGAGCCTGTATATGTCTATGGAGGACACAGGGGACAGGGCATGGTCACAAGCTCCTCCATGTCAGCCATTTTATGGACTAAAACAAAACAGAGCAGGGCAGCCCAGCCTGGAGGAGGGGAGTCTGATTTTAGCTCTATGAGGTACACAAGGACTTCTAATACTTTGTACTGACCTTTGTACTGACCTATTTTACTATAAAGTGGCCAACCCCTTTAACTTAAGTCTTAGCTCCAGTGATTTCCTATGGCCATCTTCTCCGTTCATCTGCCTATTGAGAGTGCAGCTGATAGCTAGACCTCTTCTGGCGGGACCGGCACTGGGAGTGGGACACGCAGGAGCCGTTATGTATGCGGGGCCCTGTCGAGGGGGGAGTGGGTTTGGGGGAGCTGCCCGGGGTTAAAGGCTCCCTTTAATTACAGTCTATCTCTGTAAAGTCTGATTTTGTTTATTGTATTGTAAAGTGCTGTGAAATCTGTTGGAGCTATATAAATAAAATGTATTATTAAAATTATTATTTAATATGAGGAGGTTAGGTGGAGTAATTTAGGGCAGCTGAATGTAGCTACTCCTTTTATCAAAGTGAAAATACCTGCCTATAAGGGGGATATACCTTCTTAACCCCTTAGGGACCAAGCCTATTTGGGCCTTAATGACCAGGCTCATTTTTCAAAATCTGACCTGTCTCACTTTATGCGCTTATAGCTCAGGGATGCTTTAATGTATGCTAGCGATTCTGAGAATGTTTTTTCGTAACATATAGTACTTTATGCTACTGGCAAAATTTGGTCACTGTCTTGTGTTTTTTTGTTGTAAAAAACATCAAAATATCATGAAAAATTTGAACTTTACGAACTTTGAAATTCTTTGCTCCTAAAAAAAGAAAGTCACACGACAAAAATTAGTTAGTAAGTTACATTATGAATATGTCCTCTTTATTCTGGCTTCATTTCATAAACATATTTCACTTTTATAGGGTGTTATGGGGCTTAGAAATGTATCAGCAAATTATGAAATTTTCATGAAATTTCCAAAACTGATTTTTTTAGGCACCAGTTCTTTTTTTAAGTTGATTTAGGAGGCTTGTTTATTGTAAACCCCCATGAGTGACCCCATTTTGGAAACTAGACACCTTAAAGAATTAATCTAGGGGTATAATGAGCATTTTAACTCTACAGGGGCTGGAAGAAAGTATTCACAATTAGGCCGGAAAAAAATAGAAAATAGAAATTTTGCAATAATATATATTGTTAAGATTAAAGTATCTCATTTTAGTAAGCAACATGAGAGAAAATGCACCACAAATTTTGTAATGCAGGTTCTCCTGAGTACAATGGTACCCCATATGTCGGTGTAAACCACTGTATGGGCACACAGATGTGGCTCAGAAGGGAAGGAGCGACAATTAGCATTTCCAGTTCAGATTTTGCTGAAGAATTTTCTGAGCACCAGGTGCGTTTGTAGCTCCCCTGTAGTGTCAGGAGAATAGAACCCCCGCAAAAGTCACCCCATTTTGGAAAGTTCACCCCTCAAAGAATACATCTTGGGGTGTGGTGACCATTTTGACCCCATAGGTATTAGAGGAAAGTATTCAAAGTAAGACGGTAAGAATTAAAAAATAGAATTTTTCCAATAATATGTTTGTTTAGTTTGAAATTTGTCAATTTCACGAGGAACATGGGAAAAAAACTCACCCCAATATATGTAACGCAGGTTCTCCTGAGTAGAACAGTACCCCATATGTGGGCATAAACCACTGTATGGGCACACAGCAGGCCTCAGAAGGAAGGGAGCGCCAATTAGCATTTTCAGTGCATGATTTTTCTGAAGAAGTTTCTGAGTGCCAGGTGCGTTTGCAGAGCCCCTGTAGTGTCAGCAGAATAATCCCCCCCCCCCAAAAAAAGTCCCCCCATTTAGGAAAGTACACCCCTCAAAGAATTCATTTTGGGGTGTGGTGACCATTTTGACCCAACAGGTATTGGAGGAAAGTATTCAAAAAAAAGACAGTAAAAATGAAAAAAATAGAATTTTCCCAATAATATGTTCCTTTAGTTTGAAATTTTTCAATTTCACGAGGAACAGGGGAAAAAACTCACCCCAATATATGTAACGCAGGTTCTCCTGAGTAGAATGGTACCCCATATGTGGGCATAAACCACTGTATAGGCACACAGCGGGCCTCAGAAGGAAGGGAGCGCCAATTAGCATTTTCAGTGCATGATTTTGCTGAAGAAGTTTCTGAGCGCCAGGTGCGTTTGCAGTACCCCTGTAGTGTCAGCAGAATAGAACCCCCCCAAAACTCATCCCATTTTGGAAAGTACACCCCTCAAAGAATACATCTTGGGGTGTGGTGACCAGTTTGACCCCACAGGTATTGGAGGAAAGTATTCAAAACTAAACCGTAAAAATGAAAAAAAAAATGAATTTGTTTGTTTGTTTGTTTAGTTTGAAATTTCTCAATTTCACTATGAACAGGGGAGAAAACTCACCCCAATATATGTAAGGCAGGTTCTCCTGAGTAGAACGGTACCCCATACGTGGGCATAAACCACTGTATGGGCACACAGCAGGGCTCAGAAGGGAAGGAGTGTCATTTTAGTTACAGGCAATATGTGGGTGTTTACTGGCTATCTGGGGTGGTAATGGACAATCTCGGGGTGTTTACTGGCTATCTGAGGTTGCGAAAGGGAATCTGGTGTGGTTATGGGCAATCTGGGGTGGTTACAAGCAGTCTGTGCCAATCTGGGTAGGTTACGGGCAATCTGTGGTGGTAACGGGCAATCTGGGGGTGTTTACTGGCTATATGGGGGGTACGGGATATCTGGGGTGTTTACTGGCTATCTGGGGTAGATACGGGCAATCTGGGGGTGTTTACTGGCTATCTGGGGGTGTTTACTGGCTATCTGGGAGTGTTCACTGGCTATCTGGGGTGGTGACGGGCAATCTGGTGGTGTTCACTGGTGACCTGGGGTGGTGACCGGCAATCTGAGGTGGCGACGGGCAATCTGGGGTGGTGACGGGCTGCCTGCGATGGTTACGGGCAATCTGTGGTGGTTACGGGCTGTCTGCAATGGTTACGGACTGTCTGGGGGGGGGGGGTTACGGGCAATCTGGGGGGATTACGGGCAATCTGGGGGGGTTACGGGCAATCTGGGTGGTTACAGGCAATCTGGGGAGGTGACGGGCAATCTGGGTTGGTCACAGGTAATCTGGGATGGTTACAGGTAATCTGGGGTGGTTACAGGTAATCTGGGGTGGTTACGGGTAATCTGGGGTGGTTACAGCTAATCCGGGGCGGCTTTTGACTTTGGTGACATGGGTAAAAAAGTGCCGGCACCATTTGGAACAAGGGTGGTCCCCGATCATTGCCCCATGCTCTCTGCCACCTCTGGTGGTGGAGAGAATGGAGCTTTGATCATTTTTAGGAATCCATCACTGTGAACAGAGTCTGTTCACAGTGATGGCGGCAGCCATCTTGGATCAGATGGCCGCCCAGTGAGGGGAGGGTCAGTGACCAGGTCACTAGAGTTAATTCTGGGGACAGGGGGGGGACATGTTTTCATCTCCTCTCACTGTGGATTCACTGTGAGAAGAGATGAAAGTGTTCAGCTGCGTTGGCAATGCCCGTTACCGGTGGCCGCCGTTATACTGGTAATATCGCCGGTGAGGGGACTGGCTGGGACTGACCCCACATTCTACCCCAACCCCTCAGCTACCTCAGATAGCTGAGAAGAGGGGGCTGGGGGCATTACCGGCGCTGCTGCACTATTCTGCGCCATCGCCATAAAGAGCTGATGGCAGCAGAATAGAGCCCATTAGTGATTGCGGTAAAAATCCGTATCGGCGGTCACTAATAACATAATACATGTATTCTCTGGGTCGCTACGGTTACGGCCATACCACATTTGTGTAGGTTTTTTTTTAACTATTACCACTTTGGCACAATAGAAACTATCTTCCTAGAAAAAACCCACAAAAACTGTCGCCACATTGCAAGATCCATAGCGTTCTTATCTTTTGCGCGACAGAGCTGGTTTTGGGCTTATTTTTTGCGGGAAGATCTGTAGTTTCTATTGATACCAAGTTTTATATGTATATGACTTTTTGATCTCTTTTATAACGTATTTTCCAAAGCAGATTGATAAAATACTGCTATTCTGGTACTGTTATTTTAATTTTTTTTTACAGCGTGTGTCGTGCGGTGTAATTATTGATATATTTTTATAGATTGGGTCGTTATGGACGTAACAATACCAAATATGTATATGATTTGTGTTTTTGATCACTTTTATGTCAACTTTTATTGTGTATGGGGAATGTAATGCATTTTTATTATTGGGGGGGGGCTGTGTTGTGTTTGGTGCACACTTTTTTCACTTTTTTTTTACTTTTACACTAGTGTACATTACTGTACACTAGTGTAAAATACTTAGATCACTGATACAATACACTGCAGTACCTAATGTACTGCAATGTATTGTATCATGCCTCATGCTGACAGGCAATAGCCACGGCCACCCCTGTCAACATGAGGCATCTCCATGGTGACCCCGGGGACCTTCATTAGGACCCCGGATTACCATGGAGACCACCAGGACACCGGATGGCGCCGCAGGACATCGCGATCGTGTAAGTGACCCGCGGCGCCGACCGGGACACACCGGCACCCGTTAGATGCCGCTGTCATGGTTTGACAGGGGCATTTAACGGGTTAAACTGGCCACAACGGAGAATCCTCCGCTCCGGGCAGTTACAGGAGGGTGTCAGCGGTCACACTGACCACTGATCACCCGCTCTGCTGCCACTGCCGGGCAGTAATTTATTCCAATGCGCCCACCGTTAAAAGGCGTACGCATCGGAATAAAGCCCATTAGTGGCCGCCGTGAATATATATATAACTAGAAAATGTACCCGGCGCTGCCCGGGTATAAAGTGTCAGTGTTTTAATTAGATTTGTTCTAAGGTGCCCAAGAGGCCAAGCTAAAGGTATTGTTTCATCTGAGTTAATCAGTGGAATTAGTGTATACCTGTAGTGCATAGTTGGAGGGGTTCTGTATACCCACAATGTATAGTTTTTAGGGGTCTCCCATATCTGTAGTGCATAGTTGGGGGGGCTGTATACTTAAAGTGTATAGTTGGGGGGGGGGGTCCTGTATACCTGTAGTGTGTAGTTGGGGGGGCTGTATACCTGTAGTGTATAGTTGAGGGAGGTCCTGTATACCTGCAGTGTACAGTTGGTGAAGGTCCTGTATACCTGTACTGTATAGTTCGGGGGTCCTGTATACCTGTAATGTATAGTTGGTGGAGGTCTTGTATACCTGTAGTTTATAGTTTGAGGGTCCTGGATACCTGTAGTGTATAATTGGTGGAGGTTTTGTATACCTGTAGTATATAGTTCGGGGGTCCAGTATAGCTGTAGTGCATAGTTTGAGGGTCCTGTATAACTGTAGTATAGAGTTGGTGGAGGTCCTGTATACCTGTAGTGTATAGTTTGGGGTCCTATATACCTGTAGTAAGTATATAGTTGGTGGAGTTCCTGTATACCTGTAGTATATAGCTTTGGGTTCCTGTATACCTGTAGTATAGAGTTGGTGAAGGTGCTGTATATCTGTATTATAGAGTTGGTGTAGGTCCTGTATACCTGTAGTGTATAGTTTTGAGGTCCTGTATACCTGTAGTGTATAGTTTGGGGTCCTATATACCTGTAGTATATAGTTGGTGGAGGTCCTGTGTACCTGAAGTATATAGTTGGTGGAGGTCCTGTATACCTGTAGTGTATAGTTTTGGGGTCCTGTATACCTGTAGTGTAAAGTTTGGGGTCCTGTATACCTGTAGTATATAGTTTGTGGAGGTCCCGTGCACCTGTAGTGTATAGTTTTGGGGTCCTGTATACCTGTAGTGTCCTGTATACCTGCAGGGTCGTATTTACCCTTATGGCAGTGTTATTCAGTCACAGTGTGTCGGTATTGGTCAGGTCTGGTATAGTGGTGTTATCCAGTCACAGTATGGCGGTATTGGTCAGGTGTGGTATGGCAGTGTTATCCAGTCACAGTATGGCAGTATTGGTAAGGTCTGGTATGGCAGTGTTATCCAGTCATAGTATGGCGGTATTGGTCAGGTCTGGTATGGCAGTGTTATCCAGTCACAGTATGGTGGTATTGGTCAGGTGTCTTATGACAGTGTTACCCAGTCACAGTATGGTTGTATTGGTCAGGTCTGGTATAGCGGTGTTATCCAGTCACAGTATGGCGGTATTGGTCAGGTCTGATATGATGGTGTTATCCAGTCACAGTATGACGGTATTGGTCAGGTCTGGTGTGGCGGTGTTACCCAGTCACAGTTTGGCGGTATTGGTCAGGTCTGGTATGGCAGTGCTATCCAGCACAGTATGGTGGTATTGGTCAGGTCTGGTATGACAGTGTTATCCAGCACAGTATGGCGGTATTGGTCAGGTCTGGTATGGCAGTGTTATCCATCACAGTATGGCGGTATTGGTCAGGTTTGGTATGGCAGTGTTATCCAGTCACAGTATGGCGGTATTGGTCAGGTCTGGTATGACAGTGTTATCCAGCACTGTATGGCGGTATTGGTCAGGTCTGGTGTGGCAGTGTTACCCAGTCACAGTTTGGTATACCTGTAGTGCCCTGTATATACATGTACTGTATAGATGGAGTAGGGGGTCCTGTATATACATGTACTGTATAGATGGAGTAGGGGGTCCTGTATATATGTACTGTATAGATGGAGTAGGGGGCCCTGTATATACATGTACTGTATAAATGGAGTAGGGGGTCCTGTATATACATGTACTATATAGATGGAGTAGGGGGTCCTGTATATATGTACTGTATAGATGGAGTAGGAGGTCCTGTATATACATGTACTGTATAGATAGAGTAGGGGGCCCTGTATATACATGTACTGTATAGATGGAGTAGGGGGTCCTGTATATACATGTACTGTATGGATGGAGTAGGGGGTCCTGTATATACATGTACTGTATAGATGGAGTAGGGGGTCCTGTATATACATGTACTGTATGGATGGAGTAGGGGGTCCTGTATATACATGTACTGTATAGATGGAGTAGGGGGTCCTGTATATACATGTACTGTATAGATGGAGTAGGGGGTCCTGTATATACATGTACTGTATAGATGGAGTAGCGGGTCCTGTATATACATATACTGTATAGATGGAGTAGAGGGTCCTGTATATACATGTACTGTATGGATGGAGTAGGGGGTCCTGTATATACATGTACTGTATAGGTGGAGTAGGGGGTCCTGTATATACATGTACTGTATAGATGGAGTAGGGGGTCCTGTATACATGTACTGTATAGATGGAGTAGGGGGTCTACCAGTTATTACTGTGGATGTTGTGAGGCAGCTTCCCTAGCAACCATTGCTCCCTGTGAAAATGAAAGCAGTAATCCTATTGGTTGCTAAGGCTCCAACTGCCGTGTCTGCTGCAGCTAATTATATCACCTGTGTTTGCAGTGAGGAGATTTTCCCAGTCATCTCTATGGGGCGCTCTTTCCCCTCCCCCTCCCCTCCTGTACATCTGGCGGGGACGGGACCTTCGCAATAACCTTCCCGGGCACCCAATGTATATGTGTGCCAAATTTGGGGTCAAACGATTCAGGCGTTTGAAAGTCTATAGAGGACAGACAGACAGACAGACAGAAGGACAGACAGACAGACTTTGATTTTTATGATATAGATATATATATATATATATATATATATATATATATATATATATATATATACACCTCCCTTAATACACCTCCCTGATTGGGGAAATCCCTAACTACTGAGAGGACCTCTGTGTCTAAAAGGAGAACTACCTGTCTACTGGGTCTACATACCTGCCTAATGACCTACCTAATGTACCTACCTATTGGAGAGACTAAGGGGGAAACTACATGCCTACTGTGGGGGATAAATTTGAATAATGCAGGACCTATCTAACTAACTGAGGAGCCTACTTATTTACCCACCTATACTGTGCAGGTCACCTAGGGGGCATTTGTACCATTTGAGGGACTATAGATAGGGTTTTTGTAAAGATGTGGGATGGGTGTTGGAAAAAATGAGAAGCGAATGTTATTTGGCATATTTTTCAGAGAGGAGTCATGGCTCATGGCTGAAAGACACTGTCATAGCAGTGGGGGCCTAGTGGAGAAGAAATTAAAAAGTGGACAACTCTGATCAGAGAAGACATTACCTATGAGTCACCCAAAGAAGAAGTCACCTAGGAGTCACCAGGTATACCTATACCATAATCACTTGTCAGTCGGCAGAGCCTTTGCCTCGCCGGTGTAAACCTCGTCCTATTTTACTAAATATGGCCTTTTTCTGTAACTTTAAGTGGATGGGATATAATTTTCTGTAATGTAAGTCAATAATGATGATTGATAATAAAGGAAATTGCAGACATGGCAGCTAGATGTAGAAACAGAGATGAGGCCTTTCCCTAACATCTCATAAACGTCATAAGCATAGTAGAACAATTGGCACAATAAGTTATAGTCAAATAAATTGAAAATACCAATGTAGCTGTGTCTGTCATTTAGTTGACACGTTCAGAATTCTGCATCCCTGGCCTCCTTCCCTGAATGAGTAACAGAGGGCGGTCTGGTGTATAGTGTAGAGATGCTCTGGAATGGAAAAGAGATTGATGGGATGTGTGTTGGCATTCTCAGCAGGCTGTCATTCTGGAGCCTGTGTCTGCATGGTATGCTTACACAGTGCCACCATGCAGATCATTTCCAGCACTGTTAGATATCCTATGGCATAGTGCATACTTTGCAAAAACTACCTAGCACTGTCCATAACATAAGTCCATATCACGCTGAGTTGACAGAGTACCTACTTTCACAAATGTACTCTACAATAGTGCAAACCAGAGAACTGGCAAATGTACCACATGAAAGCCCATACAGACAAGTAGGCACACAACATTGTCAGCCATAGAGCTCCACTAATAAAACACCTCCTTGTCCTTGCACTTTCTTCTCTTTGGGTTTGTGCACACTGAGCAATTCTCGAGGAATTGTAGATGAAAGATTTTTGCTTGAAATTCCTTGCCTATTCTGCTCTGGCAGAATAGGAACGGAATTTGAGCTGAATTTAACCCTTAGACGACCCAGGGCGTATAGTTACGCCATGGAAGTCTGTCCCCAGACGACCTAGGGCGTAACTGTACGTCCTGGGTGTTTCTCCCGCTATGAAGCGCGCTCCGGAGCGGAGCGCGCTTCATAGGAGGTGGGGGCCGGCTGCAGTGAGCAGCCGGGACCTCACCGGCAATGACACGCTGCAGCGATCGCGCTGCCGCGTGTCATTAACCCCTTAAACGCCGCGATCGCGGCGCGACCGCGGCGTTTAAGTGTAAGTGACAGGGGGAGTCCCCTGTCACTTACCGATCGGGACCCCCGCAGTGTGACTGCGGGGGTCCCGATCGGTAAAACGGACTGCTGGAGGTCTCTTACCTGCCTCCATGCGGTCCGATCGGCGCTCTGCTACTCTAAGCCTGCACAGGCAGGCTCAATGAGCAGATCGCCGATAACACTGATCAATGCTATGCCTATGGCATAGCATTCATCAGTGTAGAAATCAAACCAATCTATGTAAAAGTCCCCCAAAGGGACTTCAAATGTGTAAAAAAAAAAAAGTTAAAAACACTATTACACTACCCCAAAACCCCTCCCCCAATAAAAGTTGAAATCACCCCCCTTTCCCATTATATAAATAGAACATATAAAAATAAATAAATAGATAAACATATAATATACCGTAGCGTGCGTAATTGTCCGATCTATTAAAATATAACAAGCGTCATTGCGAACGGTGAACGGCGTACACGAAAAGAGGAGAAAAAGTGCGCGGATTACCGATTTTATGTTACATTATATATATAAAAAAATTAATAAAAAGTGATCAAAACGTCCGATCTTTACACATATGGTATTAATAAAAACTAGAGATCATGGCGGAAAAAATGACACCCCATACAGCCCCATAGGTGAAAAAATAAAACCGTTATAAGCGTCACAATAGTCCCATTTTATTTATAATTAATTGCCAAAAAAAAGGATTTCATTTAAAAAATATATATAACATTAGAGAATCTGTGTAAACCTGCATGTGGTTGTGTTCGGGCTGACCTATAGAATAATTGTATCATGTCGCTGTTACCATATAGTGCATTACATAGACACAGGAACCCCCCAAACGTTACCATATTGCATTCTTTTTTGCGATTTCACCAATTTATATCTTCATAAATAATATATTTGGAATTCCATCATACATGTTATGGTAGAATGAATGACGCCATTACAAAGTACAACTATTCCTGTAAAAAATAAGCCCTTACATGGCTTATAGATAGAAAACTGAAAGTGCTGGAGCTCTTAGAAGGGGAGGAGGGAAAAACGGAAACACTAAGATCAAAATTTGCGCGGTCCACTGGGTCATTTTGGGCCTGGTCCTCAAAGGGTTAAGCGGAAATCGAGCGGAATACAAGCGGATTTCAAGCAGAATTTCAAGCTGAATTTCAAGTCCCATTGACTTCTATAAAATTCCTCTAGCGGAATTGACATGCCAATTCTTTGGGCGGAAACGCAGATTCTGCGTGGAATTCCGGATGGAAATTTACTCTGTGTGCACAGGCAGTCGGAAATCCCATTGTTCTCTATGGAAAGGAGCAATGTTGCATTTACACGGGCGGAATTCCGCAGGAGCAAATATGTGGAGAGTTGACCAACAGCAAAACAAAGGTGTTGACCACTTTAAAAGTAAAATTGCTCAGTGTACAGTATTAGTGTAATCACTGTATTTACTGACAGCAGCCCCCTGTGTACTAAATTCAGTATCCCCTCCTCCAGGCTGTGCTGCCCTGCTCTGTGGTGAGTCTTTCCATAAGATGGCCGACATGGAGGAGCATGTCACCATGCCCCACCCCCAATGTCCTCCATAGGCTTATACAGGCTCAGTGGGGGGTGGGTGGGGAAAGTTCATATGCTAATCTATGTTGGCTATCTTATGGACAGACTTACCACAGAGCAGGACAGCCCAGCCTGGAGAAGCGAGGGAGTGTGATTTTAGCTCTATGAAGCTGCTGTCAGTAAATGCACTACTGTCAGTTACTAATGCTGTATACTGAACAATTTTACTATAAAGTGGCCAACCCCTTTAAATGTAGTTGACAAAAATGTATTTAAAAATAGTGTTGCAGCCCTTGATAATGATATGGGTCAAGTACAGACTCACTAAGACCTGAGAACTTGGTTTGCACGGGTATTCAAAGATCTCAAAAATGTTTCTTGGGAAAATATGTGGATTATGATGGTGCATTACAAGGATATGTTCAAACATAGTATTTCTGTCAGCATTTTTATTTGCACAGTCTTTGTGTTTTCAACACAATTCTGGTTTTGGTAAAATACAATTCTAGTTGTGGAAAAAATACTGTCGAAAAGACTAACAGAAATACTATGTGTGATTACAGCCTTAGGCTATGTTCACACTAGGTAAAACTACGGCCGTTGTTGCCGATGGCAACAACGGACGTAGTTTTCGCGAGGTGGAACAATGCCTTAGTTTCAATGGGATCCCGGCCCTAGCGTATACATATCGTATACGCTCAGGCCGGGATCCCGTGCGGCCCCGCAAATAACTGACATGTCAGTTTTCTGCGGCCTCAATTCAATGAATTGCAGTTCACACTATGAACGTCAGTCAGTTCACACTATGAAGCGAGCGGCTCCAGGGGGAAGCTCTGATGCGGGCGGGCGCGTGCTGATGCACCCGCATCAGAGCTCTGCGGCCGAACAGATCATCTGGCCGGTACTTAAGTATTGGCTGCGATGATCCGGGCAGAGACCGGCCGTTCCGTGACCTGACCGGGGTCACGGAACGGCCGGTTGTTCACGGTGTGTGAACATAGCCTTAAAGTAATAAAATTTAGCATTTAGTATATTTTTACGGTTTCCCTGATCTTGGATATGCAACCACCACTAAAGAGTATTGCGTAGACAAATTTGCATACAGCAATAATAACCACTGGTCATGAAATAACATTACACAAACCCTGCGTGTTCTTAAGTCCAATGTTATGCAAGTTTATGTAATTTAATTATTTTTGGCTTTAGCTGGAAAATTACAGAAACTGCAAAAAGAAGTCTTACAAAAGAGACATCTTCTCAGTCATATCAGGTAACAATTAAAATGTCATTTTGACTAATGTGTAGGAAGAGAATAATATATATATAGTTTTACATTGAACAATATTCAATTCCACACTATTGACGGAATGCAAATTACAGACATGTTATTGATTTTCTGGATTACAAATAAACATACAACAATACAAACTATCTCCTATTCTCATTTTTATATACATAGAATGTATTCTTATGAAAATAAAGCTAATGCTACATAAAAAGTTAGGTACATTTGGAATTTAAACTGAGATACAAGTATGAAAAAGGCTGAGGATATATGTTGCTATTTACAATGTGTTTTTTCTTATTTAACTGAATCATTGTGTCTGAAACTACAGTATTTGACAAAGCAAAGTATTTTATTTAGTGACTGCAAGCAGTCACATAACAACATGGAGGAAAGTGATAAATAACCTGCAGGTCACAAACTGTGTGACATCACTATATGAGCTGTGTGTATGGGGCACAAGCATACAAACATGTTGGCCTAAATGTATAATTATTGGTTTATTGTGTTTCTTTATTTTATGTTGTGACAAATGTTGAAGTTGGCATGTATTTGGTAGATGTTTTGTTTATATTTTTGGCTTTTGTTTTACTCATAGGGTTAAATTAGTTGGATGAAGCCCTAGGGAGTCCTGGAAAATATGGATACAGCCTGAGGCTAGGTTCACACTATGCAACTGTGCGGCTGTATTTTTATGCGGCTGTAAATGTGCGGATGAAACTACGGCCGTGGGAAAAAATAGACATGCGGCTGAAAACATACGGTCATTTACTTGGAAATCTGGTTCAACTAAAAATAACAAATAAAATCTTAAGAAAGTGATGCAAACACCTCTGGATGCATCTGGGAAAGCAGGGAAACAGTTTACATGAATCGCTATTACCGGGGTTTGCGATCCTCTGCAGTATGCCGATGCCTCTCAAGTTTAATATATTGAATTAATAAAACACATTTTCGTTGTAATAAAGTCCCTTTCATTGTTCAATAATTTAATTTAAACGATTCCATCAATTCCATATTCCATAAATAATTAAAAAAAACCGCATAGGGTCCCCCCTATTTTTATAACCAGCCGGGTTAAAAACCAAGCGACAGCAGCCTGGTAACACCAGGGTGGGAAGAGCCATTGTTTTAGGCCCTCCCCAGCCTAAATCTTACCAGCTTGCTGCCGCCCGGTCCAGGAGCGCCAATTTTGACGCTCCGGGACCACTGGCACCCGGCTCTTCCTAGTACCCCTGGTGGCATTGGGTACTGGGGTAATAATAGGGGGTTAGTGTTAGCCATTTTATACCGGCTAACACTAGGCCCCGACTTAGTAATGGATTCCGTCTATTAGACGGCTTCCACTACTAAGTCTATAAAGTAAAGAAATAAAGACAACACACAAGTGAAATTTTTTTTTTATTCAAATAAAAACACCCCCACACCCCTCATTGACCATTTTATTAAAAAAACAAACAAATAACCGCTGATCGACGTAGTCCACGGAATCCGACGTAATCCACTGGATACCGATATCTGAAAAACAAAAAGGGAGAAACACACAAAAAACACACAAACAGGAGCACAACACCCATCATTGTGAGCGGTGTTGTGCTCCTTACAGTATGCAGCATCTTTACAGATCGCTGCTTAGTCTGGCCCCCAAGGGGTTAAGGGAGGATGTATTGCATCCCCCTTAACCCCTTGGGGGCCAGACTGATGTCAGACTGCACCCATCCCAGCAAGGAAGGGGTTAAGTGACCCCCCTTCCTTTCCTGGGAGGGGTGCAGTGCTGGGGAGGGGGTGGGGAGAGCTCTATACTCACCCCGATGTTGCCTCTTCGCTGGTCCGCAGCACAATGAAGTCACTGTACTGCGGACCGGCTCTTTATATGTGCGCTCAGCCGATCAGCCAATCAGCTGAGCGCATATATAATTCTAAATGTTTCTTTTAATAATGCTATTGTGATAACATAATTAGAAGAAACATTTGATGTTTTAATTAAAGTAAAGTGATGATTAGTACAGAATGCTCTATTGCTGGCAATATGAATTAACGGCTTAATGGAGCTTCCTGTACTAATTAATATTTAATTAATAAAACACATTTTCGTTGTAATAAAATCAGTTTCGTTGTTCAATAATTTAATTTAAACGAATCCATTATTGTGCAATTAAATATACTGTCAAAAAATAAATATATATATAAATATACATTTATTTATATATATATTTATTTTAACAGTATATTTAATTGCAAAATGATGGATTCGTTTAAATGTAATTATTGAACAATGAAAGGGACTTTATTACAATGAAAATGTGTTTTATTAATTAAATATATTAACCATGAGAGGCATCGGCATCGGCATTACTGCAGAGGATCGCAAACCCCGGTAATAGCAATTCATGTAAACTGTTTCCCTGCTTTCCCAGATGCATTCCAGAGGTGTTTGCATCACTTTCTAAAGATTTTATTTGTTATTTTTAGTTGAACCAGATTTCCAAGTAAATGACCGTATGTTTTCAGCCGCATGTCTATTTTTTCCCACGGCCGTAGTTTCAGCCGCACATTTCCAGCCGCATAAAAAATACAGCCGCACACATACATAGTGTGAACATAGCCTCAGGCCGTAAAAAATTGAAAATTAAAATTTTCCAATAATATATACGTTTAAAGTTTCTCATTTTCAAAAGAAACATGAGAGAAAAAGCACACCAAAATTTGTAACGCAGGTTCTCTTGAGTACAACGGTACCCCATATGTGGGCGTAAACCACTGTATGGGCACACAACAGGGCTCAGAAGGATGGGAACGCCAATTAGCTTTTCCATTGCAGATTTTGCTGAAGAAGTTTCTGAGCGCCAGGTGCGTTTGCAGTGCCCCTGTAGTGTCAGCAGAGAGAAAAACCCCCATATGTCACCCCATTTTGTAAATTGCACCCCTCAAGGAATTTATTTTGGAGTGTGGTGAACATTTTGACCCCACTGGTATTAGAGGAAAGTATTCAAAAGTAGACAGTAAAATTTTTTCCAATAATATGTTCCTTTAGTTAGAAATTTCTCAATTTCACGAGGAACAGGGGAGAAAACTCACCCCAATATATGTAACGCAGGTTCTCCTGAGTAGAACGGTACCCCAGATGTGGGCATAAACCACTGTATGGGCACACAGCCGGGCTCAGAAGGGAAAGAGCGCCAATTAGCATTTTCCGTGCAGATTTTTCTGAAGAAGTTTCTGAGCGGCGGGTGCGTTTGCAGTGCCCCTGTAATGTCTACAGAATAGAACCCCCCCAAAGGTCACCCCATTTTGGAAAGTACACCTCTCAAAGAATTCATCTTGGGGTAGGATGAGCATTTTGACCCCACAGGTATTAGAGGAAAGTATTCAAAATTGGCCAGTAATAATATATGGTATAAACCACTGTATGGGCACACAGCAGGGCTCAGAAGGGAAGGAGTGCCAATTTGCTGGAGCAAAACCGCAGCTAGTAATAGTTATTAGAATAGCGCAGTTACTAAAATAAAATAAAAAAATAAGACTACAGGTAATGCGGGGTGGTTACGGACAGTCTGGGGTGGTTACGGGTAATCTGGAGGTGGTTATGGTCAACATGGGCTGGTCACGGGCAACCTGCTGTGGTTACGGCAACCTGGGGTAGTTACAAGCAACCTGGGGTGGTTAGAGGCAACCTAGGGTGGTTAGAGGCAACCTGGGGTGGTTACAAGAAACTTGGGTTAGTTACAGGCAACCTGGGGTGGTTACGGGCAATGTGGGGTGAATACGGACTACCTGCTGTGGTTACAGACAATCTAGGGTGGTTACAGGCAACCTGCTGTGGTTACGGGAAACATGGGGTGGTTACGGGCAACGTGGGGTGGTTACGGACAATCTGGGGTGGTTATAGGCAACCTGGGTTAGTTACAGGCAACCTGGGGTGGTTAGAGGCAACCTGGGCTGGTTACGGGCAATGTGGGGTGGATACTGACAACCTGCTGTGGTTACAGACAATCTAGGGTGGTTACAGGCAACCTGCTGTGGTTACGGGAAACATGGGGTGGTTACGGGCAACGTGGGGTGGTTACGGACAATCTGGGGTGGTTACAGACAATCTGGGGTGGTTACAGACAATCTGGGGTGGTTACGGATAAACTAAAGTCCTTATAGGTAATCTGCGGTGGGTACCTGTAATCTGGCATGGCTACGGGCAATCTGGAGGGGGTCATTTGCAATTTGGGGTGGTTAAAGGCAAGGTGCGGTTGTCAGTGGCAAGGTGCTGTGGTCAGAGGCAAGGTGCGGTGGTCAGAGGCGACGTGCGGTGGTCAGAGGCAACCTGCGGTGGTTGCGTGCAATCTGGGGGGTTACATGTAATCTGGCATGATTACGGGCAAGCTGGGGTGGTTATGCGCAACCCGCAGTGGTTACGGGCAACCTGGGGGGGTTGCAGACAATCTAGGATTGTTACGGATAAACTGAAGTGTTTATAGGTAATCTGGGGTGGGTACATGTAATTTTGGGTGCTTACAGGCAATCTGGAGGGGGTCACTGGCAACGTGCGGTGGTAGAGGCAACGAGCGGTGGTTAGATGCAACGTTCGGTGGTTAGAGGCAACGTGCGGTGGTTAGAGGCAACGTGCGGTGGTTAGAGGCAACGTGCAGTGGTTACGGGAAACGTGCAGTGGTTACGGGCAACGTGCGGTGGTTACAGGCAACGTGCGGTGGTTACAGGCAACGTGCGGTGGATACGTGTAATCTGGGGGTTACGTGCAATCTGTCATGATTACAGACAACCTGAGGTGGTTACGGGCAACCTGCGGTGGTTCCGGTTAATCTGGGGGGTGGGGGGTACGGGTAATTTGGGAGTAAACTGCAATTATTACTATAAAAAAAAAGTGTGTGTTTTATTTTTTTGTATGTTTGTCACTTTTTGTACTTTATACATTTTCACTATATTACTATGATTACTGTGATATTTTCTATAACAGTAATCATAGTTCAGTGACAGAGACCAAATTTTTCACTTTACATTTTCAGAGTTGGCTGGTTGTGGAGCGCATGCGCACTTCATAAACAGCCAGGACGCCGAGGAGGAAGGACCTCCCAGGATCAGGTGAGTATATGGGGTAGAGTGGGTAACTGGGGGACGGGGGTAACTGGGAGGTGGGGGGCGACTTGGTGGGGATGGACACATCACTTTTTATCCCCTGTCACCAATCATTTATGGTGACAGGGGATAAAAAGTGTCGGCGGCACATGGCACAAGCGATCAGCGGTATATAGTATATACCGCTGATTGCTTGTACTGGGACCCCACAGGGGGGTCCCCGATCACTGCCCCATGCTCACCGCTACCTCCGGTGGCGGAGAGCATGGGGTTTTCATTAATTTTTACTGTTAGATCACTGTGAACAGACA
Source organism: Dendropsophus ebraccatus (assembly GCF_027789765.1). Lineage (NCBI taxonomy): Eukaryota > Metazoa > Chordata > Amphibia > Anura > Hylidae > Dendropsophus > Dendropsophus ebraccatus. The sequence continues at coordinate 131,802,686 of NC_091456.1, forward strand.
TTAGTCTGTTCACAGTGATGGCGGTGGCCATCTTGGATCTGATAGCCGCCGCTGGGAGGGGGGTTAGTGACTGGGGCACTAGGGGGGCTGATCTGGGGTCTGATTTTACTTATTTCATCTCCCCCCACCATGAATTCACGGTGGGGGGAGATGAAAAACAGCGGCGGCACTGGCCCATTGGTGACCGCTGTATCGGCGGTCACTAAGGGGTTAATGAGGGTCGGCTGCGGGATCGCAGCTGATTCTCATTATCTCCGGTGCTGTACTCAGATGAGAGCGGGATCGCTATCTCTGCAGCGATCCCGCTCTCATCATAAAATCCCGTCAGAGCAGGAACGTATATATACATTCCTACTGCACGGGGTATATGCAATAGGAACGTATATATACATGTTACTGACGTGAAGGGGTTAAATCCCGCTATCCAGGCAGCTTCAGGGCTGCCTGGAAAACAGGCTATGATGACACACCATCTTTAAAAGTAAAAACGGCCATAAAAATTTATCATGATCATTATTTACAGCCATATTTATCAAAGAGCAGCCCTTATTATTATTATTATTTTTTTTTTTTAAAAGACATTTTTTTTCACATTAAAAAACAGTGTATAAACATATCCATAGATTGTGTCCACATTTACCAGGTACCTTTGGAGGAGCATCCATCCATACCAAGCCATCGGGTACATGTGAACCCAAAGTTACTGTAAGTTCGATCAGCTCTAGTGTGGTCTTTTTTAAACATGTAAATAAGTGATTGTAAAATCAAATGCACAATGAGAATTTTTCCCAGATCCCTGCTACCTAGATCTCTGTGATTGTGTGTATGATCTCAATTATTTAATCTTTATTAGGATAATTTCAGAAGAGGATCTGTTATAACTTTCCATCTGTTTGCAGAGAGATATAAATGACAGCACTGATAATCTTTCTTATTTATCTTAACCCTATTATTAACACATACATCTCCGGAGACTAATTAGGAGACAGTGTTTCTAAAAAAAAAAAAAAAGGACATGAAAGACAATCATATTACTATAGTCCAGGGGATTGTAATCTTAAAAGCAGATTAATGTCATAGCTATAGGTGCGTGCAATGCAAAGCAAACAGGCTCCAGTGACTGGGAAATTAACTGTAAATAATGAATAGTATATGAAGTTGTTTGTCATAATTCACTTACAGCTAGCAGCGTATTAGATTCTTCAAGATACATGTTACAAGGTTCTTAATAAGTCATAACATTAACATTCAACAAAGAGGGAACGTTGGGGAATTTTAGTTGGAGATGGCAACAGAATAGTGAATGCCGCTTTGGGCTGTAAGAGATTCCCTGTGTAGAATTCCAGAATAATGGCCTGCCAGTAATGCTACATTCAAAAAGGTATGGTAGGAAACAGCTTTCCATGGCAATAACAGATGATCAACTAGGTTTGGAGAATGTGGAGCCATGGCGATCATCTGGCTTAATATTAAGTAAAGATGAGCATATCATTTAAAAATTTGTTTTGCAACATTCGCTAAATTTTACTGCGAAATTCTCGAACTTAACATTTAACGCAAATCGAACTTAACATTTCTATACATACCTGTCCTCACTCCACCAGTGTCCTCTTCTGTGTCTTCAGCTACCTCCAGCCCGCTCTGGCAATCACTGACTGAGGAGCAGAGCCATGACTAGTGATCGGCTGAGTGGACTGTCACTCTCGAGATACAAGAGTGACAGCCCGCTCAGCCAATCACTGGCCGTGGTGCAGGCCATTCTCAGTCAGTCAGAGAGTGGACTGTCACTCTCCTCTCAGCCAATCACTGACTAATAGAGAACGGACAGCACCACGGCTAGTGATTGGCTGAGTGAGCTGTCAGTCTTGTGTCTCGCGAGTGACAGCCCACTCAGCCAATCACTTGCTGTGGTGCTGTCCCTTCTCAGTCAGTCAGTAATTGGCTGAGTGGGCTGTTACTCTCCGCTCAGTCAATCACTGAGGCTGGAGGCGGCTGAACGCATGGAAGACAACACTAGGGGAGTGCAGACAGATGAATAATCCTTTTTAAGTGAATTTTGTTAACAATATTACCTAAAGTTTGACACGACATGGAGAGAGAGAAGCGGCTGCACATCACACCTATGGCTGATACTAGTGCTGCTAAGCCCTGTGTACCACGTGCAGGTCTCCTGGTTTACACGGGTCCCTACGCTAACTCCACCCTGTGTCGGTCGTTGGCCGCCAACCCCGCAAAGCGCGCACCTGCAGGGAAGGGAGACCATGGAATGGCCCTGCAACCCCAATGTCACAGGACCAAACTCAGTGATTGCCAGGAAACCTGCACGTGGTACACAGGGCGGTATGGTTTGATCAAATTATATGCCAACATCCTGACGTTGGTTTTTAAAATAGGCTTAGCAGCACTAGTATCAGCCATAGGTGTGATGTGCAGCCGCTCCTCTCTTTCCATGTCGTGTATTACCGAAAGTTTGCTTCATCAAGCAATCAAAATTTGCTAAATTTGCTGCGAATCCGAATTCTCTGGATTTGCTTCGCTCATCTCTATTATTAAACTTTGTGAATATTTTATTACTGTACATGACCTCCTGATTGCATTAAATGGATTATCTAGAGATCAGAAAAGGTTCTATTCTGCTCTCTAGGAATGCACTTGGTCCCTCTGATCATCTCAGATGATAATAGAGAGGGGGCTGAAGCATGTAGAGGGCATGGTGTGCAAGCAAAACCACACTAAGTCCAATAGCTAGCCAATGTCGCTGTAGTGAGCTGCAGGACCGGCCTCGGGACCCCCGCCGGCCCAGTGACTGGGGTGGGGTGCTGCTTCTGATTGACTGAGCAGCCACCGCGGACATGGGGAGAGGTAAGTTCCTACTTATAATAAATATCATTCTCCCTCTGCTGGCTACTCCATTTTAGAAGTTCCCAGACTTCTCCTTTAATACAATTTCCAAAAATAACTAATTAAATATGGCATCCATTTTCCGTCATGTCAACTAATATCTTTTCCAAATACTCTAAAAGAAAGAAAACAGATACATGTAATAAGTATAAGTATGTCATGTCTAAATTCATGGGCAGGGAAACAGATGGTGCAATTATTTGATAAATGGTATGCATCTTGGCTTCAAACAAAGCAAACAGTTCTGAAGAAGGAACATACAGCAGCAATGTCAAATTAGTCTTGGCTTAGTTCTTAACTTAGTTGTTTGCATCATGCATCATGTTTAGGGTTTGGATTTTCTGCCATCTCTACAAAGGGAAAATGTTCAAAGCTGTCAAGCATAAAATGATTTGTAGGAAAGGTGATTTGTAGGTAAATTATTATGGAGGCTTTATTGTTCCAGTATTATGGAAACAAAACCCAAACCTTGTGGGAGTCATGAGTACCAGCGTTAGAGCACTGTAACTCCAGTTACGATTACTCATGAGACATCTGGGTGGTATGGCCATAATACTGGTACAAAAAAGTGCAAATATTACGGCCTGTGGGTCATTTCTTACTGACTTCACCTCTTGCTAACCCATAATTATTTTGCTTTTGGAGAGGACCTATACCTCTAGCTAATGGGAACATCAATGGGTTCAAGATGTTTACCTCAGTACGCAAACTTTTTCAGGGAAGAACTGGAAGGAGCATAGCTATCAACATGCACCACCAAATCAATGACTAAGCTTCGCTACTTTGATGCTTTCCTGGTAATATGGACTGCAGGTGAGGAAGCCCTAATTAAGTTTTATGGCAACTTCAACAACTTTCACCCAGCCATCAACCTCAAACTGAGATATTTAGATCGTGAAATCCATTTTTTTTTTTGGACACCACCATACGCATTAAAGACCATCAGATATATCAATTTACCACAAACCGGCATACAGCCAATATAGCCAGAAAGGACTTTATTTGGTAGTAAGAAACTGGTGCCAAAATATATCCAAAACAGGGAATGGACATAATATGCTTCAGTGGATTAAATTAATCCAAAATAGCCATAAAAAATATTGTTCGAAACAGTGACACAATTAGCACAGTGTCACATGCTAAACACATTGAACTGATGTAACCTGCAAGTGCTTCAGTGGGTTTACTGTCGCACTGATTGACAGCTCCTATTCTAAAGCAGTCCTGCCTCACTTTCTAACTCTAAATTGCCATGTCTAAAACTATAATCTCTCTCTCTCTCTCTCTTTTTCTCTCTCTCTCTGTCCCTCCCTATTCTATACAGATGCTTCTCTGCCCGAGTCCAGCAATTAAATAGCGACTTCCTTTTCCCTGCTACATTATATAGAAGGGGAGAGACAATCAATAAGGGGAGACTTTGAGCAGAAATTACACTAACAAAAGGGGCTAAGAATAATCCCTTGCTCAAGCCACTGTCCTAAAACACCTGAAAATTTTTTTGTTTACATCCGCCATTTTGTTAAAGGTTCTATCGAACTCAGCCAAAAGTTTGGTTCATTTTAGAACCAAACTTATGGTGAACTTCCAAACAAAACCAGGTTCGACAGGTTCAGTTCGCTCATCTCTACTCCTCAGCATTTGCTGTAGTCAGGACATTCAGCAGTGTTTTTCTTAGTCATGTAATGTTCTAACACCTTTCCTGACCTGTGTATAGGACTGTTCCTTTAAAATGGGTATGTGCCAACATTTGTTGTACTTTAATAGACAACGTAAAATATATATTTGAAGTTTGACCTTAGTGTCATATATATACACTAGTATTATGAAATACGCAATAGACCCAAGGCTTAGTATACACAGGTACATTGCATAGCACCCTATCCAATGATAACTGTAAAGATGTCACTTAATATTCACATTGGGAGGAAAGCTAAGAATAGACATTGCTAATGCCAATGCATTCATCATCTTGTTTTGCTGGAGGGTAGAACCTGGTGCGTATGGCGTTTTGGAGAGTTGGTGGTGTGGGTGACATAAAGCTTTATATACCAGTATAACATTGCATCTTGTCCAATGATTTAGAAACTGCTGTATACAGTGTCCACGGAGTTAAATACATTCTGAGCTCCAGTAAATCTATCAAGGGTCACATGTATTGGATTTCTAATAATAGATAAAATAAGTAGAGGTCATTATCTGTCTCATATCTATTGCCAGTGCCAAGCAATCTGCTCCTTTGTCATTGTAGTAACAGTGAGTTCAGCATCTATGAGAAGGCTCTGTCCAGATCTGATATGTACTGACAGGATCTGCTCAGATGATCGTGTGATTTGCTACTATGTGACAGATGTTTTCACAGTTTATTTTTTCTCGGAGCATAACTTCAAATTAACATTTTTACCCCATGGTGTCACCACAATCTTGTCACTGATTAGCACAGTAACATGATTGGGACTTGTATAATGACCTGCATCATTCAGCAATGTGCTTCTTCTCATTATAAGTAAAGATATACAGTACACGCTGCTAAAATGTGAATCATGCCTCCTCTGTAATAAAATAGAATGCGTTTCTGGCAAAGGAAAGCTGCCCTCTGTCTTGCTAAATTTCATTTTAAAAAGGAATTTACAATTATACTTGACATAACTGGAATAATATAAAGTGTACAAACATTTTGTACAAAGATGAGCTCATTTATTCTGTTGGTTCATTATTGAAGAGAAGTCAGAGGGGGTTATGTGTAAAAACTAGAGATGAGAGGAAGTTGCATATTATTGTTTGGCAATGTTTACCCAAAACATCTAAAAAAGAGAAAAGTCGGACGCCTTTTGTATTTAAAAAGATGTCCGTTATTGCTGACATGTAAATGAGTTCAATGCAATGCATTGAAGTCAATGGAATGGTGGACGTTCAATGCACTTAATGTGTAAAATGACGGACTTTGCGCGGACGTCAAAATAATGATCATTTTCGGACGTCTATTGCAAACAGTGGATGTTATTTTTTAGTTGTTCACACACAGTTTTTCTTTTTTCTTTTTGCTATAAAATTAAATGGCTTTTCATTTAAAGACACACCAAAGGCCAATTAGTAACCCAAATTAGAATAATGTACAGCTGTGAAGTGGAGGCCAGACTGATGTCATTTTAAACAGGGAGGAACATGTAAACATAGCCTTAAAGAAGTTTTCAAAGAGTAAAATATTAATGGTTTATCCTTGGATAGCAAAACAACCCTGGACCCCCACCCCAGACCACCACCACCCTGACAGTTTACTTAGACACAGCAGCTCATCCATACATGTGGATGTCCTTTGATATTACAGCAAAATGCTTATTCAAAATGAACCTGCATAATTTACAACCTGAGCTAAAAATAAATGGTTGACATGCATATTTTACAAATCTAAAAGCAAAATTACTTTCAGCAACTATTGGATCCCAGCAATTAGATGGCATTTACTGCTCACGCATTAAAGTGATTTAAACACATTTTTATTTCCTACAGGAGTTGTGTAATGGAATTATGAATAGAGCTACACACAGACTGTCCACATTAGGCACATTTGTTTCGCTTGTGCTATTACATCTACAGTAAATGCTATTTAAATTTGACATGTGACAATGAATCTTATAGTAGTGTAGTTTGAAGACAAACTGGATAAGGCAAAAGGCTGAAGAGGCATTAAATATATAAAGGTAATTGAAGTTACATGTGTTTGTGTCTTAGTAGTGATGAGCGAGTAGTGAAATATTAGAATTTTTGAATATCGAGTCGAGTAGACCCCAATACTCGACTATTCAATCGAACATTGAATCCCATTAAAGTCTATTGAAGAAAAATGCTCGACACTTGGAAATCAAAATTCGACCACTTAGAGGTCACCAGGTCCACAATGACACCTCAGGAAATGATGCCAACACCTCTGGAATGCAACTAAGACAACAGGGGAAGCATGCCTGGGTGCATCTAACACGCCAAAGTCGCAGTATTATGCCACTATCACAGCCTCTCAACAATAAACTCCAAACACAATATACCCTCTATGTAAAGTTTAAAAAAACAGGAAACCTTCTTTCCTCTACATTAGCATGGACATAAAGCCAAATTTTAAGCAAAAGAAACATTTTCATGCACCCCTTTAAATCACGTTGCCCATGACAACCACAGATGGCATAGGCAAGGGGGAAATCAAACAGCACCCACTCCCTAACTGTCATTGTGTGTTAGTGTGTATGTGGTCAGACACGTTCTCTTTAAAATTGTCTTGTGACGAGGTGAGTGACCCGACCTGGCCCGGTGTCATGTCTAGTGGTTAGAGCTGTGGGGATGTTGAGGCATGTGTAGCACCGCAAAAGGCAGGAAGAGGCAGCGGGGGGCCAGAATCAGAGGACAGTCCGTAGTGAAAAGGCAGGCTCGAACCAGCGGCAAAGCTCCCCCATCGAGGGCTCGTTCTTCTTTGGTCTGCAGATATTTTAACATGTGCAAACGACAAATTGACCGCGGTTTGCACTCTGTGCCATTCCAAATTGAGTAGGGGCTCTGAAAACAGTCCAAGTACAAGTGACCTGAAAAAGACATAAAGAGAAAAAATTAGCAAAAGGGGCGGATTAAGGGTACCTTGGGCCCCAGGCTGTTCAGAAATTGTGGGCCCCCTGCTAACCATGCCCCTTCTAGCCCTGCCCCCATGCAAAGATGGAGGATACATACAAACTGTCTGCACATGTTGTTACGGAGGGGGGGTATTAAGGGTACCATGAGCCCCGGGCTTTTATTCTGCTTATCCAGCATCCCTGGCTTCATTGGACAGTAAAGCGGGGGGGGTACAACGTTGTTGTGGCCCATGCAGCGGGAACAGGAGGTAAAATGGATAGACGATAACATTTCCAGTCACTTGTCCACCATCCAGGTAATCCACCCACAGTCTAGTTTCATCGCTAGCCAAGAGTCTGGACTGCGGTAAACTCACTATGACCCTTCTTCCTCCCAACCACGAATGACCTAAAAAAGAGAAACAGAAACAATTAGCAAGATGAAAAACAATTAACTCAAGCAGTGGAGAATGAATCCTTCCGTAACCAGATGGTGGCCGCAGCACCTTGCTATTCCTTCCCTAGCCATCACTACTTTTCCCATTGTGTCGTGTACTGTAAGGGCGGGTTCACTACGGAATTCTCGCGGACAATGTCAGCGGAATTCCGTCAGCTGTCCGCCCGCACGGGCACCCGCTTTTCCGCCGGCTCCATAGACACCATTCTATGGGCCGGCGTATTCCGCGATCCGCTGAAAGAAGTGACATGACACTTCTTTCAGCGTATAGCGTAATACGCCGGCCCATAGAATGGTGTCTATGGGGCCGGCGGAAAGACGCACAGATGTGCGGGCGGACAGCTGACGGAATTCCACGAACATTGTCCGCAAGAATTCCGTAGTGTGAACCCGCCCTAACATCGGGCAGGCCCTGAGTTACGTGGTTAGCGCAAAACTCCACTTGACCACCAAACGTGGATAAGCTACATGTCCCTGACAGTACACTGGGTCAACATTGTGGAGGTGGAAACCAGGTGGCACCCAGGGACAGGCTACCTGCTACCCCCACTGAATATTTTAGGCGCTGGTTCTGTCAGGATTTCTGCAACCATTACAGACAGGTCTAACAACCCCTCCTCCTTGTGGTGTTGTGGTCTTCTGAAATCCCTGGGCTGGAAAGATACAAATTTTCGAATTCAGTCCAAGCAAGAGTGACCTTAAAAAGAGAAACAAAAACAATAAGCAAGATGCAAAACAATTAACTCAAGCACCATGCCTTTGAGGTGCTGCATGCAACGCAGCAGACCTGTTAGTGGCTCTGGTGCTTAGAGAACTCACACACATACCATGCCCGGCCATTGTTTTGTAACTTAGGATTAAACCGTGTCTTTATAAAACTTCCTCCAGGCTACCAAAGCTACTGTTAAAAGTACACACACTTTCATAAGTCAGCTGTAGCCGCTACTACCATGAAGAAAGTTTATATTGAACAGGGTTTGGGAGCAGCAGACAGCGTCAAAAACACCCGTGTGCCTCCCACTAAGCTTCCGCAGTTCTCTACCCATGAGTGGCCCATGGATGGCTGACATATGCTATTCGTTATGCATATTTGAGGAGTCGACCAGGATGGTTAGCTGTGATGACGCTATTGTTATCTGGTGAAATCTCAGGGCTTGAAACATGCAAAATTTGAAGTCCAAGCACAAATGACCTGAAAAAAAACCAAACAGAAACAATTAACAAGATAAAAAACAATGTATTGAACTTCAAAAATAACATGATCAAATCTAAAACTATTAAAAACCTCAAAACAGTACACATGGGATAAAAGAAGGTGTAACAGAGCCTAACACTCACAGCACACTCGTGGCAGCTTCTCAGCGGCAATTGCGGGAAGAGAAGGAGGCAGTATTACATACAGCAGACGGGAGCACTCACGTTGGGTCCATTCAATTGGTTCAGCCGGATGGAGCAAAGAGAAGGCGGAGGTGATGGAGAGTCATCCTTCTGGTGTGGAAAGCAAAATGATCCTGATTCAGAGTCTGGCACATATGTCGGACTTCATGTTGGTCTGCTTTTCAGGTGACAAACACGTTTCCCACATCATGGAGATCAAAACATACTGGATCTTCGCAATCCTCGACCCCTAGTATAAGGATAACGTATCTTCCCTTATTCCTGTAGAAGAGAGGATCAATCACTTAACGTAATACAAAAGGTAAAGCTTCAGAACATGATGGTAATCTTCCCATCTAACATCGCTGGCAGCAGAGAGGAAAGTTCTGGGCAGAGTTTGGGGACATCCAGGAAATCCACAGCCATCAGGGGAACACTCTTGAAGGTGTGGGACACTTTCATGGCACCCCTAGAGCCTAGGAAAGAACACACTCTGCTGCCTAGCAGAACTGATGGCCTTTGGGCCAATAAACTAACCTACTATTTTTATTTTTGTATATGAATATAATCTATATACATCTACTTTCATATATCTATATATATTTTTTTATTTTTATTCATCTTTATTTTTATTTTTATTTATTTTTTATTTTTTACAGTGAGTCTAATTACATATATACAAGGGAGGGTATTAGATGGGTGCTGTCATGGGCTCAAAGAAAGACAATTACCGTACGTAATTTAAGTTTTCCCTTTTCACCCATGACAGCACCCATGGAGACTAGAATAGCTGATATTAGGGAGGGACCACTGCCTGCAGAACTTTTCTGTAATGCTTGAAAAAAGTATGTGGCGAACTCCATGCAGGTCTGATCTATAGAGGCCGAAGCTCTCTCTGCCCACGAAGTAGCCACTGACCTAGTGGAATGGGCCCCGAACCCCCCTGGCACTGGAAGATTAGAGGAAGAATAGGCTAAGGCAATACATTCTTTTATCCACCTAGCTATAGTGTTTGATGATGCTGCTTTACCCTTACCAGCTCCCTGAAACAATAACAGAAGCTGCTGAGACTTTCTCCATTCTGCACATCTATCCAAATAAAGAAGAAAACAACGTCTCACATCTCAACAATGAAATTTATCCTCCCCCTCGTTCTTGGGATCTGGACAGAACGAGGGGAGGACAACTTCCTGAGAACGGTGGAAATCCGTCACCACTTTAGGAAGGAAGGCAGGGTCCATAGATAAAACAATTCTATCCTGCATGACTGACATGTATGGAGCATTTATTGAAAAAGCTGAAATTTCTCCCACCCTTCTGGCAGAAGTAACCGCCAGGTGGAAGGATAACTTCAGGGACAGAATTTTGTCAGAAGCCTCATTTAGAGGTTCAAAGGGAGGGAGAGTAAGTGCGTTGAGGACTAGATTTAAATCCCACGGAGGGAGTCTTGACCTTAAGGTGGGATGCAACCTGGAAGCTGATCTAATAAATCTTTTTATCCAAGGATGATCCGCAATCTTATAGTCGAACAAAGCACTTAGGGCCGAAATCTGAACTTTAAGTGCACTGGGCCTAAGATTTTTATTTAGCCCTTCTTGCAAAAAATCTAGTATCTTAGGAATGTCTGGGGGACCTAAGACATCAACCGGAGACCCAAGGAATTTACAAAAGGCTTTCCAGGTGCGTAGGTAAATCTGAGATGTAACCTTCTTCCTACTAGCTAGGAGGGTAGAAATGACCTGCTCCGACAAACCACGTTCCAACATCAACCCCCTCTCAATAACCATGCCGTCAGGTGTAGATTGACACACTGGGGATGAAGAACTGGGCCCTGGGAGAGAAGGTCCGGAACATACAGAAGCACCCAAGGCCTGGCTATTGACAGTCTCTGGAGCCAAGAAAACCATACCCTTTTGGGCCAGAAGGGAGCCACCAGAATAACAAATGCCCTGTCTGTTGGAGAGGATGAGAGCCCACACAGCTCTGGGAGTCGGGTCGTGACATCACCATTTTATCCAGGAAGTGAAGCCTTAATGAAGTAGTAAGTGCAGGGAAAAAAGCACTTTATAAGCATTTCCCGTAATAAGTGTATATTGGGGATTTGTATAACTTTTGAGGGGCAATAAAATACTTTAATAAAGATTTTCTCCGGCCTTCTCCTTTAACCAAGAACTTGTGGGGATTTTTTTTCCCATTCGTGGTGATACCGAGACAGCCGACCCCCCACTGGACCCCTGATGTCATTGTTTAGCTTCCTTCTTGTCAGCCACTTTGGAGGAGAAAAGGAAGCCCTTGCCCTTCCCCTGCGGTTTCCAGTTTCTGCTCTTTGACCCACTACTCTCCTGGAACCTCCCCCTACCCTTGCTCTGAAAGGGCCGTTTAGGAGGAGGGTTAATATTGGGGAATTTCTTTTTGTCTGAAGCCTTCTTCAATATTTCGTCCAGGGCGGGTCCAAACAGTAAAAGTCCTTGACAGGGTAAGGCACAACATTTAGATTTGGAAGTAGCATCTCCTCCCTTTCAATCTCTCAACCAGATAGCTCTGCGTGCAGAATTAGTAAGGGCAGAGGTTCTGGCAGCTAGTCTAACAGCATCAACAGAAGCGTCAGCAAGAAAATCCACAGCATTGTAAAAGGTAGAGAAAGCTTCCAATAGTTGTTCTCTGCGGGTGCCATCTTTAATATGTTCCTCTAACTCCTCTACCCATACTCTAAAAGATCTTGTTACAGAAGTGGCAGCTACAGTGGGTTTAAGTATGGCTGCTGATGACTCCCATCCCTTCTTAAGGAAACCCTCTGCCCTTCTATCCATAGGGTCTTTTAATAGCCCTGTGTCTTCAAAGGGAAGCGCAGCCTTCTTAGGGTATGTTCACATGACGTTTTTGGCCGCACGTCGGGCTACAAATCAGTGATAAAAGGATGCTGCCGTGCAGCCTGACATGCAGCCCAAAGTGCGGCCAGCAGCCACATTGACTTAAATGTGCAGGACGGAGTCATTATGTGACAACATTCTACTCATTTGCAATTACGACTACGCTTTTGAGTCCTGCACAAAAGCCGTGTACTCCGTCCTGCTCATTTAAAGTGTCACTGTCGTTAAATTTTTTTTTTTAACTAATGGATAAATTAATTATAAGCCTTTTTCTGATATATTTCCTTTTTTTATTTTCATGTTAACACCCTGTAATTCATGGCTATACATTTTCTCCACCAGGGGGCGTTTTTTTCCTATTTTAGCCTTCACTGGTTGAAATCTAAAATTCCTGACAGACTGATTTAGAAAAAATAGTCAGATTCCTGACAGTCCCTCCCCGTCCCTCCCCCCTGTCATTTGATTGACAGCCTACAGGAGCGCGCTCTCCAATGCTGTGCAGCCTTGCTTATTGCTTACAGACAGCACAGAAAGACAGGGCTGTACAGCAGGCTTACATGACACTGGATGGGGAGGCTGTGAAGAATGCTGTATATAGAGCAAGACAGCACGGGCAGGTAGAGGAGATGTGTATAGCTTTATTCAGGGAAGACTGGGGGAGGAAGGATTCAGGGACGTTGGTTTCAGATTTAAGAAGACCTGGAGAGCCGTTCTCTTCTATAGAAAATCACTAACACACACAGAGAATGTGCTGAAAGCTGATTGGCTGAGGAGCTGTATAGGGGTGTGGACTGGAGGCTGGCTGGCTGTGCTCACTCCCAGACTCCTCCTCAGCATCAGCTGACAGGTGATGTCATCAGAGGACTGACACGCCCCCTCCAGAAAGACCAAATGCAGATAGGTGAGCAGCACAAACAGGGCTATATCTCCACTTAGGAACATCGGAATGGCGCCAAATTTGAGGTGTACACTCTACAGGAGACAGGCTGTTAACTGAGAGAGTTAGATTTTTTATGTTATAATGACAGTGACACTTTAAGTCAATGTGGCCGCCGGCCGCACTTCGGGCTGCACGTCGGGCTGCACAGCAGCATACTTTTATCACTGATTTGTGCCGTGTAGCCAGACGTGAGGCCAAAAATGTCATGTGAACATACCCTTAGATATTTTAGATACAGGGGGATCCACACTCGGGGCTTTATCCCAACAAGCCGTCTTCTCTTCATCAAACGGATATTTACGTTTTAACAGCTTAGGGACAAAAGATTTGCGATCAGGTTTTTTGCATTCACTTTCAATCAATGCAGAAACATTCTTATGTATTGGGAATACTATTTTCCGTTTAGGATCTAATGCTTCAAACATCTTATCTTCAACAGATAATATTACTCTAGTCTCTTCTATACCCATGGTGGTTCTGACTGCTTTTACTAATGAGTCTACCGATTCAAAAGCACATAAGGGTTTCCCAGCTAAATCCTCTGGAGAAGATTCAGCTGAACCTTCACATTCGCCCTCTTCTTCCACCTCTGAATCAGAAGCCGGAGTCAGATCAGTAGATCTAGAGGAAGCACTAGATCTAGAAGAGGACTTCTTGGGCTTGCTATTAGCCTTAATTTCGTCCTGAATAATCCCCTTAATGTTCTTCATAAAGGATGGAGATTCTTCTTGCATCGCTTTAGTTAAACATAGGTTACATAAGGACTTTGAGTAATGAGACTGAAGGGGCTTCCTACACATCAAACATCCTTTCTTCTTTGATCTACGGGAAGATTCCCCCTAAGAAATAACGTATATATATATATATATATATATATATAAAGAAAAATTGATGGGGAAAATCCCCTCTTACCCGACCAGACAGCAGGAAGGGTAGCAGTCAAAGACAACCACCCGAAGCACTGCCGACACAATGAGCTGGCTGCTGTCTTCTCCCTTTGGCGCCCTTTTTGAATGGTCCTCATTCAGCCAACAGAGGTGACTCCGCCCCCGACCTCACGGTGGCCGCCCACCCCCATCGAGAGCAGGCCTCGGCCTTGCCGCCTCCCGGAATAGGCCCGATCTCCACTGCCGGCGCGCCAGGAAGCCGTCCTCGTCCCAGCCCTGTCGAAGGCAACAACGGGGGAGCTGAGCAGAGTGACCGGAAAGCTGGCCAGCAGTCTTTTTAAAGCGGCCTTCATCTAAAGGACTTAAGCCATCACGAATCCCCGGAAACATGGTAAGCTGACCGCCGGGGGAACCTCAGCCCTTAATATAAATACCTGGTGCTTGTAGCGGTGCTCCTGCACTGCCACCTCCTGCTCGCCAGACAGGAAACTAAACTGGGGAGGATGGGAAGTCCGGCCTACTTATGGAAATTTCCTGGTGACTGTTTCCTGTCTGACGAGAAGGAGGTGGACGCTCTCCATGGGTGCTGTCATGGGTGAAAAGGGAAAACATGATATTATAACTTTGCAAACATATCATTTGTTTAATGCCCCTATCAGTTATTTGCCCTTGTTTTCAGTTACTGTATATATGTATATAGAGCTGACAGATTCCTTTTAAAGCAGTACTTTGAGCGCATGATGGTCTTTGTTGACAATATGTTATCACTAAAGAACAGTAAGCCAATGAATATACTTAGCTGTAACAATGCAAAAAGTGGAGCCAGTTACAGTAGCAGCAAGTTACAGTCATCTTGTTTTAACACTGTCCTTACCAGCATTATGACTGATATGAGTTCATATAACTTATCAGAAGCAAAAGTAATGCTACACTTTTAGCCACTTCATTTAAAAGATTTATGAGTTTTTTTGTCTGCATTATGACTTCCATGTCTACAGAAACCTCCCGAATTTACCTCAGCTGGATCATGTGTCCATCATCGATCAGCTAACCTGTTTGATTAATAGAAAGAAAATATCTCTTCTTGGCTCTTTGCTGTGTTTTGTACAGCATGACTGCACTTGAGAATGATTATGCCATTAGGTTGTAGAAATGAGCCAGGACAAAGGCAGTACTTTACATAAGGAGATCTCCAACAATTAATTATCATGTTTTCTTATCTTAAATAATGATGATCAATGGTTGTAGAGTTCAGCCAGTCCGTCACAGTCCATAATGATTTATACAAATTGTTTCCTAAAAAATTCTTGATAATATACTTGTTGTAATATACCCTGGGTTTCTTCCTATGTATAATACGCTGTTCGAGGTTCTGGACACTAAAGCAATGATGCTATGGACATATGAAACTATTGATCTGTGCACATTAACCTTGCACTTGTGGGTTTGTTATTATAATACTGTATTGAGCTGTACTTAACAATGCTAAAAGTTAGCATGTTTAAATCTTCTCCCAACCCATGGCTTACAATTATGATATGGGCCAGGTGGGGGAGTATGGTGTGGGCTCAGTAGCTTAGCTATAGACAAAAGACCTTGCGGGCACCATTTAAAAATGAAATAAAGCTGAGTGCTAGCCCCTAGCTCAAACTACGAGACATAGAAACAAAACCAAAGGGGAGCTAAAAAACAACAGGCTGCACACCACAACATAGAAAAAAATACACATAGGAATTTTATTTAGCATAACTGCTGAATACAAACATTTAAAAACACTTAAAACCATACATAAAAAACAAGCATAGAACCTGGTGAGGTTCAATGTGCAACCACACCCCCTCCAACCAGAATAAGGCTATGTTCACATGGCGTAAGAGACCGGCCGTTCCGTGACCTGGCCGGGTCACAGAGCGGCAGGTCTCTAAAAAGATCGTCCCGGCCAATACTGCAGTACTGGCCAAATGATCTTTCACGCCACAGAGTTCAGAGCTCCCAGAACTCCCCACAGCACCCTATGAAGCTTGCAGCCACAGCCGCTCGCTTCATAGTGTGCACTGACATGGTTTTTTACGGCCACTATTCACTGAATAGCGGCCGCAGAAAACTGACATGTCAGTTCTTTGCGGCGCCACGAGGGATCCCGACGGGAGCCCATACGATGTGTATACGCTCCGGCCGGGATCCCATAGACATCCGGCCAACGTATTTTCTCGTATTAACTACGGCTGTTGTTGCAATCGGTATAAAACAGCCGTAGAATTACGAAAAATATGTTGTGCGAACATAGCCTAATGGCACTGAGAGCTGTCTATAGAGATGCCACCAAACAATGTGAAATAATGAATATCCTGTAATATGAAAGACATCAAATCAAGGAGATGAAAAAATATGCAAAAAATGAAGAAAATTGCTAAAACAGCAATAATAAAAAAAATCAACCACATGGTCATATACAGCTCCCAGGGGGTAAGTGAAACAAAGTCCCAGTAGCTGACCTTACACCATATCTGGTAGCTGTTGGCTCCTATCTGTAGCCAACACCCATCTGTAATGACCAACATTGGAGATCACTCTAATGCTGGTCAATTAAAGGAAAACTGACAGCACAGATGTATATACTTGTGCTGCCAGTTTCCAGATGCCAATCAAACGATCATCACATATATACCTTTAGTGATGCTGTGTAATCTAACATCTTCGGTAAAGATGTTCTTTATTTTGGGAAGACTCCAGAATGATTGACAGCTGGATCTAGAGGAGGCCGGAGAGCAGGGCATGTGCTGAAAGTGTCATAGACCCACCTCTGTGACACCGTTAGACTGAAATAAATGATGTTTTTACTGACGATTGCGGATCACACAGCATCGCTAAAGGCATAAATGCAACACTAGTGTAGTGTAGTGTAGTGTTCATATTCATATCCGTGCGATCAGTTTCTCTATAACTTTTTAAATGCCATGAGTAATAAGGACTGCTAGGTGACTGATCTGCTGGTACAGTTTGGCTGTGGAAGGCTGCACCAGCGGAGTGCTGATCTAATAAATGACCGTAATGCCTTTGTAGTAAACAGATTTATCTAAGCAATCAAGTGATTACTTATAATAGCCTCCTAAAAGAAGAAATGTACAAGTTTAGTATAGTACAAGGGTAGTTGAACAAATATTTGATCACTTAACATATGCAGTAAAATGTGTTTATTAAGCTACACTTACACTATGAACATGCATCACTTATTTAACACACCTTCATGCTCAGGCCATTTTAACACTATGTACTTCACTAGACATTATACCTAGGAACACTGCAAACTGTAAAGCAAGTTTAAACTAAAAAGACCTTAAAAAATTCAGTATTTTTACATTATATTTATTCAAAGTGAATTACATCATTTATGTTTCATTGGTTCTTTGGTCAATTTGGCTTCTCAATTTCTACTTATGATGATATGATGATATCACAGACATCTATGGGACCACTATCCTAAACTGTTCTGGATTGATGAGAGAGAATCCACCTACTTTAGTTTAATCTATGGAATCTATACAGTTCTTGTTGCGGTGACCACACTTGTCACGGTGGCCAGGAGTGGGACAATCTGTAACCACCCCTGGATACACTGACTCAGCACCACCACTTCTTAGGAGTTGTAGTCATTGCGGTAAGGTAAAGTAGTGAGTGTTGTACATTGTGCAGTATTGAAGACACACCCCAGTTCTTAAACAATTAAAGCTTTTATTGAAGAAACCCAGTAAACAGTACAACCTAAGTGGTTCTTGCAAAGTAGTGTGAGCAGTACAGTAGATGTGACCTGCTATCCAAGATCCTTTTGTATAAGGTTTATCTGTAACAGGCTTGAGAAGTGTATAAGTAGAACTTTCGTTTGATACAGGGTGGTTACTCGAGGGAAACGGTTTATATATACCCAAAGGCTCTCAACAAGAGGGACTCTGACCACTTTGGAAGTGGTGATAGAAAAGTACCTGCTTCCACAGTGTTGGACGTCAACCTGGGCTATCTTGTGGATACTGAGTGACACATGATCAGGGATGCAGGCCCCACACCGGAATGAGCTAGTTATCTGGGAGACCCTCTAGGAACATTAGTGGCTTGCAGCAGAGTCTCAGCTTGAATAGTGCACTTAGCTAACTGCTGGCTTGACTTAATTGTAGAAAATCCTCCTTCTTATGCCATCAATAGTCCTTCTGTGTGGATAAGTTGTCCCCATGTCTTTTACTCCCCTAAACGTATTCTAGGCAGCTCTGGAACTCTTATGGGAATCACCAGATAACTCACTCTCCAGAGTCTGACTAGTCTATACTCTCTCCTCCTCAGACGAGACAGTTCCACAGATTAACTAAAACTGAAACTTCTACTCTTAAATCGCCAGGAAGATCTAGGATTCGGGGTAACCTGCCTTGTTACAGGGTCTGGAGCCCCTGTATGTAAGAAGAGGGTGATGTGTGAGGTACCCTTGACAAGGATTGGATCTCAGCCATAACTAAGGAGCTTATGCTCTGAAATACATCAGCAATATACCTGGATATCCATGTTTTTTAATTCTGTTTTTGGAATAAAAAAACAACTTTTAATGCACCTGCTGGAGCTGGACATCTTTTTGCATGGGAGTTGACCCATTTACTACCGTGCTCCTCCGGAGGCATACTATCTCCACTACCAACAAGAATAAGCTGACTATTTTTTTTTGTTTGTTCTTCCATATTCCACCATCAGACTTGGATGAATATAAACAGCACTGGCATCATATGGGTTTGAATGCTTGCTATGGTGTTATTAGTTTAATCAAATAGATTAATGGGTCAGTAGTAGGGATGAGCGAACTTTTAAAAAGTTCGGTTTGGTTCGATCCGGCGAACTTTCGTGAAATTCGGATTCGTACGAATCAAACCTAAAACGAACTTTGCTATAACGACTGAATAATTGCAGCTACAATAGTGGGAGTCTGATAGGGTATAGTTTTGTTTAGTTGCAGTTGCTATTACAATGAAAAAAGTGGGAAAAATCAAAGTGCAAAAATAGTGAAAAAAAAGTGACAAACAGTGTGTACATTTTTTTTTGTGGCAAGTGCTAGGGAGATGGAGTATAAAATAAATAACATACTCTTACCTCTCCCACTCCAGCACTGGTGGCCGCATACCGCTGCTTTTGTCCCTCGGCCCCCGACCGCTTCCTGGTCTTAGAGAAGACGCAGGTTGTAATGTGTGAGGTCCGCTCAGATAGTCGGTGGCTGAGGCAAGATCCCACTACTGTGACTGACTGGCTGAATGGACTTCACACGTCATGACCCGGGTCCCCAGTCAGACCAGGACGTGGCCAGGAACCCAGGGAGCGGAGCGGCGGTTTGTGGCCACCAGGGCTGGAGCGGGGGAGGTAAGAGCATGTTATTTCTTTTATCCTCCGCAGCACTTGCTAAAAAATGGGTCTGGCCGGACTTCTCCTTTAAAAAAAATAGTTCATTTCGATATAAAGCCCATTGTTATTAAAATAAATAAATTAAAACCCATAAATAATTGGCTTTGTCACATATGTAACTATCTGTCCTATAAAATTATGTTATTTCTGTTCTTATACAGTCAACAAAATATTAAAAGGTAATTTTTTTCAATACTTCCCCAGGTTTAGTACTGTGTATTTTTTTTGGTAAACCAATCTCTTATGAATATGTTCCTCTCTGTACAATAAATGCATAGTTTATTGCTGTCAGCTGCTGACTATTCAATATCTTAATACAGTAGCTTCTACCATTGATTGCTGCTGTGCACTGGTTTCTGACGCCCAATATAGTAAATAGTTACAATATAAATAAAGTCTTTTTTCTGCAGTCCTGGACGTTAATGATACCGTCTCCATATACTGTACATGCCTGCATTTGGGCACCGGAATCTGTGATAAGTGAAATAATGTCTGCTCTATATTTATGGATTGTAAACAGGTTAAATTTCTCTTATATGCAGTCTCTTTTATATACTTCTGTTTTTAGTTTACTAGCAATGCAATAAATAAAAGGCTCCGTCATGTAAGGAACCTTTAACAGGTATTTTACTTACGGAAGAGTATTTTGACTTCCCGTTTTGATTTTTACAGTCTATATACTATTTTAGAGACTATTCAGGAATGCTTACATATATAGTATTTGTAGTTTATCTAAACTGGTCACATGAACTGCAATACAGTTGAAATGTAGTATGGTCGGTCATTGACTTTAAGGCTTTTTATTTTTTGTTATCTGCTATAAGGAGGCCAAGTAGACCATCAGCCCTGAATTGTGCAATGTTAGCTGTTCCCTTTCTACATAGCTTTAATTTATTTCCTCTAGCATATTCAATTAATTACAAATTCTGTCATATTTAATAGAACATTACAATGAGTCAGTAAAAAAAATAGCTTTTGGACATTTTTAAAGTTGTCAGAAAAATACCGGCAAAGTTTAGGAAATAACTAATAGGCAAATTAAGTTAGGAGGTAGAAATTGTACTGGGTGTTTCCTAATATTTAGACTGTTTTTCTCTCGATTGTCATTGGAGTAACAGCATATAGCTGCCTGCATAATGGCTGATAATCGTTTGCTATAATGGGTCATGTTAAAAAGCAACGATGTCAGCTGATCAACATCTTAAAGCGACTCCGTACCCACAATCTGACCCCCAGACCACTTGTACCTTCGGATAGCTGCTTTTAATCCAAGATCTGTCCTGGGGTCTGTTCGGCAGGGGATGCAGTTATTGTCATAAAAACAACTTTTAAACCTGCAGCGCTGTTGTCAGGATGGTATCTCTGCAAAGCATTATGCGCCCCTCTGCTCGTGCTGTTCGGTCGAGAAGGTAGTGATTTTCTTGTATCCTGTTTCTGTGTTTTGTTTTGCTGTGTGTGAACTCTGGTTTATTGCTCACCTGGGTTGGGAGACACACCCGACTTCACCTGCTGAGTTCTGTCTGGCCATGTCATGGTTAATCTGTGCTCTGGTTCTGCTGTGACTGACAGGTCATTCTGCCAGTGGATCTGTCTTGTTCTCAGGTGTCTGTGCTTGGAGATCAGGGGGATGGTCCAATTACGTTCTGGACCAGAATCCTGGCCTCCTATATAACAAACCTCAGTCTGTGCACTTATTGCTGGTTATTGACTTGTCTCTGCCCGCTTGTATCTTCTGTGTTTTTGCTATCCCTGATCTTTGCCTTATTCCTTGACCTCCCTTGCTTGCCGCCTGCCATTGACTATATTGCCTGGACTTTGACTACGTTTATAGGATTGTGATTTTGTACTTTTGCTGCCCGATTGTTGTGACCCGGACTGTTTACTATTCTTCATTGTGTTTTGTCTGTCTGTCTTGTATTTGTGTTCCACCTAGCTAGTGCAGGGACCACCGCCAAGTTGCTCGCCACCATCTTAGGGCAGATTGTGGCAAGTAGGTAGAGGACAGTGGGCGGGGCTGAGCTTAGGGCTCACTGTCTTGTCTTGTCCTGCTGTCCGGTTCCTGAAAGCTGTGTCTGACGGCCGGGGCTTACATTTTTTTATGCATTAGGCTGGCACACCCTCTCTGTCCTTCCTCCCCACCCTCCTCATCATTAGGAATGCTCCAGGCAGATTGCTTCCTATTCCCCACCTGTGTGCATAATGGACATAAACTGGATCAGAAATACACCTATAATGTCCCTTTGGTATTATGTAGTGAGATAGGCTGAGGGGTTGTGTTGCAGGGTGGTGTAGTGCAACCTTAAGGCTCACTATCTGAAACCTTCCTGTCATGGTGGGGTCCGAGGGTGTTGGGGCCCTTGTCTTCTTCAGCATACACACAGGGACATAAAATTTTTAATAAAAGTCTTCACACAATAGCGGTGAAAGTATATTAAGACTTTACTTGAAGGATAACTATGTACAATCCAATACAGGGGCATCTGATGACGGTAAACTGTTGGCTTGATCAGAATCCTTAGCTTCAGGGGGAGGGTTACCTTGGCTACTAAAGCTTAGACTTGGTGGATAAATAGGGTTTCCAGTAGACAGACCTGTTCCAGAGACTTTGCGGTTTTCCAGCCTTTATAAGGTACGTGTGAACACTCGCTATCATGTAGGGGGAAGACGCATGGACACACTGACTTGGAAGCCAGGAAGATGTGAACGGTGAATGGGAGACCCTCTATCACTTCACCAATCCAACAGCAGGCACTAATAAATACAGAGGATGTCCTGCTGAGACTTTGAAGACACGTATTAGTCCTTATGGCTGACTGGAAACAGGTTAGGAGGTTGAAGATGGAGTCTGACAGGATTAGTGAGGTGACGTAGGGAGGTTAGATGTGACTCTGGCAATGCCAGACTACCAAATGTCACTGACTAGACCGCACAGCCCTTCTGGGTAAAAGGTGGGCGGAGCTAACTTCCCCCTTTCTAATCACTAGAGTGTGATAGGTTGCAGGGGAGGAGCACTGATCAAGCTCAACACTTGTATTATTAGCAATTAATACATAACAACATATTAAATAAATACATAGCAGAAAACAATACCACTACAAGAGAGCTAAGGAAGAGCAGCAAATACATAGGCCCTAATACAGACTGTCTAAGGTTGCCAATAGCAACAATACATCTCCAGACGCCTGACAATAAATACCGTTCTGGGCCATTACACACCTGTGCGAAGCTCAAACAGCAGTAAATGTTCCTGGATCATTCCTAATGATGAGGAGGGTGGGGAGGAAGGACGGAGAGGTGGTGCCAGCCTAATGCATATTCAAATGTAGGCCCCGGCCGTTAGACACAGCTTTCAGGATTAAAAGTTGTTTTTAGGACAATAACTGCATCCCCTGCCGAACGGACCCCAGGACAGGTCTTGGATTAAAAGCAGCTATCCGAAGGTACAAGTGGTTTGGGGGGGACAGATTGTGGGTACAGAGTCGCTTTAAAACATTTTCTATTAAAACAACAACAATAGCGACGGTCTGTTGCACATTGCTCCATGTAATAGGATCGGTGGTCTGATGGTTTTCTATGGGCCACCCGGACAATCTAAAGATCATCCGGGCAGCCCTTTCCACTGCTCCCCCCGCTTCTCCCTGATCGATGTCTGCACATGTAATAGCACAGGCGGTGAGCGGGGAACAAGGAGCAAGCAAGAGCTCACCTCTTTAATATCGGCCAGTGTAATAGGACCCAAAGTCTGTGTTTAAACACTATAGATTCCAATAACCCTAAGGGCCCATTTACACTAAGGAAAACAGGTGGAAATTCCAAGCAAAACCCCTGCAAGTGGACTCCGTGGTGAATCATGCCTGCTATTTGCTTCAATGGGATGCCTCGCATGCCTCCACTCTCCGCGCCTGTCCACTCAAAGAATTGACATGTGCGGAGTCTGCAGGCAGGGGTTCTGCTCTTAATTTCCGCCTATTTTCTGTAGTGTGAACGGGCCCTGACTTGGCTTATTTGTTGCAGTGTCTTTTTTTTCAATGGTAGGGTAGAGCATCTCAAGCCAGACATTAAGATGGAGAAGGAATCTATCACAAATGGAACCAGTACACAGGCAACAATCAACAGTCTAAACAGAACACTGTTAAAGACTTCTAGTTCAACTCTAGGGTAAGGTCTCTTACTATCCATTTAGGCAGATTTAGAATTAGGTGAGTCTCAAACCGCAGGGTGGTAAATGTTAATAAATACATAGGGTTTGTCATACAGGCTTTCAGAGACACTGAATGGCAGATAAATAATTGCATTGCTGACTCTCTGTTGAAAAGAACAATCAGCTGTTTCATTAGACTACGACCGGCATCAAGTATTACTTAATAAAAATAAATAAATATATACTTTAGAAGTCAAGTCATTAAAAAATGTTAATGTTTTTATTTTATTTTTAACCAGTCTAATTAAGGGATGCAAAGTAGCATCTTGATTTATTGAATCACAGTTTTAAAGTAAAATAAATAAGGCCATTTTACTCTTTATAGCTTAGATTAAATCCTGTCAAGTTAATTAAAAAAGAACATAATGTCAATTACTGCAGTCTCCTGCTGGTGTAAAATTCTGTAGAGCATTGATGTACAGAGAGGGGGATGTAAGAAGCCACCAAAGAAAAAATGAGATTGCTGTCAGCACCATATGTAGGTAACTCATGGACAAGTGAAGACTCTAGCGTAAATTATTCCTAAATTCAAGGATTTTTTTTTTATTTCACAGCTGCCAAAATGGCCACAATGGCCAAAAAAACACGTTGCATGAACACATAGGGGGAGATTTATCAAACATGGTGTAAAGTGAAACTGGCTCAGTTGCCCCTAGCAACCAATCAGATTCCACCTTTCATTCCTCACAGACTCTTTGGAAAATGAAAGATGAAATTTGGTTGCTAGGGGTAACCGAGCCAGTTTCACTTTACACCATGTTTGATAAATCTCCCCTATAGTCTTTTTGACTTTCGTTGAAAAAATACTGATCAATATACTGATGTATTTTACTGTAGTACTTTCTTATATTTACAGTGTGTGAACATAACCTAATACCATGACAAGTAACAAATACCTAGCAACAAAAAGGCAAGGAAAACTGGATACCATGCGGCAACCTGATTGGATTTGTTCTAATATGCTTGAGTTCTTTGTTGTTGAAAAATCAAAATTGGACTGAATGATTTATCAACATATTGGTGATAGGTAACTATTTTTGAAAATCCTTTGATATACCAGTTGATGTATTAATGTTCATCTATTTGTTCAGTCTTTCTTCCAGCTAAGCTACAATTTAATACAATTAATGGAGCAGAATATCAGTTTTCTCAGTTTTCTCTTTAGTGACATAGATTAAACCTTCACCATTAAAGGGGTTTTCCGACTTAATAAAGAAACCACTAACTGCTCCCTGCTAGAGATGAGTGCAACTTGAGTATGCTCGAGTCCGATCATTTGAATACCAGTGGCTGATGAAGTTGAATGCAGCCCTAGAGCTTCCGGGAACACATGGACACAGTTTAGGGCTATGTTCACACACAGTAAAAGACCAGCCGTTCCGCGACCCCGGCCGGGTCACGGAACAGCCGGTCTCTGCCCGGATCATCGCGGCCGGTACTTAAGTACCGGCCGGATGATCTGTCCGGCCGCAGAGCTCTGATGCGGGGGCATCAGCGCGTGTCCGCATCAGAGCTTCCCCCTGCACACAATGAAGCGATTCATTGAATTGCGGCCGCAGAAAACTGACTTGTCAGTTATTTGCGGGGCTGCATGGGATCCCGGCCGGAGCATATACGGCGTGTATACGCTCTGGCCGGGATCCCATTGAAACTAAGGCATTGTACCACCCCGCAAAAACTACGGCCGTTTTTGCCATCGGCAACAACGGCTGTAGTTTTACGTAGTGCGAACATAGCCTATGGCTGTAAACATGTTTTTTTGGACTCCCTAGGGCTGCCTCATACTTCAACCACCGGTATTCAAATATTGTATGATCAGACCGCCTGCTGCAAAATAATAAACTACCATCTCCCAGCTCCCTCTGTTTACTTTCCCTGAAGATATGCCCACCTCTTCTAGTGACACCCTAGACCCAATGTAGCCAATCACATAGACTGTAGCTCTCTGATACCATGGGTGATAAAAGGCAAGGAAGGTAAGTGTGTGTGTACAGAAAGTAAGCACCGGGTAGATGAATGACACTTTCAGGCTATTTTCCCACTACGGGAATGTACCATCATTTAACGGCAAAATGCCGCCATCTATTCATAATGATGGCCAGAAATAATTATCGGGATCATTATGGCTTTTTTACCACTAAATAACAACACGTTCCTGTAGTGGGAACATTGCCTCAAAGTTAAAAATCCTCTCGAATTCTTGCACAACTACTATTATCAACTTAGACTAGACAGACTAAAAATATGATATACTATGTTCATAAAACATCTTTATAAAATGATAAATGTGGTGCTTCTTTAGACTGTCTTGTACGATTATTAGACAGTATTAATCAATCTGGGCCAAGGTGCTTTTGCCCACAACTGGTAGGGAACAGGGAAAAAAAAATCACAATCTGCCAAACTGGTCTGTTCTATGGCCTGATGTCTATGTGGTAAGGTGTACAGATTTAATGGGAATACTTGGTCTGCAAAGTTTGGAATCGTAACAAATAGTTATTGGGTCTTCCTCTATCATCAAAATGATGTGAATAAAAGATTAAACTACAGAAGATTTAGGGCAGAAAAGACCATCTAGTTTTCCAATTTAGTATTTCCTTTCTTATTATCTTAGGATAGATATATGTTTATCCCAGACAGGCAGGTTTACATTCAGATATTGCAGATTTACCTACCACATCTGCTGGAAATTTGTTCAAAGCATCAAGCGATTTTAAATATGGGGTGAAGCAGTCGGCTCGTCTTTTCTGTACATTGGATGCTTATGAAACTGGGAAATACAGTAGTCAGTACCCTTGTATCTGCCCTTACATGGGTTGAGGTGGTGCTACTGTGTTTTCATATGTAACCTATTTATCTTTTTTTATCTGCACATTTTATGTCAATGACTGAAAATTTTAATAGCACAAATGATAACAATCATCATGAAATGAGTTTATCCACTTTTGTAGAATTTGGTATTATCAGGAGTTATTACACTTCACAGAATGTATTATAATCCTTACATGAGGAGTAAGCGCATTTCTGATAATCTGCAGGAAGCAATTCTTGCTGCTTTATAGCATTTGAGGCTTTATCCGGCCCTTTACATTGCATTTCATATGGTAATGTCATAGTTAGAAATGGTGCCTTTTCTATTTATATATCTATGCAGGAGATGAACCCAACTTCATGAGAAAACATGATTTTGCCAAGCACTCACCACCTGCAGAGACAGCTGTTTTAGGCATAAATCTTTAAATCCTCATAACAGGAGCTAGGATTATTCAGCCATGCTGTCACTGGGTTACATTTACATCCTCAACTGGATGTGTTCTACCAAGAAGTGCAAATAGGAACTCTTTGGTGTTCGTATTGATGCAAGCTAGACGTCTTATGTTTCCTTGTTTATGAGTTCTTAGTAGATGCAACCTAAATCTGTTTGGATATCTGTTTCCCTATGTACAGTATAACAGTACATGAATGTGCAAACACAAGACTTCCAAAAATGAAACATACAGAAAAAGACTATTTGTAAAAGTTGTGCATATACAGTGATAGTAAGTTTACCTAAGTAATGTTGTACATGTCAGCTCACACAAGGCTTGGGGGCTTCAGTGAATAGTGGCCGCAGAAAAATGTTTTTTGTGGTGCCACTAGGGATCCTGGCTGAAGTGTATACTATGTGTATGTATCCAAAGTCTTTATTAGAACATGTTAAAAAATATTCTTAAAAACATCATTGTTCACAAGAAAAATAACCGATGTGTTTTAGACAGAACGTCCTTACTCATGGCTCCGTCCAAAAAACATTGGTTATTTTTCTTTTCCCCCCAACTAACCACAGACTATGCTCCCTTGTTGATATATTTTTTTTTATTAACCCCTAGACGTCCTAGGACGTACCGGTACACCTTGGGTGCCTGTCCCCAGATAACCCTGGGCGTACTGGTACGTCCTGTGCTATGAAGCTTCATATGAGGTGGGGGCCGGCTGCAGTGAGGCAGTCATTAACCCCTTAAACACCACATTTGCGGCGTTTAGATGTAAGCGACAGGGGCCGTCCCCTGTCACTTACCGATCTGGACCGCTGGAGGTCTCTTACCTCCGTCTGTGCAGTTCGATCAGCGCGTTGTTTAAGTCTGCCACAGGCGGGCTCAATCAGCATAACGCCTATAACACTGATCAATTCTATGCCTATGGCATAGCATTGTACAGTATATGCAATCTAATAATTGAATGTAAAAGTCCCCCAGGGGGACTTAAAATGTGTTAAAAAAAAAGTTAAAATGTTTTTAAAAATACCCCAAAGCCCCTCCCCCAATAAAAGTTAAAATCATCCCCCTTTCCCATTATTTAAATAAAACATATAAAATTCAATAAATAAACATATCATATAACGTAGCATGCGTAATTGTCCAATCTATTAAAATATAACAATCATCATCGCGAACAGCGTAAACGAAGAGGGAAAAAAGCACCAGGATTACCGATTTTTGTTACATTATATATATAAAAAATGTAATAAAAAGTGATCAAAACGTCTGATCTACACAAATATGGTATTAATAAAAAGTAGAGATCATGGCGCAAAAAAATGACACTCCATACAGCCCCGTCGGTGAAAAACTAAAACCGTTATAAGCGTTCTCAATAGGGCCATTTTATTGATAATTAGTTGCAAAAGAAAAAAGGATTTCATAAAAAAAAAAAATAAATAACATTAGAGAATATGTGTAAACCTGCATATGGTTGTGTTCGGACAAACCTATAGAATAATGATATCATGTCGCTTTTACCGTATAGTGTATAACGTAGACACAGGAACACCCCTAAAAGTTACCATATTGCATTTTTTTTACGATTACACCAATTTATATGTTACGGCAGAATAAAAGACGCCATTACAAAGTACAACTACTCCTGTAAAAAACAAGCCCTTACATGGCCTTGTAGATAGAAAAATGAAAGTGCTGGAGCTCTTAGAAGGGGAGGAGGGAAAAAAGAAAACACAAAACTGCAAATTGGCGCGGTCCACTTGGTCATTTTGGGTTTGGTCCTCAAGGAGTTAAAAACACTCCCCTCTTGAATGTTATCTAGATTATTAACTTTTTTTTAAAAGGTTTTGATCATATTCCCCCTTTGCCCTTCTTTCCTCCAGTCTATACAGATTAAAATCCTCAAGTCTTTTCTTTTTTTTTTTTTTTAAGGTTTATACAATGAACTAGCTTTGTTTGCGGAAACTGTACAGCTAAAAAGAACTATAGGACATTAAATTTTTTTTATTATAATATAATGTTATCGGTTGCTCAGAAGCATCTATTCAGTTTTCTTGTCTAATGCTACATTTACACAGAATGATTATCATGTGAATTTGCACGTTAACGATCAAATTCGAACGATAATCGTACGTGTAAACGCAGTGAACGATCGAACGACGAGCGAGAAATCGTTCATTTTGATCTTTGAACATGCTCTTAAATCGTCGTTCGCAAAAAATTCGCTGATCGTTCCGTGTAAACAGTTGTTCACTGATTTTACCTATGTGTGAGATAGGCTTAAGCGATCGCAAAACGAATTTTCTGTACGATATATCGTTCCATCTAAACGCTGAAAAAAAAAATCGTTAATGGTACGATCAGGCGAATTTTCGCTCCGTGTAAACGTAGCATAAGGGTCCATTTACACAGAAAGATCATCTAACAGATTATCTGCCAAAGATTTGAAGCCAAAGCCAGAAACAGACTATAAACAGAGATCAGATCATAAAGGAAAGCCTGAGATTTCTCCTCTTTTCAAATCCATTCCTGGCTTTGGCTTCAAATCTTTGGCAGATAATCTGTCAGATAATCTTTCTGTGTAAATGGACCCTTTTTATCCCACATTGCATGGACTTCATTCATTAAGCCCCCTTTTAAATAACACCCATCAACAGATAATGTGTTCCCGTATTAACCTTTAACAATACACATATCTTGTACACACTGTTAATTATTTATTGATTTTTACAACTACTGACTTGAGAAAAGCCAGATGTTCATTTATCATTTACCTTTGGCATTCAACAAATATTACCATAAAATATTCATAGATTTGTATTAGCCCTTATTAAATTAGATATCATGTGATCCGCTGCTTGAGTAAGCAGAGCTGTTTTTAATAATGTTCTTGATTAAAACAACTTGCCCTTGAAATTCCAGTTCTCAGTGGCTGGGACTGCTGTTGTATAAGGTATTGTCATTGCTGCAGGTAAAGAGATATCTTGCTAAAAACAAAGGTAGAAATTTACTCGGAATGGCATTTTATATGCTGGTCTAAGTTAAAACTAAGATGGAATACGCTGTGCAAAATTCAGAGGTGTATGTCTCTTAATACATTTACCACATCTTTGGCTCTATATGTGGGATCTGACTGAAACCTATCATTTTAAAAGATAAATGTTCAAAAATATTCCCTTCTCTTAGGCTATGTGATTTCTAAGATATTTGTGAATCACTTCTTTCACCAAAATGACTTCTTACTAGAGATGAGTGAACTTTTCAATAGCTAGGTTTGGCGAGTTTGGCGAACTTTAATGTAAAATTCAGGTTCCCACTGAAGCGAATTTTAACAAACTACACTAAAACAGCTAAACGCTTGCAGACATTTAGCTGTTTTACAGTGGTTTGTAAAGGACGCTCATCATACTTACCTTTCCTCGCAACCCTGATGTCCTTCTTCTCTGATGACAGCCTGCAGAGCCAATTAATGGCCATGTTAATGTCCTGTCCCAGTCAGCCTGTGATTG
This sequence comes from Dendropsophus ebraccatus, assembly GCF_027789765.1. Classification (NCBI taxonomy): domain Eukaryota; kingdom Metazoa; phylum Chordata; class Amphibia; order Anura; family Hylidae; genus Dendropsophus; species Dendropsophus ebraccatus. The sequence continues at coordinate 131,833,107 of NC_091456.1, forward strand.
GATGAACAGGCCTTTACTCCTAAAAAAAGAGTGACAGTCTGCTCAGCCAATCACAGGCTGACAGGGACAGGACAGCCCCTGTGACCAGTGATTGGCTGAATTGGCTGTCACTTTAGAGACAAGAGTTACAGCCTGCTCAGCCAATCACTGGCCATGGTGTTGTCCTGTCCCAGTCAGCCTGTGATATGATACCCAATATATATATATACCAGCTCATAGCTTCTGTATATTTCAACTAGAAGATATAAGAAAGTGTGTAATAGGTTTTACTAGGCAAAAAAGCTTCCTCTTGTACTTGCAAGGCTGTTTTCCCACCTCCCCCTCACTTCTTTTCAGTTCATTATAAAAAAAAAATAATAATAATAATAATAAAAATAGAGAAGCAGAGTAAGGCCAGGTTTACACTATGTAAAAGCAATGGCCGTATTTCAGAACAACGGCCGTAGTTGTGCAAACAACGGTCTTTATTTTACAAATGAAATGCAACTGTTGTTTTTACATAGTGTGAATCTAGCCTAAAGATGGGTTTGCATTGCCCATTATAGTCTATGTTAGGGTAAGGGCTGAGGGGATGAGTGAGCAGGAAGAGGAGACAAACAACCTGTGCAATGTGAGACTTTGTGGCAACAGAAAATGCTGGATTCATATGTTAGATTTCTCAGAGCTTCTGAAGGTTTGCTACAGTGAGGTAGGATCTCAGGATGTTGTTTTTAGTGACTCTATAGTGTATAGGAGGCAGCTTAGAGGCTAGTCCGCATCCACACTGCAGCTGAGCATAGGGAAAGCAGACAGAAAGACAGAGCTTGCAGGGTGGTAACAATGGAGGGGGTGTGGAGGGGGGGGGAATAGCTTAAACTCATGATGGAATGGGCAGAAATAGTCCTGCTCCTCATATACATAACCAGGACAATGCATTCTGAAAAGTCATCTAAAATGACAGGTACGCTTTACTAAAAAATGTTAACCGTATCCTAGGTCTGTGTGTTTGGACCATCACATTTACAAAGAGCCAGAAGAAGCTGCTGAGCACTTCACTCCCTAGCTCACTACATTGTCTATCTTGCTGCATGGTCTTTATAGATTTGGACAGTGGAGTGTGACTGCTACAGTGAGGCAGAAATCTTAGCTCTCTGGGGTGTGACGTACGTAGCCTAGTAATTTATTTAAAGTATGTCCTTTAAAATGCCGATACATTTTCCCCAATGTTTATAAAGTTAATGTGCCACTTTTTCTTGACAAATTAATGGCAAAAACTAAACCATGGGACCTGCACATTGGCACACCAGGGAATAACACTTAAAGTGTCACTATTGTTATAACATTTAAAATCTAAATCAACAGTAGATGTGAAATAAAGCGGTTCAAAGAAGCTAAATAAAATAATTAAATAAAGTTTAACAAAAAATAACAACCTGCAAGTAATTTTGTAGCCCCAAAAAGCTCATCATCATTGGATTTATTAAGTACTAGGCACTTAAAAGGTTCAAAAATCCTCACTCTTCCATAACATTTGCTTTCTAGCTAGACACTAATACTGTACTGATGTCAATGACAGGCATCTTAAAATATCATTTTTGCCTAAACTGCCTGTAGGGTCATACAGTAGTCTTGCAGTCTTGACTACCACCATGATAGCAGTAGTTGCCACCAGCATGATTCTAAGGAAAATGGATGTCAAGGCTAAATACAACATCTACAGTGACTGTCACAACAGCCAGTCACTTTAAGGTGAACCTACACTTTAATGTCATGGCCCTGTCTAATTTTGCTGAACTAATACAGTTCATACATAGAAGTACTGTCTTCCTCACAGTCTATTCACCTGAACAAGCTGTCTGCTAATATTTATTCTCTAGTACAGTGTGTGAATAAACATGTGCTAAGATTCATCTGGACAATGTTTTTTTGCTTGTGTATAGTTTGTTTGTAATATATTATGTATATGGTTCATCATTATGTATTAACATGCTGTGACTATATATCCTACATTTTTTATATTACAAATGGGCTTTCCTGTCCTGCAGTATACATAATGTATTTTGATAGAATGCAAACGACGACAGCAGGCTCGAAATTAGATGGTCATAAACTCTAAGACAAATGTTCTTTGTTCACTGGAGTAATGCATGCCCCCAACGACAGCATATATTATGTGTATATATGTATATCTAGAAAAGAACAGCAACCATGAACTAGATACTGTATGTATATGATTATCAGAAATGGCATGTTATTTGACATTTATTTAGCAAATGTAAAAAAAAATTGCATTCATAGGCTATGTTCACACAACGTATTTTCATGTCCGTTTAGAATTTTTAAAATGACGTCCGTTATTTCAAGGATTGGCCGCCCGTCAGTGCAGTAACAGCTGCTAGTACATTATTCTAGTTTAGGTTACTAATTGGACTTTGAGTGGCTTAATTGAAAAGTCCATTGAATTTAATAGTAAAAACTGAGAAAGGACAGTGAAAAAAAGAAAAACTGTGTGTGAACAACTAATAAAAAACGTCCGCTGATTGCAAAAGACATCCGAAAATAATTGTCGTGATCATTACTTTGACGTCCGCGGTGATAACGTCCGTTATTCAATACATTGTCTGCATTGGATGTCTGTCTTTTCATTGACTTCAATGCATTGCATTGCAGTCAAATCACGGCAAAAAGTCATTACTTTAAATTGCAAAAGCGTCTGCCTTTTTTCTATTTGACGTCCACGCAGATAACGTCCGTAGTTTCATACACTGTGTGCATTGGACATCCGTCATTCCATTGACTTCAAAGCATTGCAATAACGGACGTCTTTTTAAATAGAAAAAGTGGGCGCCTTTTCTCTCTTTTTTTGACATTGTGTGACCATAGTCATATACTGTTTTTTCAATAATATATACCTTTATTGGTATGTACTTACCTTACTGTTTTCCTGTGCTATCACTGTACACCAGCTGCCACGCAGTTGTGTGTTATATTTCTGTTTGACACAAGAAGGTGGGGACAAGAAGGCTCACAAGAAGTCAGGGATAAGAAAGTAATAGAGGTACTGTAGTATATAGTGTAGAGTAGGGAAAGAATGTGGTATGGGCTCTGTGGGAGACAGGGGACACAAAAGGTGGCAGGTGATTTTAGGGGTGTCATAATAAGGTCAGGGGAAAATGGTCAGAGACATTTTGAGGTCCAAACTGTTTTACTTTCAGTAATGGAACAGGCTCCATGATGTTATGGGACTGCTTCCTCAGCCTACAGTAGGTAAAGCCAAATGGATGGCTGCAGGTGATGCCCCCCGTTCCATTAGGCTTGCAGCATAACCCCATACAGCAGTACCATTAGCATTGCCCTGATGGAAGCCTTGGCTGTATAACTGCTTGTTCTTGTGCTAACTTTCACCTTATCTGCTTTTGTTTTATACCCAGCGGTGTTGTCACCTTACACTATTTATGTCCTAGCACCATTTCATCCCACTATTTAGTCTCTTACTTGCTCCGGCAGTTTGTGGATACTCTGTACGTTCAACCATTAAACTTCCAGCTGTAAAAGCTAGATATCTGTTTAAGACTTAAAAGGTAAAAATTTGGAGCACCTCAGTCAACAGATATGTACCTACAGGCAATTTTGAGGGATGGGCATCTTTATACATATGAAATCACACCTGACAATTGTGCATGTATATGTTAAGCACTCTCTTGCATTGAGGATCTGGCATGAGTTATCTTATTATATCAGCAGTACACCAGTATTAGGCTGTGTTCACACTGTTGTTCAGGTTCCATTGGCAGTTTTATTACTTTTTAACAATAATAAGAACAGCTTGGCATACATTGTTATTGTTGTTTGAATGATAGAACCTACATGGAGCGGGTCCGTCAGGTGCCTTGACACACATATACACATAGCATTGTAAATTATACAGTAGCTTATTCTCTTGAATAGCTGTATTTCACAATAAAAATAAATAAAATATTACTTCTAACTGCATATGGAAAGTACAAGGGAAATTGGAAGCAATGCAGAACATGTTGTTCCAGTCTGCTGTTAGTACAAAAGCACTTTTGCACTATTTTTTAAGAGCAGACAAACATTTTATAGGCATGTCTTAAATAGTGGTCTATGGGCAGTGTCAATGATACTAGAGATATGTGCTCCTGAAATAAAATGGGCCAGTCAGACAGTGAGGAGGCAGTTACATTTGCGTAGTCAGTCTGAATGATAGTGAACAAGAGTTTTTTACTGAATGCTTCATTCCACTTCAATGACTGACCATACAATGTTCACACATTTCAGACATATTTTCTGGATATTCCTTAGAAAACCTTTTTAAAGGGGTAAATGCAACATTCAATATGCAAATATATTAATTCCAGTTCTTTTATAGATATATTTGCTTTGGCATTTTAAAGTGTCACTGTCAACTTTCAAAATCTAACTCAACAGCAGATGTGATATAAAGCAAGTTTGCTATATACATTCATTGTTTTTGTTGTTATCATGCTGTAAAACAAAGCTGAACTTACCAGAAATCCAGGTCCAGTCTCCTGAAGACAGATTTTCTGACGTGTGCTGGTTAAAAAAAAAAACGGACTAAACACAGGAATTCCGGCCAGTACAGAGAGTAACAACTCAATGTGTCCATCAGTCACATGACTGCCTTCTCTCTGTGAGCGCTCCGATGGCCTGGAATACACTGGACTTCCTGTTTTTTGGCAGTCAGAAAAGAGGAAATGCTGTGTTTTCCATGATATAAAAAATGAATTTATATTGCAAACTTGCTTTATATCACATCTACTGTTGATTTAGATTTTGAAAGTTATAATGACAGTGACACTTTAAGCCACTGTGGTTTGCAATTATTCTTAAAGGGAAACTATCATATGTCCCTATAGGGAACAGGGTGCTGAAGATGAAGGTAAGTTTTGGGATATTAGCAGTTTATTTAATATTTAAATGAGGCATTTTGGTTCATTCAGGGTTGGGCTACCGCCCTCAGTGAACCAGTTTGCCCAAGCCGGGCGGCCCACCTTCCTAATTAATATGTGGGGGGTGCTCTGCAAATATTAGTTAGGAGGGTGGGCCAGTTGGGCAGATTGATACATTGAAGGAGGTAGCCCAACCCCAAGTGCACTGAATATGAAATAAACTGCTAACTTACCTTCATCCTCATCCTCATATCAGCAGCTTAGATGCATTTAACCTGCTGATAGTTTCCCTTTAATCCAACAACTGTCTAACTTATAAGAATTTGCTAATTGTTTTTATAGTCAAAAATAGAACAGTTAGTTAGAACTTTATAGTATAGTATATTCAGGGGCATAGCTAGGATTCATGGGGCCCCATGAATCCTTTATAGGCATGGGCCCCTGCCTCACATACTCACCTGGCCTGGCGCAGTCCCCTGGTGTTCTTTCATTCTCTCAGCATTAAAAACAGTGCCTAGGAAAATGTAAATAGATGGCAGGAAAATGTGCTGCGAAAAGGCAATGTCACTTATTAGTGTGGTTTAGCACTTAATCTCTCATTGAAGCCATTGGAAGATTTAGGTCTGCCCCCACCCCCATGCTATCTGTGGCCATGGTGCTGTGCTTCAGATGGGCATGTCTTGTGATGTCCTAGGGATAACCTGTTAATACCTTAATGTGTATTTAATGGGTATTAATGCAGCACTCCATAATTAGAACATTGATGGCTTATCATTATGTAGATAATGAAAACTTAATTTCAGGAGATCTGACCTCTAGGCATCTGACATTAAGCATAGCAAGCATTATTATTATATTGTAGTGGCTCATCTGGTACTGTCACTGTTTTTTTTTCTTAATTGAGCAGGGGTTGTGATCGCGAGCAGTTTTGTATTATACTCCAGACTATGGCTTATGCTTCCTCCAAACCAATATTTAGTCTTTTCCTCTTTTCTCTATTTAAAAAAAAAAGACCAAACACAGGGAGTCCCAGTCCTTTGTGCGCTCACGCAAGGATAGATACCTGGTCATCATGCAGGTTGTATCAACTGAGGGAAATAACTTTTGCTATTTATATTATCAACTATGCATGCCAACGAAGAGACAATGCTCTTTGTTATGCAACAATTCAGTCAGTATAATGCCACTGTACCGTTACAGAGGTTTTGGTGCTGGTGCTGTGTGACAGGAGAGCTGACCATACAATGCAAGTACCCCCAGGATTCTCTGCTTTCTGGAATTGCTGTCAATCAGTACCAAGCCATGTCTGTGAGCTCACAAAGGACTGGGTCTTCCTGTGTTTGGTCTCCTTTTTGAACAGAGAAAAGAGCAAATATCGGCATGGAGGGGGCATGGACCAGTTTGACAGGATGAGAGGATATTGCAAAACTACTTGCGATCTCAACCCCTATTTATTTCTAAAAAAAAAAAAAATTGCGACAGTGCCTCTTTAGGATTTACATGGGACTAATTAAAGGAGAAGTCCAGGGAATTTTTTTTATAAAGTATTGTATTGCCCTCCAAAAGTTATACAAATCCCAATGTGCACTAATTACAGGAAATGCTTTTTTCCCCCTTGCACTGCATCAATGTTTCACTTCCTGGATAAAATGGTGATGTCACGACCCGACTCCCAGAGCTGTGCGGGCTGTGGCTGCTGGAGAGGATGATGGCAGGGGGACACTGAGGGACACAGGGCACTGGAGGGACACTGCCATCATCCTCTCCAGCAGCCACAGCCCGCACAGCTTTGGGAGTCGGGTCCTGACATCACCATTTCATCCAGGAAGTGAAGCCTGATGCAGTAGTAAGTGCAGGGAAAAAAGCACTTTATAAGCATTTTCTGTAATAAGTGTATATTGGGGATTTGTATAACTTTGGGGGGGCAATACAATGCTTCACGCACAGCACCCTGCCTGGTTGAGTAGAGGCTCGGTTTTCTTAGCACTCGCCGCTAGTAACGGTCTATGCTTGTTTTTCCCCCCTTGTAAACTGCACTGGGTGTATATGTATATCTATTATACATTTATTTTTTGCATGGTGTTTTCCTCACTCAAACTAGGGAGTTTTGGGTTCTGTCTACATACCATTTTCGGCCTATATTGGTGCCAGTTAGAGATGAGCGAACCTCGAGCATGCTCGAGTCGATCCAAACCCGAGCATTCAGCATTTGATTAGCGGTGGCTGCTGAAGTTGGATAAAGCCCTAAGGCTGTGTGGAAAACATGGATATAGTCATTGGCTGTATCCATGTTTTCCAGACAACCTTAGAGCTTTATCCAAGTTCAGAAGCCCCAGCTAATCAAATACCAAACGTTCGGGTTCGGATCGACTCGAACCCGAACCCTGTTCGCTCATCTCTAGTGCCAGTGCATAATTACTTCTCTTGGTGATATATATTGGTTCCAGGACGAACATTGTATGTTGAAACCATTGAATGTTGAGACCAAAACTCTATGGTACTCTACTGGTAATTGAGAAATGAGAAAAAATAACAGATAACTAATATGGATAAAGCAAATCCTTACATACAACAGTCAAAAAGAGTGACTGGAAGCTGTAAATCACTTCCTTTGTAGACGACGGGAGTGCGTTCAGGGTCCTGTACAGGTCACATAGGGTCTCAGAAAAATAAAATAAAGCCGCCCTTACCTGCTGCCCAAAGGGGTAACTTATCCTGGCCCAGGTAAATAGCAGTACAGGACATGTAGTGTCACACTGTACTGCAGAGAGGGGATACTAGACACACACACAGCAGAAAAGGACATGTAGTGTCACACTGTACTGCAGAGAGGGGATACTAAACACACACAGCAGTACAGGACATATAATATCACACTGTACTGCAGAGAGGGGATACTAAACACACACAGCAATACAGGACATATAATATCACACTGTACTGCAGAGAGGGGATACTAGACACACACACACAGCAGTACAGGACATGTAGTATCACACTGTACTGCAGAGAGGGGATACTAGAAACACACAGCAGTACAGGACATGTAGTATCACACTGTACTGCAGAGAGGGGATACTAGACACACACACACAGCAGTACAGGACATGTAGTATCACACTGTACTGCAGAGAGGGGATACTAGAAACACACAGCAGTACAGGACATGTAGTATCACACTGTACTGCAGAGAGGGGATACTAGAAACACACAGCAGTACAGGACATGTAGTATCACACTGTACTGCAGAGAGGGGATACTAGACACACAGCAGTAAAGGACATGTAGTGTCACACTGTACTGCAGAGAGGAGATACCAGACACACACAGCAGTACAGGACATGTAGTATAACACTGTACTGTAGGGAGGGGATACTCGACAGCCAGTCACTGCATCCACTTCAGTAATACTGGGATTTTACCAGTAAAATGGCCACTTTCATTGATTGATCAGCTATTTTCTTTTTTACATGTGCTGCAGATCCTGACTGTCTGTAGCATATGTTGAGTCTGGTCTCAAGTTACGATGGTCCAAAAAGTAACATTGTATGTTGAAAATATTGTATCTTGACACCATTGTAAGTTGAGGGACCACTGTATATGTATATATATTGTCAGGATATATAGGACTAGCAAGACAAAGCACAGGTGCAGTCCTAATACTGGCAACTGCCCCGCTGTCCCTGCCTACTTGCCACAGTAGTCCTAGTGACAGCCGACAACTTATCGACGGTCCCTACCCTATACAGTGTGAACATGAAACAACAGACAAGACAAACCCAACACAATACAGAAAGGTCAGAGGTCCAAGTCAGCAACAGGAGAGCAGTGCAGTACAAAATGTAGTCCAGGAGAATGGTCAACTCCAAAAGCCAAAAGTCAGATAACCGAATACACAATGCAGGGAAGATTGCTAGGTCAAGAAACACTATGAAATAGGCTCTGTCGCAGGCAAGGGACATGACACAAGTAAGGATACTTATGGACCCTGGAGTTCCAGCCCCCAGGCGTGATTGGGCTCAGGCACCAGGTCCTGCCCAGATACCGACAGCTGAGTGGTGAGTCAGCTGTCATTCAACAATCAATAAACTCGTTACACCCATGTTGATCAGCCAGGGAGTGAAACTGGCCACTGCTACAACCAGGAATAGCAGAGCAGAGCAAAATGTGAGAAGCAGTCTGGCTGCTATGGATGCCGAGCTGAACTCGAGTCCTAACACACACACACACATGTATATATATATATATATATATATATATATAGTGGTACTTTGGTTTAGGAGTAACTTGGTTTAAGAGCAGTTTGGTTTAAGAGCTCACCGTTTTTCAAAATTCTGACTTGGTTTAAGAGCATTGTTTTGGTTTAAGAGCGCCTTGTATTGAGGGGGGAGCACGAGTTATGGAGGGACATGGTCTGCATAGCGGGGTCTGCAGCACTGTACTCTGACCCAGGAAGTCTCCCTCACCTACCAAATCATAGCACTTCAGGCTTGGGCTTGCATCAGGGGACAGGACTGTGGAGGTAATCTCTTCATAGCTGTAACCCCTCTCTCCTCAGACAGAGAGTGCTGCATGTATGTGCTTACATATGTCCTGCTCATTCCTTCATGCTCCCTGCAGTCTCTCTCAGCCCTTGTGTTTCCCATCCTCTCCAATACTGTCCAGTAACTAATAATATCACATATTCTGCTGTTTCTGAATGTTTCTTTCATCTGTTTTACATGTCGTTTAGAATAATAAATCATTATTTTAGGGGTGTGGAACCAATTGTCTGCATTTCTATGATTTCTTATGGGAAAATTTGCTTTGATTTAAGAGTGGATTTGGATTACAAGCACAGTGCCGGAACGAATTATGCTCGTAATCCAAGGCACCACTGTATATCATATACTACTCTGTAGTATGGCACAGTAATTAATATAGAATTTTTCTCAACACCTTGCTGCAATACCTTGTATTGCTGTTATTTAAATGAATTCTAAAATCATTGTGATCTCAGATTTCTATGGGAATTAGTGTACAGCAGAAAATGTGATTTTTTTTTTTTGTTTTTGTGTTTTATAATATCATTGCTGTTTTAACTACTTCTCATTTTCTATTTGGAGATATTTTGGTACCACATTTGTTGTGTAGTTCAAAGCAAACACATCATATTGAACGCCAGAATGAAGGCTGAGCAATGATTTAGTTCCTGTTGTATGGCTACAGGCTAATATAAATAATGCAAATAATTCTTTCCAGATGGCAAGTTTAGTTCATTCTGTTATACCAACATTAGAAATCTTTATAGAGTATGTGAAACAATGGGAATAATGCTAATATAACCTCTGCTGCATCTCTAACATCCAAAACCATTTGCATTTTTTCTTCTCTTGCAAGTATCAGCTAATTTAAGGAATAGTAATTTAACACATAATGACTAAAGCTCAGATAGAAAGTCTCCTGTACTTAATGTAATTAAAGGGGCTTTCCCATTTCACAAGGTGATGGCATATTGCTAGGATACACCATCACCAATTGATTAGTATGGGGTCCGAGCCCTGGGACACCCACTGCTCCTGAGAATGAAATGATTGCAGCTCGGATTTAGCTCTGTGGCTCATTCACAGGCCTTTCCCAGGGACATCAGTTAAATTATTACTTTATTGGATTTTTTTTCAGAGTCTCCAATGATTACCCCCAACAAATTTTGAATATGCAAAGAAGGGGTCCAAGGAGCCTCAGTTGTAAGTGAGGGGCAAGGGGTGCCTCCAAGTGGGGAGTAATATAAAAATGAACAGCGCTCCATAATGTAGAAATCTGGCAGAAGGGCATCAGGAAAAAGAGAAAATGGAGATTCTCACCTGATGGTGTTGTGCAAATACAAGGCACAACACTCGACCACAGCAGGTATATGAACCGCAGCCACTCTCAGGCAACCACAATGGGATAGTAACAGCAACAGAATCCTCCACTCCACAACTGGGTCCAACAGGTGCAGGTCCAGGTAAAAAAGCAGGGCAAAGTAAAGTACTAAAAATAGATTAAAAAACAACACAACGGGTTTCAGGATCGTACCGAATCCCTTTCTCAAGTGCCAGAAAAGGATCAGTACGATCCTGAAACGCGTTGTGTAATTTTTTAATAAATTTTTAGTACTTTATTTTACCCTGCTTTTTTACCTGGACCTGCGCCCATTGGACCTAGTTGTGGAGTGGAGGATTCTGTTGCTGTTCCCAGTGGGGGGAACACCAAACTGCCCTGATATTTAGCCCCTTGAGTCCCCACTTTGTTACAAGCATTGAGACCTAAATAGTGAAACATCAAATGGCCCCTTTAAGGCAAAGTCTAACTCTGTTGCAAGTGTAATGACATAAGACAAGGGCTACCAAGGCTAGGCATCCATCCACAGACAGCTGTTTCAAGGTATTTGCCCCTCATCAGTGTGGAGCAGGATTCTGGCTACCAGGGGTAATGAAAAATAGACCAACAAAACACAACAATCAGTGAACTCAGGGAGAACAGTGAAAAATTCCAATGGTGTACTTATTTAAGAGTCTCCATGACATAACAACATAACCCTTGTCTTGTGTCATTACACTCCCAACAGAGTTAGACTTTGACTTACAGGGGCCAATCTGTTTCCCTATATATGTCCCAACAGCAAGCATTGGGACATAAGGGGCTACGTATCAGGGCCGACTTAAGGGGCTACATATCAGGGTAGTTTGGTGTTCTTCCCACTGGGAGGCACCCCTTGGCAACAGGCTTCCTTTTCTGTAGGAAGGGATATCTGGCTATTCCCGTGTTTTGAGACTCGCAACTGAGGCTCCATGGACCCCTTCTTTGCATATTCAAATTTTGTAGGGGCAATCAGTGGAGACTTTAAAATTAGTACTCCATTGGATTTTTTTCGCTGATCTCCCTGAGCTCAATGATTGTTGTGTTTTGTTGGTCTATTTTTCATTGCCCCTGGTAGCCAGAATCTTGCTCCACACTGATGAAGGGCAAATACCCTGAAACAGCTGTCTGTGGATGGAAGCCTAGCCTTGGTAACCCTTGTCTTATATCGTTACACTTGTAACAGAGTTAGACTTTGACTTAAAAGGGCCACCCTGGTTTTTCCCTATTTATGTCCCAATGCCCCCAACAGAGTGGGGACTTCAGGGGGTATGTATCTTTGTGTGTGTGTATATATAATATATATATATATAATATATATTAGTACCTTGGTTTGAGAGTAACTTGGTTTAAGAACATTTTGGTTTAAGAGCTCATAGATTTTCAAAATTGTGACTTGGTTTAAGAGCATTACTTTGGTTTGGGAGCTCCCTGTACTGGGTAGGAGCGTGAGTGGAGGAGGGGCATGGCCTGCATAGCGGGGTCTACAGCACTGTACTCTGACCCAGGAAGTCTCCCTCACCTTCCAAATCATAGCAGATCCACTTCAGGCTGGGGCTTACATCAGGGGACAGGACTGTGGAGGTAATCTCTTCATAGCTGTAACCACTCTCTCCCGGACAGAGAGTGCTGCATGTATGTGCCTATATCTGCCCTGCTCATTCCTTCATGCTCCCTGCAGTCTGTCTCAGCCCTTGTGTTTCCCATCCTCTCCATTACTGTACAGTAACTTATAATATCACATATTCTGCTGTTTCTGAATGTTTTATTCAGAATAATAAATGATTATTTTTGGGGTGTGGAACCAAATGTCTGCATTTCAATAATTTCTTATGGAAAAAATTTTTTTGTTTAAGAGTGGATTTGGATTACAAGCACGGCCCCGAAACGAATTATGCTCGTAATCCAAGTCACCACTGTATATATATATATATATATATATATATATATTGTTAAAGGGATTATTCCAACATGACAACTTATTATCTTACTGCAGGATAGTTGATAAGTGTCTGATTCCTAGGGCTATGAAGCCCAAATAAGCTCCCATCAATTGATTATATGTGCTACAACTTCATCCCACTGTATGAATCAGCCAAAGATAGCAAGTTGCTATGAATGGTGTGGATCCCAGCAGTCAGGCCCATTATCACTCACATATCACCTATCTTGTGGATAGGTGATAAGTTGTCCTCCTGGGTTAACCACTTTAAGGGGGGGCTCCCTGATACATGGGCAAAGTCATGGTCTTGTCATGGTTATCACGAACTTCCCTCAGCTTTGTCACAGCTAGTCCCAGTACTTTCTCCCCCTGTTCTAGTGGCTTTCAAGCACTTATGTGTTGGACAGCTGTCTTTTTTAACATTGCATACAAAACACAGCAATCACTGAGCTCAGGGAAATCAGTCAAAAAATAAAAATTCCAATGACGTGCTCATTGATACATTGCCCCCATAAATGTAAATATGCAAAAAAGGGGTCAGTGGAGCCTCAGTTGCAAGTCTCAAAACACGGTAATAGCCAGATATCCTTCCAGGGAAGGAAACCTGTTTGCCAAGGGTTGCCTCCCAGTGGGGAAATCACTAAACCACCATGATATTTAGCCCATTAAGTCCCACTTACTGGCTGTTCAGCAGCAGTTATTGCTTGTCAGTTGTACTATCATTACCAGTGGGGCCGCTAGGCATAAGGCCCCGAATGAACTCAGCCTAGCCCCGAAAGTTTTCCCCCCGGCACCCACGGCTCGTCAGCGCTGAAAAAACAGCAGCAGCAGCCGCCTCTAATAGTGATCCCTGGCCTGCTCCCATTGCCTGCCCCCAGGTACCGCTGCAGCGCACGCATCCAATGAACAAGTGCCAGTGCCAGATTGCATGCGTGCGCCGCAGCCGGCCGCAGTGGCACCCAGCTCCGGCCCAGCCTCTCTCCTGCCCCTGGAGTCCGGACGATTATCTTCTTCACCCTGGCATCCTAGACCAGTATGACCTGGACTGCTGCATGTGGACCGCTAAGCAAGCGGTGTGGGCGACAGCTGATGGTCTTCCAAGTGACGTGTGTGACCGGCCCCACTCCCCCGGGTTCCCTCCTCACTGCTCCAGCGCTGCTGTAGGCATTGTTATAGTGGGCACTGAGGGGTCGGAGTCTTCCCCTGACCATGGGTCTTTCCTCATTTCCCCAACCTGTAGTGCCTGGTAGTGGTTTGTGTGTGTGGGAGTGGGGGGGGGGGGATTAAGGTGAGGTTGTGTGTGTGTGTGTGTGTGAAGGGGGGGTCAGGAAGAGTAGTATGGGAGGATCAGAGGGGTAGTGTGTGTGTGGAGAGTGTCTGGTGTGAGGGGTCAGGTGGGGTAGTGTTTGTGTGTGTAGGGAGGGAGTGTCAGGTGGGGTAGTGTGGAGGGGTCAAGTGGGGTAGTGTGTGTGGGGGGTCAGGTGGGGTAGTGTGTGTGTGTGGGGGGGGTCAGGTGGGGTAGTTTGTGTGTTTGGGGTGGTCAGGTGGGGTAGTGTGTGTGGGGGGTCAGGTGGGGTAATGCGTGTGTGGGGGTAAGCTGGGGTAATGTGTGTGTGGGTCAGGTGGGGTAGTTTGTGTGTGGGGGGGTCAGGTGGGGTAGTTTGTGTGTGTGGGGGGTCAGCTGGGGTAGTGTGTGTGTGTGTGGGGGGGTCAGGTGGGGTAGTGTGTGTGGGGGGGGGTCAACTGGCGTAGTGTGTGTTTGCGGGGGTCAGGTAGGGTAGTTTGTGCGTGGGGGGTCAGCTTAATTGCAGGCAGAGGGGGGAACTTTATTACTATGGTGGGTACAGCAGGCACATTATTACTATATAGAGGGCACAGTGGGGGTATTATTACTATATGGGGTTACAGAAGGGGGCGTTATTATTATGTGGAGGCACAGCAAGGGGCATTATTACTATATGGAGGGCACAACAGGAGACATTATTACTATATGGAGGCACAGCAGGGGACATTATTACTATATGTGGGCACAGCGGGGAGCATTATTACTATATGGAGGCACAGCAGGGAGCATTTTTACTATATAGAGGCACAGCAGGGTCATTATTACTATATGGAAACACAGCAGGGAGCATTATTACTATATGAAGGCACAGCAGGAAGAATTACTACTATATGGGGGCACAGCAAGGGGCATTTTTACTATATGGAGGCACAGGAGGGGACATTATTACTATAAGGGAGCACAGCAGGGGACATTATTACCATATGCGGGCACAGCAGGAGACATTTTTACTATATGGGGACACAGCAGAGGGCATTATTACTATATCGGGCACAGCAGGAGGCATTATATAAATTTTTGTCGGCACAACAAGAGACATTGAGGGAGATTTATCAAACATGGTGTAAAGTGAAACTGGCTCAGTTACCCTTAGCAACCAATCAGATTCCACCTTTCATTTTCCAAAGAGTCTGTGAGGAAACGCCATGTTTGATAAATCTCCCCCATTATTACTATATGGGAGCACAGCGGGGGACATTATTACTATATGGGGGAATAGCAGGGGGCATTATTACTATATGGGAGTACGACGGGATCCCACATACAGGGGGCATCCCACTTACCTACTCAATTAAATGCCCATGACACCAAACAGTGGAGTTTATACTGTATGGGAGCTTATAGGAGTGGAAAAAGGAAGGAAGTTGGTGGAAAAGTGCGGAGCCTAATATGTTTGTCTGGCAGGTTCTGAAGAGATGAATTGTAGCTGGAAGAAATCATGGTGGAGGAAAAGGGAAAGAGAACATCTCAGATCAAAGAAGATGTCACCTATGAGTCACTGAATGAGGCTTTTGCATTTTGTATAACGTTTCTGATAGGAGTTCCCCAGAGGCCGTGTGTACAGAGGGAGCTGTGAGGGAGCTGCCTGAGTCACTCTCGCAGTGGTGGGCACCACTGGGGTGTACCATGACCGATGAGCCTAACAGGAGACCAGGGCAGGTGGCTGCTTGTGTCTGCTTAGCCGCAGTTATTAAAAGTGGCAGCTAAAGAGCTAGAGTAGTCATTGGGGTTACTAGCTTTTGCATTGGGCTTCTTCGCTAACCGCTTATGACGAAACTCAGAGAGCCCGTGCCCCAGATGTTTTAGGACCCTAGCAATGCCCCTCATCCTTACTGTCAATCAGGTGGACATCTTTCAGTGGGTAGCACCTGTAGCACTTTTTTCGGCTTGCAGGTGATATTGTGTAGATGTCTCATAACCTGGCCACACAGCAGTCCCCACTACAATTCCTTTCTGTTTTCTCTGTTGGGATTTGAGATTTCTTATATTCCTATGCTCACCAATTTACTGCTTGTGCTGCTGAATAGTGCACTTGTAGCGGATCAGCAGCATAATGTTGACTGCAGCCTTCGCTTGATCATTGTGGCCAGGGTGATTGTCATGCTATGTCTTCTGATGGGGACTCCCTCTTTTTCTGTACTGTATCTTTAGCAGATTTAATGGTTTACATACTGGAGGAACTAAGAACACCATATCCTCCAATATTCTGTCCTGACCCCTGCAACCTCTAAGTTTGTAATGCAGACTGCATTTTCATATCTCTCATCTTTTTCACTGTGGCAGAACTGGAATGCCCGCCTACCTAGCTTGCATGATGGCGCATGACTGGTTCTTCAGCAAGTAATGCATAGCTCACATAGTCTAAAAGCTGGCACTTTCTCTAAGTTCTATAGCCAATAGCACATGAGCCAATACTTTACCCCTCTTGTGTAGTTTCAAGCTATTTTAAAATACATTAAACTCCATTCTAAATGTTTATTTTCTTATTTAATTTTCTGTATCAGAGAAGAAAATTATAGACAATTTACATATATTTACGTTTATTTTACTATATAAATTAAAATTATTATGTCACATCCAAAAAAATGTTAGCAAGAGAGATAGATTATATATAAAGAACCAGAAAGCATAGTATTTAAGTTACTCATATGAGCCAAAAGAAAGAGAAGAGATTGGGCCAAGAGCCAGAACTGATGCAGGGCTTGATGGAGTAAAAGCTTTTGGTATTGATTTCTGTGAGAAGATGGGTTTGAGTCTTGTGCTGCACAATAAGGATCCTCCCTAGAAGCAAACTGTCTAACTCTGTAGTTGTGTATGGAAAATGATCCAGACCCTGGTTTGTAGACAAATAAACTATAACAATGCATAACATTTAAAATAAAAGCAATAAATGTTAAATATACAGACTATGGCTATGTTCACACTATGTATCTGTGCGTGGTATTGCGGGCTGTAAATCATCAGCCGTATTTTTCCGGTTCATGCGTACGCTGGAAAGTATACGATATACGGCTGCACAGTGCACACTATGTATGAGCCTACGGCCCGATCGTAAACGGACCCGTAAAAAATGAACAAGACCATTGTTTGGGGCTGGAACTGTGCAAATTCACGGCCGTGGATTGACAGGCGGTCCGTACGGAGTACTTCATAAATAGCCGGCAATAATGCCGAATGCCGATGCCTCTAATAGTTAATATATTAAATTAATAAAACACATTTTCTTTGTAATAAAGTCCCTTTATTCAATAATTTAATTCTAACGAATCCGTCATTGTGCAATTAAATATACTGTTAAAATAAATATATATATATATATATATATATATATATAAATAAATGTATATTTATTTATATATATATTTATTTTTTGACAGTATATTTAATTGCACAATGATGGATTCGTTAGAATTAAATTATTGAACAACGAAACTGATTCTATTACAACAAAAATGTGTTTTATTAATTAAATATGAATTAGTACAGGAAGCTCCATTAAGCTGTTAATTCATATTCCCGATAAATAGAGCAAACTGTACTAATCAACACTTTAGAAGAAACATTTGATGTTTTAATTAAAGTAATTATGTTATCACAATAGCATTATTAGAAGAAACATTTTGAATTATATGTTCGCTCAGCTGATTGGCTGATCGGCTGAGCGCACATATAAAGAGCCGGTCCGCAGTACAGTGACTTCATTGTGCTGCGGACCAGCGAAGAGGACACATCGGGGTGAGTATAAAGCTCTCCCCACCCCCTCCCCAGCACTGCACCCATCCCAGTAAGGAAGGGGGGTCACCTAACCCTTTCCTTGCTGGTATGGGTGCAGTCTGACATCAGTCTGGCCCCCAAGGGGTTAAGGGGGATGCAATACATGCTCCCTTAACCCCTTGGGTGCCAGACTGTAAGCAGCGATCTGTAAAGATGCTGCATACTGTAAGGAGCACAACACCGCTCACAGTGATGGGTGTTGTGCTCCTGTTTGTGTGTGTTTTTTTGTGTGTTTCTCCCTTTTTGTTTTTCAGATATCGGTATCCTGTGGATTACGTCGGATTCGGTGGAATACGTCGATGACCAGCGGTTGTTTGGTGTTTTTTTTTAATAAAATGGTCAATGAGGGGTGTTGGGGTGTTTTTATTTGAATAAAAAATTTTTTCACTTGTGTGTTGTCTTTATTTCTTTACTTTATAGACTTAGTAGTGGAAGCCGTCTAATAGACGGAATCCATTATTAAGTTGGGGCCCAATGTTAGCCGGTATAAAATGGCTAACACTAACCCCCCATTATTACCCCAGTACCCAATGCCACCAGGGGTACTGGGAAGAGCCGGGTGCCAGTGGTCCCGGAGCGTCAAAATTGGCGCTCTGGACTGGGGCGGCAGCAGGCTGGTAATATTTAGGCTGGGGAAGGCCTAAACCAATGGCTCTTCCCACCCTGGTGTTACCAGGCTGCTGTCACTTGGTTTTTATTTATATTTATTATTTATTATATTTATTTATTTAAAAAAAAAACGCATAGGGTCCCCCCTATTTTTATAACCAGCCGGGTTAAAAACCAAGCGACAGCAGCCTGGTAACACCAGGGTGGGAAGAGCCATTGGTTTAGGCCCTCCCCAGCCTAAATATTACCAGCCTGCTGCTGCCCCAGTCCAGGAGCGCCAATTTTGATGCTCCGGGACCACTGGCACCCGGCTCTTCCCAGTACCCCTGGTGGCATTGGGTACTGGGGTAATAATGGGGGGTTAGTGTTAGCCATTTTATACCGGCTAACACTAGGCCCCGACTTAGTAATCAATTCCGTCTATTAAACAGCTTCCACTACTAAGTCTATAAAGTAAAGAAATAAAGACAAGACACAAGTAGACATTTTTTTTTATTCAAATAAAAACACCCCCACACCCCTCAATGACCATTTTATAAAAAAAAAAAAACAACCGCTGGTCATCGGCGTAGTCCATGGAATCCGACGTAATCCACAGGATACCGATATCTGAAAAACAAAAAGGGAGAAACACACAAAAAACACACAAACAGGAGCACAACACCCATCATTGTGAGCGGTGTTGTGCACCTTACAGTATGCAAGGAATCCTGACCAGAGTGTATCTGGCTGGGATTCTATAGAAGTCAACGCAATGTATTTATTCAATTAATAATTGCCGGTGTTGCAAGCTGAAACGGCTGTTATTAATTGAATAAATACATCGTGTCCTATCCTAAAAGTGCATTTCAGCATTATCAAAAGCATTATAAAAGCAGGGATTAAAGAAACAGAAATAACTGAATTTATGGTTTATTAGATCATAAGGAAAGCTCTTCTAGTGGGATATTGCAAAAGAGGGAACCAAATATCAGTATCAAATAAGATATGCTTGGGTTGAACAAGGAAGAAGTCCAGAAGTCCATTTTATGACAGTCCAAGTCATAAATATGTTGTTGGTGCAATATACACTGTACAATGTGTTATAAACTGATTGAGTTCCTCTCATTGGTGTAGACCAATGACATATGCTAATGGATACAGTGTGTTAAGGAAAAATTCTAAGAAAAACATCATAACATTTTACAATAAACCTGGGCCCAGTTTGCATTTCACAGCTTATTTATCTGTTATATGTTAGGGCGCTCCTAAGCAATAAACATAATAAATTACAAGCTACATATATTAAGGATTAATGCACCTATAGTATGGCTGAAAACATCACATAGCACATCACACGAGACTTTAAATAAAACATGTCAATAGCTTCAAGGGAGACATCAGTAGATGTCAGAAATAGGAATTCTTCTCTTGTTGAAATGCAGCAGCTGTTTCACAGTATCTGTAAAAATGATCATGAAATGTGAGCTAGCATCGAAATTAACAAGGGCTAGGAAACAAAATAGCCAGAAAAGAACAGCTGTGCCTGAGTGCATGAAGTCAGAAACAGATTCAAAGACTCTTTGACAATCAAGAGTTAGCACGCAAAACCACCATTGTCTTATACAGTTACGTAACCATACCAAGTCTGCAGTTATCCCAATTGTCCCAACTGAGAAGTGTCTACCAGTCATGATGCAGAAATCATCAATATGGTGGTCAAAGTAGAAAAGCTTGCATGGATCAACTCAAAATGCAACTAGAATAATATTATCACGGAGCAGGTGTCTTACACCCCAGTCATAGCTAATCTGCTATGGAGTAAGGTTCTCCAAATTCATGCCTCTCAATAAGTAAAGGGGTACTCTGGGTGGGAGGGGTTGGATGAAGGACACAACATCCTCTTATCTCCCTGGTTCCAGAGCTGGGTCCCGCATTGAGCGGTTCTGGTCTCTGATCCCCGGCCGCTTTCTGGTCAATGACTCGGTTAGAGACGGGATGTTTCGAACCCATTCAGTGGCAGAAGCAGGACTCCACTGAAACGTCAATTCTCAAGCTGCGTCATAGACCAGGAAGTGGCCGGGGACCAGAGCAGCTCAATGTGGGACCCAGCGCTGGAACTGGGGGGGAGGTAAGTGGACTTTGTTGCTTTCATCCACCCCCTCCCTGCCCATACCAATTTAAAGGGAAACTGACAGCGAAGATATTCAAATATCTGTGCTGCCAGTTTCAAGTTGCCTATCACACAAACAAAAGCATAATTACCTTTAGTCTCCTCCAGAATGATTGACGGCTAGCTTACATTTAAATCCTGCACATTAGGTAAAGATGAGCTAACTCAACTGTTCTTGAGTATGCGGGGACTGGCCTACACACAGAGCTGGAGAGCAAGGTGGGCGCACAGTGTCACAGGTCTACCTCTGACACTGTCAGCCCAAAACAAAGATTTTTTTCTTTCTTTTACTGGCTATTCATGCCCTGAACACTGAAATCTATGGCAGCTAGGAGCTGGAGTAGATTTTACCTATAACAGTTTTCTAGCACGAGTTGTGGCAAATTTATATAGGTGTGGAGGCTTTATCCCCATTACACTAAGCCCCTGTTTATGCCCCATGCCAATGGGGCATAAACAGGTAAAAAATGGAAAAAGACATGTGGCAAAAAAGTGACCTGTTAGAATATGTTTAAAGGTTTTTTCAAACTGCACCATGGAATTACTAACTAACCAGAACTGTGTTGTGGATTTTTCCTTTCCAAAGGAAATGTGCTGTAAATCATCATTGTGCTTATTTTTCACTGGATCTGTATGAATAACGTGAGGTCTACACTGCAGTTTTTTAAAGATCCTCACAGAATTCCAAATTGCAACAGGTTCAGTCTGTTAACAGGTGTAATATGCAAATCAACAGTGCAAGCAATTAGAATCACAAAACTATCAAGTTTTAAAGTGTCACTGTCGTTATAACTTTCAAAATCTGTGATGTGAGATAAAGCAAGATGTGAGATAAAGCAAGTTTGCAATTTACATTTATTATTTATTTTTTATTATCATAGAGAACACGGCACTTCCTGTTTTCTGACTTCTCAAAAAAACAGGAAACAGTCAGAAAACACGAAGTCCTGTGTATTACAGGCCATCTGAGCACTCACAGAGAGAAGGCAGTCATGTGACTGATAGACATATTGAGTCGTGACTCTCTGTACTGGCCGGAATTCCGGTGTTTAATGTCTTTTTTTCAACCAGCACAAGTCAGAAAATCCGCCTTCAGGAGACTGGACCTGGATTTCTGGTAAGTTCAGCTTTGTTTTACAGCATGATAACAAAAAAAATAAATAATTAATGTAAATTGTAAACTTGCTTTATATCACATCTACTGTTGATTTTGAAAGTTATAACAACGGGTACACTTTAATACATTTTCCCTTGTACAGGGTTCCCTGGTAGAATTGGAATAATATGCAAAACATAGACCTATGTTTCTTATTTACAGAACTCCGCTCACTATAGAAAAAAATATATTTCTAATGTGTATATAACTCCATTTAAAAGAAAAAAAAAATAATTTCTGTAAATTTATTGCATATTTATTTGCTAACCTTTTAAAGCGTACCTGTCATTTAAATGTCACTTTGCAGAAATAGTATTAATAGTACAAGCGATTTTAAGAACCTCTGTATAAGGTTTCATTAAGCAAAAGAGTTTTCTCTGGTACTTTTTTGAGCACAGAAAGAGGCCTAATAAAACCTTACACAGAGTTTCTTACAATCACTTGATTGCAAATACTACTATTGATTTCTGAAAAAATATTTTAAATGACAGTTACACTTTAAGCGTACGGATTCATATACACTTTTTGGCCATGTTCCTACTTTGTATGACACTAGCCGGGTCACGAAACAGCCGTTGTCAGTGAAGATCATCCAGTACTGGCCGGATGA
Organism: Dendropsophus ebraccatus; assembly: GCF_027789765.1. Taxonomy (NCBI): domain Eukaryota; kingdom Metazoa; phylum Chordata; class Amphibia; order Anura; family Hylidae; genus Dendropsophus; species Dendropsophus ebraccatus. Next base: position 131,855,485 of record NC_091456.1, read on the forward strand.
TCTTTACTGCCGCTGCCGGACGCACACTCCAATGTGTGAACTGACAGGGTTTTCTGCGGCTGCTATTCAGTGAATACTGACATGTCAGATTCTTGCGGCGCCGCTAGGGTTTCCGGCTGGAGTGTATACTATGTGTATACACTCCGGATGGGATTCCATCAGCAACAGCACTACGTAAGTACCGTAGTAATCACGGCCGTGATCACTACGGTACTCATGTAGTGTGAACATAGCCTTTGGCAGTATTTTTACACTTAAAAAACAGCAGTTTTACATGGCTGAAAAACAATTCACCAATTTACAACAGTACACATTAGCGTGGTACAATGGGTACAAGGGGTACTCCAGCACTTTATCTTTTTATATGGCACAGCCCATAATAAAAAATAATAAACATCTTATTCTCACTTCACTGAGTTCCCTCAGTATCCTCCTGTGGCGTCTCTGGGCCCCCTGTTTACTGCATTCATCCCAGCAGTGACAGCCCGCTTAGCCTATCCCTGACATAGGACAACACTGCGGCCAGTGGTTGGCTAAGCAGGTTGTAACTGCTAAGATGAGTTTTTCTCTGAAGCAGCTGCGGTCCCCTTCAATGTGTTTATAGTGTTTATGCACATAAAACAATTTTTTATTATTGCGTTGAATACAAAGAAAAAAGACCAAAAGAAACTGTTGGAACATGGCATACCATACACAATAAATATTGAAATCTATAGTTGGAATATAACTGCACTAGCCAAACTTCTCAATATTTTATTTATCTATTTATTTACTTTACCAATTATTGTGTAAGATTAAATGGGATCACAGCAGGAAGAGTACATTACTGTACATGTCCTACAGCTATGCAGAAGGAATATTTTAAATGCCAAATGTTTATTTACAGAGCTTTTTAAAATTATTTTGCAATCAATTAATTTACTATTTAATATTATGATATAAAACAATGTATACTTAACGCTCTGAGGGCATAGAAAGATAAGATTTTTGGCATGTGTATGGAACAGGGATTATAAATCAGATTATAAACAGCTCTGGCTGCTGCTTAAAATATATCCCTTGAAATGACCTGATGAATGCAGCAGACTTCACGAATAGCTTCATATATGAAAGATTAGTTTACAATTAGAAATGAGCGAAACAGACGGAAATTTGTTTTACAAGCTTCACAAATCTTCGGTCAAACTTGTTAAGATTTGCTCGAATCTCAACAAATTTAACCCTTAGATGACCCTGGACGTACAGTTACGCCATGGAAGTCTGTCACCAAACGACCCTGGACGTAATTGTACGTCCTGGGTGTTTCTTCTGCTATGAAGCGCGCAGTGAGCAGCCAAAACCTCACCGCTAATGACAGGCTGCAGCGATCGCGCTGCAGCGTGTAATTAACTCCTTAAACGCCCCTGTCACTTACCGATGGGGACCCCCATATATCAGACTGCCGGAGGTCTCTTACCTTCCTCCATGCGGTACGATCGGCGATCTGATCACTGAGTCTGCACAGGCAGGCTCAATGAGCAGATCGCCTATCACACTGATCAATGCTTGCCTATGGCATAGCAGTGATCAGCGTGAATAATCACACTAATGTATGTAAAAGTCCCCCAAAGGGACTCCAAATGTGTAAAAAAAAAAATTAAAAACACCAATACACTACCCCAAAGCCCCTCCCCAATAAAAGTTTAAATCACCCCCTTTCCCATTATATAAATAAAAATAAATAAATAAAAATAAAAAATAAATAAATAAACATATAATATAGCGTAGCCTGCCTAATTGTCTGATCTATTAAAATATAACAAGCGCCATTGCGAACGGCAAACGGCGTAAACGAAAAGAGGAAAAAAAGGGCCAGGATTACCGATTTGATGTTACATTTTATATAAAAAAAAATTATAAAAAGTGATCAAAACGTTTGATCGTCACAAATATGGTATTAATAGAAACTAGAGATCATGGCGTAAAAAATGACACCCCATACAGCCCCGTTATAAGCGTCACAATAGGCCCATTTTATTAATAACTTATTGCCAAAAAAAAAGGATTTCATAAAAAAATATATATATAACATTAGAGAATCTGTGTAAACCTGCAAATGGTTGTGTAAACAGTTTTTCAAAGATTCACCCTATGTGAACGATGGGTTTAAGCGATCCTAAAAACGATCAAAATAATTTTTCTAACAAATTTTTTAACGATTTTTCTAACGATTTATTCGTCTAAACCCTGATCGTTCTATAAACCAAATTATTGCTTTAAAATCGTTGAACGATCGATTGGGTGAATTATCGCTCCATGTAAACCCAGCATTAGTCTCTCCCTGCTCTGCTCTAACTGCCTGCTGCAATCCTGCTCCATGCTCCACACACAGCCGACTGGCCAACTCCGTTACTAAACCACCTTATATATATAAGTAGCTGTGAAATGCTAACTCGCAGCAACTGCTACCTATACAACGCTCTGTATACAACACCACTCCCAGGCTAGAACAAGCCCAAATGCCAGGAGGTGTTGCATGTGTATTGTCAGGAGGTGTTGCATAAGTATTGCCAGGAGATGTTGCATAAGTATTACCAGGATGTTTGCATGAGTAATGCCAGGACGTGTTGCATTAGTATTGCCAGGAGGTGTTTCATGAGTATTGCCAGGAGGTGTTGCATGAGTATTGCAAGGAGGTGTGGAATGAGTAATGCCATTAGGTGTTGGAAGGCTTTGAAAGTATATAATACAAAATGTTATAATTTTATTTCACCAACTAATATTGTCAGGGAGTGGTCTGCTCTGTCAGGGCTGCTCTGTTTCAGTTGTACAGTAAACACATGGGGGGAATTTGTCTGTTTTTTACCCAGCTGAATAGCAAAAAAAATTGACAAACTTTTAATACATTTGTGAATAAAATATTTGCAAAATATTGTTAGAATATTTGCAAAAAAAAGCACAAAAAAATTCACCTGGTACTTACCAAACATGCACCACGCATGCATTAGTTTGTGCAACTTTTTAAAAAGTCGCAAATGATAAATTGGACGCAAGTCTCAAAACAGGCAAATTAAAAAAACATGTTATACAAGTTGGGTTTCATTAGACTGGATGATTTACTGGCTGATTGACAGTTTTTTTTTTATTGTGATTTTCCAATTTTTGACACTCAATAATAGTCCCAGTACTGTAGCTACTATAGTTTGGCTGTTTTATTGAAATTCGTTAAGATTCGATTTGCAAATATTAAAGAATTTAACCCAAAATTCACGAAACTCGCAAAACAAATTTCTGGCTGCTTCACTCCTCTCTAGTTACAATACTTATTACACACATTTCTCATAGATAAATGAAACAAATGTTCGCTAAGAGGTTTTGAAAGCTTAAAACGTGGTTTCCAAATTCGAACAAAAACAATATCTCAACCAAATAATTGATGCAGCAGTCAGAAGGATGACCCTGGAAAGCTGTAACTGGGAATAATACTTCCATTTATCACACAATTTTCAAACAAACTGAAACAGATATTCTGCATAAAAATTGGTCTATACTCTGCAGCGACCCAGTGTTACAAGGCCCCAGAAGACACAAAAAAATCAATGGCACTGAAAAGTACATAGCATCCCCTGTTTTGACAAAAGACAAAAAAAAAAAAAGAAAAAAAAAAAGAGGAACAGAGACCACAAAAGACTAGAGTACATTCCCAGGACTTGAACTTCTACACCAATGCTAAGTATTTTTACAACCAATCACAATTAAAGAAGATTTCATGACTCACTATTGAATTAATTGTGAAGCTGAATATGTTGTTGATTTGATGATATGTATTTGCGACTTTCACTATATTGTCCACACAATAATGAAATTAAAAGATTCTCTGAAGATTGCTGAAATGTAAGAAAAATAACAAATCACACTCTCTGGTTAAGCATATTATTGCACAACATGGGAGCGACACATCCATTATGAGATTCATGGATATTGATCGGGTGTTTGAAGAAATTGGCAAAGGCAGATTTAAGACATTATGCATGAGAGAAACATATTGGATTTATAAGCTGAGAACCCTATGTCCAGGAGGCTTAAACATCAATATAGATCTCTCAGGCTTCTTAAAGAATATACTATACCTATTAGGAGCATTATTAAACGGGATTACTTCTACACACTCCGCATTTTAGGATTTAGTCATCCAATTAGATTGCTCCCATACAGTCCACATATGAGTCCCATATGAGTCCCATACAGTCCACATCTCCATAGTGGCTTGAAACATAGAACTGGGTGAGAAACTCTTCAACTCAAAGTTAATAGATACATGTTCAAGCTACAGGACTCAGCAATCCAAATGAGTGGTCTACAAATGCAGGAGCTCTTTAAAAAAGATGAAGGTTTTGATAGTATAGATGTACTGTGTTAATACCACATTATGGTATCCAATTATGGTAATAAAGGGGCTGTTTGGGAAGGAGAGGTCGACCAAAGCCTTCTGTTCCCTGGCACTCACTATGCAACATCGAGAACACTGTGCAGCTATTTGTCACTACCTGCAGGCATAATTTCACCTGCACACAATGATTGGGATATGCACTGAGAGTTGGATTCACAGAAAGTGAGCGCCGGGGATCAGAAGTCTTCGTCCGACCTCTGCTCCTTGGACAACACCTTGAGCTGGGTTCACACTACGTATATTTCAGTCAGTATTGTGGTCCTCATATTGCAACCAAAACCAGGAGTGGATTAAAAACACAGAAAGGCTCTGTTCACACAATGTTGAAATTGAGTGGATGGCCGCCATTTAATGGCAAATATTTGCCGTTATTTTAAAACAACGGCTGTTATATTGAAATAATGGCCGTTATTTACTGTTATATGGAGGCCATCCACTCAATTTCAACATTGTGTGAACAGATCCTTTCTGTGTTTTTAATCCATTCCTGGTTTTGGTTACAATATGAGGACCACAATACTGACTGAAATATACGTAGTGTGAACCCAGCCTATTAAACTGTAGTAACTGAATAAACAAAACATGTTATATTGTTTCTACTATGTAATACTATCCACCCCTTAAGGATAGGGACAATTTTCATATTTGCACTTTTGCTTTTTCCTCCTTGTGTTTAAAAGGCCAAAGCCCTTGCATTTTCGGGGGGGGGGAGGGGGGGGGGTAATTGTGCTGCAACATTGAAAAAACAAAAGCCTATTTTAAATTTTATTTCATCTGTATGCCTTTAACCCTATGGTAAAATTGACATGATATCCATGTTGCTCAATTCAGTACAATTACATTTATAGGAACTGTATATAACTGAATTTTATTCACTCCTTTTGAAATATTAATACGTTTTGAAAATGGTGTTTAAAATTCCTCTATTCTGATCCTTGTCAAGAAGTTGACAAAGTAACCCCCTGAAATGTTGCGTGATGTCATACTACCAGGCAACTCCTCCAGTCAGCAAAGTGAATGATCTCTAGCGAAGGAACATCCACTGTCGAGTCTCCATGCTGACACGCCACAAAAGAGTTTGATGCATGCCTGTGAACTTGGGTGATTAGGCATGTTGTACAGTAAGAATATATTTTTGCAATTTTTGCTATTTTATCTATTGAATAATGAAGACTAAAGAATATACAAGAAGCATTTTGAAAAAAAAACTTTTATGTGTCTTTGTGTAATGTATGATATTGTTCAGCAAAAGGCAGAATGCTGTAAACACAGCTCATATTTCCTAATAAAAATATATTTGCATGTGTAATAAGAAGAAAATGGTGATATACCTGTTGGGGCTTGTCACAGTTGATGGCATTTATTAGGAGAAGTAGCTTGAACCAGGAGAAACGATTTGCTTTTTTTTTTGTCTGTCTTCCAGATTAGGTAGTGGCTGCCTCTACTTGGTCATGCACTCCACCAATGCCACCTGGGGTTTATTTTTGCCAGTATTAGTTTGATCCTGTATGCCTAGAGCATAGGCTTGTTAGTAGCCATGGAGAGGCCAGAGTATAGTGTAAGTTTCATCCCGGTCATGAGGCCACCTTATTGTGATGGGATGGTACACACTGTTTGCAAATGGTATGCCAAGAGCCTCATTATTTTTATGGAAATTTTCTTTAGCAGTTTTATTTTTTTGGGGGGAGGGGGGCTGCTTTTAGTGATTTTCATATCTGTATTGGATTTATGTCTTGCCATTAGTGGTGAGCTGTTGCATTGCATTTTTTGTGTTTTTATGAGAAAAGATCTAGCCAAGCCTTCTGAACTGCTGAGACAACAACGCAATGAAACTGAAAGATCTACACAACTTCCTGTCAGGGGTAATTCAACAAAAAGGCTGAAGCCAGTAGAGTTTGTGACAACACTATAATTTTCTGACATCAAGAATACCCCTTTAACTGCTATTTCAATTTTGCCATGATTATACACACTCTCTCTCTCTCTCTCTCTCTCTCTCTCTCTCTCTCTCTCTCTCTCTCTCTCTCTCTCTATATATATATATATATATATATATATATATATATACCGTGACTTGTAGACTTTTTAATTTAATAACCTTGGCTTAGCAAATGTCACTGTTGCCAAACATTTATCAAGCCATAAAGCTTGTTCAGAATGGCAGCCAACTGTTCTTACATGTATTGCTGCTGTTTTCTGCTACAATGGCTTTAGGACCAGAAAGCATTCTGAATTCTTGGCTGGAGTACATGTAATAAAGATTAAGACACCATTAGAATATGTACCACTGGTAATGTGGGGCCTGGAAAAAAACACATGCCATGTCTACAAACCACTTCAGCACATATTTGCATGCTCATCTTCAGCCAAAAACTTTAATCTATCATGGTATCAGATACTGAATACAGTACAATCTTTTGTATAAAATGTATTGATATTACTATGAACAACAATACAAGACTAAAACATTTATTATTTCAAAGGGTGAGTGTTAGGACTGTGCGCTGGCGCTCCTCGGTTTGGGCTGTGTGGCCGAGAAGACACTGAGTTGGTGTTTCTGTGCAGTTCCAGAACCCTGTCTGAACACAGGTCTATTTTAGGTTTGTTCAGCCCCATCCGTCATGCTTGTTATGCCTTGGCAGCTTGAGAGTAAACCTGAACCTGTGCAGTTGAGCTGTGTGGAGGATCAGGAGCTGTTCCAATCAGCTGCTGGACTCCCTGATCCTCCATAAATAGTGTAAGCCCAGCAGACAGTGCTGGCTATTAGTGTTCTTTGCTAGGCTAGCTTGCTGTGACTTATAGTACTCTAACCTTTTGTTCGTTTTCTGACCCTTCGCTTGTTTCCTGACTTCCCACTTTCGCCCCCTGCCTTGAGCGTATTGCCTGTCCATTGACTATCCGACTGCCTCCGTTTTTAGTACCTTTGTTGCCCGCCATTACTGATTCGGACTGTGTACTACGCTTTATAGTAATACAGTTATATGTACTGAGCCTACATCATGGAGATAAGGTGCCTTACAAATATGAAAATAGCTCATGTAAAAAGCATTATGGGCAGATAAGGCATACACTTAAAATGTAATACATAGGAATAGCTAGGGGTTCAGTCTGGTGGGGGGGGGGGGGGGGGTATTCGAGTCAGCCACAACCCATTATGTTACCGATAGGGAACCTCAGCAGAAAACAATGCTTTCTGAATAATAAAAGGTATATTCTGCTATGTTACTCATAGTGAAAACGGACTGTCAGCAATGTAAAAGGCTTTCTACATTTAACATATACTGTATAAACACAAAAAATTATCCTGGATTAGAAAAAAATGGTTGCCCTCTTTTATAAATAGCATTGCCGCTGTCCTCGGTTTTTGTACAGTATTGAAGCTCTGCGGAAATGAATGGAGCCAAGTTTTAATACATACTGTACAACCAGTTTGTTGCTGTTTTTGGAAGAAAGTTGCTATGTTGTGCTAATCCTGGATAACCCCTTTAACTAAATACAGTGCAGTTACATCCATAGAATGTTCACAGATAATTTAAAGTTAATAAATACAATGTTCAATGTTTTTTCTTTTCTCGATGTGGTAAACACGTCATATTAGATTCTTAAAGGTTCCGAAGATCTTTAAATGGATAATCAATAGAACCAAGGAATGAATGACAATCCAGGTCAGATATTTAATGTAAATGAAAGAACATGGTTACTATGACAAATTCACCTCTTTGATCCCCATTGACGTACATTCTTCCAAACAATAAGGCTAATTCAGCCCATCTCTGATACACCTCTTCATAGGTCCTGTCACAGCCAATACAAGAAATGTGAAATCAACTTAATTCTGACTGTCACAGTTTGTCACATTAAATTGATAGAAAGTGCATTTTATTATACATGTATAATATTGTGTGCTCATACAGAATTACACCCACACACCAACCTTACTCTGTGTTAAGATCCTTTGTTGTGGAAAGAAAGGATCTCCCTTTCAGCAGTCTGTCACATATTGGCAAAATGCATGATTAGCTAGTGTTAAAGAATTTCAAGGACAAAACACAATAATAAAGCACAGACATCCAGGCGTCTGCAGTCAAATGATTCATGCTGTTTGGAAACCTGCTGGGAGGAATCAGTGCCAGAGCTGCCCATCTGTGTCATAGGAAGCAACTTTCTAAAATATGGAAATAAAAAGGGTAGACCCCGGTGCAGGGAATAATGAAGCATTACTTAGCTTAAGATACACAGGTGCTACTAGGTGTTTTTCATTTATAACCCTGCTGTTTACTCTGCAAGTTAATCCACTACAGATATTATATGTGCCATGCGGTAGAAAAACAACAGAACAACAGTAGTGCAACGAACAGAGCCTCAACACTAGCAAAAAGAGCAAAATAGCAAAAGGAGGGTGGGGCATCTAAAGTGTAGCTGTTACAATGCACCCCTTGCAGACCATCGGTGAGATCCACTGCGGAATTTCGGGTCTTCATGGATAGGTATGCGCAATGATACTATAATGCACACAACTCCAATGGGGGCCCATTATGGTCTCATTGCGTCTCTGTATCCATGGAGACCTGAATTTCCATATTAGCAGTGGAGATTGCCATGGATGCGGATGCTTTTTTCTTTTACGCTTTTTTTTTTTACTTTTCACTTTTTTTTACTGCATTGTTTGCACCTTTTTGACACACATCATTTTTACTTTTTGCCCTAAAAGGGGGCATAGATTAAATATTATATGTATGCAACTTTTTGAATTTTTTTAAAACATGTTCTGAACAACTCATACACATTACACACATTGGGGGTATGCAAATCACTTGACAAAAAACATTGAACAAATTCATCTCACATTGTTGCCAATATAGAAAATTTTGTGTAATTGAACATGAAATACAGCAATAAGTGCAAGCACTAAAAAGAGGTGACAGAATTGCAAGGAATAAATTCTGCCCAATGTACTTATTCATTATTGAGTATAAATTGCTATACAATAATGCCGCATTGAAAAATAATATAATTTTTTTTAAAAATGCCCACACTGTAAACACACACCAAAGCTGCAGAACACCTATAAGGTAATGTATAGCCATTATGCAGACTATATCCCTTTATGAATGTCTATAATGTATCACAGCTGTCAGCTTAGACTTCCTATACAATACTTGCATTCCAAGAATAAAATGAGCTGGTTAAAAGTGACAAATGTATGTGACCATTAAATATAAAGATGACCTACCGCCAGCAACTGCTATGAACAATACAGATGTTTTTTCAAGAAGATCAAAACAAATAGGGACACCAAAGACATCACTTGTGTCCAAGCAAATGTTAGCGAGACAGTTGGCCACAAAGCATTGGATAAGTCATTACTGCCAAGCTTCACAGAAGGGGCCTTAGCAGGTGCTCCAAACATAAGGGAACACTCATTTTGCCAGACTGAAGAGACTTTCTTTTGGTGTTTTAAAATTCTGTCGTGCCAAGTGGTTTCATCTGAACATTTTGGCACACTGAAGGTAATGAATACACTTAGATATATAATTGTCATCATGAAGTGTCAGCTGTCTCATGAGCATGATTATAGGCATGATCGGTTATCAACTCAAGCATTTCATCCAGCGTTATACAATCTACTCATTTGTGATTTTGTAATTAAGGATCATTCTGAAAACTATAAAGTCTTTATTCATTGTATAAAAATATATTATTTTTTTATTGATTTGAAGGATTATAGGGATGGTAGAGAATGTCATGTGGCAGACTAGTAGCACTGTGCAATGTCCTTAAAAATGCAACAGTGGGTATATGTACTGAAAGTAACCATGGCAAACATTATCATTAAGGCTTCATTACTGTAACCACCCAAATATAATATGTAGGGCTGGAACATACTGTCTTCTTCCTATGCACAGTACAGTCCCCTAGCTAATACATAATGAGAGCTATGCCTAATTGCTAATATTCCATGATGTCTAAAGGTTTATATGGAAAAGTGAGAAAAATAAAAGTTAAAGCAATATTGTATCCTCCAGCACCCCTAAACCACTGATACCATCCATTTGATGAGAGGAAGTCCTTCCCTGTCATTACTTTTAAAATGTGCCTGGTGCCTTGGTTAGGGTAAAAAAAAAGATCTTTTAATCTGAAGCAGCCAATGATGTGTGGCATGTGCCCTGCTCCTATTCATAGACAAGCAACGAATAGGAAAAACCCTGCCCAGGGGTGTTCCTAATGGTGAGGAAGGTAGAGAAGAAGAAAGGAGAGGCATCACAGGCCTATGGTACAGACGGTCTAGGACATGCCTCCCTGACTTGGCTAATGCAGATGGGGGCTAGGTTCACACTATGTAACTGTGCGGCTGTATTTTTTATGCGGCTGTAAATGTGCGGATGAAACTCCGGCCGTGGGAAAAAATAGACATGCGGCTCAAAACATACGGTCATTTACTTGGAAATCTGGTTCAACTAAAAATAACAAATAAAATCTTAAGAAAGTGATGCAAACACCTCTGGATGCATCTGGGAAAGCAGGGAACACAGTTTACATGAATTGCTATTACCGGGGTTTGCGATCCTCTGCACTAATGCCGATGTCTCTCATGGTTAATCTATTAAAATAATAAAACACATTTTCGTTGTAATAAAGTGCCTTTCGTTGTTCACTAATTAAATTTAAACTAATCCATCATTTTGCAATTAAATATACTGTTAAAATAAATAGATATATAAATAAATGTATATTTATATATATATTTTTTGACAGTATATTTAATTGCACAATGATGGATTCGTTAGAATTAAATTATTGACCAACGAAACTGAATTTATTTCATCGAAAATGTGTTTTATTAATTAATTTACCCTTGATAAAGCTTGTACGGCGAAACGCAGCGTTGGGTGAGTGGTAATACTAGGCAGGACATTTTTACACCCAGAGGTTTGAGGTATTATTGTGTGATATACTTTTTCTCTCATTGCCTTGCTTTATATTTTTTGAGATTGCACTTAGCTTGCACCTTAGTCTGCACTTGCAGCATTAGACTGTGATCATTACTCTTTAGCTCACTTCTCTTATATAGTTTTTTGTGCACACGTCACACACCTCTGTGGGTCAGGTGATATACCATCATCTGTACATTATATATAACATTTTATACCAATTTCTTTTTTCTGCCTTGTATACCATCTGATGTATGTGTTGAATGTTTTTCTGCTCCCTTTTTAATATGTTTTTAAATATATTTTTTGTATGTAACAATAAAGTATTTTCTGATAAAATTTAGTATTTTGTCCAGCATCTTTTAGTTGTAGGTTGTATATATTATCCGGATGTATATGGATATTGGTTAGTAGAGGTCCGATTTTTTCTTTGATAAGTAGTGTGAACATAGCCTAAAAGATCATTTTAACCCTAACCAAGGAACCAGGAACATTTTAAAAGAGACAACCAGGAAGGACTTACTGTAATCAAATGGACCCTACCAGCAGTTTGGGGAAGTTGGTTGGTGGATACAGTATCTCTGATGCACGATAACATATTTTTTTTAACTCAAATAAAGAATAAGCAAAAAAAAATGTGCATTGCAAGTCACATATAAAAATTCTCTCATAACATGTTACTGGTTGGTACCAACAGATATAATGGAAGATTATTTAGCATAAAATGTTAAATAATATTATATAAGAGATTGTCATAGGCACAGGTAAACCTAATCCATTCCAATATTAGAAGTAAAAAAAATGTACCTTGATTGACAAGTTCGGGGGATAAATTGATATTGTTCTCAGCACCACACTGGTATTCAATAGAGAACAAAGCCTCCAAAAATTGCTCAGCTTATCCCTAGTTTTTCTTTAGAATCTACCCTGATATCTGTATAACATTTTCTATAAACTTCTGTAAACTGATAAAAAAAAAAAAATTTCAAATGTAACTAAGAATTTTTTCAATCTTTATATTTAATGGCAACATACTATATCACGTTTTTACACCCAACAATAGAAAATGTACACCAAATTAATGTAATATATTTTTTTAAGCCATCAACAAAATTCAATGCAAGACTCCTAAATTATAGATAAAGACATGACTTAAAAATACCTATATCTGTTCTACAAGACAGTGGCACATGCAGCTGGAAAAAAATGACAGCTGGTCAGAACAATGTTAGCAGGCCAAAAACCACTCTTGCAAATGAATGTTATAGGAGAGGCTTCTGGTATCTTCTTGTTGACATTTCTTGACTCCTCAGAAATATTTGATGCTACTGACCAGGATTGACCTCCTGCTGCAGCTATATCTATGCTACAGCTGATCTGTTTTACCAGTCAGTGCATTCGACCCTACTGTACCAGCCTCTGCCATCTGCTTCCAGATATGAAACTTTCTATCTGTTACTGCACTATCGAGTCTGCTTCTATAAGTAGGCAACATTCTCTTAATCTTCCACAACTACCCAAGAAAGACAGGTGCAACCAAATAGCCATTCAGAAAGTAATAGGATTTTGTCGATGCAATAAGCTTGCCATATTAATAATGAATTTATATAGTTATCAACATCTATAGTAGTAATAATATTTACAGTACATAACATCTCTGAAAACCATGTATCAGTTAGTTTCAAGCCTAAACAGTCAACTTCCACAGATTAAATATATTGATTACACAGCTTTCATGAAGTCATCTTTACTAAGTGAATAATAAAGAATAGGGAAAAAGATAGAAATGTGAGACCCGGAAGGATAGGAGAAGATCAAAAGGTATTAGATTCCTTCCTTTCCTGGAAAATCTAAAATATCTTCTTCAATTCCAGGGGCATTACAACTGTATCTATTCCAGTTGCAAATGACTGAAACTGATCTTCTGTTACATTATCTTGCAATTTGCTGAGAGATTTTGCTGATGTGCTCAGAGGTTGATGTCCTTGTGTGCTAAATAACTAGATAAATCCTTCATAATTCCTAAACTGGTATTCAGAAATACTTGTAATCCCTTTTGTGTTAAAACCTTCTCTCTTTGTGTCTTAAAGGACCTGGGAGTCACTTAGTGACCTACAAGCATTGGATTTACTATCTGCAAGTGGGGAAATGTCTATGAAAATATTTTCTTTATTCCATATCAGTAAATTGAAATTTACAGATTGGCTAAAGAAACAAGAAGAAAAAAACAAGGGGTGGGGGTAAAACAAAAGAAGAAATCATGGGGGAATCATCTCTTGAATGATGCAGAACTGCTTGCAGATAGACAAATAATAGTATTCACAGCATTGGAACAACATAATCTGAATGCTCCTTGTACCATGGCTGGGAATATGCATATACTTCCCATGGTTCTGTCAAAGCGATTGCCAGCTTATTCCCATCCTGTAGTGCCACAATGGGCCTCAAATTCAAATTGGGATGCAAAATACATTTTGGCTCGTCACTGCTTCTCTTACCCAGTTGGATGGACAAGCCTTGCTATAGGGCTCAGAGCAGCCAATATCTTACTGTCCACTTCTCTCTCATAAGGCTAAACCTACAGCCAACACTGACCCATCAATGGCTCCTAAAGGACAAGTAATCTCATGATGCCAAGCAATTCCCATGCCCTACTGCATAAAACCTTTTACTCTCCACTTGTCTCCTCTTCTCAGACCTCTGATCGTCACCAGGTAAGCATCTGGAAATTTAATTACTTTGTTATATAACTCTATGAAAATAAAATGATAATTTATATGTTTGTGTCAGGAACTTACCTCCACACAGGGAAATTCTGTTTAAGTGTCAGGATGGTATCTTTGCGGAGCGTCATGCGCCCCTCTGCTCATGCTGTGCGGCCGAGAAGGTGCTGATTTTCTTGCATTCTGTTTCTGTGTTTTGTTTTGTAGTGTGTGAACACTGGTTATTTGCTCACCTTGAGGGGACACACCCGACTTTACCTGCTGAGTTCTGTCTGGCATGTCAGGGTTAATCTGTGTTTTGGTTCTGCTGTGACTGACAGGTCTTCCTGCCAGTGGATCTGTTTTGTTCTCAGCTGTCTGTGCTTGGAGTTCAGGGGGATGGTCCAATTATGTTCTGGATCAGAACCCTGGCCTCCTATATAACTACCTCAGTCTGGGATATCTTTGCCGGATATTGAGCTTGTCTCTGCCTGGTTCTGTGTTTGCTATTCTTGCTCTGTTTATTCTGACTCTGCTTTGTATTTCTGACCTTTCCTGCTTGCTGCCTGCCCCTGACCATACTGCCTGTTTTTTGACCTTGCCTTTGGATTGTGATTTTGTACTTTTGCTGCCCGATTGTTGTGACCCGGACTGTCGACCATTCTTTATTGTGTTTTGTCTGTCTGTCTTGTCCTTGTGTCCCACCTAGCCAGTGCAGGGACTGATGCCCAGTTGCTTGCCGCCATCTTAGGGTGGATTGTGGCAAATAGGTAGAGGACAGTGGGCGGGGCTGAGCTTAGGGCTCACTGTGTTGTCTTGTCCTGCTGTCCGGTTCCTGACAGAATATCCGGCCTAAACATTTTTTACTCCTTACCTGAGGCTAGTATGGACTCAGCACAGGAGTTGTCTGCCCACTTTGAGGGTCTTGCGGCCCTCGTTTCTGAGCTGGCCAAGCAAGTTCAGTTATTAGCCCAGCAGCTACCAGTTACCACTCCTGCCACCCCAGTGGTCACGCTTAAGGAGCCTGACAAGTGTGCAGGGGACCTGAACACATATCTGACATTTAAAGAAGCTTGGGTTAGTCACCCCACCCCTAGCTCCTTTGAAGAGGCCATTTCCCTGGCGATTTTTATCAATCGCACGCTAAGGGATCATAATGAAAATAGACCATGCCATGACCACCCCTGTGTCATTGATGTTCCTTCCTCTGTCCCCTCTAAACCTTTGCCTTCTATAACTTGTCCTCTGGTCACCCTGGAGGAACCTCCGGAACTGGGCAAAATTAATAGATCCCTGGCCCGCAAAGAACACAGAAGAAGGAATGGACTCTGTTTTTATTGTGGCGAAAGTGGACACTACATCAGCTTTTGTGCCAAGCGTCCCTCGAGGCCAGGTCATCAGCGTCCAGGTGACTACCAGGAGGGTCATCTGGGCGCCCAGGTGGGTGTAGTTAGTGTGTGTCCCGCCGAGGATACCAAGTCTGCTGATTTGTGTAAGGTGGAAATTGGCTCTGTATATCCTGGTGATTGTGCCATATCTGTGTCTTCATGTAATGCTGAAGTTGGCTCTGTGTCTGGTACCGATTTGAGCGGTTATGGGAGATCTGTCAGGAGACCAGTTGTCCATCACTTGGAGTCTGATTCTGATGAATGGGAGACGGACGATGAGATCTCTAGCGATGTTGAGACATGTATTGTAAGAGGTCCGTTTCCTCCCAGGTCTGGTTCGTCTGGTGAGGGTCCTGAGGCCCCTCATAAAAGGGGGGGTACTGTCAGGATGGTATCTTTGCGGAGCGTCATGCGTCCCTCTGCTCATGCTGTGCGGCCGAGAAGGTGCTGATTTTCTTGCTTTCTGTGTTTTGTTTTGTAGTGTGTGAACACTGGTTATTTGCTCACCTTGAGAGACACACCCGACTTTACCTGCTGCGTTCTGTCTGGCCATGTCAGGGTTAATCTGTGTTTTGGTTCTGCTGTGACTGACAGGTCTTCCTGCCAGTGGATCTGTTTTGTTCTCAGCTGTCTGTGCTTGGAGTTCAGGGGGATGGTCCAATTATGTTCTGGATCAGAACCCTGGCCTCCTATATAACTACCTCAGTCTGGGATATCTTTGCCGGATATTGAGCTTGTCTCTGCCTGGTTCTGTGTTTGCTATTCTTGCTCTGTTTATTCTGACTCTGCTTTGTATTTCTGACCTTTCCTGCTTGCTGCCTGCCCCTGACCATACTGCCTGTTTTTTTACCTTGCCTTTGGATTGTGATTTTGTACTTTTGCTGCCCGATTGTTGTGACCCGGACTGTCGACCATTCTTTATTGTGTTTTGTCTGTCTGTCTTGTCCTTGTGTCCCACCTAGCCAGTGCAGGGACTGACGCCCAGTTGCTCGCCGCCATCTTAGGGCGGATTGTGGCAAATAGGTAGAGGACAGTGGGCGGGGCTGAGCTTAGGGCTCACTGTGTTGTCTTGTCCTGCTGTCCGGTTCCTGACATTAAGGGTTTGTTAACACATACCGGATTGCAGTGGACTTCACGCTGCGATCTTGGCACTGTCAGTTTGAATAGGTTTACATACTGGCAGCGGAATTTTCATATCGCTGTGAGTATATAAAGCGCCATCTCCTTAACCTATCGTGGCCCGGTTAATACTTTACCTGTCTGCGCTCCGGGCTTGCCTCTGTGGCTCCCTGATGTCCCGCTCAGGCAATCACTTATTGGTTGAGTGGAACATCAGGAAGCTGGGAGCCAGAAGCGGGCTGCAGCGGGTTAAGTGGACGACATTTACATATTCACAGCAGAATGAAAATTCCGCTGCGAGTATGTAAACCTATTCAAATTGACAGTACCAGGAAACGCAGCGAATCTCGCTGCAAAACTCGTAGCGTGAAATCTGCTGTGATTCCAGTATGTGTGAAGTAGCAGCCAGGTTTTGCTAATCAAATGCCCTTGATAGAGTGATAATCAGCAAGTGTGATCTCCTCTTTAAAACAGAAGTAGTAGTTTGCTGGACTGGAACATTCAGGCACGTATTAACATAAGTAATGATCCTAGAAAAACAAATCTATCATTCATTAGTGAGTAATGTTGTTCACTTTTTGAAAAAAAATCAAGAGAATTCACAATCTACCCAGGAGTGCATGTCTCAGCAAATTCACCCCAGGGTAAGACCAGTGCTCAAGGTCCCGAGAATTAGCAAAAAAACCCAAGGGCTACGTCTCAAACTCTACAGGCCCAATCATATTAAATGTTAATGTTCATGACGTGGTTGGCACTACGCGCATACGGACATAATGGGTAACCTGCTACTTTGCTACCATATGCTGCACATCTAGATATACGGCTATATGAGATGGGGTTTTTTTTACCAGTGACTGCAGGGCTATTATGCATGCATAGCTTACGACTGCTAAGTATCATTAAGGAGAGTTGAGTATGTTTACTATCAAGATGGGCAAAAAGAAAACCACAACACTTCTGGAAAATACAAGACTGGAGTGGAGATGTTTCACCATACTGCACAGTGTCACATTTTACAAAAAACAAATAAACAATCAGCCGATGACACGATCATTGGCTGATCATTGGCTTTATTCCACGGAGCGATAATCGGCCGAATGGGGTAAATTCGGCCGATTATCGCTCTGTGAAATAGGCCCCTTATACTCCCTGTCAAGTATTGTAGTTGAGAGCAGAGAATTTGAGCTTGTTTAGCAGTCACAGATCCTAGGCACTTTGCAGTCATTGAGTCCATCTTAAGTCAAATGTGAAGCTATCTACCTAGGCCGAAAGAGGACATTCATCAGGGCAATGATCCTGATTACACCACCAAATATACAACAGAATGACTGAAAAAGAAACAAATCAATGTATTGCAATGGTGCAGTCATAGCCCACACAGATTAACATGCAGTGGCAGGACCTTAAAGTGAAACCGTCACCATGAAAATACTACCTAAGCTTTCAGCTTCAGCATGTTATAGAGCAGTAGGAGCTGAGCTGATTGATATATATCTTTATGGGAAAAGATTCAGCTCAGTTCTTCATGCTCTATAACATGATGGTGATAGATTAGATAGCATTGTCTTGGTGACAGGTTCCCTTCAACCCATTGATGTCCAAGCCAGTTTTGATTGTTGCACTTTAGTTTTTTCCTCCTCCTGTTTAAAAGGCCATAGTGCCATGGCCCGGGTGCTGTGTGTAGGTGTTGTGGCAGCTGGTGGGTTTCTGGTGTTTGGGTTTGGTTTTGGTCACAGTGGCCAGGAGTGGCAGTACCCACCCCCGGACACACAGGCATCGGTCCTTTGGTAGAACAGTAGTGAGGGTGCAAGTGCAGTGTGCGCCGCAAGAGATGACAGAGCCCAAGGCTTAACCGAAGTACAGGTTTACTTAAGAACTTCAGTGCAATACACAATACAACAAACAACTGCTCACAGCTGCTAGTGTATAGCAAAAATACAGTAGAGACTTGAGGTAGTTAGAAGAGAAGGCTTGTGAGTGAGGGTAGTATAGGGGCTGGGAAGGAGCCCTTGCCTAATTAGTAGAAGTACTCTGCTAGGATGTGTGTAGAAAAGGTACGTGAAGAAAAATCCTCGTATCACGTTTAGATATGTGTATCTGACCACCTTCTGCCTACAGAAGTCCGGATACCGCTGTGTGAGGTACTGTAGTACGAGTCTCTGGTCTCTGTCTCTGGATGGTCTACCACTGAAGATTTCCCCAAGTGGACAAGCGTACATTAGTAAGGTACTTCAGCTTGTAGCAGCTTTGCCTTACTGAGGATCAGTCCCTCTGCCTTTCCCGAATAAAAGAATCCTTGCTTGCTTGTGTATGTGCGACTTTTTCATCACTTTTTATTACAATTTTTGATGTGACCAAAAATAAAAAAATGTGGCCCTTTTTTGGCGTTTTTTCACACTTGCACCATTTTTATTACAAGATTAGGAATGTAATAATTTTATAGTTCTGGCAATTCTGCATGCAGCAATATCAAATATGTTTATTTATTTTCCTTTATAAAATGGGAAAAGTGGATGATTTAAACTTTTATTATGGGATGGGGTTTTTAACTAATAAAAAATCTTTTTTTCTTTTTTAAACTAAATCTGAGGGACTTCTATTATCTCTGAACTGATCTCTCATAGAGATCAATGGAGTACAATGCACAGATCAATGAGATCAGTAATCAATAACTAAGAGCTCCTAGAGCCCATAGTAATCAAGTGCCTAGCCGGTATCAGCATCATGACTCCCAGCCCGGCCACATGCACGAATTGGGGGTGGGGGTGGGGCTGTCGATCCGGCCACTAGACCACCATAGATGAGCTTTTAATAGCATTTAAATGCAACTGTCAGTTTTCAGAGATGCATTTACAGTAAATGGTTAATTAGCCGGGGGTGGCGATTGTTTGATGCCGGCTAGTAGCTGCGGTCCCCCGCTGTTGATGCCATCTGGGACCAGCATAATCCAGACCCATCTCTAAATCCCCCTAGTGGTGCCATGACATAAGGTCATCAGGGGGTTAAAGGGATATTCCGGTATCAAAAAATTACATTTAAATAAAATCACCCCAAAACATATAACTTTCCAATAAAATATTATTTTCTTTCTGTAGACAACAACATTGCTATAGGGTTGTGCAAACTGACCCGTGAGACATATAAGCAGGGTCCTACTAAGAGCCATAGATTTTAGGTACAATATATGTCTCTGGAGTATAAATTGTAATAAAAAAGGTGCAGAGGAAGACCTATCCCCCTTTGGGCAATGTCACTCCACAGTGAAAATGTGTCCAAAATTCCGTATTGTTTTCCTGGTCTGCAGTCCTTGATAAATTTCTCCCTACATCTACAAAGGTACAATACCTAATCCAGAGTTTCCTGGTGCAAGTAGTTTGCCATTACTAACACAAATACAACTACCACTAGCTTTTACTATGATAGTTTTAATAGAAAGCTAGAAATAGAATATGACAGGCATACCCATAACCCCTTTCCAGTACCAATTTTTTAAGTCATGCCCCTCTCACAAAGAATAGTCTAAGAGAGCAAACACCTTCATATAAGTCAAGTTTGTCTGCAGTAAAAGTTTAAAAAGTGTTCGACACCAAAGTCATGAAATGACTGAAGAAAGCAGATTAAAGATTGCTAAACCTGATGTCTGTACTAGGTGAGATATGGGAATCAATTAAAAAAGTGTGAAGGTCGTGCTATAATTAACTATAACCAATATAGAAACATACCTTCTTTGACTTCTAGAAGTTATTTCAAAGTCCTCCCATAGCTTGATTTCTCTTCTGTTTACTTCAATTCATTCAGCATTACAACAGGAAGAAATAGTAAGTGAACCCTGGGAATTGCCTGGTTTTCTGCACTAATTGTCACAGCTATAGACAAACACAGTCTAACTAATCCCTAATAACACCGTTGTAGCATTCTTATGTTGGCACATCGAGTAAACATCCACAGTGCAGGAAGGAAAATGTAAATTAAACTGACTTCTTCAAGGCCTAATTGGTAAAAGATGTGTCTGTAAAAGACATGAGATTAGAAGTGTAGGTTTTGCAGCTGCTTCAAACATTGAAAAAATGGGTTTGCTATGGGGATTTGCTATAAGGGCTTATTCCTATATCCCTTTTTGATGGCTCAGAACTGTTTTTGAGGCACAAGGGGTGATCAACACAATATTAGGGTTCAATGTTATGTTTGATCAGGGTATAAAAAAGTATATTGTTATGACTTATATTTGCTTTAACTGATGTTAATACCACAAACTCATATAAGCTTATATAAAAATGGAAGTTCTATTTATTATTTCTCAAATGTACAGAACTTTACCATAGGCCCAGGGCTGTTCACCAAGCCTGGGCCACCCCACAGTAACTATGGCAGCACTAGTGTGGTGTTCACAGGACAGATAGATTTGTTCAAGATAGAAGTAAAAAAGCAGCAATTAATTTGCAAATCATGGCAGAACTGTAGCCAGAGACAATACATCACTGAAAGTCCATTTGGGTGGCCATGGACCCCCAGGAGCTTAGAGCCCAGGGCTACAGCCCAAAACGGACCTTTTATAATCCGCTACTGACTGAATGCAGAGCTGATTCTAGCTTTCCTGCTGCCTGAGGCAGAAATTTAAGTTGCGCCCCCTCCCCTTTCCAGCTAAAATATATATGTATATATATGTAATTAACTTACTGCACGCTTGTACACAAGCAGTGAATATACCACACACATATATACTAGCAGTATATAGACTGCACACAAAGTTAGACCTGAAGTAAATATACCAAAGACTTGCATATATGCCAGCAGTTACCAGCAAGCTTTAGGATTCCCTTTCCCATCTCTTATCAACTACAGCAACCAACCCTCCACAATGCCCTTAGTGGTGGCAGAGAAAGTGATATTCTAATACCTAATATATTCCTAATTTATGCTGAGACTTCCTAGTAAGCTTCTCCTGGGGCCCTCTGGAAGGCTGATATGACAACTAGAGATGAGCGAATATCGAGCATGCTCGACTTCGTCCCAACCCGAGCGTTCTGTATTTGATTAACGGTGGCTGCTGATGTTATAAAGCCCTAAGGTTGTCTGGAAAACATGGATACAGCCAGTGACTACATCAATGTTTTTCAGATAGCCTTAGGACTTTATCCAACTTCAGCAGCCACCACTAATCCAATGCCGAACGCTCGGGTTCGGCCGAACTTGAGCATGCTTGATATTCGCTCATCTCTAATGACAACATTGGTTCTTTCAAATTTTGTTTTATTTGAATTTTTGAGTTGTATAATATCAGTAAACAAAACGACTTAACCATTGGTCGTGCATTAAAAGTGGCTTACAAACATAATGCAAAAAGGGAAATAAAATAAACTAGTGTGAGAACACAAGTATAGTATACACATTCAGTGACAACATATATTCTGACTATACAGTTTATGGCTACGTTCACACAACGTAAAATTTCTATTAATCATGGCCGTTGTAACACTGGCTGTGATTAATAGAAATTTTACATTGCATTACAGTCAGAAAGAATCCCGGACGGAGTATATACACATAGTATACACTTCGACTGGGATCCCTAGCCGTCGCAGTAAAAACTGACACGTCCGTTTTATCGGCCGCACACCACTAACTGTTCACACAATGGACTGTTCATGGCACACGGCACTTTTTAATGATTTTGGATATGAGTTTGTTGTGACTTAGGCTATGTTCACACAAAGTCAAAAATATTGAAAAGTTGGCCGATTTTCATATTTAAAAAAATTTCAGTTTTTGCCGAGATTTAACCGACTGCAATGGCAATGCACTGAAGTCAATGGGAAGACAGACGTCCAATGCACACAATGCTTTGAATAACGGATGTTTTTGTCGCTGGCCTCAAGATAAGCATTATTTTCAGACGTCTTTTGCAAACAGCGGACGTTTTTTATTAGTAGTTCACACACAGGTTTTTGTTTTTTTATGTCACCATTCTTTCTCCGTTTTTACAAACACCAGACAAACACCGTATGTACAAACACCAGTCATTGCACTAAGGGGAGGCCAGGCAGCTAAATAACGTCGGTTATTTTAGACTCATAATGACTGACGTAATTTTAAACGGAGCTGAAAAAAGTTGTGTGAACATAGCCTTACAGTGCAATTTTAGTGCTGTAGTGATTATTTATATATTGCATTTACGTATTCCTTGCATAGGTTCTTCCTGGTACTATGGTGTTATCCTAATGATTGTGGGGGTCATCGGATTTTGCATTGACCCTTTGTGATCATTTTTAAGTGGTTTTAAATTTTCTTGTGGTGTTCTTTGATATCAATAAAGATTTACATTAGATGGTCCATTTTGTGTGTGCATTCTTTTTCATAACACATTCGCTGTTTTCTTCTCCTTGGTTACTATGTCATATTGAATGTGTTGAGTTGCACAGTTTTTTATTTTTTTATTTGTGCAGCTGTGCCCACTTTTTTTTCTTTAAATAAAAATAAACATGTAAACTAAGCCCTCCTTGTGCCTCGGTTGTGCAGCTCCAAGGTCCCGATGCCGGCTACCGGATGACACGTCACGTACCCAGCTCTTCCAACAGCAACATCACAGCCAGTCATTGACTGGGGCAGTGTTCCACCCGAGTCACTGATTGGCTGACGGGGCTGGAGTCATGACTTTGCAGCTAGCAGAGCTGCAGTGCCCCGGTTGCAGTGAACGGGACCCTGGAGTGGCGCTATGAGGCTCAAGAAGGGGTACGTTTACACGCTTATTATTTTAACCCTGCCTTTCTGCTGATTTTAGCCTTAGTGGGACTTCTCCTTTAAGAATACATTTGGCCTTCTACTAAGACATTAGGCCACATTTACATTGCTGAATTAGTACATTTGAGATAAGGTTCATAATGTATATTAAAAAAAGATCACATTTTCTAGGTGCTGATGTAATTATTACTCACAGTAAATTACAAACATATTTGCATTTACAGTTCTTCATTACTCTGTTAAATGGGTAGTAATTTGGTATAATGATGCATTCCTTGTGGGAGGACATACGTGCTAGCAGTTTAAGTAATCGCCTAATGATCTGTGTAAATGTATTTATTTTGCAGTTTTTGAAGCCTTGGCATACACTGCATTTCCTATAAAGAACTTGAGGATTGTTTGCTATGATTGTGCAGTATGGCATGAGAGATTTAACACTATGCTGCTGGGCTTTTTGGAGCAAAGTGGGAGACCCTATAGAAAGCATGGGAGAGACTCATTGTAATCCTACATGCTAGGGGGGGAGCATTAAAGGGAATGTGTCACCAGAAAATGACCCATTGTTTAAATCAAGTGTATTTTAAATTTATTTTGTAAGTATATTTTTGGTGGTCCCCCCCCTCCCCTAATTTTCCATTTTACCATATTAAAAATCCTGAAATCTACCCCTTCTCACCACTAGGCTTAAAGCAAACATGATACTTCCTGGTCTGTCTGTGTTTCTCATTAATTTTTTTTCATTAATATCAATAAGAATTAAACACATTGCTAAATGCTGTTAACAGCCCAGACAAAATTTCCGCCTCTATATCCCCCCCCCCCACCAAAAAAAATAAATAAATAATGAAGTAAAACAGAATTAGAAGAGAAACAGATTAGAAAGAGTGTGTGGTCTAGTTTGCTGAGTTGAGGAGGCAAGAAGCGCGGACTAGATGGAGTGACAAATGCAGGTTCTTCTGTTTTGAGGCCTTGACCTAAAAGGGATGTCGTGTGCCTACAGGTTGGAGAGGACACCACAACAGAGGCCAGAGCCAAGGATAATCTCCAGGGCCTAAGAAGGATGGAGTCACTCGAGTGCTACAATGTGACAAACTTATTTTGCAAATTCCTGAACGATAAGAAAAATCTAGTGCTGTACCGTGAATTCTGGCACTGTTCCTGTTTTAAGTTACAAAAAAAAAATGGTAGAAAATCCCCCTAGGTCTAGTGTTACAACAAGTGCTCCCAAACCTCCCAGTATCCCTAGCTGTAATCCTGCCACTAGTGCCTCAGGTTCAAGAATTTAAAGCCATTGATGTCAAATTATTTAAAATTTGTTTTAAAAAAGTTTAAGAATTCTAAATAAATATCTAATCTATAGCGATCACATTGTTTAAGGTACTCAGTGACAGCACAAGCTTCTGTTACTGAGTGATGGGGACCCCCCAGCAATGCTGGGGGGGTCCCGATTGCTTGTGCCGACAGGCAGGGGTAAGTCACTTACCTCCGTCCTGTTGCATCGACCATCTATGAATAGAGTCTGCTTTCAGGCAGGCTCTATACATAGATCACCGATAACACTGATTTATGCTATGCTATGGCATAGCATAGATCAGTACATGCAATCTATTGATTGCATGTTTTACAGTCAAAAAAGTGTAAAAAAAAAAAAGTGTAATTAAAAAAAGTTTTTAAAAGTATTTAAAACCCTTTGTAAACCACCCTCCCAATAAAAGTTTAAAATACCCCCTTGCCCATTATAAAGATAAAAATATTTGAATAAATAAACATATTACATATTGTAGCGTGCGGAATTGTCCAATCTCTTAAAATATAATATTATTGTTCCCTCACGGTAAACGGCGTAAACGGGGAAAAAAAAAACATCAGGATTGCTGATTTTATTAAATTATATACCAGATTTTTTTTTTTTTTTATAAAAAACGGTCAAAATATTTCTGTTACACCAATATGATATTAATAAAACTAGTGATCAATGTGCAAAAAATGACACCACAACCAGCCCTTTAGGTGGAAAATAAAAGCGCTATGGCTCTTAGAAGCCGGGGAGGTACATTGCATTAATTTGACCCAGACATCCGGGCATCAAAGGGCTCTGTCCTGAAGGGGTTAATAGCTCACATTGTTTACAAAACTTAAAGAAATTCTAATGTCCTCTTCCCACCCCATGACAGCTCAGACTTAAATGTAATCATTATTTTAAAATTTATAATTTTAAAGGCAGACTTTATTTACGACAAATGTCAGTAAATGTCAAAAATGAAAAAAGACTAACAAAAATTGTCAATATCAAATAAATAGCTCACGACCTTGGCATAATTTGGGAAAACAAAATAAAAAAGAAATTGGAAGAAATTTAATATCAAATACATTTTTCTAATAGGTCCTTGGCATAAGTTAAAAAAGTTTTTTAAAATTTCAACAAATTGCCTATGACCACATATGGGATACTGCCATACTTGGGAGAAATTGTGTTACAACTTTTAGGATGTTTTTACACCTTTATGTCTTGTAAAAAGAAAGAAATGTGTAGCCACAATGAGTTGTAATGGGGAGAATCTCAATTTTCAATTTCCTGACCCAATGTTAAATACTTTCTGTAAACACCTGTGGAGTTCCAAACACTTGCTAACTCCCCAGATGACTGACGCCCTCTCTGCTTTGCAAACCCAATATAGTGCCTTAAAAAAACACTGTAATAAAAAGAGGGGCCAAAAAACTTGAATGGTTTGGTAACTTTAAAGGGCAATCTTTTCTCAGCTATATCTTTTCATCAGAACAGGTCTCAGACCCTCTGTGATAAATAACTTTTGGCATGTCTGATTACATGTAAAAAGTAATTTTTAGTGTCAGTACCCATTTAATTCCTGTGAGGGTTAAAAAAACTTTGCAACTCCTGTTTTTAATTTGTTGGTATTTATATCATTCAGGCCATCTAGTCCACATCAGAAATTAATTAATTGGTCCCTAAACAAAATATTTTGGAGTACCTGCCGGAATAACTGTCAGGAACAGGAACTGTCCAGAGCAGAAGAGATTTTCTATAGGGATTCATAGAAAACCGAGACAGAGTTCCTGTCTCGGCCAGAGATGTCAGTAGAGAGAGCACTGTGTCAGACTGAAAATAAAACAACAGTTCCTGCAGGACATACATCAGCTAATAAGTATGGGAAGACAAGATTTTTTAATAGAAGTGAATTAAAAATCTGTATAACTTTCTGATATCAGTTGATTTGAAAGAAAAAGATTTTCGCTGGACAACAAAACTAAACTTTTTCTTTTTTTACAATAAAAGGGTCAATTGAAAATATTAACATAAATTTACTACTAATTTTAAGTACATTGGGGGACATTTATCAAACTAATTGCGCCTGTTTTTACTCTAATATATCTAGTTTGCGCTCAAAATAAATCTAATATGAATTTATGAAGTTTTTTTTAGACAAGACTATCCAAATTAGATGCGACTTTTTGAATTAGATTTTTTGTTGTTAATTAGATCGAAAATGCGCCAGAATTCTTTTTTAGCTAAATTTATTAACTGCGCAATTTTTTAAAAAAGTCGCATATATTGGCACATTGCTACGTCTGCTCCGAACCAGGTGAATTTATTTGACTAATTAAAAAAACATTATTTTTAAGACACATTTACTATGCTATTAGACAATTTACATAAATTTGACTTAACACATTAATTATGCCAAAACATCTTTGACAAAATCGTGTTTTTAGATTTGTTAGTAAATATCCCCCATTGTGTCAAAAACAATCTCAGAATATATATATATATATATATATATATATATATATATATAAACATATTACATATTATAGTGTGATGAATTGTCCCAACTATTAAAATATAAGTATATTGTTCCCGCACAGTGACCAGTGTAAATAAAATGCGGGGGAAAAAACAGGATTGTTGTTTTTTTTTTATTATTTATTAGAAAACAAATAATAAAAACCAATTAATATTTTTCTCTTACACCAATAAGATATCAATAAAAGTTAGAGATCATGGCACAAAAAATTACACCCCAAGCAGCCCTGTAGCACAGGGTTAACATGAGTTGTAGCCAGGGTTAACATGATCGCTGATGCAACAATTGTGTCAGGGAGACTGATGTGGCACTGTTTGCTATAGAAAGGAACCATATTTTTTCTAATCCTTTACAACCACTTTAGATGGAAAATTAAAAGAATTTTTTAGCTTTTAAAATCTGTTACATTGTAAACTGCATATGCAATATCCCCTGATGGTGCAGTGCCATTCATCCATGTGCCATATCCATATGAGAGTCGGGAGTGTCGGGTTTTGGCAATGAAAGAGTTACTCTGCTCTGGATTCCTTTAGCTGTTTGATGTTGTGCCTCTCTTGACTGACAGGTGCCTCTGTTTGTAAGAATTTACTTGTGCAGATGGATTCAGGAGGTCGGTCCAATTAGGTTCTGGACCGGGCTCCTGGTCCATTATAAATAGTCTGACACTCCAGCAGTCTAATGCTGGCTATTGAGTTATACTCCGCTACAGCTTATACCTCTGCTATTGTCTGTGTATTTCTTACCTTTGGCTTTGTATCCTAACTTCTCTGTTTGCAGCCTGCCCTGACCTTATAACCTGACTTTGACTACTCCTTTGGATCTTGATTTTGTACTCTTGCCATACGGAATGACCCAGATTGTCGACTCTGGCTCATTGCATTTGTTTTGTCTGTCACTGTTCTGTGTTACACTTTATTAGTATCATACGATCATAGGATGGACTGCCATTGAGGTTGTCCGCAGCCGCCTAGGGCTGTCCGTGGCAAGTAGGCAGGGACAGTGGACAGGTTCAGCTAGGGCTCACTGTCTGTGTCCTGTCTGACTGCCCTTTGCCATTACCCAATGCTAACAGTGTGCTGTTTGTGACCTGTACGACTCTGATTCTGGACCAGAGGATATTGCACCAGTTTTTCTTTTTTTACTTAAAAATAAAAAAAAAGTGAATGCAAAACATACTGAGACTTGGTTCCCATGGGTGAAATTTACACACACTGAGGAATATAAACGACTCCTCTGTCCCCTCACATCTTAGTTGGAACCTGTGACTGCTATCTATCGCAATGCTTGCCATTCTGTTGAACGATTACATCGGGACTTTGTAACTTTAATTCTGGACTTATACTCCTAAGGGTTGGGACGGCTGACACCACACCCCCTGTTTTTCTTGTTCTTAGGCCAATGACAATTGCTACATGTTCTCCCGGTCCTTTTTGGATCTGGGAGTCTTGCCATTGTTAATTCTGGTAGGAAACTGTTGCCTTTAGTTGAGTGCTTTGAGAGACTGAAGTTCTTAGGTAACCCCTGGCGCCCCCTCCCTGTCCCCCCCCCCCCCCCCCCCCGCCCTCTCCCCTCCCTCCCTTCCCCTACCCCCCCTTCCCCTCTCCCCTATGTATGCTACAAGTCTTGATTTATTCAGTGCTCGTTGATTGATGGTTTATTATGTCTTTCTTTTTTTTTTCTTCTCTTTTCTGTTATACAAAA
This sequence comes from Dendropsophus ebraccatus, assembly GCF_027789765.1. Classification (NCBI taxonomy): domain Eukaryota; kingdom Metazoa; phylum Chordata; class Amphibia; order Anura; family Hylidae; genus Dendropsophus; species Dendropsophus ebraccatus. The sequence goes on from NC_091456.1 coordinate 131,884,318, forward strand.
CTTGAAATCTCAATAAACATTGAATGTTAAAAAAAAAAAAAAGTGAAATCTTGTTTCTAGAAAATATAATATTGATGGAAAAAAAACAGTTACTTATTTGTAAAAGTTGGGGGTCTTGCAGCTTTAAACCAATTACTAGAATCCAAATCAACACTTAACTCAATTTAAGCCCATCAATATTCCATAGAGCCTATTTATAGATTTGTAAATTGTTTGGGAATACGCACTCTTCATTTCTTTATTTAAATAGACAGCACTGACAATAGCTGCATGCATATTGGCTCATAGGGTCAAGGTGAGTCAAAGAGTTAAAGCTGATTTAATGTATCTGTTAGGTTAATGATCTGGAAAGATGATGGAAAATATCTACCAATCAGTCTGTAAATCAGGCTCTGGTCACTGACTATTTACGTCAGGTTGGTAGAGTTATTCCTTTCGAAGTCGAAGGCCGTTGAGTAGCCGACACAGTTCAAGCTGATTGAACCACAATATCAATAAGAAGTAATGAGTACTAGTGAAAATCAATGGCCATTTTAACACAGGACTTTTACTTATTTCTGCTGCTCAAGATTGAATCCTTGAGTTTGAAACATTATTACTTTGTCTGATGAATGCTAATATACAATTGAGCCACAGTGGGTATCTTGTTCTGTCATCAGGTTTATGCATGAACAAGCAGATCTAACAACATGTTAAGAATAGTAGTAGTAACAGCTAAAGTGTTTCATTATCATTCTATAAAATATGTGGAAGCAGACTAACATATTCATTTATCTATATTTATATACCAAAGTTCTTTTGACAGCAGAATTGGGAACACATCCTTACTCCAGTGTTTGCAAAGGAAAGCAGCAGGGATTGTGTGCCCGACGAAAGCAGCAGCAGCATGGGGGTAATGGGACTGCAATAGATGCATACATTATATGATATACCAAATAATGTGCATTATATATATATATATATATATATATATATATATATATATATATATATATATATATGTTTATATCATGTACCAGTTGTGTATACATACAGTAAATTTATATATTCTACCCTGCTTTCTAAACATGGACAAATCATGAAGTTCTTTAATGGTAAATGGTAAAAATGTAAAAGATTCTAAGGGTGCATGTACCATACAGGCAAGCTCATGTGGCCACTATGCACAAGATCCTCTCAGATTTTAATGTGGTGGGAGCCTACACAGGAACATGGTCTTTTACACATGCTGTCATCTTAATCTTTTTGCTATGAGCTTCCTGTCCTCTATCTGTGTGACTGGCGAATTCCATTTTAGGCTGGGTTCACACTATGTATATTTGAGGCTGTATTTGGTCCTCATGTCAGGTCCTCATAGCAACCAAAACCAGGAGTGGATTGAAAACACAGAAAGGATCTGTTCACACAATGTTGAAATTGAGTGGATGGCCGCCATATAACAGTAAATAACGGCCATTATTTCAATATAACAGCCGTTGTTCTAAAATAACAGCAAATATTTGCCATTAAATGGCGGCCATCCACTCAATTACAACATTATGTGAACAGAGCCTTTCTGTGTTTTTAATCCACTCCTGGTTTTGGTTGCTATACAGCCTCACAAATACAGCCTCAAATATACATAGTGTGAACCCAGCCTAAGGGTGCCTTCACACACACCGGATCCGCAGCGGATTTCACGCTGCAAAGTTGCCAGTTCAGCCCTATGAGAAAACATACTCGCAGCAGGATTGACATCCCGCTGCGTGTATGTAAGTCAACCCCCGGAAGCCGAAACATACATCACCTCCTCCCCGCTCCGGAATGCTTCGAGGGTTCCCGTCATCTGCTCGTCCCACTTAGCCAATCAGTGCACTGCCCCGCCGCAGCCACTGATTTTCTGAGTGGGACATCCAGCTGAGAACCCCCGAAGCAAGCTGGAGTGGGGAGGAGATGTATGTTTCGGCTGCCGGGGGTTGACTTACACTACCGTTCAAAAGTTTGGGATCACATTGAAATGTCCTTATTTTTGAAGGAAAAGCACTGTACTTTTCAATGAAGATAACTTTAAACTAGTCCTAACTTTAAACAAATACACTCTATACATTGCTAATGTGGTAAATGATTATTCTAGCTGCAAATGTCTGGTTTTTGGTGCAAAATCTACATAGGTTTATAAAGGCCCATTTCCAGCAACTATCACTCCAGTGTTCTAATGGTACAATGTGTTTGCTCATTGGCTCAGAAGGCTAATTGATGATTAGAAAACCCTTGTGCAATCATGTTCACACATCTGAAAACAGTCTAGCTCGTTACAGAAGCTACAAAACTGACCTTCCTTTGAGCAGATTGTGTTTCTGGAGCATCACATTTGTGGGGTCAATGAAACGCTCAAAATGGCCAGAAAAAAAGAACTTTCATCTGAAACTCGACAGTCTATTCTTGTTCTTAGAAATGAAGGCTATTCCATGCGTGAAATTGCTAAGAAATTGAAGATTTCCTACAACGGTGTGTACTACTCCCTTCAGAGGACAGCACAAACAGGCTCTAACCAGAGTAGAAAGAGAAGTGGGAGGCCGCGTTACACAACTAAGCAAGAAGATAAGCACATTAGAGTCTCTAGTTTGAGAAACAGACGCCTCACAGGTCCCCAACTGGCATCTTTATTAAATAATACCCGCAAAACTCCAGTGTCAACATCTACAGTGAAGAGGCGGCTGCGGGATTTTGGGCTTCAGGGCAGAGTGGCAAAGAAAAAGCCATATCTGAGACTGGCCAATAAAAAAAAATGATTAAGATGGCCAAAAGAACACAGACATTGGACAGAGGAAGACTGGAAAAAAGTATTGTGGACGGATGAATCCAAGTTTGAGGTGTTTGGATCACAAAGAAGAACGTTTGTGAGATGCAGAATAAATGAAAATATGCTGGAAGAATGCCTGATGCCATCTGTTAAGCATGGTGGAGGTAAGGTGATGGTCTGGGGTTGCTTTGGTGCTGGTAAGGTGGGAGATTTGTACAGGGTAAAAGGGATTCTGAATAAGGAAGGCTATCACTCAATTTTGCAACGCCATGCCATACCCAGTGGACAGCGCTTGATTGGAGCCAATTTCATCCTACAACAGGACAATGACCCTAAACACACCTCCAAATTGTGCAAGAACTATTTACAGCAGAAGCAGGCAGCTGGTATCCTATCGGTAATGGAGTGGCCAGCGCAGTCACCAGATCTGAACCCCATTGAGCTGTTGTGGGAGCAGCTTGACCGTATGGTACGCCAGAAGTGCCCATCCAACCAATCCAACTTGTGGGAGCTGCTTCTAGAAGTGTGGGGTGCAATTTCTCCAGCTTACCTCAACAGATTAATAGCTAGAATGCCAAAGGTGTGCAATGCTGGAATTGCTGCAAAAGGAGGATTCTTTGATAACAATGTTATTTCAAATACAAATCATTATTTCTAACCTTGTCAATGTCTTGACTCTATTTTCTATTCATTTCACAACGTATGGGGGTGAAGAAGTGTGACTTTTCATGGAAAACACAAAATTGTTTGGGTGACCCCAAACTTTTGAACGGTAGTGTACATACACTGCGAGTATGTATTCTCATTGGGATGACTTGTTACTGGATCCAACAGCGGATTTCGCAGTGAATTTGCAGCGTGAAATCCGCGTGTGAAGGCAACCTAAAAATTTTAAATTAGAAGTGCCTTGACCATAATGGACCATATTCTTAACCCCTTACTGAAAAAGGAAGAATATGTATATTGTGCTCTTGGTATAAAATCTTGCATACTATCATTTGATCAGATGAAAGTGGTACCCTGAGATATAATAAATTGGTCCCATGGGTGTACTTTTCTGATGTCTAGTTTTTTTTTTACCATTATGTAAAACTAAGAGGCATGTAGGCCTTGAAATTAGACTGGTGCCACAGCTCCCTGTGATTAACCCCCTTAAAGGGGTAGTGTGGCGGTAAAGAATTATTCACAGAATACCACACATTACAAAGTTATACAACTTTGTAATGTATGTTATGTCTGTGAATGGCCCCCTTCCCCGTGTCCCACCCCCCCCACCCGTGTACCCGGAAGTGTGGTGCGCTATACATTACCTGTCACGTGCCGACACCCGTCTCCGATCCTAGGTCAGTGATGTCTTCTTCGGCCGGCCAGCGAACAGCTCCGACTGAGCCAATCGCAGGTGAGCACAGTTGTGACGCGGTGGAGGGGGGCGGCGGCAAAGATTCGTCCGTCCGAAGATGACGTTCGGGACAAAATGGCGGACAGCCCTCGACACGGATCAGGTAATGTATAATGCACCACACACTTCCGGGTACTCTGGCGGGGGTGGTGGGACACGGGAAGGGGGCGATTCACAGACATAACATACATTACAAAGTTGTATAACTTTGTAATGTGTGTTATTCTGTGAATAATTCTTTACCGCCGCACTACCCCTTTAAATGCTGCAATGCACAGCGTTTGCAGGATTTAAGGTAGTCAGTGACAGGACAAGGACCTGTCACTGACTGATCAGGACCCCCACAACATGTCTGTGGAGGTCCCAATCATTTGTACCAGCAGGCGGTGGTAAGCCACTTACCGCAGTCCTGTCGGATCGTCCACCTGTTCATAGAGTCTGCTCTCAGGCAGACTCTATGCACAGATCGCTGATAGTACTGATGAATGTTACGCTATGGTATAGCATTCATTAGTATATGCAATCAGAGCATTACATATATAAGTCCCCTAAGGGACTTATATATGCAATACAAAATGTGTTAAAAAAGAAAAAAAGTTTTAAAACATATTTTAAAAAAAACTAATAAAAATGCCCCAATAAAGATTTATATTACTCCCTTTTCCATGATACCAATAAAAATATTAAAAAAGTATAAAAAAAAATAAGCATATTATAAATTGTAACATGCAGAATTTTCCGATCTATTAAACTATAACAATGGTGAACAGCGTGAATTAAGAGCAAAAAAACACCCCACCAGAATTGCTGATTTTTAAAAGATGTTTATTAGAAAAAAACACCCCAACCAGCCCTGTAGGTGGAAAGTAAAAGCACTATGGCTCTTAGAAGGCAGGGAGGAACAATGCATTAATTGAACCAGACATCCGGGCACTAATGATATCGGCCATGAAGGGGTTAATTACTGTATTCTAAGTGTAAATGTATGACTTCAAATGTATGCATGTACCATGGGGGCAAGCTCTGATACCGCTATGTTTATAGAAAAAAGTAAAAAGTTAGGGCTGAATGCAGCAACTCGAAAACAAATCTACCAAAGAAAATTCCAATGGTCTTGGTTCATAATGTACTACAGGGGTTGTCCAGCGATAGCAAATATTTCCTATATAGCTGCAGTCATTTAAAAAAAAATAAAAATAACATGCTTACCTATGCTTACCTGCCTGTGCTGCCCCAGTGTCTTGCTGACTGTGTCTCCGGTGTCCCCTGCTGACTGCAGATGCTTCACTTTTGAGACTCATCTCAGGAGTGACAGCGCACTCAGCCAATCACAGTCTGCGGTGCTGTCCTGTCTCAGAGATTGGCTGAGCAGACCGTCACCCTCAAAACAAATCCGTCTCAGAGGGGAAGCATCTGCGTAACTGCACCTATATAGGACAAGTTTTCTAACGTGGGACATCCTCTTTAAGTTCTACACATTTAGTCCTAGAGTAGTGAAAAGTAAAAAATTTTTTTTTTTTATAAATATATGATTTCATTAACCTTTCAAGAAGGAATTTAAAGAGTCTAACATGCAGCTACAAGGGAAAATGTCAAGTTCTTCTTAATTTCTTTACACTTTATGATATAAAATATGAAGACACCAGCACGCTAGAAAAAGTAATCTAATAGGCACGATTAGCCATAGCTGCATAATTCAAAACTCCTACAGGGTAAAGCGTGACGTCACCTAGCAGGGAGCACGACCAAGAGGATCTGGAGCATGCTCCAGCAGTACACTCACTATAAAAGCTTCTGGAGCATGCTCCTAGAGATCTGAAGTGGTGCTCCAGCCGCATGTGGGACCTCTCCAATGCAACAATGCCGCACACATCAGTGTGGCCGTTGCCTGAGCTAATGACAGGGAGCTGCAGTCCCGCAGCTGCCTGTCATTAACACCTTAAACTCCAAATGCTAAGCGATCACGACGTTTAAGGAAGTCAGTGACAGGTTAAGCACCTGTTACTTGACGGATCAGGACCGCCTGCAGCATGGCTTGTACTGACAGGCGGGGATAAGCCACTTACCTCCGTCTTGTCAGATCGACCATCTGTAGATAGAGTCTGTTCTCAGGCAGACTCTAGGAACATCGTCCATAGTACTGATCTAATCTATGCTATTGCATAGCATCGTACAGTATATGCAATCTAACTATTGCATGTTTACCTGTTAAGGAAAATTGTAAAAAAAAAGTTAAAAATAAAAACTTCAAAAACTATTTTTAAAAAAGCTTTAAAACATAAACCCCAATAAAAGTTTAAATTACCTCCTTGCCCAGTATATTAAAAAAAATGTTAAAATAAAAAAACAAAAACATATATATCCCAGCATGCAGAATTGTCCAATCTATTAAAATATCTAAATATTTTTCCCGCACAGTGAATGGCATAAACGAAAAGAGGGAAAAAAAACACCACAATTGCTTATCTTTTATTATTATATATCAGGAAAAAAAAAAAGTGATCACATTTTTTCTTTTACACCAATATGATACCAATAAAAACTAGCCATCACGGCGCAAAAAAAAAACAGCCCTGTAGAAGGAAAAATAAAAGTGTTATGGCTATTAGATGACCTGGACATCCCTGCATCAGTGACCTCGGTCATGAAGGGGTTAAAGACTTTGTAATTATTTTTTCCAATGCATCTAAAATTGAAAATAAATTGAGGCAATGGAAACAGTCCTTAATTAAAGTACCCTACTACTTTATGTCTACAGCTGTTAGACTGCTCTTACACAGGGAAGTATACTGTAGTTGCCATTTTTGCAGACCCTTTAAAAGCATAATGAACTATATAATTTAAAGAACGGATGATACTACTTCTCTTTTTTTTCCTTTTTGAATCCACTCCACACCAGGATTGGATTAAGAGATCATCTTTAATTTATATTGTCTACTTTATTATGAACCATACCTAATTTTGGCTGCAAAAACTGCAACTAAACAGCCCTTTGTAAGTGCAGCCTTATGCAGTTGTATATATGTCCATGGTATAAGATACAAACATACCTTTTCAAATCTGTATTCTGTTCGCTGATCTTTGAAATGTACACTTATCAAGAGGCAGGAAAAGATGGATAAAAGTAAGGCCTTATTCACACGTCCTGTAATTTACGGATCCGTATTTCCGTATCCGAGTTAGTGCACACCAGATTTTTTTACGTATCCTCTCACTAAAATCAATTGTTTAAGGATTGTTTACGGATTGCAACATGTTTGGCATCCGTATTTCCGTAAAAAAATACGGATGACTCATAGGTCACAAGGTTCTGTTTCTAAGCAACCACAGGCTGACAAGCGATCATGTGACTTATTTTAGGGGTTGGGCAAACTGGTGCTACTTTTTTGTAACCTACTCAACTTTTTTAACTTGTATAAAGCAGTCAGCAGTAAAAACAGATTTACGGAAATACGGATGTATTTTTAGTGGGTTGTTTAAGGACTAGAAAGTATTACTGAACGTGTGAATAAGGCCTGAGACTGTAGGATTAGACAACACAGGGTTGTTGTTACGATGGAGAAATACAGGCTGCATAGAAGATGTAGAAAGAATAGAACACATTATTTTTATTCAATAGTATTTACCATATTTTAGACACACTGCAGACATCTAGAAATGAGAGCAAAGCCAGCTTTTAAATGTTGATTCGAAATGCTTCATTATTACATAAATGCAATGTATTATAATTGTTGATGATAATCTTGTGCTTGACACAATGCTTTACATTGTAGATATTGGCCCTGTTGGAATGTCAATGTTGTTCTTAACAGACACGTGAGCCATAGAGAGAAGGTCAGATCTTGAACTTATGAGTGACATTCTGCATTTCTAGCAAATCCAAGGTCCCAGTAAAATGTAAGTGACAAAGAAGATAGTCACTAATAAATGTAGTGCCAGCTAGAGAAGTATGATAAATATATTGCATTTATGCTAACAGCTAAACCAATGTTCAGATAAGATTTAGATTAAACAATATAGATTTTATTAGGCATTAAAACATTGGGTAACTTGAATTTAGAGGGATTATCCCCCTGAAATAATGAATCCTAACATTTTAACTCTATTTTAACAGTATCTATGTGAAACAGATGCTCTTCTGTGTCATTCCTAACTTTTTTAGCCCATTTATTCCCCTCTGCTGCTCTGGTCTCTATATGTTCTGTGGGCAGCACCAGTGTGATCATGTAGGCAGGAAGCAGCAGTATTTTACAGGAATACATTGCAGTCTTGCTCTTGATTAGGGATGAGCGAACTTTTGAAAAGTTTGGTTCGATCCTGCAAACTTTCGTGAAGTTTGAATTCGTACGAACCGAACCTAAAACGAACCTTGCTATAACAGCTGAATAATTACAGCTAAAATAGTGGGAGTCTGATAGGGTATAGTTCGTTTAGTTGCAGTTGCTATTACAATGAAAAAAGTGGAAAAAATCAAAGTGCAAAAATAGTGAAAAAAAAAAGGTTGAGGAGGAGGCGGCAGCACTTGATTGCACCCAGGCCAGTATTGAGATGAGACAATAAAAAAGAGACTATAAGAAGAGGCTATAAATTTGTCTGATTATATATAATCCCACCAAATAAAGTCATGAGCACTGCCCCCATCTAGCATTGTGCTTACTTACTCCAGGTGACAGTATCAGGCTATGTTCACACTACGTTGCCGATGGCAACAACGGCCGTAGTTTTAGTGCAGCGGAACACAGTCTATTAAGCAATGGGATCCCGGCTGGAGCGTACACACATCGTATACGCTCCGGCCCATAGGCCGCCACAAACAACTGACATGTCAGTTTTCTGCGGCCGGATCTCTGTGAATTCCGGCCGCAGAAAGACCTGTCAGTTCACACAGTGAAGCGAGCGGCTCCGGCCGCTTGCTTCACTGTGTGCTATGGGAGGTTCTGATGCGGGCGCGTGCTGATGCGCCCACATCAGAACCCTGCGACTGAAAGACCGAAAGGGTTAGGAAGTTACGGAAAGGGTTACGGAACGGCCGGTCTCTATACGTAGTGTGAACATAGCCTCATACTTCTTTTTTTAATCCTTTTATATCTTATAATATCTAATAATATCTAATATAATTTCAGTGAAGCATGGGGATATGGTGCCCTTTATAATAGAATCAAAGCTCTAACTCTTCTCACTTTTCTCTCCCTATTTCTTTTTTTTATCTCCCTAACTCTCCCTAGATCTCACAATTTTTTATTTAGATGCCTATCTCTCCCTATCTCTTGATTTCTCAGCCTCTTTCCCTATGTATCAGCTTATCTTCTATATCCAGCTTTCCTGGATCTTGCTATTTGGTTTTTTCTCTTCCTCTCTCCGGCTTCTCTCACTAACACTTTCTATTCCTTCTCTATCTCTCCCTGTATCTATCTAGTTGTTTGGCTATCTATCTATCTATCTATCTATCTATCTATCTATCTATCTCTTTTCCCTCTCTATCTAATATGGAGCTCCTCTCTCTGTGAACTCTGGCCACACACTGAGAAGCTGCTGGCGTGCTCAGGCACTTCAGGGGCTGTGGGGTGACGTCACACATCTTGATATTCAGAGAAAACCAGGATACAAGGCATTATAGGAGTAATAATCCCTTGTATCCTGGTCTAGTCTGTGAAAAAAGTACAGTTTTATATCGCCGTTGTTATTTTAACCAGATTCGTAACAAACTTTCTCAAAGTTCGTAACGAATCTGGTTTATTACGGTTTGGTTCGCTCATCCCTACTCTTGATAACACCCTAACTATAAACTAATTTTTCCTGTATCCCTTCACTGAGCTGTATACAATGTAGCACACACAGCTCCAGAGATCTCACTAATAGGCTATGTTCCGACAACTTTTTTTTCAGCTCTGTTTAAAATGACGTCCTAATTTTGAGTTTTAAATAACAGACGTTATTTAGCAGCCGGGCCTCCCCTTAATGCAATGACTGGTGTTTGTACATTATTTTAGTTTGGGATTACTAATTGGACTTTGGGTGCTGCTTAATTGAAAAGTCTATTAAATTTAATAGTAAAAATGGAGAAAGAACGGCGGAAAAAGAAAAACTGTGTGTCAACAACTAATAAAAAACGTCCGCTGTTTGCAAAAGACATCCGAAAATAATAATCATGTTCATTATTTTGATGTCCGCGGTAAAAATGTCCATTATTCAATGCACTGTGCATTGGACGTTCGTCTTTTCATTGACTTCAAGGCATTGCCATTCCATTCAGTTAAAGGCTATGTTCACACAATGTCAAAAATGGAGAAAAAAACGTCCGATTTCGCTAGTTAAAAAAAAAAAAACATCCGTTTTTGCAGCGATTTAACTGACTGCAATGGCAATGCATTGGAGTCAATGAGAAGATGGACGTCCAATGCACACAATGCATTGAAAAACGGACGTTTTTGCCACGGACGTCAAAATAATGAACATGAACATTATTTTCGGACGTCTTTTGCAAACAGTGGACGTTTTTTATTAGTTGTTCACACACAGTTCTTCTTTTGTCACCATTCTTTCTCTGTTTTTAGTATTGACTTCAATGGAATTTTAAATTAGGACACACCCAAAGGGCAATTAGCTACCCCAAACTAGAATAATGTACTAACAGCTGTCATTGCACAAGGGGAGGACAGACAGCTAAATAACGTTCGTTATTTTAGACTCAAAATAACGGACGTAATTTTAAACAACGCTGAAAAAACGTTGTGTGAACATATAAATATCAAAATCGTCTGCCTTTTCTCTATTTTTGACATTGTGTGAACATAGCCATACATAGTTCTATAAGTTCTAATTTCCCTGTTCTCAATTGTCCCAGCCAGCTTTCTTAAATATTGTTTTTACTTTATATACTTGTTTCATGCACTTCTATAAGCCTGTATATGTAAAGACAGGGAAAATAGTGCTACACATAAACTTCTATCACTCTCTCTAAAATAGAGATATATTTACACGCATTTCTGTGTAATATTGTTCTCAATCCGGTTACATATATATGCTTGGGGAAGTGCATAAAGTAAGTAAATGGTATGCAAATTTACAGATTTATCAATGAGCTTACAATACAACAATACAAGATATCTCATGAAATAATTTTTTTTTTTAAATTAATTGCTATAGATAAAATATCTATTTTCATGCATACTGTTAAAATATATAATGTGTGTGTGGGGGGGATATATCAAGCTACACACACAGTGCAGATGGCAAAAATTTGCACTGTGAGAATTTTTGCCATATCTACCGCTTATGCCAGAGAGGCAGGGAGAGGGCAGGATAGTTGGTGTGATAACACTCAGAGGGGTCATGGGCTCTGGATGTGTTTTATCACAATTTACATCACGTCCGAGTAAGTTGTTGGTGAAATCTAGACCAGCTCCAAGCTAGTGATTCCACTAACAGCATAAAGTGTGCCAAGATGCACCTGGATCTACTGTATATGAAGGAGTGCACCATAAAGCCGTGAATATTTTTGGTGGAAAAACACCTTTAAAGAAAAATTTTAGACTTCTGTCTTTCTATGGTATTGTTTTTTCTCCACCTTCTCCATTATAGTTATAGTAATAATTTGCATGTAGATATCAAGTGTGAAATTTGTTGCTCAGTGCAACACAGCAACTGACCCACATGTGGGTTCTCCCACCCAAACTCATCATGGAAAAGATATATGGCAACATTTCAGCCTGAACACATTTAAAAATATGTAGGTAGAGTTTCAATAAGAAAGCTTGTTTGATGCTGAACAATACCTGGGTACTAAGAATTAGATGACATAAGGGACATTGCTATTAGCAACAGTAATTAAATTTTCACTTGAGCACAGGCTGAAGTGTAGTGGTGCTTTATGAACACTTGTTCATATAATAAAGTTTTTTAAATTATATTAACATTAGGGCTAGGTTCACACAACGCGCAAACCGCTGTTGTTTGGTACTTAAAACAACGTCCGTTGTATTGAGTGCCAAACAATGACCAATGTTTACAATAAAAATTGCATCAAAATCAATGCACAATTGCTGGAAATTATTTACATGCGCATTATTTTGATGGCCGTACAATACATTGTGTGAACAACGGTTTTTCTTTGCATTGACTTCAATGCAACCCATTTAACTATGACAAGAAGACCGTTTTAATTGAAAATAACAGCCATTCTTGTAATAAAATGTACGTTGTGTGAACATTATTATTGAGTGAATTAAATTATCACTTGGAGGAAGGCTGGAGTAGAGCTGACCTGTATGAATGTTTGCTTGATATTGATGAATACAATATGTGATGGCAATAATTATTAGATTAAAAAACACTCCTTGCTGGTATTTGACATAGGAATTGAATTGTCAACTGGAGAAAGACTGAAGTATAATGGTTCTGTATGAATGGTTGCTTAACACTAAGCAATTACATTTTTGGTTGTGCTAACAACCAACACAACAATCCTACTGAATGTTGCAGTTAGCAATAGGAATTAAATTGCCTTCTGGATATAGACTGAAGTATAATGGTGCTATAAAAAAAATGCTTACTTGATAATAAACAATAATATTTTTAGGCACTAACTAAAAACCCAATTAATGTTAAAGAAGGGATATAACTACCTGCCAAAATCATAGATAGATGTGCCATTAGAAAGCTTATGGTGCACAAACGTCATAGCTTTTTATATCGTGTCAATCCTTGCCACAATACCAATATATATATGGTTGTAAACTTCATTATAAAATTAGGCTATGTTGTTAAAAGGTGGGCTGAACCTATGTAATATAGATGAGCATATATAATATTTAGGGGGTGAGTATACAGCACAGGACCACTCATTTATCAGGATCATGTGAAAATTTGCTGCCCTCAGGAGAAGGCACACTATCACCACTTGTTTGATGCGGCATGCTATTAACTGTCAATCTGTTGTATAACCAGATTGCTGATTTTAAAATAGTTTTCTTTAGCTGCAGTCAGCCACAGTGAATGAATGCTTGTGTGTATGTCTGTAACACACAGAGCCTAAGTCGTATCTATCCTATCTCTAAAATGTATCATATTTAGATTCTCTTCTCCTCTTATATTCTATTCCTTTTTTATGATTCGTCCACTGACACATACTCCTACACTATCTGTCCCATCTTTCACAAATTCTATCTGAGGCCTCTCCTATCTCTTACCCCACAAATGAACAGGATTTTCTGGATGGCCCAATTTATTTTGGCTATGACTCATTGACTATGAGAAAATCTGCCAGGCTGCCACTTGAGGTCATGTGATCCTTCTTCTATCAGTAAAATATAGCTACCTTTTTGCAATTGGTCCTAAATGGATTACAAAATACAAAGTAAATACAAATATGGTCCATAAGGGCCATAAACTCACTTAGCTATCTTTCTTCATGTTGTCTATAGCTGTCTATGGTGAATAGGGATCAAAATGCAGAGTGAGAAAGGGAAAGAGAGACAAAAGCTCACTCCAGTGGGATGTTGTTTACAGTCTACATTGCCCAATACAGCTCTACAATGCTGCTGTTGGAGTTGGAGTGGAGTAGGAGTATATGTTCTTCATGTGTGCAGTATAATCATATGTTCACACTATTTTTAAAATAAAGAAAATGTGTCTGTTTTTGCTGAAATTCTATTGATTTCAATGCAATGCATTGAAGTCAATGGACTGATGGACGCCCAATAATGATCATGACAATTATTTCTGGACGTCTTTTGCAAACACCAGACGTTATTTTCTAGTTGTTCACACACAGCTTTTCTTTTTTCAACGCCCTTTGATGGTTTTTACTAATGAATTCAATGGACTTTTCACTTAAAGACACACTCAAAGGCCAATCAGTCCACCTAAACTAGAATAATTTATCAACAGCCATCATTTTTTTCTTTTCAACAACAGAGAGCAAAAATGTACTGGGAACCTAGCCTATGGGAGAAATAACAGTTATGCTTTAAAGGGATAGTCTAGGCCTTCCCACCTCCCGAAACAGCACCCACAGTGTCCTGCAATAAATCTGAGCACCACATGGCTTACAGAGGCCAACAGGGAGAAAGGGGAGGCCAACAGAGAGAGAGTGGAGGGCGGGGAGAGCGGGGAGGCTGACAGGGAGAGAGTAGAGGGCAGGGAGAGCAAGAAGGCTGACAGGATGAGAGGGGAGGATGGAGAGAGAGGAGAGGCCAACAGGGAGAGAGGGGAGGATGGAGAGAGAGGAGAAGCCAACAGGGAGAGAGGGGAGGGCTAGCAGATTGCACTGCTGTGATCTCTGTCCCCTCTTCCCTGCCACTGACAGCTGATACCAGGGAAATACAATGGTGTATAGATCCCTGATACCAGTGTATTAGAATGGTGGATCTGTGTAATAGAATGGTGTATAGAGTTCCTCATTGCAGTGTTATAGAATGGTGTATAGATCCTGATACCGATGTAATAGAATGGTGTATAGAGTTCCTCATTGCAGTGTAATAGAATGGTGTATAGATCCTGATACTGATGTAATAGAATGGTGAATAAATCCTGATACCAGTGTAATAGAATGGTGTATAGTATAGTAATATGTATACAATAAATCTTTCTGCTATTTCTTCTTATCCCGAGCTCTAAGCACTGAGGCAGTTGCTAGCCAATGATCTCTGAATACAGTGTAATGGATCTGGCGCGATGATTTTGTCTAGGCCTGTCTAAATGTTGGTTCCTGTTTATTTGAAGTTCTTGTCTTGAGTTTCTTGTCTAGTTCATGTTCCCTGTTCATGTTCCCTTGATTTAGTATTTTGAAGTTATTGGGCCTGTGAATTTTCTGTGTTTTGCCTCAGTTGTGTCTTGGTGCCTTCAACTTTTTTCTCGTCAGTTTACGTTAGTGAAGAGAGAGGGAAAGTTAGGGAAAACTAGTTGTAATTTTTCAATGTTATCTTTTGTCCCATTTCTTGCTGTTATTTAATTTTTTTATTTGAATCATCATTTAAAACATCAACATCAGTTTCAGTTATCTAATGGTGATTAGCCAATAAATTTCTGCTACTTTTTATATTATTAAAATTTAGATTTTTCTTGTAATTTTGCAGACCATCCTATTAAGCCCTACTATAAGTCCTAGGGGTACCTGAGTACTTAAAGTCATTGTTAGGACTGCTAAAGGCAAAGGCATCCTGTATGTAAAATAATACCTAGCACATAAAATCTTTGCTTGCGTGTCATTTCCATAAATTTTGGTGCCCATGCATAAGGCTGCATTATAGCTCTCCTTTGTATTTACCTATAAAAGGTTGATGAGCTGTATACCATACGTCCACAAGTTTTTGATTTCAAGCAGAGGTACTGCCATACATGCTTTATTTAAATGGCTCTGCCAGGTGCATAAACCCTTAATAGTGAGAGAATAAAATATGCTATATATATGTAGTATAGTTGGTAGTAGTCATCAATATTCTACCTTATTCAGCAGCCTACATCTTAAGCATATACGCTAACAGATGGTATAGAGTTTACTCAACTGCCACTTTACCAATAAAGCTTGCCATAAATAAATATACAATCTGGCATATAGGATTGAAGGGTGTTTATTGGAGTAGGATGTATTTGGTTACAGGGTTATTAGTGAGCAGTCTTCATATTTTACAAGCCCATTAAGTTGGTAGAAGGCTTGAGAGTCATAGCTATGTCTGCTCAGATTCCCACAAGTTTTGTAGTCATGCAGCAGATGTAGAGTCACATGTTGCTTAGCCCCCCAGTGAAAAGATTAAATATGAGTCAAACCGAAAGGACCCTTAAAAACTGCACTGTGATTATTTATCCCGAAAGTTAAATTAATGTATTTAGGAATGAAACAAAGAACACTTAGGCAACTGGCCAAGTACCGGACTTTAGAGCTTAGCAGCAGAATCCATTCCTCTACAGTTGTTAAGCCTTGCTGTTCTTTTTCTTTTTTTGAACTCTCTATGTAGGCCACATATTCCTTCTTATTATTACCCACAGTAAAAGGAACACAATCCGCCTGTGCACACAGTTTCATAATGTGCTTCAAGCCCATAATGTTACTCGCACAAAAAAAAATCTACAAGGGCTTTAGATTTCTTGCAGTTAATTCCGGTCAACAATTTTATTAGAGAAGAGCATCAGAGATTATATTGCTTCAGCAAAGATCAAGCAACATAATTCTCAGCAAGAAAGAAAAGATTAGTTATGATGCATTGCAACAGTAAAATCAGAACAAATGTGAGGATTAAATTGATCTGATAACTAAAGAAAGCAAAATATATTGCTTCATTCCATTAAGCCGATTTCAGAGAATATTTTTAACTGTCGCAGTAAAAACGTTGAATGGGTAATACAGATGTGACTATAGAGTGAAGTAATGTCAAAGATGACAGATGCATGAGTGTTGGGGTAATCATTTTCACATCTGCATGTAAGGTAATAGACAGACGTTGTGTTTCATTACATAATTAGATTTTCCCCTAGGCATTGCATTTTATTTTATTTTTTGTGAAAAAGCATGTTATAATGTATAAAAGATTGTTTTTTATATGAAGGCAGATGGATTGAAAGAATAAAATGCTGTTGATATTAAAAAAAAATAATAGTAGGTCAGGTATGAATAATGTTGCTTGTACTATGCCATAAAATATGTCAGTATGTGGGATGGATTGAGATGAGCGAATTTACAGTATAAATGAAGCAAAGTGCTTAGTTAGCTTGGCAGACATCTTATCAGTCAGCTGCCTTTGAACTGTGTGCCGCTCTGTTCCGGGTGCCTGGAAAAGCTGGATGAAGTCCTGGGAAACTGGGAGAAGTTTCTCAGGACTGGATCCAGTTATTCAGGCACCTGGAGCAGAGCGGCATGGAGTGCACGGAGTTCAAAGGCAGCCGGCTGATAAGCCAATTGCGGAGCTAATAAAAACGCTCTGCTGCGTTTATACTGTAAATTTGCTTATCTCTAGTGATGGTTAATGGCAAAATGAGGAATGGAGCAAACTGAATTGGAGATGAGTCTGTATTTAGTTTCTGATTTATCAGGGATGCACTAAGCACAGACCCAACAAAGATTGTCACATTTTTGCACAAAAACGTGTGATTTTTTGCCGGACCTGCAGCACTCTCCTAGAGGTGTGAAGGTGCTTGGCCTTCCTCTGCTCCAAATTTACTACAGTTTATGACTACAAGCTGGTGCTAGCTAAGATTTCATTAAGGTTGCATTCTTACGTTCAGTGATTTTCTCGGTCCGTGATTGTGGTCCAGTAGCTACCTCCGTGATCCGTGCAAAACAGTCCGTTTTTCATCCGTTTTGCATTAATGTCCGTTTTTTACACTGATCTGTTTTACAGCATTTTAAAATTGATTACATCACATCTGTGTTTTTCACGGATAAACACAGATGTCACATCCGTGTACATCCGTGAAAAGCATGGATCTCATTGATTTCTATGAGGAATCTGTTCCGTGCTTCCGTTCCGAGTAATGACATGTCCTATTTTTAAACGGAACGGATCACGGATCAGTGAAATCACGGAACGTCTGAATAGCCCAATAAAAAGCAATGGGCTGTAAAATTAGAAAAGAAGGGGATAGTGGAGCTCACTATGCCGTATTGTACCTGAGGTCAATGGTCAACCCAGTACCAGGGGTGAAAAAAATGCAAGAAAAAGTAAGTAAATGTGACCAATCCTCAAAGGTACTTAACTAAATGGATATAATAATAGTTTTAATGGAGAAAACACAGAAAAATAAAACAATAAAATAAGCACAATAAAACACATATATATATATATATATATATATATATATATATATATATAATTACCATAGGGCCCTATTGGTAGCTGAAATAACTTATAATGTGAATGAGAATATCATTTGCTCGTAAATTTAACATACAGGTACAGTATATATATTGGCTTATAGATGTCTCAGATTAGAGACTCAATATTGTCCTTGGAGCGTCTTATTTTATAGGCTAATTATAGCCTTTGATCTGTGCGCTAAATAGTCTCTTAGTTTCAGTTAAATAACAACTGTAATGAGAAGTAAAAAAGCTGTCTGCGACCTGTGGTGCGCCCGCGGTTTGCCACTATATTTCTTAGTCCTTGATGTCGGGAATAGCGATTAGTCTCGGGGTACAGTTGCTGCAAAGTTATGCCGCCTTCAGTGGAGGTGGTATCGGCTAGAGTGCAGCATTGTCTTTGCTCATGCTGCTCGTGCTGTTGTGATGGACTCAGGTCGTGGAGGTCCAACGCTGAACTTAGTGCGCGGGAACTCTGCTGTCAATCAACATACCACGGCAGTATTGTGTCATATGATTTGGCCAAATCTGTAATAACTGAGGTCTGAGAGGGTGTACTATCGGTACCAGGTAACAATTTGTATATCTATACGCGTTTCAATGCAACCAGGGCCTCTTCGTCAGTAACTTAAAATTGTCCGTGCGCATGGATCCGTGAGCATGGACAACTTCCCGAAACGTGTGAATGCAGCCTAACAGTACATGGGCAGCCTCACACATGCTTGTATTTTTGTAGGGCCACTCATCTCTACATAAATCCAGGGTGCTTTTGAGATGGTGGGGGATTACTTATGGCCAGCATGTGAGATGGCAGTCTAGATTAATAAACCTTTGAAAACTTTGGGAGAAAGAAAAAAAAAGGAGGGGGGAATCAAAGCAAACAAACCCAAAGTTTACAAAGTTGTTGAAATGTGAATCATAACCAGAAAGTAGCAGAGCATAGTAATATGGTAACCAGGCTAAAGCATGTCTCTCAGCTAAGGAAGAAAAGTGGGATTAATAATGCAAAGCAGATAATCTTATGGCGCTAATTTACTATGATAGTATAATTGAAACATCTATAATAAAATATAATCATCAATCTCACAAAAGGGTAGTGGGTCATCATATTGTCCACGTTCCCCTTAGATATAAGCATAAATTAAAAGCTAAAGAGCTAAAAAAATGAAATGCCCAAACCTAGCTGGTCTTACTCACCAAGTCCCCCTGAGTATTTTGAGCCATTTCCAGTTTTTCTAGCTGCTACTGTTCCTGAGTTACAAGTTTTTCTAAAACATTGTCTATATCCAAGATAGGAAACTACATTTCCCATCATGCATTGCTCCCGCCTGATTGGTTCATGATGTAGAAGAGCTGATATCCACATGATACAGCAGAGTTGAGGTAGTGACATAGCAGAGTTGAGATAGGGACATAGCAGAGTTGAGATAGTGACATAGCTGAGTTGAGATAGTGACATAGCAGAGTTGAGGCAGTGAGATAGCAGATTTAAGGCAGTGAGATAGCAGAGTTGAGTTTTGCATCACTGCATCACAGCTATTTTACTAATTTAACTCTTATTTCACTAACTCAACTCTACTATGTCACTAAGAGTTGAGTTAGTGAGATAGAAGAGTTGAGGCAGGGGGTCAGCGGGTTATTTAGAGGGGCTGCTGGCTGTGCGAGGTGGGGGGGGCCACAGAGCGCGGGTGGTTTACAGTGCGGGGGGTGCCGGGTGAGTGCTGGGGTGCCGGTGGGGTGTGGGAGAGTGCGCAGGGGAGAGGGGGGTTCTGGGTGAGCACTGGGGCCACATGCAGTGGCGGGCAGGACACAGGAGTGTGTGCATGGGTTATCAGAGTGCGGGGTGAATGCCGGGGCCACAGTGCGGTGAGGGGAAGGCGGGGGGAATGCCGGATGAGTGCCGGGGGGCTGCGGGAAAATGAGAAGGGGGGGCAGGGCCACGGTGCAGTGTCAGGGTGGTGGTGGTGTGTCACAGTGCAGGGAGGGTGCCGGGGCTGCAGTGCAGTGTGGTGGGTACCAGGTAAATGCTGGGGGGCCGCGGGAGAGCACACGGGGGTGGGGGAATTTACAGTGCAAGGGGGTGCCACGGGTGAGCGACAGGGGGTGCCGTGGGTGAGTGCGGGGGGGAGCAGAGTGCGGGTTACCTGGGGGGCTGCTGTCACAGAGGGAGACAGTGATCAGTGGCAGTGTCCTCCCTCGCTTCAATGGACTGGGTTAGAAGCGCTAACCCAGCCCATTGAAGAGACAGAGGACACGTGATCCCAACATGGAGGGTGGGGGCCAAGAGCAGGGAGTGGTGATGGGTTGGACTGAGATTTGATGATTCTATACATTTAGTGGGGGTGAATGCATCTAGATAACTGCAAAACTGTGCAGAATCCATAATAAATTGAGATTGGAAAGATGGAAAGCTATGTGTGTATATTTTGGGGAGAAATACCCCTTTAATTGTAGGTCAGTGGCAAGGGTGGTGGTGGACAGGAGAAAGGGAGGTGGGCACCCGGACTAAATCCTGTCAGAAAGTTTCTTTCAGTGACCTGTCAAAGAGGGATGGGGCGCCCCCCAGGGACTGCTCAGCGTAAGGTAAAACCGAAGCAGTGCTTCAGTTTATCTTGTATGCCCTTGGCACTGAGCGCTGACACCTAAATCAATGCCCCCCAGGCAGTAGTGGATTATAATAGGGGCTTTTCGGGCGGCAGCCCGGGGCCCTGAGCTCCTGGGGGGCCCATGACCACCCAAAAAGACTTATACTTTCAGTGGTGTACTGTCTCCTGGCTACACTTCCGCCATGATTTGCAAAAATCACAGTTTTTTATGGCAATTTTGCACAAATCAGGACATCATGACATTATCTGTCCTGTACTATGAACGCCAGGCTAGTGCTTCCATAGTTACAGTGGGGTGGGGGGGCCCAGGCTTGTTGAACAGCCCGGGGCTTATGGTAAAGTTAATCCGCCCCTGCCCCCAGGAACAGGGAAAGGGAAGTGTTGGAGCCGCCTGCAGTTCACAACCACATGTGGCAGCATCTAGGGCAGAAGGGAGAGAGCGACCACCTGGCCTTCACTTGCTGTGCTGAGTGTACTGCACTAAGCTCAGCAAGAAAGGGGTTAAATTACTTAACCTGTTCATTGCTGGATTGGGTGCAGTGCACACAGCATAGTGTGTGGGTGACTCTGTGTCTGGCCTTGTGAGGTAGGGGTCAGGTCAAGGGACTTAGCCAGTGGCGGATTATAATGTGGGCGGTTTGGGCGGCCTCCCGGGGCCCGAGGCTCTGGGGGGCCCATGCCGTCCACATTATAACTTTGCATAAGGTTTCAGAGCAGCACATCACTTTCGGGGCCCAATGGGCCCCTGAGTGATGTGCTGCTGTGGCGCGCTGTCCCTGGATTCCCCCCCGGGCCTGGAAACCGCCCCCCTCCGTCGCGGCACTTAGCTCTCCTCCGACGAACCTGCTCTGCCCCTTTAAACAGCAGAGCCAATGGCAGCAGACGTGCCTGCACGCGGCACGTCTGCTGCCATTGGCTAGAGACCGGTGACGTCACTCCTTGACGTACGCCGGCGAGGAAGCCTGCGTAGAAGAGGACGGACGTCGCCATGCTGCAACAGCCGGTTGCAGCTCCAGGAGAAGAGAGGCTGCAGGGGAGCGCTGGGATAGGTGAGTAAGATTTTATTATTTTTAACATGGGGGGTGATGCTGCACATAGGGGCTATGGAGGGGATGCTAAATAGGGGTCTATGGAGGAAATGCTACAGAGGGGTGCTATGGAGGGGATGCTAAACAGGGGTGCTATGGAGGGGATGCTACACAGGGGGGCTATGGAGGGGATGCTACACAGGGGGGCTATGGAGGGGATGCTACACAGGGGGCTATGGAGGGGATGCTAAACAGGGGGGCTATGGAGGGGATGCTACATAGGGGGGCTATGGAGGGGATGCTACACAGGAGGGCTATGGAGGGGATGCTACACAGGGGGGCTATGGAGGGGATGCTACACAGGGGGGCTAGGGAGGGGATGCTATCAGGGGGGCTATGGAGGGGATGCTATCAGGGGGGCTATGGAGAGGATGCTAGCAGGGGGTCTATGGAGAGGATGCTAGCAGGGGGCTATGGAGGAAATGCTACAGAGGGGGGATACTACATAGGGGGGCTATGGAGGGGATGCTACACAGGAGGGCTATGGAGGGGATGCTACAGAGGGGGGATGCTACACAAGGGGGCTATGGAGGGGATGCTACACAGGGGGGCTATCGAGGGGATGCTAAACAGGGGGCTATGGAGGGGATGCTACAGAGGGGGGATGCTACATAGGGGGGCTATGGAGGGGATTCTACACAGGGGGGCTATGGAGGGGATGCTACACAGGGGGGCTATGGAGGGGATGCTACACAGGGGGGCTATGGAGGGGATGCTACACAGGGGGGCTATGGAGGGGATGCTAAACAGGGGGTCTATGGAGGGGATGCTACAGAGAGGGGCTATGGAGGGGATGCTAAACAGGGGGCTATGGAGGGGATGCTACACAGGGGGGCTATGGAGGGGATGCTACACAGGGGGGCTATGGAGGGGATGCTAAACAGGGGGCTATGGAGGGGATGCTAAACAGGGGGGCTATGGAGGGGATGCTACACAGGGGGGCTATAGAGGGGATGCTACAGAGGGGAGATGCTACATAGGGGGGCTATGGAGGGGATGCTACAGAGGGGGGATGCTACACAGGGGGGATGCTACACAGGGGGGCTATGGAGGGGATGCTACACAGGAGGGCTATGGAGGGGATGCTACACAGGGGGGATGCTACACAGGGGGGCTATGGAGGGGATGCTAAACAGGGGGGCTATGGAGGGGATGCTACATAGGGGGGCTATGGAGGGGATGCTACACAGGAGGGCTATGGAGGGGATGCTACACAGGGGGGCTATGGAGGGGATGCTACACAGGGGCGCTAGGGAGGGGATGCTATCAGGGGGGCTATGGAGGGGATGCTATCAGGGGGGCTATGGAGAGGATGCTAGCAGGGGGTCTATGGAGAGGATGCTAGCAGGGGGCTATGGAGGGGATGCTACAGAGGGGGGATACTACATAGGGGGGCTATGGAGGGGATGCTACACAGGAGGGCTATGGAGGGGATGCTACAGAGGGGGGATGCTACACAAGGGGGCTATGGAGGGGATGCTACACAGGGGGGCTATCGAGGGGATGCTAAACAGGGGGCTATGGAGGGGATGCTACAGAGGGGGGATGCTACATAGGGGGGCTATGGAGGGGATTCTACACAGGGGGGCTATGGAGGGGATGCTACACAGGGGGGCTATGGAGGGGATGCTACACAGGGGGGCTATGGAGGGGATGCTACACAGGGGGGGCTATGGAGGGGATGCTAAACAGGGGGTCTATGGAGGGGATGCTACAGAGAGGGGCTATGGAGGGGATGCTAAACAGGGGGCTATGGAGGGGATGCTACACAGGGGGGCTATGGAGGGGATGCTACACAGGGGGGCTATGGAGGGGATGCTAAACAGGGGGTCTATGGAGGGGATGCTACAGAGAGGGGCTATGGAGGGGATGCTAAACAGGGGGCTATGGAGGGGATGCTAAACAGGGGGGCTATGGAGGGGATGCTACACAGGGGGGCTATAGAGGGGATGCTACAGAGGGGAGATGCTACATAGGGGGGCTATGGAGGGGATGCTACAGAGGGGGGATGCTACACAGGGGGGATGCTACACAGGGGGGCTATGGAGGGGATGCTACACAGGAGGGCTATGGAGGGGATGCTACACAGGGGGGATGCTACACAGGGGGGCTATGGAGGGGATGCTACACAGGGGGGGTATGGAGGGGATGCTACACAGGGAGGCTATGGAGGGGATGCTACAGAGGGGGGATGCTACATAGAGGGGCTATGGACGGGATGCTACACAGGAGGGCTATGGAAGGGATGCTACACAGGGGGGATGCTACATAGGGGGGCTATGGAGGGGATGCTACAGAGGGGGGATGCTACACAGGGGGGCTATGGAGGGTATTCTACACAGGGGGGCTATGGAGGGGATGCTACAGAGGGGGGATGCTACACAGGGGGGCTATGGAGGGGATGCTACACAGGGGGGCTATGGAGGGGATGCTACACAGGAGGGCTATGGAGGGGATGCTACACAGGGGGGCTATGGAGGGGATGCTACACAGGCGGGGTATGGAGGGGATGCTACACAGGGGGGCTATGGAGGGGATGCTACAGAGGGGGAATGCTACAAAGGGGGGCTATGGAGGGGATGCTACACAGGGGGGATGCTACACAGGGGGGCTATGGAGGGTATGCTACACAGGAGGGCTATGGAGGGGATGCTACACAGGGGGGCTATGGAGGGGATGCTACTATGTATATATATATATATAGAGGGGATGCTACAGAGGGGGCTATATATATGGAGGGGATGCTACTGAGGGGGCTATATATATGGGGGGATGCTACTGAAGGAGAGAGAGGGAGCACGGTAACTGTGTGAAGTAGATGTGGACATTGTATAGAGATGAGGATAATGCTGGAGTGAGAAGTCTAAAATGTTTGTCTGGCAGATCCTGTGGGGACGAGTCATGACCAGGGAAGTCTTCATGATGTTCTGAGCAAGATGGAAACGAAAAGGAAAAATTAACAACTTTGATTTAGCAAAACATCCCTCATGGAGAGAAGCCGCCTCCTGTAAGTCCTCATGGAGAGAAGCCGCCTCCTGTAAGTCCTTGTCATTATCAGCTGAAGTGTCCCATAGGCAGCAGCCTCCTGTATGGCAGAGCTTAGTGGGGTGGGGACAGGGCTAGAGGGAGTGTGGTTAGCAGGGGGCCCACAATTTCTGAACCGCCCGGGGCCCATGGTATCCTTAATCCGCCACTGGACTTGACTACTTCCTTGCTGTGCCAGGTGCAGTGCTGCTCATCTGTTGTGTTAAGTGCACTGCATCTGGCCCAGCAGGCAAGTGGTTAAGTGACTATACACCATCCTTGCTGGGCTGGGCATAGCAAACTCATGATATTTCATGCCAAGTTTTTCCTCTACCTAGAACTGTACACTCAGCACAGCAAGTGGGACACCGGCTCCAAAAGGATTAACCCTTTGGGAGCCAACTTGTCCTCCACCTGCTGTTAAATGCACTGCAGCTGTCCCAGCATGGAAAGGGGTTAAATGACTTGCAGTGCAGTGCCACCCTGCTGTGCTGCCAGGAAAACATGGATACAACCTATGGTCATGTCCATGTTTTCCTGGCAGCCCTAGGATGGCATCCAATTTCTGCAGCTACTGGTAATCAAGTGCTGAGTGTTCCAGTTGCCAAACTTGAAAATTTTAACAGATCAACTCAACACTAGTTCTGTATAAATGAAAACTGTTCCTTAGAATCCTTTCTTGTGGATCTAAGAAACCAAGTTTAGAGACACTGCTGAAGTATCTTGGACCCATGCAGACATACAGAGACATTGTATATATATATATATATATATATATATATATATTTTCACTGGAATTTTGAATTGTATTGTGCATAATGCACTTCCCACAGAGATAAGGAGGTTTACTCTGCATTAGATGCCAAAATCAATAAAACACCATGGTTAGGGAACACTATAATATGACAGTAAGGACCACTGAAGGATCCCCTGGTATTTATAAAGTAAACTGCAAAGTTGTGACAACTTAAAGGATAAGTCCGGCGAAAATTTTTATTAAAGTATTGTACTGCCCCCCAAAATTTATATAAATCACCAATATACACTTATTACATAAAGTGCTTTTTTCCCTGCACTTACTACTGCATCAAGGCTTCACTTCCTGGATAACATTGTGATGTCACGACCTGACTCCCAGAGCTGTGCGGGCTGTGGCTGCTGGAGAGGATGATGGCAGGGGGACACTGAGGGACACAGGGCACTGGAGGGACACTGAGCATCCCTCTGTCGGGTCGTGACATCACCATTTTATCCAGGAAGTGAAGCCTTGATGCAGTAGTAAGTGCAGGGAAAAAAGCACTTTATAAGCATTTCCCGTAATAAGTGTACACTACCGTTCAAAAGTTTGGGGTCACATTGAAATGTCCTTATTTTTGAAGGAAAAGCACTGTAATTTTCAATAAAGATAACTTTAAACTAGTCCTAACTTTAAACAAATACACTCTATACATTGCTAATGTGGTAGATCACTATTCTAGCTGCAAATGTCTGGTTTTTGGTGTAATATCTACATAGGTGTATAGAGGCCCATTTCCAGCAACTATCACTCCTACTGGTACAATGTGTTTGCTCATTGGCTCAGAAGGCTAATTGATGATTAGAAAACCCTTGTGCAATCATGTTCACACATCTGAAAACAGTCTAGCTCGTTACAGAAGATACAAAACTGACCTTCCTTTGAGCAGATTGTGTTTCTGGGGCATCACATTTGTGGGATTAATTAAACGCTCAAAATGGCCAGAAAAAAGAGAGCTTTCATCTGAAACTCAACATTCTTGTTGTTAGAAATGAAGGCTATTTCATGCGAGAAATTGCTAAGAAATTGAAGATTTCCTACAACGGTGTGTACTACTCCCTTCAGAGGACAGCACAAACAGGCTCTAACCAGAGTAGAAAAAGAAGTGGGAGGCCGTGTTGCACAACTAAGCAAGAAGATAAGCACATTAGAGTGTCTAGTTTGAGAAACAGACGCCTCACAGGTCCCCAACTGGCATCTTCATTAAATAGTACCCGCAAAATACCAGTGTCAACATCTACAGTGAAGAGGCGGCTGCGGGATTTTGGCCTTCAGGGCAGAGTGGCAAAGAAAAAGCCATATCTGAGACTGGCCAATAAAAGAAAAAGATTAAGATGGACAAAAGAACACAGACATTGGACAGAGGAAGACTGGAAAAAAGTGTTGTGGACGGATGAATCCAAGTTTGAGGTGTTTGGATCACAAAGAAGAACGTTTGTGAGACGCAGAATAAATGAAAATATGCTGGAAGAATGCCTAACGCCATCTGTTAAGCATGGTGGAGGTAATGTGATGGTCTGGGGTTGCTTTGGTGCTGGTAAGGTGGGAGATTTGTACAGGGTAAAAGGGATTCTGAATAAGGAAGGCTATCACTCAATTTTGCAACACCATGCCATACCCAGTGGACAGCGCTTGATTGGAGCCAATTTCATCCTACAACAGGACAATGACCCTAAACACACCTCCAAATTGTGCAAGAACTATTTACAGCAGAAGCAGCAACTGGTATTCTATCATAGGTAATGGAGTGGCCAGCGCAGTCACCAGATCACCACCCCATTGAGCTGTTGTGGGAGCAGCTGTACCGTATGGTACGCCAGAAGTGCCCATCCAACCAATCCAACTTGTGGGAGCTGCTTCTAGAAGCGTGGGGTGCAATTTCTCCAGCTTACCTCAACAGATTAATAGCTTGAATGCCAAAGGTGTGCAATGCTGTAATTGCTGCAAAAGGTGGATTCTTTGACAAAAGCAAAGTTTGATGTAAAAACAATGTTATTTCAAATACGAATCATTATTTCTAACCTTGTCAATGTCTTGACTCTATTTTCTATTCATTTCACAACGTATGGTGGTGAATAAGTGTGACTTTTCATGGAAAACACAAAATTGTTTGGGTGACCCCAAACTTTTGAACGGTAGTGTATATTGGTGATTTGTATAACTTTTGGGGGCAATACAATACTTTAAAAAACTTTTTAGCCGGACTTCTCTTTTAAAGGAGATGTCCGGCAATTTCTAAAATGCGTCAGCCGGCAGGGGCTAGGGGAAATTGATTACAAGTAGGAACTTACCTTTCCCTGTGCCCACGGTGAGTGGTTGGACTGGCCACGGGACTCCAGCCAGAAGGCCTGTCCAGTCATTCACTGGCTGAGCAGCTAGTCCATCAGCCAGGTTGTGATGTGTCAGATCCCAGAGGAAGGCCAGGGTCCCGAAGCCGATCCCACCGCTCACCACGGGCACAAGAAGAGGTAAGTTCTTACTTGTAATCAATTTCCCCTCTGCCCCTGACGAATTTTAGAAATCGCCAGACTTCTCCTTTAAGATATTTCCCAAAAACTGTTTCCTTTTTTTTTTGGCCATAAAATCAATTTATTTACAATCCAATAATTGCATCTATGTCCATGAACTGACTATCTATCATGTGAAACAATTACCCACTGAAAGAATAATAGCATGTGGTACACACATTTTCTTCTCTTTGACAATCGCTGTGAAACGCTAAGCTCTTTAGAACAGTCATTTCCTTCTTCTGAAACCAGAATTTACTTGGCTCACTGTTTAATTGACCCAAAGGAATATGCAGGCTGCATCGGAAATGTTCCTGTGCGGCAAATTAAAGATTTCCATTTAAAACACCATTATCAAGTCAAAGTTTTCTCATGATGTATTGAGAGAAAAAGAAAAGAGGATGGAAGTAAGACTAGCAAAACGCTGGAAAGGAAAAGGCAAATGGACCTCTAGCAGTAGTTTTAAGGCTATGTTCACACTAAGTTAAAAGAAAAAAAAAAAAAAAAGGAAACAGGCATCCATTTTTTGTTTATAAAAAAGTCAGTTATTGAATTATTTTAATTGACTCCAGTGAATTGCTTTGAAGTTTATGGAATAATGGACGTCATTTGCACACAGTATATTAAATGATGGACGTTTTTTGAGGCAAACTTCAAATAATGATCATGACAATTATTCATGGACGTATTTTGTAAACATCAAATGTTATTTTTTAGTTGTTCACACACAGTTCTTCTTTTCCACTGTCCTTTCACTGTCTTCAGGGCTCGTTCACACAGAGCAAAAGCAGCTGAATTTCTGCCCTGAATCAGCGCTGAAATTTCAACCGTTAAAATAGGTGCAGAGCTAATTTCCATTGTGTTGAATGGAAATTCTGCTCTGCAGTTCACACTGTGGAATTTCAGCGCTGAACGTTCTGTGGCTAATCCGCTTTCCGCCAGAAGAATGAACATGTTCATTCTTCTGCTAGCGGAAGCCTATACAGATCAATGGGGCTCTGATTTTCTGTTTCAGCAGGGAATACGTGCGTATTCAGCGCGAATACAAGCGGAATACAAGCGGAAATTACGAGCTGAATCAGAGCAGAAATGAGGGGGAAAAGGGTGGGGAAATCCCAAGACAACCCAAAGGAGGTGATACCAGGGGCCCACAAGAAAGAAATGAGAATGTCAGCATGCACACAACATATGACCACTGCAAAAGTTTCCCAAAAAAAAACATACATACATACATGCATACATACATACATACATACCTCTGAAATTAGTGCATCTCCATCAATTGTAAAGCGGTGATGTTTTGCCATTTCTGCTCAGCTCTGCTCCTTTTCCTCTGCCAGCTCTGAGGTGATCTGTTCTAGAAAATTCAGGTACCATATAGTCTAGTCTCCAAAATCTGCAAAATTGTTGTTGGCACCTCCCTCTATTATTACTCACCGAATACTCGCTGAATTTCAGCGCTGAATGCATGCGGAATCAGCGCGGATTCCTCGCGGATTCCGCTCTGAAATACGCAGGGATTCCGCTTACATTCAGCTTACATTCTGCTCGGAATTCAGTGTCAGTTGATTTCAGGCGGAAATATTTCCTCGCGTAATCCGCCCCTTTTGCTCTGTGTGAACGTAGCCTTACTATTAAATTTATTGGACTTTTCAATTCTGTCTCCTGTTTATTTGATAAGGAGGATGGGAGAGGGAGGAGGCATGCATGCTGCCTCAATGACCCTTGGAATGAAAACAGCAGGTAAGAGACATGTATCATTTGTATTATCCCCCCATCAGCTATCTGCTCATATCTGAAGCTCTAAGCATGAGAAAGGAGACAGAGTTGAATGATTCTTTTTAGAGGGGTTTCCCCAGGCAAAAATTATTGAGGGCCTATCCACAGCACTAAGCAGTAAACAGAGCCAACTGCCTTCAGCACCATTCACGGCATAGATTTAGCCACAGTGGTTTAAGGCAGAGAACCTCTAGTGTGCAAATACCTCTGAAGAGTTATGGTGCGTTTACACAGACAGATTTATCTGACAGATTTTTGAAGCCAAAGCCAGGAATGGATTTGAAGAGAGGAGAAATCTCATTCTTTTCTTTATGATCTCTTCCCTGTTTATAGTCTGTTCCTGGCTTTGGCTTCAAAAATCTGTCAGATAAATGTCTATGTGTGAATGCACCATAAATTGTCAAGTGAAAAACTGGGTTGGCACTATATTGAAAGTAAAGATGATGAGAAGCAGCTAGGGAGCAGTCACACCATTTTTACTTTCAGTCTGCATACGTAATCAGATTTCTCTGTTTGCTACAACATTCTCAAGAAATGAAAGCACAACTAGTGATGAGCAAATAGTGAAATATTCGAATATTCGATATTCGTACGAATATCTCCCGAATATTCGATCGAATATTCGATCCCATTAAAGTCTATGGGAACAAGTATTCGATTATTGAAAAACATTTATTCGACCACTTGGAGGTAAAAACCGGAAGCTGGGGGATTTGAACGCTTATCAAATATTTTTCGAATATTCGACGAACTATGCGATAATATTCGATAGATCGAATACCTTACTATTCGATCGAATATCTATTCGATCGAACAGTATTCGTTCATCACTAAGCACAACTATTTTGATTGGTTTCAATTTATTTACTTGTTGGGAAGTTGTGTTTTTCATTGTCTACAAACAATGCAATCCTACAGTAAAAAAAATAAAAAAAAAATAGAATTGACGTTTAAATAAGACTAGGCCGGAATAAAACGGACCATTCTGATCACTTTTAATATAGGGGATTTAGTAGATACGTATGCAATCATTTAACGTAACTAAACATTGGATTTATATGTTACGCATTAGTGTTGTACGTGAATTTTACAGAAACCATAAAATGTGGCAGTGTTTCAAATCCCATAAATACAGACTATCAAAATAGATATTGTAACTTACCATGGAGCAAAACACAGCTCCATTGTGCAAAACAAAAATACCTATTTGTCGTTTACAATAGGAGAGCTATGGCAGCCGCACCATGTGCAGAGCTTGAATGGCCGCAGACTGGGATTACTCTGTGTGATCACTGCACAAGCCATTGTTCATGAATAGGGAATAATGTAAAAGTACAGCACAGCTGACACAACCTGCTTTTACAAGATGCTTTATTGCTAATTTTAAGTAACACCTTTTTTTGGCAATGTCCTTGCTTAATAGCACCAAACTACTGACTGCGCACTTTCGAAGACTACTATTATTATACTTGCAACCAGCTGACATATTCAGGAATTATAATAGTAAAATATGAATTTTAATGGGGGATTAAATGAACTGGAGAACAAAAGTCACAATTTTTTGTACAATCCTAATTTTCCTCTTTTATGCATTTTATGCTCTATTTGTCACTTTTTAAAAAGTTGGCAGGAGGAGGCAGGCCTTCTAGACGCCAACTCTTTTACTATAATTTAAACCAAAAATTGGCAAGTTATAGAGGAAATCTATGTGGCACATAGACAATAACCAATGTGTCAAATTCATTGAGATGCCTGTTATGGCCTTTGACATCAGGTAAAAAAAAAACATGCTGCAGAAGCACATAGCATTGCTTACCTGTCTGCCTAGTTCTGAAGCCATAACATTTTTATATTCGTTTGGGGGGGGTCTTAATTCTGTATTTTGTGGTTGCACTAAGAATTAAGCAGTTGCTCAGTACAAGTCCCAGAATGCAATACTTTCCCTGTTCATTACAGTCCTCCCACTCTGCCTGTTCCCCTCCCCTAGCACTCCTGTTTCCTACAAAAATGTTTTGCCTAATATCTCATTTCACTGCAGACTACAGATCAGGGAGGTTGCTTATTTCTTCGGCTGCCTAGGCGTGATGGGAGTTGTAGTTTTGCTACAGCTAGATGGCCAAAGGTTCTTCATCCTTGCTGTAGGGGCTGGTCAGATTTATGATGCTCAGTATAGACTGTGCATAGGCCCAAGAAAAAATAATCTGACCCATGACATATATTTATACGCCCATTGGTCATAACAGATATCAGAGATTGTTCCAATGCCAGTCATTTTACTCTTAGATGCCATGATTAATAGTCTGGATGTGCATCATCTTTGGTTTAGTAAACCAATCGGCACCCTTAAGACCCTATTCCACCAACAGATCTGACAACAGATTATTTGCCAAAGATTTGAAGCCAACCCCAGGAATGGATTTGAAAAGAGGAGAAATCCAGTCTTTCCTTTATGACCTGTTCTCTGATTATAGTCTGTTCCTGGGTTTGGCTTCAAATCTTTGGCAGATAATCTGTCGTCAGATCTTTTGGTGGAATAGGGCCTTTACAATGTATGTCTTTGGCTTTTTGAGGGCCATTAACTGTGGGGAATCAAGGTGTCTGTCCTTACAGACCCTTACTGCCCCTTTTAGCTCTTTTCCCTCTTCTGACATCTCCTTATTACTGACTTGTATTTATTACAACCATCCTGACAATGTTCACACTATCTCCTTGCAGTATAAGAGATTACACCTCCTTAGCTTTCAGTATGGCTGTAATAACACTCTCTCAGTCTTTAACCTCACCAATGGACTTGGCTTTGCAGCAAAGGGGCAGGGTTTGATATGTAATATCTGAACTAGAAATTTGCTGACGCTTTGGTGTAAAATAGTGGTACACAGCAAGCCAACCAATAGAGATGCACTAAATTTACTATCCAACATAGACTACATACAGTATGTTTATGTTACATTATTAGCAAATCTGACCCACTGTCTATGCATTTGTGATAGTTGAAATAGTAATTTTAACTTGAAAGATATTATACAGTGTCAGTAAAATTATCATGCTCCTGAGTAAATAATGCTTCTAAGTGCATCACCACACTTTTCAAATATATAGTCTGATAATGTTGGAAGGTCCCATTGGGCCCTGACTATTTAAGTGGATGGGGCCCAAAAGATTCTGGTAGCAGCCCTAGACATTAACAGTATATATAACATGACATGAGACACAGAAGAATACAAACCTTTGATGGAAAGACAATGACCAGCATCATATATATCAATTTTATTTAAAAAAATGAAACAATTGAAAAACATAAACTTTTCTTCAAGCCTGGATAAATCTACAACCAAGAACTATGCTATATATCTTAAGGCAAGGTCTAAAGGTAATATAATGTATTTATGCATTTATAATTGTATATTGTTATACTGTTAAAAAAAATAACTAAGCCTTTGTGGCTATCATTCTACTTTTTTTTTTTAATTCATAAATAAATAATTTTATAAAAATCACATTGGTACATATCACTTGGTTATTTCAATAAACTTGCCTAATATAAGCAGAACCCATTGTATGAACAGAAGTGACCATACAATTATGTTCAGAAATTAATATTTTATTATACTATATAGTAATAAAGTTTGTTTGAAGTGCATGAATAAAAAGTTAGTGAAACAGAGAAACAATCTATATAGCAATGATAGGTGCATTCACTGTGCATCTCAAAGAAATAAAAGAGTTCTCACTCTATTTGGCCTAAAATGTTATGTTCAGGTTTCTACGATTCTGACATCAGAACCCAGATAACACTGATTAGAACCATAGGGCTTTACAATAAAAGCTAAAATATTGACCATATGATGGCAAAAAGTCTTTTTGGTTAACATATTCCCTTCTAGCTACTTTCTGATGAAGTTGGGGGTGCTGTGGATGAAGACCGTCGCCTTCTTGACACAGACCGCGATCGTTCCATGCTGTATGCTACATGCTTGTCATAATTCTGCAGCTGGGTTTCAACCAAGTCCCTTTGCTGTTGGCTGATTGCCTGACTAATCAGTCCAGGGAGAGCCTGAATGCTACCAATTAGTGTCTCCAGCTTTGTCTCTAAGACAACAATCCTCTTCTCAAAGTCTTCACTTCTTTCATTCAAATCGGAGATCATGTCATACATGATGTTTTGAGTCTAGGAGGGGAAAGAGGACATTGGCAAAAATCAGGTTTTATTAGGTCATTATACACAATCTCTGAAAGCAATTCTCTCATGACATACACAGAGGAATTATATAACATTTCCTAATATTTTATGGAGACAGGAGAAAATCAATTGAATGCAAATAAGCTTTTAATATATCATTGGTATAACCAGTTTGATTTTAATGGATATGAAAAAAGTATTTAGATAGGGATAGATAGATTAGATAGATAGATAGATAGATAGATAGATAGATAGATGATAGATAGATAGCACTTCTGCCATAAGGCCAGTTGAAGTAGCTGCCTGTGAAAATGGGAGTTGCGCTGGTTGTTCTACAGTAGGGGCTAGATATCACATTGACTATGTGATGTTCCTCTCAATGCTGCTTGGCCCGGCTCATGGTCAGGAGCAGTGGCGACTCATATGCTAACAATGCTGTAGCACAGCTGGCATTGTGAGCTGCTCCTCACTTCCAACAGTCACTGAAGTGCACACTCCCATCTTCCTTTGGAAGCAGATTCGATGCTGCAGATATCAATGTA
Organism: Dendropsophus ebraccatus; assembly: GCF_027789765.1. Classification (NCBI taxonomy): domain Eukaryota; kingdom Metazoa; phylum Chordata; class Amphibia; order Anura; family Hylidae; genus Dendropsophus; species Dendropsophus ebraccatus. The sequence goes on from NC_091456.1 coordinate 131,918,810, forward strand.
ACTAAATGACTGAACACAGCATCAAGTCTGCGCCACTGAATCTGCTGTGGATCCGCTGTGGATCCTGTATGTGTGAACGCACCCAAAAGTTATGTTTATACACTGTTGATATTTAGTGGATGACCATCATTTAATAACAAATAATTGCCATTGTTTTGAAATAACAGACGTTATTTGCCATTTAATGCCGACCCTCCACTGAATTTCAACAGTGTGACTATAGACTTTCTATGTTTTCAATCCTTTCCTGGTTTTGGTTGCAAAATACTGAGCAAAAATACTGCGTGGGAACATAGCCTTTGCATGACCAGTTCAGGCAAGCTCCCTGCCCACTGTATGCATCCCCACAAATTTTATGGAAAGGTTATATGCGTTACTCCCATCAACACCCCTGGTTCTTAGACCTCTAGATATAAGTGGGAGAAGTATGCAACTGGGCACTTCTCTCACCAGCTTACTGCACAATTCAACTCATTGTAGGAGGTGGGCACAGCACTGAGACCCTGACCAATCAAAACTTTTCACATATAGCGACATTAACTTATGATGCAGGATGACACAGAAGACGGAGAAGCCTGTGTTATCGGCGGTGGGTCCCGGCTGTCAGTGATAGTCGGGGACCCGCTGCAACTGTCAGCACCGGAGCTGCGCTCTGGTGCTGACAGTTAACCCTATAGATACTGTGTTCAGCACGACTGCAGTATCTATAGAACTCCACACAGAGAATTTTCCCTCTACAGAGGCTGGCGCAGCCATTGTTGCTGCACAGCCTTATACACCTACAAGTCTACATTAGAGTCGTGCCTAATACGTATGACCTAACCAGGTGAGTGTGCTTTTGTGTGAATTTGCACATACACATCTCACAGGGTTAATCCGCCTGCACATGCAGCGCCACTGTGTTTCCTTTTTTTCTTTTCATGTACAACATGGTCACAGATGCCTTACAAAGGGTGGTGGCCATTTTGCTCTTCCTCTCGTGTTTATAGAATAAAGCAATTTGGACAGAAATGGTGAGTCAGTATGGTTGGTATGCTTCATGCTTAAAGTGACTCTGTACCCACAATCTGCCCCCCCCCCCCCCCCCCAAACCGCTTGTAACTTCTTATAGCTGCTTTTAACCCAAGATCTGTCCTGGGGTCTGCTTGGCAGGTGATGCAGTTATTGTCCGAAAAAAACAACTTTTAAACTTGCAGTCCTGTGTCAAATTGGCGTGGCCTAGAGTGTCTGTGCATTAGACTTGCACTACCCCTCCTTTCCTCCTCCCTGCCCTCTTTACCATTAGTAATGCCCCAGGCAGGATTTTTTCTATTCATCACTTGTCTGAACACTGCACAGGTCCCTTAACAATTCAGCACATGTGCAGTGCAGCGTTCATAGTAATGAAGAGAGTGGGTAGGAGGGACGAAGAGGTGATGCAAGCCAAATAGACAGGTACTCTAGACCACGCCAGTTTGACACAGGGCTGCAAGTTTAAAAGTTGCTTTTTAGAACAATAACTGCATCACCTGCCAAACTGACCACAGGACAGATCTTGGATTAAAAACAGGTATAAGAAGGTACAAGTGGTAAGGAGGGGGCAGATTGTGGGTACAGAGTCACTTTAAAGCACAGAGTACCAAGTGCAACATTGTGACAAATAAATAGTGCCACTGTATTTTATCTTTGTGGAAAAACTAATCAAGTAAGACCAGGATATATTTCCAATTTTTGTTGAAAAAACCCCTGTGAGAAGGGCGGCTACGGTCCTGTTCATGTTCGTGTCCTCAGTTACAGGAAATTATAGTATTTGCAGACTGCTGGGACCCCTTCACACCAGACACCAGTGATGGTTCATTTTCTCTTTCTCCCTGCTATACTAATCAGATTTTCTGAAAAATAGATTTATGTCTAGAACCTATTTATCTACTTCTGCGTTGGCCTCTCAGAAAAAGCTGGTGCAGCACATATGGCCTGTAAAATGAATCCATTTTAATATAAAATAAAACAGCAATCTTCCAGGCTTCTAAAAAAAATCCTTAATCTAGCATCAATAATGATGCAGGGCACGTACATGGCACTACATGAATGGGGTCATGTTCTTAGCAGCTGCTTTAAGCAACATACACTGTATTGTCATCTGCAGAGAGGAGAAATAAAACCATACGCATGTTATAGAGTCTGCTTTCTTTCTGTTGTTTGAGGTTCCTATGGAAACTATAATGTCACTGAAATAAAACAATATTGTTGTTTTTTTTTTACTGTATGTGGGAGTCATTCTGCCTTTTAGATTTCTAATCAAACTGGACTGACTGCAAAATGAATCAGTTTTACAATCCAATGGGCAATAGGAATGAGCGTTCATTTATATAGGAATGCATAATCAGCAATTGTGGACTCCACAATCCGCATCTTTTTACTGATACAAATGATGTAAAGTACTCTGGATGGTACAGCACTGCAATCACAGTAACAGTGTATAGAAAATACGTCTGCACAAGAAGTGTTCAGTCCATTCAATACGATGGGTATAAATATTTTAGGAACTAAAACTTCCTGAGAAGAGGGCATGGTAATCAACCCTACACTGGCACAGCAGCCCCTACTCTACAGCATTCAATGAAGGCAATCAGGAACAGCTGCATAGCCGCCATGCTTCTAGGCACAGCAAGCATAGTCCAAAAATGTGTTCACTTATGTATGGCAAGGGATTATGCTGATAAACACTGAGATGTCCGAAATTCTATATTATTTATAAGGTTTCTGGTAAGATTACATCCCAAAAAGGTTATTGTTTACACTATAACTTCATTTATGGTTACGTGTTTCCTCTTTTGGGGATCCTAGGAAAATATATTAGAAAATAGCATAAAGGTAAGATTGCTTAAAGCATACCTGTCATTATAGGGAAAAAAAAAATGAGATGTCTAAATCAGTCGGGGTTTGTGTGTTCTGGAGATTAACCTGGCAGAAGTTTATGCACTGCACGTTATCTCTTGGGCCCAGGGCTATCCTAGGAAAGATATAAACTGATCCCTAATGAAAGCCAGGAGTTAAAATCGGTAAGATTTGTTTAGGGGACCTACACATAAGAAAAAAAAAGGATACTAGTAGTGTTACATTTAAAGGGGTACTCCAGCAAAGAAAATTTCTTTCAAATCAACTGGTTTCAGAGAGTTATGGATTTGTAATTTACATTTATTTAAAAATCTCAGCTGCTGTATGTCCTGCAGGAAGTGGTGTATTCTTTCAAGTCTGACTCTCTGCTGCCACCTCTGTCCATTTCAGGATGGTTTTCTATGGGGATTTGCTTCAGCTCTGGACAGACGGTTCCTGTCATGGACAGAGGTGGCAACACAGAGCAGTGTGTCATATTGAAAAGAATACACCACTTCCTGCAGGACATACAGCTGCTGATAAGTACTGGAAGGACTTTCAGATTTATAAACAGAAGTAAATTACAAATCTATATATAACTTTCTGAAACCAGTTGATTTGAAAGAAAAGGATTTTTGCCCTTCAAACATATTCATATGAATGACGTCATCAGGACAGCAATTAACAGGCATTGGCAAATCGTTGATAGAGATGATCGAACAGTGGGAATTTTCAGGTTCCCTGTTCGATCATCTCTAATGTTGGAGGGCAATGAGGTGTTGATATCGTCTGTATGAACACGACCTCTGATTGCTTTTAAAAGGTGCAGGAATTTTTAGGATGAATTAGTGATAGGTAGGTTCCAACCATAGGGCCTGTTCACACTGAGTAACTCTTGCGGAATTTCAATCGAAACCTGCGCTGCAGATCCAGCTTGATGTTCTGCTTGTCCTATTCATTGAATAGGATGCCTCATGCACCCTGCGCTCTCCAATGAAAGAATTGACATGTGGGCGGAGAGCCCAAGCGTCGTGAATGTACGCTCCCAGTCGTGAGGGGGTTAAAAAGAAAAGATTGAAAGGGGTAAAATGGTTGGTGAAAGATTTAATTATACGTCATATTTCATGTTGTACATATGGTTATTTGCAGTTGCAAAAACAGCAGGTTGTGCAGCAGTTCTCTTTCCAAACAGGTTGGTGCAATTGATTGGTAAAATGTGGTATTTATTTCAAGTCTGCAGTGTTTCAGCTCCACGTGTACATGTGCTCTGAAATAAATTTAAATATACTTCTAAGCAGTTACACTTATGCACATTCATTGGGACATATGGAAAAGTTTATGGTTTGTTGATGATTTGTGAGTGCATGCACTTAATTTTTTCTGTATCAATTATCCTAATTTGTACAATCACATATTTATATGGGAACTATCAGCAGCTTTGTGCCAATGAACCTGCTGATATCCTCCTGTAGCTCAGTACAATCTGCAAAATCTACAGACGTGTGAATGCAGCCTACCCGATGCCCCCAGTGCTCCCAACAAGCACATTTGCAAATTTGCTTATAATCAAACAGAACAAAAACAGCGGTGCCGACAGGGATAAGCAGCACAGCTGCACAAACATCAGGTACAGAGCTGCAGGGGGATATCAGCAGGTTCAATCGCTGATAGTTCCCCTTTAAACTTGTTCAAGAGCATATGTACCTGCACTGCTTGAAAAGGGCACTAATGTGGGGCAGCTATGGCATCCCTGTCCATTTGCTTCATACGTATAAAATAAAGCTAAGAAAATCGTAGAATTTACATTCATAGAGAAATAAAAAAACAAAAACATGTCTCTGAGCTGGCAACTGGTCACAGAGGGGCAATAAAGCGCAGGTAGACATAGGTGAATATATACTGCTCCATTACATTCAGCTAACAATCGTAAAGCCTTGATTATATATTTATACAGAATCCCAGCTTTATCTACTTGTTAAATGCTTAATATTTAATAAATGCAATGATGGACACATAAATATTTCACAATACAGCCTACATGAAGTCGTAGTTATGCTCCTACACGCCATAATATCGATGTCCTATATAGTATTGATTTGGTAAAAGATTAGACCTCTGCTGTCTTTGTAATAGTATATTAGTCATATTAGTCAATAGTGCAATAGTGTATAAGTCATTATTGTGTACTTGGCTCTTCTCATCTCTTCTGTTGGGTTGTTATGTCTCCGCACACACACATAATAAGGAGCAGGTGGGGGGTCCAGGACAGCAACAGAGAACATCTATGCCTTTTCCCCTACATTATCTACCACTTTTTGCTCATCCTAGTATACCTTGCCAACTAAGATCCATTAGGACAAAACGTCTGGATTCTTAGGACCACTTTATTTTTAAAATGTTGCGGTTATTAAATGAGCTGTGACTGGCAAAAATAGTACTTTACTAACATCACAAGTCAGTGTAAACTTGAAGGGAGCCGCAACAAAGCATTGCACAAACATTTGCAACTTCTCTACACCAAAAGACATACGAAAACAATGATAAATTCCCCCAACGTCTTTGTATGTTACAGGACCAGTCCATTACACTGCTGTCTGCTACATGGATTTCAACTTCATGTATCTTCTGTTGTTTTGCATTTGATATGAGTGCAACGTGAGTTGGATGAAGCCCTAGGGAGTCCTGGAACATGGTTACAGCCATAGCATGCTTGAGTAGCACTCATCTCTCTGAATATTGTGGCAATATATAGAATGAACAATATAAAAAGACAAGTTAAAAAAAAAGAACTTCTACCCTGACTTTTCTTGAATTTGCCTCTACATAAGAAATGTATCGTTTTAACCAACCTTTGCCAAATCCACCAATGTGTTAGCTTGATCATTTAGTTTCCGTTGTTCCATCTTAACACTTCGTAACCTGGAAAAACAACTGGGTATTATTCTCTTTCCATAATATGCTGGGGTTCAGGATCACATGCATCTTGCAGGAGTTCATAGTATATGAAAAATGTCTGGAGAAATCTGATCAGTTCTGTTACGTTTCTGTCGAATGAAAAGCATGCTTCTTCAACACGGCAAAGCATAGAGCAAGAAAATGTGATGTCCTCAATTTCATCATTGTTCTGATTATCGAATAGAAAAGCAAACTTGTTTATGATTGAAAAAAGCAGCATCTATCATGACAAGCAGATACAAGAAAATATACCAAACAACAGAAGAGACTAAATGATCTAATACACAAGAATAAGGTCCCTGTATCTGCGTGTGCTGATATAAGTATAGCCCTTTTTAGTCTGAGATGAATTAGGTTAGAGGGTGTTTGATACCTTTGGATGAAAATACAGTGATAAGTGAGAATTTCCATTACTTAAAATCATCTTTTAATTGACCAGCAGCTAAAACAATACTTAGGAGAACAGTTTCCAGAGACCTGGCCAAACTGTTATGTGTGGCTACAAAGCCAAGCTATGGCTCCTCTTCTTGCAAGCAATGAAGAACATATCCTAGTTAATGGTGTTTATAGGGACTTTTTATTGATGGTCTTGCTTCAGTATAGTTCATCAATGTCTGATTGCTTGAGTATCAAAATCTGGTAGACTGACACTCGGGTGTTTGTTAGAGCCATAGAACCAACATACAGTATACACAGTGAACAGAGCCAGAAGCAGACTGATCTGCACACTGTTTAGTGGCTGTGCTTGGTTACTGCAAGCTTAGTTCCTCTTTACCTCAATTTGTGCTAAGCTACAGTAACCCATCACACCCCCTACAGAAATGTATGAAACTGACTCTGCAGTGTATATAATGGTCTTGAAGCAAACAGTTGATTGGAATGGGTCCAGGTGTTAGTACCCCACTGAGATATTGATGAACTATCCTTAAGATATGCTATTAATAAAAACTGGAAAACACTATGTATTGCAGGCTCAGGCTGGGTTCACACTACGTTTTTATCAATTTTTTTCATCCATTTTTTGCAAAAAAAAGGATGAAAAATGGATGGAAAAAAAAACGGATGCATGTGTGTGCATCCATTTTGATTCGTTTTTCCATTGAATTCCTTTAAAAAAGACAGATGAAAACTGATCCGTTTTTGTAACGTACACAAAAACATAGTCAACCTCATTTTTGTGTCCGTAAAAAAAACATCCATTTTGATCCGTTTTTTTAAATAATGGAATTCAATGGGAAAATGATGCACACATGCATCCATTTTTTCCATCCGTTTTTCATCTTTAAAAAAAAAAAAAAACGGATTGAAAAAATGTAGTGTGAACCCAGCCTCATCGGTTCATTTTTTCCAGAGTTTTTTAGGCACACATAATGCTTTGTATTACTGCTTGTGGCATACTTACCTCCCCTGCTTCTGCCACTGTGATGTCTTCTGATTTCTGCTGAAGTCCTGTTTTTCTTCTTCCACTGATATTTTATCAGAAGAAGAAAAAACAGGACCACAACAGTAACTAGACAATCTGACAGTGGCAAAAGCAATGGAGAAAAGTATGCCTGCTTTTATTTTTACGGGGAACAGGGAGGTAGGTATCTTTTATGGGATTCTAAAGTTCCATGCTGTATCTCCTTTCTTTCTATAAATCATTATCTTGATATTTCTGATTGATACGATATCACATTTCATGGGTTGTGACTGAGACAGGATAAATGTATATACTATCAAAGCTACTGAATTACTGAGTTTTAAAATAGTCAATAGCCAGTAAACAAAACCTTTAAAGAGTCACTGTCGTAAAAAATATTTTTGCAGAAATCAATAGTCCAGGCGATTTAAAAAAATGTTGTAATTGGGTTTATTAGCCAAATATGCCATTATCTGGATGTAAAAAGCCTTTTCCCAGGTCCCCCCTCCTCTCCTTTCTGTCATCCACTCAGAATCAGAAAATCTCGACTGTTTTTCATCAGTCGGATCTATCTGGTCTATGAAGAGGGGAGGGGGGAGGGGGAAGGAGCAAGATTAGCGGGCAGCTGAGAGCTAAGAACAAAGGATTGCTCAGCGGGGGAGCTATTCAGAGCCCTAATTAGAGGTCAAAGAGGTCCCTGGTGACTGAGGAGAGAGCCCGGCATGTGAATGTAAATTAACTCTTTGTTGTCCTGTTTTGCTGCTTTTACTTTCTTTCTCCATAGGAAAACCATGAAGACAGGGGGGAGAGCTTCAAACTGCTTTTTCATGATAAAAATTCATTTTTCGGCTAATAAAACCAATTACAAAGTTCTTAAAATCGCCTGTACTATTAATTTCTGCAATTAAAAAATTTTACCGACAGTGACACTTTAAATAGTAAAACTGAGCTGAAGCTTATCTACAATGCCAGAGCACTTGTTTTTCTAGGGTGACCACGGGATTAAGGGAACATCATGAATTATTTCATTAAGCTATTAACCTGTCTAGGGGACTTGTCTTCACTAGATAAACATATTTATGTATTGCTTCCAAAAATTTAGCTGCATTGGTCAAAAATAAAAGAAACTATCCAACTGCAAAAACTTCCCATCAGATTTTTTTTTTTTTTTTAAAGAAGATCTGCCAGTAATATAAGTAATGTTTTGTTATGAACAGGCTTTAAAAATTATTGCATGCCTAAAGTTTCTGTAAAAGGTTTCTATGGCTCTCGCATATAATCAACTGCTATCGCATATAAATGAACTGGCATAATATCATGCGACAAACATGCCAATCACTATCATAATGATGTATCTGTTCTGTCCACTAAAATACTACAGATCAATGGTGTAAATATTATTAAAGGTGTTATCCAGCGCTACAAAAACATGGCCACTTTCTTCTAGAGACAGCCCCACTCTTGTCTCTAGCTTGGGTGGGGTTTTGCTGCTCAGTTCCATTGAAGTGAATGGAGCTTAATTGCAAACCGCACCTGAACTGGAGACAAGAGTCGTGTTGTCTCTAAAAGAAAGTGTCCATGTTTTTGTATCACTGGATAATCCCTTTAATGCAACCATAACAGAAGCTATGGGACCCACAAGGAGCTCATGTTGGTCCCATCCTCTTTTTTAATGGTCAAAGTGTCATTTTACACAGTGATATCAGTCTCCACTGACATTCAGAAGATACTGTAGAAAACATAGGATCCCATCAAAGTATCCTGGTTCTTATGCTCTTTAAATAAAGGCGAAAACACTAACCGGCTATGAGGTTCTATATAAAGGTATTCCCTATTTGTTTAAAAACTAAACAAAGGGCAGTTGGGACGTTACATAACTATGCTATACTCTCCTCCTCCAGCATTAGGCACAACATACAGTAGTTACAGTCATACCTGCCTGCTGCTTAGCTGTAAAACAAATTGGAATACTCCTATATCTTTTAGGTTGTTGTTCACAATTAAAACAATGGCTGTTCTTGTCATAATAAAATTAGTTGCATTGAAGTCAATGCAAAAAACGGCTGTTATTTGCTACAGTCGCGGAAATAATTGACACGTCAGTTATTTCTGGCCATAGTGCATTGAAAACAATGCAATTTTCAGTGCAACAACAGCTGTTTGGCATTCACCACAACATCTGTGGTTTTTGAGTGCCAAACAACGGCCATTGTTAGTACAATGTGTGAACATAGCCTTAGAGTGGGGCCTTTCATCCTAAATGTGTTGATTTTCTTGTGTTGTAATCTGTGAATAGCCTGAATTTAACAAAACACAAACCATAATAGAGCTGACAGGTCCACTTTAGATGCATATTACTGAACTGATAATAAGATAATCTGAGAGCATTGTTATTATAATACTTTATTCTGTCTTGTGGCTGGAAAGGACATTATAAACAGATATTCTGTAAGATAATGGTTCATTTTTCAGAGATAGACAATAAAATGGTGCTGTGCACAATAAAACATATGAGAATTGAGGAATGCAGAAAATACTATGATTCCTTTTTGTTAAAATTTCCAGCTCATAAGCAGATAATTTAAGGGGTTCCACGCTAATATAAGGTAGGGCTACTAAGTGTGACCATGGGGAGTACAAACACAGTGCAGGTGTAATAAAAATAAAAAGAATAACGCACCATCCATGTCCATGATAGAGACTATAAGGGCAAACCGCTTTGAATGTCTATGTAAGCAGGTTCATCCTTACAGCAGCTAGCATAGAGGTGGCTGTTGACTATATTTCTGCTCCTATTCAGGAATGTAGCCATGGCAGCAGTCACACTCACTTTGGTGACTTAAGGGGGGCACATTGCTGCCCAAGAGCATGAAGTTACACCACTGATCCTATGTAGCTAAATATATAGAATGTGAGCAGTGTGAACACTCCATATGGTCACACTTAGTTACATTGTTTGAATTAATATGAGACCCCTACATTTTTATATATATATATATATATATATATATATATATACACAGTAGCTGACCTTATAAACAACATAATAATTATGTTATTCTTGCCTCATTAAGCTCCTCAAGGGTCCTTGAGCTTCATCTTCAGGTCCCCTGCTGAACGCCGCTGCAGCCACTTCCAAGACTAGCTCATCTTGGCATTGACAGCCCACTCAGCCAATCACTCGTCGTAGTACTGTCCCACCTCAGTCAGTGATTGGCTGAGCAGGCTGTCACTGCACAGAGAATTCCTGCAAGAAGTGATGGCAGCAGTGTTCAGAAAGGGACCGGAAGATGCCGCAGGAGGACCCTGATCATGATGAAGTAAGAAAAGCAGGTTTATTATGTTGTATATAAGAGCAGTAATATATAAAAGGCCCAGAGTACCCCATTAATGTTAGGAGCCTCCCTAGGCTTTGGTTAAGAGAATTAAAACGGAATAAAAACGTGCCCAGTGTGAACCCCACCTGATAACAATCATCTACAAATCATCTTATTATCAATGAATGAATATAGGTAAGCACTTCTTAATTTCACTTATCACAGGTTTACGATCATGACTTCAGGTTAAGATTCCATGACAGCAATCATATCAATAAGTCATATGTGATTGAAAGGACAGCAGCCCATCCTTAGGAGCTGGCATCCTCTCAAGCAGCAAAGTTAATGAGCTAAAGAGGAATAATCAGTTCATGGCATGCAGTTGTAAGAAGTCTTCAAAAGTTTGAAACAGCAGCTGATACAGTGTAACTTACTTCCGAGCTCTATTTTCATTTTGTAGGAAAAAAAATAAAAATGAATAAATAAAAACAAGACAAACAAAGGAAACCTGTTTAAATTAAACTGGGAGAAGGTATACATGTTAGGGAAACTTTGAAACTACACCATTTGCATACGAATAGGGTTTTCTGGGAGTACATATATATTCCTAAAGTAACTATGTGCACTCTCATTACTCAACCAGGGGCTGGCGGGGTGTCAGACTGCGGCCCTCCAGCTGTTGCAAAACTACAAATAATGCATAGCCATCATGCATGGACAGCTTAAGCGTTGGCTTAACATACAGATAGGCGAAATTTGATTGTGAGTCCTATTGGGGACAGTGAGCAATAACTGGAAAAATCTAGGTGAAGTGCTGCAGAATCTGTGTGCGCTATACAAATAAAATTATTATTATTATTATTATTATTATTATTATTATTATTATTATAGGCATACTGGGAATTGTAGTTTTGCAACACCTGAAGGGTCTAGAGTCTAGAATTTTTTCATGAGCATGGATCTATCAAGCCATGACTGCAGAATAGGTGGATACTGTATAGATATGCTATTCCAACTGGATGGAGTATTTATATAAACCTTTATGAACTTGTTTCTCATTAACAGGCAAGAAGAAAAATAATAAAATTATCCTAATGCTGTAAAGATGTTCTGTAAGAAATGAGCGAAATGCCACTCTCTTACTGTATCTCTATGGATACACTTCCAGAAAACCACTTGTAACTGTTTGTTATTCTACATAATATTTCAGTTTCTGAAGATTTGTCATGCAGGTTAAGGTTGGAAATACCACTAAAGAGAATCTGTTTCCATATCCGTCATGTCTGCTTTAAGGGAATCTGTCAGTTACAATTCACGTTCTAATCTGATGGAGCTGTTAAATTGCTGTAAGGGCATGGGGATTCCTGGTACTTTTCATACATCCATCATATATCCATCTATATACGTTAGAACATAGAAACATGCTTTTCTCCAGTGCAAAGAGTCTGCTTCCAGCTGACTGTCAATCAAGCAGGAATAGGGATAGGAGGAAAGCGAGGAAACATCCCTGCTTACTGCACTTCAGGAGCTTCCGGACACCTCTTTGACTCTTTGCACCAGATAATAAAAGCATTTTTGTTATGAATGGCCAGACAAATATATAAAAAGTACCATGTGTCAACAGCCATGTAACATTGTCAGCAGTTTGAAACATGAACTGCAGCTGACAGATTCCCTTTTAGTAAACACTTCTTATCCCCATGAAAAAGCTTTTTCTTGCAACTGTGGTTCTACTATTCCTTATTCTTCCCGCATATTTAGGTATACACTGACAATTGTCCTTGTCAAAGGGGTACTGGCACTATCAGCACTGATTATACAATATGGGGAAACCCCCCTAACTGGTAACATCTAATTGTTAATTTATTTACAAATTTCCAATTGAAATAACAAACAAATTACACAATTTAAAGTTCTAGGAAACAATGCTCAATAACTGTTTTTTTTTTTCCTTCTATTTATTTTTTTCTTTTAAGAATGTAGGTTTTCACTAAAATAGATATGTTTGGGTGGTGATTTAGAAGGTAAAACTAGCTGCGTACATATATTTAATGAATTAGCAATCAGTTACATCTAATGTCAGTTGCAAAATCAAAATCAGAATTCTACAGAACATAAACTGTAATCTGGATAAATCTAGGAAAGGGAAGTCTAGCTAATTCCAGAATGTTTTGGAGGCATATGCAACATGTATACATGTACAAATTACAGTACATTAATATCCCTGAGAGGTCTACCACAACTGGAGGAATACATTTTCAATGATAAACAGGGATTCGGACATTCAAGGAGAATTACTTATATTTTAAAGGTTAAATAGGTTCCTTACACTCTTCCTCTTCTACCCAACAACATGTGTAAGAAACCAGGAGGTATAGCAAAAGACACACCTAACAAGGACTGTTTCTTAAATTGTCATTAAAGAGTAATTAGAGAAGAACTGCTTTAACATAATGAGCACAGTCTGTTGAATAGTAGTTTGTAATGTTGTATTTTCATGAATGAAATTAATATACTGGTATTAAATGTGTAAAAAAAAACTCAAAAGGATTTAATTTCAAGGAAGTATAACACATAGAAGACTTTGCCCAGAGAAAAGGACCTGTATATAGTAAAATGCTGTATGACATATTACAGTATGTTCCATTAAAAAAAAAGTTATCCTAAAATACTTTATATCTGTACACAGGACAGATGATGTGTCTAATCGCTGTGGTATCCACCACTGAGACCACCACCAATCACAAGAACAGGGGACCCATGTTTCCTGATTCAAATATGCAGTGGCTGTGCATGTGCACTGCTGCTCTATTCAGTCTCTATGGGACTGAGATATGCAAATACAGTGCTTGGCAATCTCCTGCTCTATTCAATCACTATGAGAACAATAAGCCAAGTACAGTGCTCAGATATCACTTGGACCCGCAGCACACATGATTAATGCAACCCCTGTTCCCATTATAGCCCCAGCATGGAGACCCCAAGTAGTAAGACACTAATCATCTATGTCGTAGATAGGTGGTTTTGATCTGCTAAAAAATCATTGGCCGTTGAGAATGTGTAATAGGCGATATGAAGCCGATAACCAAAAGGGAAGTTTGAATGACCCAGTGATCATCTGTGCATCCCTCCCTGCTGAACAATCGAGCCATCTGTATGTGTAAATGAGCAGCAGTCTGTAACATAAGAGCTTGTTTATTGGGGCGACTGGGACCATTTACAGGGGGACTTTCAGTAGCAACGTATCTAACCGGCTGATATGTCCCTACTGCACAGGAGATGCTGAGGAGGAAGGTATGTCTCTTGCCTTCCTCCTCAGCGCTGTTCTGATGCAGATAGTCGTATGATCCCCCGTTTATGGTACCAGAAGCCACTGAACATCCTGGAGCTCCGTAACTATAGGCTGACTTAAATGTTTAGAAATCCTGTAAGCAAGAGCCTCTGCATCACAGTTTAACATAAATTAACCATGAATAAAAATAGAAAAAAATAACAAATCCAGTTAAAATAAGAAACAACTTACTGATGGATAGCTTGTAAGAATTTGCGTTGATGCTTCCTCACTTTTGCATGGTCAATCTTTTTGACCAGTTTTGTGTTTTTGTAAATTAACCATGTTTCCCTGAGAACATTGGCGGCTGCATTTTTCACCTGTGGAGAAAACAAACACATCCCTTGTAAAATACTTCACGGTATAGCTTTGTATTATAAACAGATCTTAGGTAAGGATTTCCTAAACACATTGTACTATTGTGGAACTGAGATGTGAATCCTGAAATGCCCTGTTCAGAGACACAGTTGAAAGAGAGTTTGCAATATTGAGAGTACATTACTTACTCAATTTTAGCACTGAGACACCCTGACTCTCTGCCAACTAAGGGCCCTACTGCTGAATAGGCCAACATTGCCCTCTGTAATAGGGCAACAATTTAGCCGGCCATTGGCTGATTGCTTCATTTAAGTGTGCTAACAAATGTTTATTAACTTGCGGCACTCGCAGTTTAAGGCTATGTTCACACAACGTATATTTTCGTAAAAGTATTGCCTTTGTTGCAATCGTCAACAACGGCCATACTTTATACGAAAATATATCTTGTCTTGCCTACTATGGAATCCTGGCCAGAGCGTATACACATAGTATCCGCTCTGGCCGGAATCTCACGCGGTGCCGTAGAAAACTGACTTGTCAGTTTTTCTGCGGCCACTATTAAATGAATAGCGTCTGTAGAAAACCCAGTCAGTGCGCGCTATGGAGTGAGCGGCTCCGGACGCTTGTCCAAAGTGTGCAGTGGGGAGTTCTGATGCGGGTGCACCCGGAGGCACAGAATTCAGCCTCCCTAAAGATCATCCAGCCGGTACTGCAGTACCGGCCGAGATGATCTTTTCTGAGATCGGCCGTTCTGTGACCCGGCCAGGTCTGGAGCAACCGGTCTCAAACTATGTATGAACATAGCCTAATAGGAGATGTGCAGCCAACTAATGATGGAAGGAAGGGGCTGCACAAATGATCTGGTGATTATTCATGCCGCCCTGCCTGCCCAGTGGTTGTGTTGTGTAAAGAGTAGAGATGAGCGAACCGGGTTCAGGTTCGAGTCGATCCGAACCTGAACGTTTGGTATTTGTTTAGCTGGGGCTGCTGAACTTGGATAAAGCTCTAAGGTTGTCTGGAAAACATGGATACAGCCAATGACTATATCCATGTTTTCCATAGCCTTAAGGCTTTATCCAAGTTCAGCAGCCACCGCTAATCAAATGCCAAAAGTTTGGGTTCCGATCGACTCGAGCATGCTGAAGGTTCGCTCATCTCTAGTAGAGTCATTTAACAAGAATCAATATATAAAAAGCACAGCACAGTTCATTCTTTACATCTTAAAGTGGGTATTACCTTGTGGAGATAGTGGCGCTAGTTAGGAGAGAAGGGGCTGAACGTTGCTGACCCAGGGGAATGCAGGCATAAAAGCTTATATATCTCAGTGTTGGAGCAACAGATTGAAATAGTTCAGGGTAAGAAGCCCTATTGTACACTACTTTTACTATAGGCAGAAAAGGGTACCCTATGAACCTTTATAAAGATGATAAAATTGTAAGGCTATGTTTCCACTACAATTTTTTTTTTCTTTTCAGAAAAGAGCAGATTGCCATAGAATGGAATCAGCGTATGTTCTTTTCTGCAGCGGTGGCATTGCACTGAATTCAATGCAATGTGTTCCAACATTGTTATTTTAATATCCGTTCTTAGTATAACAGACAGTGTTATACTATGTGTGAACATAGCCTAAGATATAGTAAGATATATAACATAGATGCAGGAGGTGGGTCATTGATCCATAGATTTATTCTGATTTCCATGTCTATAATCAGGCATTTTTGCCCATAACATGAGGCATTTGGGAATTAAATTAAAGATTTATATTGCCCTCAACATTGCTAAAAACTATTGTATGTAGTTTTTTCAACTTTTTTTTACTTAAACTTATGTTACTATGTGAAGAATAGAGGGAAAAGATGTCTTGCAAAGGAAAAGGTGAGATCATATGGAAAAAGTAAAAGAGAGAGAAAATATCAGGAGTATTCGAGGAGATGTAATGTCCTGCAAGGTGGAAGGTAAAGATTAAAGTGGTGAGGGATTTAACAATAACGTCTTATGGAAAAAGACCATAGGATGAATCACACTAACATGAAGGTTATTTTCACTAATATATAGAACTGTGGACAAAAAGCATTCCATGCAAGATACATTGACATATACAATACTTTAACTTTTT
The DNA here is from genome assembly GCF_027789765.1 of Dendropsophus ebraccatus. Classification (NCBI taxonomy): domain Eukaryota; kingdom Metazoa; phylum Chordata; class Amphibia; order Anura; family Hylidae; genus Dendropsophus; species Dendropsophus ebraccatus. The sequence continues at coordinate 131,935,105 of NC_091456.1, forward strand.
ACATTTTGCTCTGTTATTGTAGAGTTGTTTGCATTATATGGTTAGTGTGGATCTGCAAATGGATGCCAAGTGTATTCACAAACAATGCCGAAGCAAAATGACTGTAAGGCTATGCTATTACTAAGTAACTGGAGGATGCACTTACAGGTCATGTTTTCAGGAACACATTTCCATCAGTCTGGCCTATAACTGTAACTCTGTTATATAAACCAAGGGCTGAGAGGTCAGTCGAAAGAAGTTTTTCTGAGGAAACTATGTGTGCAGATTGGGAGCAAATTTGTTCAGATAGCTTCTAAATTGAAAGCAATGCAAGGTTTATGTTTTATTTATCTATGAGTGGGGGGAAAACAGATCAGCAGCTATATTTCTGCAAAGAATGTGATGCCTTACAGGAATTCTAATAACCAATAATTTAACTCACACTGCAATATAATCTAGCAGAGAACTAATTGATCAATATCATATTACAATATGTAACATGGAATTTAAAAGTTGATATTCCTTATTTGAATATTTACAACCCATAGCCTGGGCAGTCTGCAAATATCTGTCCTGTGTTTCTTTGGATAGAACTAAGGGGACATTCATGAAGGCTATGTCACAGGTGTATGCCATGGAGAAGATGCCAATTCCCTTCATTCTGGTGCATGCCAGCCGTATTCCCCGTTCAGCGCAGGGGTGTGTGGCAAGGTGGGTAGGAGGCATGGCTTCCTCCTGTACCTGGAAGCAGGTGTAGATTTGTTGTAAAGGGCCTCTGCTGGGGCACTAGGCACAGGGTTGGCGTGCGTCTCTTAGTAAATCTAACCAGGAAAAAAGGGATGGGGCTTTATTTATAAATGCCTTCAGAAATGCCCCCCTAAGTATCTAAGCATCCTTCTAAATTAGCAGATATGGGCATCTAAATGCTGCTGCAAACAAGCACTGATCAGCAAGACTGGCACTCGCTTGCAGTGTCCTTACAAAGCCAAAGCTTTAACTGTCCAGGTATGGTGGGAATTGTAGTTTGGCAACAGCTAGAAGGCTGTGAATGAAAGCTCTAGACAAAACAAAATGCTTCTAAAGTTCTAAGTGCTTATAATGCAAGTAACCAAGGCCAAGTGCATCATGCCTATATAGGGGTTGGTAAGGGGCCCATTACCTTTCAATATCATAGACCCAGATCACAGTTTGCCTCTAGCTAAGATACTTGTGGTGGAGCCCTTCTCAGAAACAGATAAATATCAGGTTATATACCAACCTAGCAGAAAGGGCTTGTGATGTGCCTAAGGCTAGGTTCACACTGCGTTTTCAGCATCCGTTTAACGCATCCGTTTTTTGCAAAAAAAACGCATGAAAAACGGATTGCAAAAAACTGATTCATTTGTGTGGATCCGTTTTTCCATTGACTTCCATTATAAAAAAAAACGGATCCGTTTTTTGGGCGCACCAAAATGGACCAAAAAAACGTTGCTGACCCTATTTTTCTGGACGGTAAAAAAAACGGATCCGTTAAACGGATGCTGAAAACGCAGTGTGAACCTAGCCTTAATAAACTATTAAACACCCTATAACATATTCATACACAGACCCGAATGCCTTTTCCATCCTTCTAGTTACAGTATTTTGCAGCTTAACATTAATTAGCACAAGTTATTTAATTTTTCATAAGAACTCTACCTAAATACTTTAGAAAGAGTCATTACATAACAAAAATCAATAGCCTGCGGAGAAGTTGCTTTTTACCTAATGTATCAAAATCTGTGTTAGGTGAAACTGGCGGGAAAGACTGATGGTGAATTAACGACAATGACAACTCTATTGTCAGGGCACTCGATGGTTGTACGGTCCTACTCAAACAATTTGTAAAGCTCAATGTCGGGCTCCAGTTATTATTAACAGAGAATGATCCTCATCTCGTTCCATCAGGTGGCTAGAATATCCATTCATTATATCAAAGCTCTTTTGAGTCACTCACTTGCCTTGACCTTCATGTTTTGATGTTCCATGATCAATCTGCAGTAAGATATCCTAATCATTTCTGCAATTCAAAGGAGCTTAATTCAAACTATTACATTTCCCTTCATGACTTAAATCCACAAGCAGCAGGGGACATACGTTCTTCAGCTATGTTTTTTTACCCTGCTTTGGTGGTAAACCCAGGATATCAGGGTGACCTATTTTTCCCAACTTAAACACATATTTATTTATTTCTTAGAATTTTGTTTGTAATTGATAAAAGGTATTATTTGTCCATGTTCTACCTGTGATACATGTTTTCTACACACTATTAGGCTGGGTTCACACTACGTATATTTCAGTCAGTATTGTGGTCCTCATATTGCAACCAAAACCAGGAGTGGATTAAAAACACAGAAAGGATCTGTTCACACAATGGTGAAATTGAGTGGATGGCCGCCATATAACAGTAAATAACTGCCATTATTTCAATATAACAGCCGTTGTTTTAAAATAACAGCAAATATTTGCCATTAAATGGCGGCCATCCACTCAATTTCAACATTGTGTGAACAGAGCCTTTCTGTGTTTTTAATCCACTCCTGGTTTTGGTTGCAATACAAGGACCACAATACTGACTGAAATATATATGTAGTGTGAACACAGCCTTAAAAGTTAACACTTTGCAGCTATCTCTCCGCAGTCAGATATTTGTTAGCACATAGAATTTTCAAACAATTAGCATGTTTAGCAGCTGCATTTCCTATCATTGTTTTTCTCTTTTACTCATAGTAAATAGGAAAAAATAATAAATGAAATGTATCACATTTTCTTTTAACTAACTACAATTTATAATGAGGATAAACTTTTCTCTTTCTAATCTGTTTCCACTTTCTCGTTCTTTCCTTTACAGTATTAGGCCATGTTCACACAATAGGCAACAACGGCCGTACTTTTACGAAAATATACATTACCTTGTAGTCTATTGAATCCCAGCAGGAGCGTACACATAATATACGCTCCAGCCAGGATCACTAGCGGCGCCGTAGAAAACTGACATGGGACTCCTGAACCTGCCCCCTTTATAAACAAGAGGCTTTCCTCCCCTAACATACTGACTTCAATTGCGCCATAGTATTAGAGCCATTCTAGCCTATGAACCAATGCACACAACTGTGGATTCCATGGTCCATGGATTTGCCCAGTGCCTGAACCCCAAAAACAATAGGACAGCCTAAAGTTTGGTGCAGTTAGTGGTCATAGAATTTAGGCTTCCTTCTTATGTGGGCCATCTGTGCATTTACTGATCTCTTTATATGAATTACTAGAAAATGTACCCGGCGCTGCCCGGGTATAAAGTGTCAGTGTGTTAATTAGATTTATTCTAAGGTGCCCAGGAGGCCAAGCTAAAGGTATTGTTTCATCTGAGTTAATCAGTGGAATTAGTGTGTACCTGTAGTGCATAGTTGGAGGGCTTCTGTATACCCACAATGTATAGTTTTTAGGGGTCTCGCATATCTGTAGTGCATAGTTGGAGGGCTGTATACCTATAGTGCATAGTTGGGGGGGGTCCTGTATACCTGTAGTGTGTAGTTGGGGGGGGCTGTATACCTGTAGTGTATAGTTGAGGGAGGTCCTGTATACCTGCAGTGTACAGTTGGTGAAGGTCCTGTATACCTGTACTGTATAGTTTGGGGGTCCTGTATACCTGTACTATATAGTTGGTGCTGTATACCTGTAATGTATAGTTGGTGGAGGTCTTGTATACCTGTAGTTTATAGTTCGGGGGTCCTGTATACCTGTAGTGAATAGTTTGAGGGTCCTGTATAACTATAGAATAGAGTTGGTGGAGGTCCTGTATACCTGTAGTGTATAGTTTGGGGTCCTATATACCTGTAGTATATAGCTGGTGGAGTTCCTGTATACCTGTAGTATATAGCTTTGGGGTCCTGTATACTTGTAGTATAGAGTTGGTGAAGGTGCTGTATACCTGTATTATAGAGTTGGTGTAGGTCTTGTATACCTGTAGGGTATAGTTTTGAGGTCCTGTATACCTGAAGTGTATAGTTTGGGGTCCTATATACCTGTAGTATATAGTTGGTGGAGTTCCTGTATACCTGTAGTGTATAGTTTTGGGGTCCTGTATACCTGTAGTGTATAGTTTTGGGGTCCTGTATACCTGTAGTGTATAGTTTTGGGTCCTGTATACCTGTAGTATATAGTTGGTGGAGGTCCTGTATACCTGAAGTATATAGTTGGTGGAGGTCCTGTATACCTGTAGTGTATAGTTTTGGGGTCCTTTATACCTGTAGTGTAAACTTTTGGGTCCTGTATACCTGTAGTATATAGTTTTGTGGAGGTCCCGTGCACCTGTAGTGTATAGTTTTGGGGTCCTGTATACCTGTAGTGTCCTGTATACCTGCAGGGTTGTATTTACCCGTATGGCAGTGTTATTCAGTCACAGTGTGTCGGTATTGGTCATGTCTGGTATGGCGGTGTTATCCAGTCACAGTATGGCAGTATTGGTCAGGTCTAGTGTGGCGTTGTTATTCAGTCACGGTAGGGTGGTATTGGTCAGGTCTGGTATAGCGGTGTTATCCAGTCACAGTATGGCAGTATTGGTCAGGTCTGATATGATGGTGTTATCCAGTCACAGTATGGCGGTATTGGTCAGGTCTGGTGTGGCGGTGTTACCCAGTCACAGTTTGACGGTATTGGTCAGGTCTGGTATGGCAGTGTTATCCAGTCACAGTATGGCGGTATTGGTCAGGTCTGGTATGACAGTGTTATCCAGCACAGTATAGCGGTATTGGTCAGGACTGGTGTGGCGGTGTTATCCATTCACAGTATGGCGGTATTGGTCAGGTCTGATATGACAGTGTTATCCAGTCACAGTATGGCGGTATTGGTCAGGTCTGGTATGACAGTGTTATCCAGTCACAGTTTGGTGGTATTGGTCAGGTCTGGTGTGGCAGTGTTACCCAGTCACAGTTTGGTATACCTGTAGTGCCCTGTATATACATGTACTGTATAGATGGAGTAGGGGGCCCTGTATATACATGTACTGTATAGATGGAGTAGGGGGTCCTGTATATACATGTACTGTATAGATGGAGTAGGGGGTCTACCAGTTATTTCTGTGGACGTTGTGAGGCAGCTTCCCTAGCAACCACAACTCCCTGTGAAAATGAAAGCAGTAATCCTATTGGTTGCTAAGGCTCCAACTGCCGTGTCTGCTGCAGCTAATTATATCACCTTTGTTTGCAGTGAGGAGATTTTCCCATTCATCTCTATGGGGCGCCTCTCTTTCCCCTCCCCCTCTCCTCCTGTACATCTGGCGGGGACGGGACCTTCGCAATAACCTTCCCGGGCACCCAATGTATCTGTGGGCCAAATTTGGGGTCAAACGGTTCAGGCGTTTGGAAGTCTATAGAGGACAGACAGACAGACAGACAGAAGGACAGACAGACAGACAGACTTTCATTTTTATGATATAGATTTCCTCACCTCTCTGTTGATCTCTTTTTTTTTTTCTGCGGACGGGCACCAGTGCGATCATGTGACCAGGAAGCTGCTAGGAGTCTAGTGTATCCTGGCTCCTGGTAACTTCGCCTTCCTAGTTACTAGTACAACTACAACTACTGACATCAATGTAAGATCCCTCATAATAGAATGCTTTGATGTTTGAACCAATTGCTATAGATAAAATCCTTATTTTCATATATACTGTTGAAATGCACACAATGAGGGAGAATTTATGAAAAAAAAAAAAAACATTTTGTTTGCTTTTCTTTTTTTTTTTTTTACATATGCTGCACTCAACATAATATGAGATTATGAAAGGTAAGCCCTGGCATTGTCTACAGCACCTACATATCCCACTATGTTTATATTATTAGGGAAAACATGGTGACTTTTTTTTTTTAGGTGGAGAATGTGTCGACTAACAATGATAATCATGATTCATTTAAGAATTGAATTAAAGCTTCTCACATTCCAATATGCCAATAACTACTTCCTCAATATTTCTGTTCCTGCAACCTCTGTACCAGTCTGTGCCACTGTAACCCAGGGTTTTATGCTCAAGAAGCACACTTCACTTCACATTAATGATAACGTGCTTTATGGTATTCTGTGCAAAATGGATTATCCAGGAATGATGCTGTGAAATACTACTTACAGGAAAGACCAAAGCAGCAATACCATTAAGCTAAATTATTCAATTACTGTAGAGATTTATATAGGTTTCTGTGCAATGTACTAGAAATACATGTTTTATATGAGTGTTAACCACACAAATCTCACACACACACACACACACACACACACACACACACACACACACACACACACACACACACACACTACAGCTGATTAGCTGAATAAACAATAATGAAAATGTGATGTCTATGGGGGCAGCTAATCTATACACTATGATGTGAATGTACAGATAAATGTATATATATCTATATCTATCTATATATATATATATATATATATATATATAAAAAATAATATATATATATATATATATATATATATATATATATATATATATATACCTCCATACGTTGTCCTAGGGGGTTCACACTGTGGCCAGTTAAGAGAACAAGTGGGCACGCTCTGTTTTTATGAGCAAGGTGGCTTCATAGGCCTGTCTTGTGCAGCTGTTTCAGTCACATGACACACAATCGTAAGAGAGAATGTGCCGAGTGCTGACTCTTGCTCATTATCCTGATCAGTTGCGGTTTGAACATTCAGACCTGATCAATAAAACTTTCAATATGTCTCTATGACATATCAAAAGTTTTTTTTTGGATGACAGTGCGCATTTAAAGGAGAAGTACGGTGAAAATTTTTATTAGAGTATTGTATTGCCCCCCAAAAGTTATACAAATCCCCAATATACACTTATTACGGGAAATGCTTATAAAGTGCTTTTTTCCCTGCACTTACTACTGCATCAAGGCTTCACTTCCTGGATAAAATGGTGATATCACGCCCCAACTCCCAGAGCTGTGCGGGCTGTGGCTGCTGGAGAAGATGATGGCAGAGGGATGCTCAGTGTCCCTCCAGTGCCCTGTGTCCCTCAGTGTCCCCCTGCCATCATTCTCTTAAGCAGCCACAGCCCGCACAGCTCTGGGAGTCGGGTCGTGACATCACCATTTTATCCAGGAAGTGAAGCCTTGATGCAGTAGTAAGTGCAGGGAAAAAAGCACTTTATGTGCATTTCCTGTAATAAGTGTATATTGGTGATTTGTATAACTTTTGGGGAGCAATACAATACTTAAATGAAAAACATTTGCTGGACTTCTCCTTTAAGGAATTTTTCAGTACAATATATTCCTAATTTAGAATAATTGAAAAACTGATTAGTATGTTAGGCCGAAGCAGAAGGGGAGCGAAGGGGGAGTGGTATGTGCTTGTTTATTGTTTTACTGCACAATAAATCCCTGAAAATCACAAACTTCAAAAACTACAACATGAGGCTATGTTCACACTGCGTATGATTCAGCCCGTATATACGCACGTAGTTTTGAGGTTGATGCGTTCGCTTGAAATACGATATACGCCTGCACAGTGCACACTACGTATGAGCTTACGGCCGGATCATATACGGAAATGTTGAAACTCACGGCCGTGGATTTCCATGCGGTCCCGTACGAAGTACTTATTTCAGCCAAATTGAACTTGATTTTTCGATCCCAAAGGTTCTGTGTGGTTTACAGGGCTGGGTGAAGATTTCCAAGTAAATGACCTGTTTCAGATCGCTTCGAAACAAGCTAGGGAAGCATAACTGTACTACGGGCGTATGTTCGCGGTTCGTACGCATCCGGCCGCATGTCTATTTTTCCCACGCCCGTAGTTTCAGCCGCACATGTACGGCGGCGTACGATCTACGGACGGAATCATACGCAGTGTGAACATAGCTTATATCTGTTCGCAGGTGTAAATTGTAGTTATTTTGATGTGTGCTGGATGCCACATTCTCTTTGTGTCATACCAACCTGGCATAATGTGCCAAAAAGTCTCAAAATGTTTACAAAATTTTTTTTCAACTTTTCTCAAAAAATATGCAAGGTGCAGAAATGATAATATATAGGTATACCTGTTTACTGAGGGCAAACACTTTGCATTCCCATAATTGAAAAACAAAATAAAAATAATTGTTTACTTACTCTTTTAGTGAGCTGTGTATCCATCATGAAATTGTGAACATGTTTCTCTGCTTTGGTAAGTTCTAGCTTTCTTGCAACCACAGCTACAACAAGAGCAGTGCAACCAGCACCCTGAAATCAACATAACAAAAGAACAGTTATTGTAGTGGTACCAAGTACTGTACTGTATTTTAGTACACTTAATGTTTGAAAGGTTCAGTCGATGTTTCATACAGCTATTTTAGTGATTCAATGCACCTGTTACTAATAACTCCAGGCAATTTGTAAATAATCTTGAATACAATAACTGACTTTTGTCCTATGCAGACCTTGTATGGCCATAAACTACCAAGAATCCCTGGGAATAATCCAATTTTTTAGTCAAGCAGCAAAGATGTACATCCGCGTCAGCAGCTGAGTTTATGTGGACTTGACCTCTCGAGACTCTAGCCATATAATAAAACCTTAGGAGCCTGAGGAAATGTGATGGAAAATACGTCACGGAATCTGACGCTCGCGGGCTGTGGTGGACGTGCGCATCTCCGCCCCTGTGTCATAGACTCCATTCTATGCATGGGCGGATTCCATCGTCTATCCAAAGAATGAACGTGCTAAACACACAAAAAACACAATACACATAGGAGAACAGGCTGTGTGTCAAGAAAATCTGCGCACCGAGAAACATATTGCGATAAAAACTCATCTTTATTTTGAGAGGAGAGCGATCATGTAAAACTCCTGACGAAGCTCAGTGATGGAGCAACATCTCACACTCTTTCCTACAGGTCTTTCTTTACCAGATACAATTGTACATGGGTACTATGGTTTCTGACAGGACTGGTTTGTAGGTATAGGCCTAGTGAGTGAGGTGGATTCCCAATAGCAGGGAGTCTGCAATGTGTTTTTGCTATTTAAGCTTTGAGGTGTTTTTCATTTTCTGTATGATCTTGATATCTATTTGTAATTGTCTTTTGTTTTTCATGATTACTCTGCCGTCATAATAAAGATAAGTTTTTATTGCAATATATATCTGGGCGTGCAGCTTTTCTTGGGGCCCATGGGGCCCCATAGCAAGAAATTGTAAGGGGCCCCATGAATCCTATACAAGGCCCCCCCACCCATGCATATTCTCTCATGACCCGAAAGGTGATGGTGCCAGGCAGCGTCTCTGTTGGGTGAAGAAGGGGGCTGGAGTAGTGCGGTGCAGGTGAGGAATGTTGGGTTGCCAACAGGAGGGTAGGAGGTACAGGTGGCGGATGGCACCAGTGAGCGGTGCCTGGTCCTGTTGCTGTCTGGGAGTGTACCGACGGGAGGTGGCCACTAATGGCAGTGTCTGATCCTGTCCCTGTTGCGGGGAGCCACTTTCTCTTTAAGGGTGCTGTTGGTGAGTGTGCCACCCTCTAGTATCAGGGAGACAGACCACATGTTTTTCTGCCCCATGGGCCCCATAGCATTTGCATGGTCTGCCTACATGGTATTTGAGAGCACCCCACTGTCTGCCTTTTTTCAATTTCAGGGGAAATTCCTTTTTAAGTATTAAATGTATGGGTGCCTGTAGCTTCAACTTATTTTAGTCTTCATTCATATATTTTGTCTTTAATGGGTGATCTATTATTCAACTACGCTAATGTGGTGCATGGTTTTTTTTTTATGCATTTGCTTTTTTTCCCGCACTTTTGAATGATGTTTTTTTTTCCCCCCTGGATTAGCCATTTTTGTGTGCTGAACTTTTTTTCCCTCTGCCTCATGACCTAGCTGCTTGACAAAAATGCCAGAAAAAAACACCATACACACAGTGATGGTGTTTTTTAAACAACCAGAACGATTCTGTTGTATTGTATGGGAGAAAAAAATGCCAAACCCTCAGCATGCTACTTTTTGGAAAAACTGCCACAGAGCCTTAAGAACACCAGAGAGGAGAAAAAAACTACACACCAAAAATGAAGGGGTACTTGTACGCCAATCTTAAATTAGGCCCCATCCCTACCAGTAGAATGCAGGATTATCATGAAAAGAACACCTTCCCGGTTTTGAAAACAATCAGCAACAAAGTAGATGTGTGGATTAATTTAATTTGTTCCAAAGTGGAGAGGATAACACTGGCCAGAGCAGTGATCCTTCCAAGGCTGCTGTACGTATTTAATGCCTCCCCTGTTTGGGTGGACGATTCGACATTTAGAAGGGTGGAAGCCATTCTGAACAGATTGATCTGGGGCAGGAAGAGGGTGAGGCTGCGTATTAAATATCTCTGCCTCCCTAGAGGTGAAGGGGGAATTGGTTTCCCAGATATTCGACTATATTTCTTAGCTGGTCAACTAAACCTTCTGTGGAATAGAGGTAGAATAGATTTATATAGACACTGGGAGACGAAGGAAGGAGGAATATATCGACTTGCCGGTGCTCTGGAATCAGACTGCTTGAAGGGGAGTGAATGGACAGAGTGTCGAACTGCATATATGGTGATGAAAGTGTGGGAATGGGTGAAAAGATTGTTTAAGGTGGATTACTCTATGGATTGGGAGGGGGTCTGGGGGAAAATGTTTATATACACCTAGATGTTTAAATAATGATGTTTCACTGTTTTGTATGTATTTGCATATGTTAATAAAAAAAATTTTTTTTTTTTAAAAGGGGGCCCCATCCCCTCCCCCCGGCCAAATTTACTAAGAGGCGCACGCCTCTTAGTGAATCGGCCCAGCCACGTGCCTGACCCTGCGCCCGGCGCAACAAATTTGCACCTGTTTCTGCTTGATAGCTCCCTCTCCTGCTACCAAAAGAGTTCAATCCTGTTGAAGCATAGACTCCACAAGACTTTTATAGGTGTCCTGCAGTATTTAGCACCAAGACATTAGCAGCAAATCCTTTAGGCCTTTCAGTTGCTATGTGGGACCTCCATGGACTGGTTGTCTAGGTATGCATTGAAAGCAACCGTCACCACCAAGTAGTCTCTGAACCTATAAATACACTGTAATATAGCCTGTAGCACAGTTTCCAAACATATAAGTAATCACTATCAAAGTTACTCATATCCCCAAAAATTAACTTTGTAAATCTCCTGTGTCGTGTATAAATTACACTTATCTAAGCATTGGGGCGTTCTTAGGTGCCAAAGTAGCCACGACTGATGGGGAAAATTCCTCTGCACACCTTTCTGAGGGAGATTCTCAGTGTAGAAGCCTACAGCGGCACAGAGAGGGCGTCCCTGAGCGCCGATGCTCCAGAGAGGTGTGATTACAGAGGATTTTTCCCACAAGTCGTGTATAAATTACACTTACCTAAGCATTGGGGCGTTCTTAGGTGCCAAAGTAGCCAATACTGATGGGAAAAACTCCTCTGCACACCTTTCTGAGGGAGATTCTCAGTGTAGAAGCCTACAGCAGCACAGAGAGGGTGTCCCTGAGCACTGATGCTCCCAGAGAGGCGTGATTACAGAGGATTTTTCCCACAAGCCGTGACAACTTTGGTGCTGTGGACCACCCCAATGCCTAGATAAGCAAAATTTATATACTGCACAGGAGATAAAGTTTATTTTCGGGAGATATGAGTAACACTGATACTGATTACTCATATGTTTGGAAACATTGCAACTGGCTATATTACACCAGATACAGTATGTATTTATAGGTTCAGGGACGATTTGGTGGTGATTGGTTCCCTTTAACCTTCTTAAAGGGAATACTGCCTTTATAAAATACTGTTTCCTAAAGACATAATCTGCAATGATCGCATTGGAAGGTGGTAACTGTCAAATTAACATTCACATAAATGTCAAGACCCAAGGTTTCCCAGCAGTACATTGCCAGATGCATTACAATGACTCCACGTCTCCACGTGGCATGTCTTCCCCAGGTAAACTATGCATACACAGCAGCTAGCTAAATGATGTAAAAAAAAATATCTTCCATTACTCAAAGTTTCAGTTCAGGGTTGAATATTCATACTCAGACCTGTTAGTGCTACTCAGCCCCATAAACAGCAAATTGCGACTGTGTATTCTGATTTCTTTCTGTCACAGTATGAACTTTTTTTTTTTTTTTTTTTTTTTTTAAATCTGTGCTATGTCGGATTTTCTGTGGAATTGGACTAGGCCAGGTAGGCTTTGTTTACCCTATATATTATTGAGACATAGGTGCTTATGACACTGTTGCCTGTTTACCTATGTTCAATGTTCTTCATTGAAAAACTTTGTTAGGTATTAACCGTATGCCAGGAACACCCCATAAGATCTGCCACTAACTGAAGGAACATGTGAGCTGGTGAAGCGTTAGAGGTTCATTATATGTAGTTATTGAAATAAAAATAAAATACTGCAAAAGGCTATGTTAAACTGCTGGCCACTGGACTGACTTTAGGACATTCCTACAGCCGATACCTCTTTTTTTTTTTTACAATTGACTTACGGGCACCGTTGGGTGTACCTGCAAATGAATTAGCCATTCACTTCAATGTAAAGTGCGGCCGCCACCGCACATTACATTGTGTGAACAGCTTTTATTTCCGGACGCTGTTTGGTGGAAAGCGTCCAGAAATAATAGGCATGTCCATAGTTTAAAGAACGGGCGTTAAAATAACGATGTGTGAACACAGCGGGCAGCATTGCATTGACTTCTATGCAATTCAGCCCCTGCAGTAAAGCGTCCGTTCTTTACTGAAATCTAAAGTTGTATGAACTTGGCAAACCTTGATTTTTTAAAAATTAATGACCTGAAAAATAAATGTGAAAACAAACAAAAAGCATAAATATAGTCAGCTGAACAAAACAGGGAACAGAGCGATGAAAGAGGAAGGAAGAGGAAGAAAAAAAAGCAAAAGGAAAGAAAAAAAAAAGCAAAAGGATTAAAGAATTGAAAAAGGAAAGACCCAGAATGAAATGAAGGAATTAGGAATACAGGGAGAGGGAGTAAACAAGGAAGAAAGTGAGGAAGGAGGAAATGAAGGAAGAGACAGTGTGTGTTTGTGTTGGAAGGGGGGGGGAGGTAAAGGAAAGAATGAGATACGCTGGAAAGGAGAAAAATCTGAGAAACAGTGAAATAAGATAAGAAAAAGGCCAAGAGAAAACCAGCAAGAGATAAAAGGAAAGACTGATGGAGTCTCGCAGTATCACAGTTGTAGAACCACACTAACAATTTCTGCAGTGATTTTTTATAACAGATGCTTGCAGGGGGTTTAAGTCAGATGCTCTTTTGCTCGGTCATCCCTGTTCTACAATTTGTACCGTTTGATGATTTACATGCCCTCCAGTAGATGTGTTGAAATCTGGAGCTGGAAGCTGTCTGCAGGTTGTTTGTATATAGACACGTTGAGTAGTTTTAGAGTTGAAAGATATAAGAAATATGATAAGGTTGTATTATGATCTGGACAGTGTAGTGAAAATATCTACTGGCGCGTGGAACATGTATTATCTCTTTCTGCTTTCACCATTGACTTTTCTACCTTTCATCACGCAGCCGCGTGCAGTAATCTTTATACCTCAGATCATGGTCTCTTCTCTTAACGCCTCATTTGTTTCTCACCATAATATATCCTTGTTATCTGATCTGTAGAGATTGACAGTCGATATATCTGAAGCTACAGTATTCCCCATACTGCGTAGTTGGGGTAAACTGAGTGTAATGTGAAGGGAGTAGCTTTCACAGCTGCTGCCTGACAACTGTCAGTGAATGATATATGGGGATGTCTAGAGTGTGGCAGGGGCTGGTGGCAGAGGTTGATGCAGATACATGCTCTACAGTCTCACACAAGTGCACATGTCATGTACTGTTTAATGGGTACAAAATTCATGTATATAAGATGCTAATTCACCAGATATACAACTATCAAGAACAAGTAGACCTTCTTAAAAGAGCATCGAACTTAAAGAATACTGTTTGTTATGGACACATGAATACAATCCACAAGTGGTATTTTGAGGAGGACATTAGAGTTCTTTAATGGAGTTATGTCTCAAAATTGTCTGTACTAATATTCTTAGATGCAACTATAACATGAGGTCTACCAGGAGAATAATTGTTATACTCCCACAGCCAGTCTGATAGGTTCTACTGGTACCCTCCAACCTCCTTCTATGTATATAACATATAAAAAATACATATTTAGGCTGGGTTTACACTACGTATATTTCAGTCAGTATTGTGGTCCTCATATTGCAACCAAAACCAGGAGTGGATTAAAAACACAGAAAGGCTCTGTTCACACAATGTTGAAATTGAGTGGATGGCCGCCATTTAATGGCAAATATTTGCTGTTAATTTAATATAACAGCCGTTGTTTTAAAATAACAGCAAATATTTGCCATCAAATGGCGACCATCCACTCAATTTCAACATTGTGTGAACAGAGCCTTTCTGTGTTTTCAATCCACTCCTGGTTTTGGTTGCAATATGAGGACCACAATACTGACTGAAATATACGTAGTGTGAACCCAACCTAAATAACATACAAATGTGAATTAAAAAAAAAATAAATAAGACAGTCACATCCCTCCCTCTATTTAAACCCTCCTCAGTATCTTCTAACTGCCTGGTGTACTCAAGCCTGATTATTTGTTATTTTAAAAATGTCGCCCACATCAGACTATTGGCCATTGTGTCCCAACACTGTGCCCAGCAGTTTAAGGCAATGGGGAAGGCATAAACAGGGTGAGGGATGTGACTGATTTCCTTTAAAGTTTACGTATCATTTCAGGGACTTTTCAGGACAAGCTGTATATGAAGAGCAGGACTACATCTGGTCATTCTATTACTAGTATATGCCATTTCCCCCATGTTACCACTCTGCAACCTCCATCCCTGTGGCTGCTTCCCCTATGCTCAGCAGTAGGGAGGATGCAGACTACCCTCTCTGCTGCTTCCAATACATTATATATTAAAAAAAAAAAAAAAAAAACAAGATCCTGAAATTCTACCTCACTGTAGCAAACCTTTAGAAGTTCCCAGACCAGCACTGAGCAGTCTTACATGTGAAGCCAGCATTTTCTGTGGCCACAAAGTCTGTATATTGCACAGGCTGTTGCTTTCCTCTTCCTGCTCTGTCATTCCCTTCTGCCTCCATAGACTATAATGGGCAGTGCAACCCCATCTTTACTCTGCTTCTCCATGATGTAGACAGCTTTATCTTGATAATGAACCAATAAGAATTAAGGGGAAAGGTGGGAAAACAGCCATGTGAGTACAGAATAAAGCTCTTTTGCCTAATAAAACCTATTTGAGTTTTTTATATTTGTTTGAACTATTGATTTCTGTAAAGTTGTTTGAAATGACAGGTACACTTTAAGGAAACACCCTTCATATATCATTCAAAACTGCTGCATCTTTTTAGAGCAGTTTCCTGTAATTAGGCTGTGATTGAAACTCTTGAAGCTCACTGTTTAATTTGTAAAATGTGAATTTGGGTATCCAACCATGACTGTTCAATTGCACTTTCCTGTACAATAGGTATCAAAGCGTCACATTGTTGAATATAAAATATTGACAAAGAGAATCTTGTGTATTTTCGTAGAGGCGCTAGTACAGTGCCGAAATGGTGGTTTACTGATGCTTCATTACAGGTGTTTTAATAATTGTCAAGAAGAATACTTCTCAGAGTATCTTGTGAATTTACCTTTGAACTATAAGACTCTTACATAATTATTATACCTAGAAACAACATGGTTAAACTGGGCCTACAAAAATGAATGTAACAGATGGGGAAATTATTCCATGATGCATCTTCAGTAATTTGATGCAGTGCATTACAACAGATATACGGGAGGGGTTAATAACCAAGGTCATTCATCAATGTTTCATCAATGTTAAAAGAAGTTCAGGAAAAGTCATTGTGATTAAATGTCTTCTTACCATAATTCCTGTGAGTAAACACACTCCTTTTCCACAGTATGTGTTCGGCACCATGTCACCATATCCAATCGATAGAAAAGTAATTGAAATTAACCACATTGCTCCAAGAAAGTTACTAGTAACATCCTGCTGGTCATGGTATCTGCAAGAAGAAGAGATACAGATGGATGATTACATGCTTTTTGTAAATAGTCACTATTAATCGACTGTTCCCTTGTAATAGCTGTTTCAGTGGTGCGTCGACATCACTAATGTCCCTAATATGACCAGTGATAGACTGCTATGGGCACACATCAGAGCAATATATAATTGTTAGAACAGCCTTAAGAAGAGGAGACATGGGATATCAATTTTGTAGGTGAAAGCATGAACCACTCCTCTAGACAAGGTGACCACTAAATCAGATATAAACTAAGGCAAGAGATGATGGTCACCTTACTGCCACAAAATTACACAAAGCATAAGGAAGAGTTGGAACATCCACCTGCCACTGTAGTGCACAAAAGTAATAATACACAGAGTCAGATTGTATAGATATTATATAGATACAATTTATTTTAATACAACACAAGGATACTTACTCTTCTCAAGGATACTTACTATAGTTATTCTCATAAAACAATGTTTTGCACCTTTTTTAGAGGCCTTTTTCATTTTTTGATTATTTTTTTTGTAAACCAAATGTGTGTTTGGTGTATGGGAAAACAGACTGAAGACTATGTGGATGGTGTTTGTTGCGGGGCTATAGGGTGTATTTGAGGGGTATAAGGGATATTTGAGTATTTACTGAGGAAAAAAAGGAGAGAGGGCAAAAAAAAAAAAAAAAAAAACAGGAAAGGGGAGAAGCTCAGATGCTCATTCGGCCCTGATGGTAATACACTTTGCAGAAAACAGATCCACTCTGTCTCCTTTTGTAAGATCAGTCTTTCCCTGTGACTTTCTTTTATTGTTATGAAGAGAAGAATTCCTGCAGCATCCTAGTAGAGGCAACATGATTTTTATTCACATGACGGGGAACAAAAGCACAACGTTTCCACCCTAACAGGGGTTTTTTGTCAAGCATTGACAAAGACCCCCTGTTAGGGTCAAAACGCTGCACCTTTGTACCCCATCATGTCAATAAAAATTATGTTGCCTCTACTAGGATGCTGAGGATAGTGGGCTTTCCAGCATGCATCTGCACTTTTTTTGTAGTCACTATTTTGGAACTTTACCTCCAAGGTGCCATTGGACTTTCTCTTGTTTTGTGGGATTTCTTTTATTATTGTTGTGCTCACTAATTTGACAAACCTTAGACATGAGAAATTCCGACCCGTGTGAACTTTTCATATGTCTGGCTACTGGTTTATCTGTCTGTCACCTCACATGTCCCAACTGTTCTCCATTTTTTCTCCTGAACACTCAGATGGTTTTCCTGGCTTGAAAAACTTGCAAACCACACATCCACTACATGGGTTTCAGCCTTTAATTTGCCTATTTAGCTAGGTATCCGCTAGAAAGTTGTTTTTCCTGTAGTCTGTCCTGAGATTTGAGGATTGTGACCAACTAGTGTATGTCCACACTACAGAATCCCGGCGCATCACCCGCCACGGATTCCGCAGCTCGCCCCCGCTCATGGCCACGCACATCCCCGCTGGTCCCATGGTTTTCATTCTATGGTTTGGCAGATTCCGCGATCCACCCAAAGAATAAGTAGGTTCTTTCTTTGGGTGGACAGCAGAATCTGCCAAAGCACAAAATGAAGCCTGTTGGACAAGCGGAAATGCACCTGACCACGAGCGGGGGAAAGCTGTGGAATCCGCGTCAGGTGATCCGCTGGGATTTCGCAGTGTGGACATACCCTTTCTCAGAATTCCTAAGTATATCTCCAAGATCGATCTTACCTCCTGTGTCTCCCCATCACATGTGGGAATAATATATGTGATCATACTCTTCTTTCTTTTGGGATTAGGTATGAGAAGTTCAGCTCTCTCTTTCCCCTAAGCATCTTTGAAGGTTTGACATAATATCACATCTAGATAACCTCTAGCTGGACACCTAGAACTCAAGTCAAAGGTCTTTTTAGTGAACTCCTCCTGTGTGAGCTGTTCCTTCTGATCCTGATGTAGTGACCTTTGGGTATGCCTGCCTTCAGGGCCCGGGGGTTGTTACTGCTCCTGGAGAGTAGAAAATAAGTGGAGATTGGCTTTCTGTAAACAGTGATGTTAATCCCACCCTGAACATTTTTCTAGATAAGAACATCCAGAGAAGGAAACTGGCTATCTTAAAATTCAAAGCTGAATCTCAGTCTAATGTTGTTAGAATTCACAAAGAGTTCACAAAGTCTTGAAAATTCCAATTTATAACCATTCCATGATGACAACATAGTCATCGGCACATAGTGTCAACGGCACAATCATTTCAAGAAACTCAAAATGCTCTTCACTGAAGATTTTTACTTTCTTCCAGGAAGGGATTCACATAACTGAGAAGGGGGAAGAGGCTTCCCATTGTGGTCCGCGTGAGCTGGTAGAAAGCACAGCCATTAAGGAATAAAGTAATCCTAGTAACTATAAAGAGAAGTAATTTGATCACAAGCTGGTTATTGACTTCGAAACTGATCTAGAAAACCATTGATAACTAAAAGAACTGTTGTTATTTTTTTTTCCAAAACACAATCCCATTCATTTTTTTTAACTATGACACATTGGGATATTTGTGTACATTATTAGGCCACATTCAAAGTGCGTATATTTTCAATAAATAATGACCATTGGTGCAGATTGCAACAACGGCAACGGTTTATTGATAGTGTGGCTTAACATTAGATTTTATAGAACAACGTCCGTAATGTATACACACTGTATACACTACAGCCAGTGTTCTATGCAGCTGCACAAAAAACTGACATGTCTATTTTGTGCGGCCACTACTCGGTAAACAGTGGTTGTGCACACAATGTACAGTATGGCTCCTGGACATACCTTACATTATATTCTATGGCTAATTGTCACTGTATTCCAATTAAGATGAAGTAATGTTCACCCGACCGATACTGTGGGTGAACATCTCAGACAGCGGCCGGCCATTCTGTGACATGGCCATGTCACACAACGGCCACTGTTTGTGCCGTGTATGAACATGGCCTTACAGTGCATTATTGCCTGTCATATAAAACACATACAAATCTCATATGTTATCACAAACAATTCATTTAGACTTATTTTGAGCAGTTTTTCTGTTAACACACTGTTTTTAGCCATTTTCTTACTTTTAGTCTTTTTCTCATCTATTCACAGTCCAAAATGAGGATCAAAAAACTATTCCAATACTGTGAGTAAACACTCTGCAATTACAGATGCCGCAAGATTTCCATGATCCAGGCCACTGCCGTGTTGGCTTTCAATCCAACATACCTCTGTAATCCCTCACCTAGGGTTTATCTTGAGGACATAGCAGCATACATTTACAACTGAAAACCTGTCAGCATTTGCACTGTTGGATACAGGGCAGAAACTGGCTAAATTCCTCCCTTGTCTTTACCTGTATATTGATAGCTTTTGCATAATTATGTTCTATAAAACAGTAATAGATACTGCTGCTATAATCTATATTATATCATTGATTCCTCTTAAAATGCAAAAATTACCATTTACTTCAGCTCTAAAAGGTGCCTAGAATTCATTGTGCAAATTTGATATCTGATGTTATTACCATCTATTTTATTCAGACATTTAGTTCTGAGTTTTGTGAACAACTAAGCTGGAAACATTGACAAGAAGCAGAAGATGTGATCTTGTCCTGTCTGTTAGAGGTCAGTCAATGAATAGAAAGGTGGGGAAGATGTTAACTATTCTTTTTTTCTGCTATCTGCTGGTATAATCCAAACTTGCAAATCAATTCAATAACCAAATCAGTCAATCATGTCTTTTATCTAACTTCAAAAGGGCCTAGATGACTTTTTAGAGTGTAATAATGTTACAGGTTATAGTTAATGGATTTCTGGAGAAGGGCCGGTGATCCAGGGATTTGGAGATGGGAAGATGAGGGAAATTGGCTTCTAATTCATGTTTTTTTGCCTTCCTCTGGATTAACACTGAAGGATAATAGGTTGAATGATATAGACATATGATTTTTTTTTCAGTCTTAAAAACTACAATATGTTACTAGGTTTTTATTGAAAAATTCAGAAAAATAGTGAGTGCCCTTACTATCTGTATTCTCATTCATTTTGGATAAATGTGTCACTATACTTCTTACCCTTATATATTAGATCTAGTCATATTATATAGGAGTTACTTTATAAACAGATTTTGTCACTTAAAATGTAAATCAATGCCCCATTGTCCTAATGATCTCTAAAGGAAATCGTTAGATCCGATCTTCTATAGTGACTTTTTCTTTATTCTTGAGGTTAAAAAATAATAATAATAATGATAATAATAATAATAATAATAATAATAATAATAATAATAATAATAATAATAATAATAATAATAATGCTTTTATTTGTATAGCGCACACAGATTCCACAGCACTTTACATAGTTTCGCCAATTATTGCTCCCTGTCCCCAATAGGGCTCACAATCTAAATCCACTTAAAAAGAACTGGGAGTAAAGGTCCTATTACACCAAACAATTATCGCCCGTATTTGGCCAAATATTGGCCGTTATGGATGATATTTGCTTAGTGTAATAGCTAGTGTTAAAAGGCAACGATCAACCGACATGCACGACTGATCCTTGTCTTTCAACATGTTGAAAAAAAAATTCAATGACCATGCAATGGCCTCTTCTGCTGCTTGCCGTGCCTGACCCCCTCCCCATGCACCTACCCTTTCGCTGTTAGCGTGTGTAATAGCACCGGCAGCGAGCAGGGAACGAGGAGAAGCGTGCGCTGATCTGAAAAGTCGACAAAAATGCTAGATGTTAATGTTAATGCTTAATGTTTAGTTACACCGACAATAGTTATGAAAGATGGAACACTACTTAAAATTGTAGCTAAATATTGCTTTTCTACATGTAATTTTTTACATAATTCTTTTTTTCCTGTTAATTGTTCCTATTTTAATTTGGTGACTCATATTGTAGTATGTTAAAGATGAGTATGGTAATTAGAAACTATTGATAAAAGAGCCTATAGGAAAAAACCTGCCCACAGCATATGTGATTCTGCAGGATTTTATGCATCTCCCCAAAGGATACCGCTTTAGGTATTGTTTGTCAAATGTTGTTGGCGGGACTTTCACTAAAAGGCAGGGTTCAGAATACTCTATTTCAGGCAGATCTGTGGGGGAGGGTTGTTGCTGTAGTCAGTTGCTTTATAAACTGTGACAGGTTTCATATGAGATTTTTACAGAGTAAACCACTGTCTAGTGCATAGCAACAGGAGGTGTTATACTGCCGGCCGCCGAGCAACGTTCAGCATGTTCCTGCAGCCGATACTGATGTTGGGATAGTCACAAAAAGGTATTCCAATATATACTATATATACTATGGTGTACCTGTAGCACATCCCATGATTTTGATTGACCAACCATAGTGTACTAAAATGTGTTCTACTCCCCTTCCCAACCCTATCCTACTTGAACTGACAGTAAGCTAGAAGGTGAGTCTCAAGCAGGGTCATGTATGGGAGGGGGGAGGAGGCATCACAGCCCCCAGCAGTTCAAGAGCTTCGGAAAGCCTCTTCGACTCTTTGCACTGGAGATTAAAAGCATTTTCTATGTTCTGGAAAACCAGATGTGTTAGCCAGGGGAAGGTGTATGCTCTCACTATGCAAGCACTAGTATAACCAACGATATCATTTTGCACTGACTATATATACATACAGGCAAAAAAAACATAATTATAGAATAAATATTATGAAACAATTTATAATCGTAAAAGTATTATACCCTGTGGACTAGGAAGTCTGTTTTTTTTAAAAAAGCAGCAGCTCAAGCTTTTTTTTCCTAGCTCACGGCAATGTTCACATTAAGTAAAAGAAAGGCGTCTGCTATTTGGTTTAAAAAAAATGACTGTTACTTCGTTATTTCAACTGGCTTCATTTGCACGCAGTGTATTAAATGACGGACGTCTTTTGAGGGAGATGTAAAATAAGGTTCATGACAATTATTCATGGATGTCTTTTGCAAACTACTGACTTTTTTTTAGTTGTTTACAGAAAGTCCTTTTTTTCACCATCTTTCCACTGTCTTTACTATTAAATTAAATGGACTTTTCCATTAAAAACACACCCAAAGGGCAATCAGTCCCCCTAAACCAGAATAACGTACCCACAGCCATTATTGCACTGACGGGCGTCCAAACCGTGAAATGATGGAAATTTTAAAACGTCTGTTTGTTGTTTTAAAATAACGGCTTTTATTTGCCATTAAATGACAGCCATCCACTACATTTTACCAGTGTGTAAACATAGCCTTTTTTATGTTTTTAATCCACTCCTGGTTTTGGTTGCAAAATACTGACCAAAATACTGAGCAAAAATACTGCCTTACAATACAAGAATACTGGGACCAAAAATATGCATGGTACATTTAATCTTCCTCTGTTACACCAAGTACAAATAAAAAGGAATATGGTTATTTTTAATGACAGGCACTCTTTAAGGCTCATCATACTTGAAAAAAGGGAAAAAAAATTACATTATATACAAAACGTACACAGTAGTCAGATGTTCCTTATTTAAAAGTACATTTCATTTATATGGGTCCTGGTCATTTATTTCAATGGAATCCAAACCTCCAGATTTTTTCCTCTTTTGCCTTGCATTGCTGGCAGCGCTCCATAAGGAAAAAGGGAGAATCTTTTTGGTTTCATACATTAAAAAAAATATATAAAATTCCTTAAAGGGGTTTTCCACTGATTTTAAACTTTTAACATGTTGCTGCCCTGGCGCAGAACATAACAAACTGGCTATTCTTGCATTTTCTTCTCTTCGCTGCCATCTCTCCTACCCCCTTGCTTGATTGGCACCTGGAAGCCTGGAGTCTTAAGCCTCTTCTTACTATATAATAAAAGCATTTTTCTACATTCTGGAAGCAAAAGCAGATATATGAAAGGTACCATGTGTCTCCTTGACCTAACAGTTATCTAACAGTGTTACTGGGTTGGAATGTGAATTGCAGCTGACAGATTGCCTTTAATTTATGGTTTTTAAACCCTGGAAAGCATGTTTCTTCTCTGATATAATCTGTGTTGCATTCTCCATCTGTCCATTACACTGTTTAATTAGCAACAATTGAAATATTTTGCACACAATGGCTTTGTTAGCATGCGGCCTTCAACAAATAGCTTTGTCCATATTGTTCCCTTTTTTGCAAAAATCCTCTGGGGTCACTTATGTCAGAACTGTTTTCATTTCTTATTTTACTTTGAAAGTCATCTTAGACATAGAATCCCTTGTTAACGCTTTTGCATGTTATTATAGCGTCCTAGGACTTGTTTCTACAACGTTGAATAAGGATTTGATTAAGCCACAGTAAAATGTCAAATCCACCATTACAATGCGGAAAAGTCTGAAATGGGGTTAAAGGAGAACGGGGTCATCAATAATTTAGTAAAGAACGGAAGCATAAACAGCTAAACCTTTTATTTAGACATTCACAAAAGACTGCTAAATGGCAGATACAATAGCATAAGATAATATATGATAACCAATATTGGTGAATGTTTTTTTTTATAGTAGCAAGTAACAAAAGCCTTTGCCTCTGTCTGTTGACAGAAAACATACACCTCAGATGGTGCCTATATTTTGATAATGACACTGGATAAGTTATTTTAATTAATTTAAAGTGTCATTCAGAGAGACATGTCAAAAGTTTTGATCGGTTGGGGTATGAGGGTTCAGACATGTACTGATCCTGCGAACCACAGTCAGTGAAAGAGCCTGTCACTGTAGACTTACATTATGAGCTCGACTCATCACGTGACACAAGCCAGAAGAGGACCGTGCTAAGTGCGGACTTCTTCCGACTCATTCTCACAATTGGTCAAGGTCTGGTTGGACCCAGACCAATCAAAACTTTGGACATGTCAAAGGTTTTTGAAAGGACAGGTACACTTTAATTTTCATACAACTACTCTCTCATATTACTTAAAGTGACACTGTCACCCCCTTTTTGCATTCTGACATCTCTACACAGGTGTAAAGGGTAAATTTAGCAGTTTTTATACCTTATTTTATATCATACGTCATGGTATTTGTTCAAGTAAAAAGTCATCTTTTATCAACTGCAGATTGTGTTAAGTGGGTGGGGCCTCACGGCATTAGCGCCACTTAGCCCCACCCACAAAGCCATAGTTGGCCCCGCCCCCTCATCGGCCATTGGAACAGGCTGGCCGAAAGGTCTAGACCCCACTGTGACGTTGTGGGCGGGACTAGGTGGCCATGATGCCACGCCCACTTAATACAATCTGCAGCTGATAAAAGGACACTTTTTACTTGAACAAATACCATGACGTATGATATGAAATAAGGTATGAAAAACGCTAAATTTACCCTTTACACCTGTGTAGAGATGTCAGAATGCACAAAGGGGGTGACAGTGTCACT
This sequence comes from Dendropsophus ebraccatus, assembly GCF_027789765.1. NCBI lineage: Eukaryota > Metazoa > Chordata > Amphibia > Anura > Hylidae > Dendropsophus > Dendropsophus ebraccatus. Next base: position 131,959,570 of record NC_091456.1, read on the forward strand.
TTAAGTTACATGACTTCTGTTATATTATATACTGAGTAATTTCTTGATATGCAGTGTCCCTAAAATCAGCTAATAGTATAGAGTAGCCTTCAATTCAACAATTTATTTAAAATATATTCAGGTTTCATTTAAATTAAAAATGACAATGCTATGCAAATGTTCTCAATAGCCAAATCAGGATGGAGTTTGGGATCCTGTGGGGCATTTATCAAGACCCACCCCCATGCCCAACCCCAGATTGACATCACACACCTCTCACACACCAATAATATGCACCGGCTCCAAGCCAGTGTAGATTACCACCATGATTTACACCTGCTTGCAGGCATAAATCATGATAAATCAAGCGTATGAGGATGGCACACCTCCTCCTGCCTTGCTTCCTCCCCCACCACCAAATGACCAAACACAATTCACCTGCAACTTTAACAAACCAAGAGGGACTTAGGGCTTATTCCCACGTTCTGTGAAACACGAGCGGCACGGACAGGGAAGCCCTGTAGTGAAGCCTTTCCCTGCGTAATGTATTAATATCATGTCGGTAGTGGGGAAAGTGTCCTGGCATGATATTAATACATCACGCAGAGAAAGAATCCACTACAGGGCTTCCCTATCCTTGCTGACGGATTGTGTGAAATAAGCCCTTAGAATCCAATAAGGATGTGAAGTGGATTCTAAAAGAAAATAAACAAAGCGAAGTGGCATCTGTTCTTTATATAATTTAATTCATCATGTTCCACAACTGATTTTCTGTCCCCAAACTTTATCACAAAAATTGCATTTGTGGCTTGTAACTGCATCATATCAGTTTCTAATAGTAAGTAATGGAAACATTTCATTGCAGTATTGGAAACAGCAATGCAACCTGATTACGTGTTTTCAGCCTAAGGCTATGTTAACACAAGTTATAACAACGTACGTTGCTTAGCAATGGACGGTGTTATACTGCCGGCTGCCAGGTGGCATTTGGCACATTCCTGCACGTTACTGCTGTATCGGCGGCAGGAACATTATCTTTTTACAGCTGAATTGCGTTGGGTGTGCCCGCAAATCAATTAACCATTCACTACAATGTAAAGTACGGCTGCAGACAGCATCCGGAAATAATAGGTGTATTCATTATTTTAACGCCTGTTCTAATGAATGGGCTTTAAAACAATGATATCAGAACACCAGGCGACACTACATTGAATTGAATGTAATACCGCCGCTGCAGAAAAGGGTGGACACTGATTTCCTTTCAGCATTCATCCCCCATGCATTCACAAATAACCACACAATGTTGCCAATTATTCCCAGCAGTTATTCCCTATTGGTAAATGCAAGTGCGAGTGGTTTCAGTTACCTGTGACAGCATGCATTTCAAAATGTCAAGCTGCTAGCAAAACATACAGAATTATTTATTTAATACAAAAATATTTATTTAACTATTTTTACCTAATGGATTGCATATACTGTTCAATGCTATGCCATCACATAGAATTGATCAGTATTATCAGCGCTCTTCTCATAGAGTCTGCCTCACGGAAGATCAACTATCAGACTGTACAGAAGTAAGTAGAACTCCTCCGGCAGTCAGGAAAAACTATCAGGACCCCCACAATCACTCTGTGGGGTCCGGATCGGTAAATGACAGTAAGTGTAAACATAAAATATCTCATACACACATGGACAAGTAATTAAACAGAATTCAATTTATTTCAACTCTTAGTTTATGAAGGATTTTTCAGAAAGACGTATCAAGCAAATGCGCTTTAGACATACAAGTACAAGTACAGCAATTACAGCAACCTATTGGGAGAAGGCATATAAATCGCAGGGTGTCCATAACATGGAGAATGGAAACTGAAGTCCTTTAGGTTGCTCTTGCTGCGGAGATATGAGAAACGGCCATCCACCTAAGCATTCTAACAGGCGTCGCCACACGCTTATAGCTACATTATCATACTAATTCTTGTTATCCGGCCACTGCCTTAAAAGACAGGTTGCAAACAGAATTTAATTTATAACTGTTTGTGTCTCTATATCTTTACCCTGTGTCGTCCTGAAAAGCTACTTGTTTTCTTATGCTTCCTGTAGCCTGAGGAGGAGTAACCTAATACTAGTGTATAAAGCATGAAGAAGAAGAGTATTGTGTAGCAGATAGAACTAAGTGTGACCTCTTAAAGCATGAAAAGAAAACTTTTTGATAGATCACAGAGACGTATCATAGTTTTATTCAGTAAAGGTCTCAATGTTCAGACCATAACCACAAGAATAATTAGGATCAGGGGCGTAACTAGGATTCACAGGGGCCCATAGCAAAAAAAATTTAAGAGACCCCCCTTGCTTACACATAACACAAAGCACTGTGCATATACTGTATGCTTTACTGCTGGTGCACTGATAACCCCTGACCTCTGCATGGAGCTCTGCACATTTTCCTTTCCTACTTAATTGCCAGCTGGAGAAGAGAGGTCAGAGGTTATCAGTGCAGTAAAGCAGAGATCTCTGTCTTCTGCTTGTTAACCCTTTTTTGTGTTGCAGCATGTAAGTAAACATTGGGTCACTTACACACTGCAGTACATAAGGGGTTAAGCAAAAGGACACATGCATTTACCTTCTCACTCGGGCCCCCCTCCTGCACGGGCCCCATAGCAACTGCCTACCCTGCCTCTATGGTAGCTACGCCACTGATTACGATCACAAGATCAAAAGAATAAGCTGGAAGTGCATATTTAGGCCAGGTTCACACTATGTAAGACACTGGCCATTCTGTGACCTCCCCCCCCCTGTGTCACAGAACGGCCAGTGTCAGTGAAGATCATCCTGGACGGTACTGCACTACCGTCTGGATGATCTTCATTTCTGCTCAATAAGGATGCGGGTGCATCCATGTCACCCACATTCTAATTCACCATTGAACTCAATGGAGAGTGCGGCCAGAGCTGCACTCTCCATTGTGTGAACTCACATGTCTGTGCGGTCGCTATTCAATGAATAGCGGCCAGACAAAACTGACATGTCAGTCTTTACTGCAGCCGCTAGGGATCCTGGCCGGAGCGTATACTATGTGTACTAGTCATGGCTCCCATCCGGTCAGTGTGCTCTGCGGGAATGATTGACATTCATCCGCTGGAATCTTCTTCCCTGATGTAAAGCTACCGCCGCGGGAGCGGCTGGTATGCTCGGGAAGCTGCATAGTAGATCTATACTTTGCAGCTGGGAACCATATCTGCACAATTATACTGATTGGTTTCCTTTAAGGAGTGCTTGGATGTCTTGAAATCGTCCTTGGAATGGGTTTTCTTCCAGTGCCATTTAGCAGCCCTGGATAATCACCTTAGTTGTTTGGTTAGGTTGGTGTGCCAGGGATTTCTGTTGATGCATCTAGAGCTAAGGTAATTGTGGAGTTGTAGAAGGTTATGGCTGCATCTGTGTCGTTGAAAGAAGATATGGTGGAGGGTGACAGGAGGGAGTCAGAGTGTTTGACTGTTAAGATGTTTAAGGCTCCTGCGAGGGTGGGCAACGTTCTGGACTGGTGGGGGGGGGGGCAGTTGAGAAGAGAGAACAGAATGTAAGGAGGTTGTGCTAGAGATATAGATAGGTGTGCTAGTGAGGTCAGATATGGGACAGAGGTGGGAAAAGATAAGGTCTTATGTTGGACCCTTTTTATGAGTGACCATAGAGTGGCCATAGACCACTATGTGAGGCCGAAGAAGGAGGTTAGCAATAAGAGTTTAGAGGTAGCTGTTTGGGATTTGTCGATAGGGATATTAAAGGACAACTCCGGCCAAAACTATTTTTTAATATGTTATTACTTACGGAAAGTTAGGCAAATTTGTAATGTACATTAATTATGGGAAATGCACATATAAGGCTATTTCCCTTAATTTAGTAGATAAGGAAGACTTCAGATTCTCTAAAAAACCGTGACGTCACGAACCGGGGGTGTAATTACAATGGAGTTTCCAGCAGGGGCACACTATATATAGTACCATTGACTTCTATATATAGTGCGCCCATGCTGGACACTCCATTGGAATTACAATGGATGTGTATGTAAGTGTAATATACAGTGTTTTTGATTGAATACATTTATGGAATACTTTGGGGAGCAAGTGTCCTTGCTCCCCAAAGTAATTCATAAATGTATTTAACCAGTACGTTTGGAGGGCACTGAGCAGGGAGGGAGAGAGGTGCATCTACCTCCCCCCTCCCTCCCTGCTCGGTGCTGCTGCCGCCAAATATACACAGTATATATATATTATAGTATAAGCAGATGATGGGGGAATAGTACCAGGGCCCAGTACCATCACCCGTAAGCCCGCCCGCCGATCGCCCCGCAAGCCAATCGCCCGCCGCCCTGGACTTGTGTATATACACTGAACTACAACTCTCATCACCTGCTGATACTGTGAGCAGGTGATGGGAGTTGTAGCTTGCTTACCTGATGCCGCCGGGCGAGCCGCTCATCATACAGGAGACATCATGCCCCCCCCCCCGCTCCCCCCTCCTCCTCCTGCTTCTTCTTCCGGGATCCGGCATCCGGGATCTGATGGCTAACTCCCCGCCCGGCTGCCGCTCTCACATACCGGCTCCCAGAGCTTCCTGGTGTCCCCGGCCGGCACGTGTGGGAGAGGGGAAGCACTGGGAGCCGGTATGTGAGAGCAGCAGCCGGGCGGGGAGTCAGCCATCAGATCCAGGATGCCGGATCCTGGAAGAAGAAGCAGGAGGAGGAGGGAGCGGGGGGGGCATGATGTCTCCTGTATGATGAGCGGCTCGCCCGGCGGCATCAGGCATGTGATAGGGGTAAGCCAGCTACAACTCCCATCACCTGCTCACACTATTAGCAGGTGATGAGTGTTTTAGTTCAGTGTATATACACCAGTCCAGGGCGGCGGGCGATCGGAGTGTGTGCGGGCGATCGGTGGGCGGGCTTACGGGTGATGGAACTTTGCTCTGGTACTATTCCCCCATCATTTGCTCATACTATGAGCAGATGATGGGAGGAATAGTACTGTGTATATGTGGCAGCAGCAGCACCGAGCAGGGAGGGAGGGGGGAGGTAGATGCACCTCTCTCCCTCCCTGCTCGGTGCCCTCCAAACGTATTGATTAAATACATTTATGGATTACTTTGGGGAGCAAGAACACTTTCTCCCCAAAGTATTCCATAAATGTATTCAATCAAAAACACTGTATATTACACTTACATACACATCCATTGTAATTCCAATGAAGTGTCCGGCAGGGGCGCACTATATAAAGAAGTCAATGGTACTCATTGACTTCTATATATAGTGTGCCCCTGCTGGACACTCCATTGTAATTACACCCCTGGTTTGTGACGTCACGTTTTTTTAGAGAATCTGAAGTCTCCCATATCTACTAAATTAAGGGAAATAGCCCTATATGTGCATTTCCCATAATTAATGTACATTACAAATTTGTCTAACTTTCCATAAGTAATAACATATTAAAAAATAATTTTGGCCAGACTTCTCCTTTAAAGTAACCCATGTTGATCATGGGAATGTCCATTCACAAGAACAGCAGTAGCCAAGTGGTGAATTGGTCAAGGAACATGGTTGCTGAGTCTGATGGTTGGTAAATCACAGGCACTTGAAAGTTGGAGGGGGGGGGGGGGGGTACATACAAATCGAGTGCACTTCAAAGGAGTTGAGGGTAGGGAGAGGAGGAGTTGGGGTAAAGGAGCAGCTGTCCGATAGCAGCAAGCCAACACCACCACCCTGTTTGTTGTAATGGTACTTGGTTTTCACTTCACATGCAAGAAGAAAGTTACTTTACTAAAAACAGCATATTTTTTTTCTTCTTTGCTTCATGACACCACCCCTTAAACTGTATACTGGGTTTTGATTTTTTTTTAGGTCATGACAGACACACTTTAACCCCTTAAGGTCAAAGCCTATTTTCGTTTTTGCGCTTTTGCTTATTCCATTTTAAGTTTAAAAGTCCATAGCGCTTGCATTTTTTCACCTAGAGAAGTATATGAGCGCTTATTTTTTGCGAAACCAATTGTACTTTGCAATGACAGGCATTATTTTTCCATAACATGCTGCGAAACCGGAAAAAAATCATTTGCGCTGTCAAATTGAAAAAAAAAACGAATTTGTTTTGATTTCGGGGAGTTTTGCATTTACGCCGTCCGTCCGTCCTATGGTAAAACTGACTTGTTATGCATGTTCCTCAAGTCGTTACAATTACTATGATATATAACATGTATAACTTATATTGTATCGGATGGCCTGTAAAAAATTCAAACCATTGTTAACAAATATACGTTCCTTAAAATCGCTCCATTCCCAGGCTTATAGCGCTTTTATCCTTTGGTCTATGGGGCTGTGTGAGGTGTCAGTTTTTGAGCCATGATGTGTTCTTTCTATCGGTACCTTGATTGCGCATATATGACTTTTTGATCGTTTTTTATTAAATTTTTTTCTGGATTTGATGCCACCAAAAATGCGCAATTTTGCACTTTGGAATTTTTTTGCGCTGACGCCGTTTACCATGCGAGATCAGGAATGTGATTAATTAATAGTTCGGGCGATTACGCGCGCGGCGATACTAAATATGTTTATTTATTTTTTTATTTATTAATTTATATTTATAAAATGGGAAAAGGGGGGTGATTTGGACTTTTATTAGGGGAGGGGATTTTTTATTAATAAAAACACTTTTTTACTTTTTTTTTTTTTACTGTAACTAGAAGCCCCCCTGGGGGACTTGTATATAGACAGCACTGATCTCTCATAGAGATCAATGCTGTGTATATACACAGCAAAGATCGATTAGATCGGTCATAGATTACTATGGCCTGCTGCAGGCCATAGCAATCTATTGCCGAGCCGGGATCAGCGTCATTCCAAAGCTGAGGCCCGGCACGGGCAGAAGAACGGATCTCCCCCCCGCGATCGCATCGCGGGGGGGAGATCCGACCCACTAGACACCAGGGATGTGTTTACCTGAGCCTCTAAGTGCAGCTGTCAGGTTTGACAGCTGCACTTAGAGGCTTAATTAGCCGGCGCGGCAACGGGACCCGCGCCGGCTAATAGAGGCACTGCCCGGCTGCACGTGTCAGCCGGGATCAGCGCCGTTCAGAGCGGGGTCCCGGCGGGACCCCGCTCTGAACACCCTGAGCGGCACCATGACGTATCAGATACGTCATGGGTCGCTAAGGGGTTAATAAAACTTTTTCCATCAAAGCATAGCCATTTACAGGAAAGTTGTTATTATTGTGTTTTACGTTACAACTACAGTGTAGCTGTAAACCAGTCATGGTCACTGTCCCTGCAGAGATGCAAGGTCATATTACATTTTTTATTTATGTTTATTGGTTTCCTCTGACATTGATCCTACTATATTTGAGATTATTAGACTGTGAGCACTGTTAGAGATGAGGCAAGTAATAATGGTAAGGGCCCTATTTCACCGGACGATTATCGTTCAGATTATCGTTAAATCGTTCAAATCTAAACGATAATTGGTTGAAATGCAGTTAACCATTAACGACCGAACGAGAAATCGTTGGATCGCTTTATAAGGCTATGTTCACACTAAGTAAAACAACGGCCGTTGTTTTCACCGGCTGGAATTTTGAGGTCAAAACAACGGCCGTAGAATTACGAGCATACGGGCTTGTCGTGAAACAACAGCCGTTGTTTAATATTGCCTCCTAGCATGTTTTTAATCGGGCTGAAACATGTCATTTAATTGAAATACTGCGACTAGCCCAATAAACCACTCAGTAAATTTTTTACATTAAAAGAAAGTTTAATTTGGCTGAAATAAATTTAACATGTGTGGCCATAGTTGTAACATTACCGTCCGCAAATAAATTACATGTTCATTTTTCACGGGTCCGTACGAACTACGGCCGTAGTCTTATATGCTGTGTGCATTGTACGACCGTAGTTCGTACAAATTGCTATATTGTATCTTCCTCAAAACAACGGCTGTAGATTTGCGGTGAAAACTACGGCCGTTGTTTTACGTAGTGTGAACATAGCCTAAGACCTGGACCTTTTTTTTTATCGTTGCTCGTTCGCAAATCGTTCGCATTGAATAAGATGTTGTTCGGTCGTTCGCAGTAGATACGAACGCAATAGCGAAGAAAAAACGATCGCAAATACGATCATAAGTATCGATTATCATTCCATGGAAATGAGTGAACGTTTTCAGGTCTTTCGCAATAGCGGTCGTTTGAGATCGTTAATCATTAACGATTATGCGAATGATAATCGTCCGGTGGAATAGGGCCCTAACAACCTCTTTACAGTGCTGGGGAATATGTTGGCAGCAGAGAGGCAGTAAAGGACTGCAGTAGTTTTAGTCTCCTCCTACTCTACTAAGTACTGAAATGAATAGCGTGTGCAGCCTGCAAGAGGATAAAGATAATGACCGGTCCAAAGCCTTTATTTTTTAATGAATGTGTATATTTATTTGAAGCTACACATAAAGGTATTTATACTAACAGGGTTTAAAGTGGTATCTCTAGAAGTAAACAACAGAAAAATACAGTAATTCAGACCTCTTCTATTTCAAGACCAACAAATCTATATAATATATTTTTATTTTTGAATTTTACACATTATACAGAGAAGGAAAAAAATCAATTCATAAGGAAAAATCCTTTAATTTTTTGGCACACCATTTTATTATGTTTGGCTTCCTCATCCTACTTTCTGTGAATTTATGAAAGTCATTCTATACAAAGACAAGGAAATCTCATTTAATGTTTGTACAGGCTATTAAGTTTAATAGCCGCAACATAACTACCTTGTTAATGCACATAAATCAGAGGCATCTTTTATTCCTCTGTAAATTCTGACTGAGCTAATAACTGTATTTTTGGCAACTGTAAAGCCAGTGAAGTATAGACCAGGCAGCAAAGAAGCAAAAATAATCAAGCCACTAAAAAGAATGAATGGAAATTCAAGAGATTCCATTAAGGGAATGCGACATAATGAGTTTATAGAGTATTAACTTGATGGCATAATATTCATCACTCTATTTTAGTCTTTGGATACAAGCATTAGTTACTGTAATCTGTAATTGTATGGGAAATGAATGAAAAACCAGAGTGTCAGAAATAAAAAGATTAAGAAGGTCCATTCGAGTGTGAAAGCACTCAGCTTCAAAGAGCCATACAATTCTATATGGTATCCCTGTTGGCTTGTAATATAGCAATTTACATTTGGCTGTACATTAGCTAATGTTATAATACCTCAGTGGATTCTTGTAGAGCTTTATAAAAGCACTAAAGCACTATGCCTGGGATGTATATGTTACCCATTACATATCTGACCCTTTATCTTTTCATTACAGAATGTATGCCCCTATGGGCAGGGTTTTTACCTAATCTACCCTCTATAGACGCTTTCAGTCATCTGTATCACATTGTCATTGGTACCTATGTAATTATGTAGCCATGGAAGTTGATGCCATTACATGCACAATTAGGCTTTATTAACACTAAGTATGAGACCGGCCATTCCGTGACCTGGCCGGGCCACGGAATGGCCGATCTCTGAAAAGATCATCCCGGCCGGGCGATGATCTTTAGCGCCATTAAGTTCTGACGCGGGCGCATCAATGCGCGCTTGCATCAGAACTCCTCCACTGTGTGCACTGACAAACATGTCAGTTTTTTACGGCGCCGCTAGGGATCCCGGCCAGAGTGTATACTAAGTGTATACACTCCGGCTGGGATTCCCTCAGAAGGCAGCACTATGTAAGTTTCGTGGGAATTTACGTAGTCGGAACTTAGGTTGTGTGAACATAGCCTAATAGTAGTAGTAGTAGTAATAATATTAATCAAAATTATATTGATAATCCCACAAGCTCAATAGTTTTTCCTATCATTATCTCTTTACTTATCATTTACTGCTCTCATGGAGGTAAACAGAAGTATTACTCACAAAGAACTTTTCTAAAAATGTCTGTGTCGACAGCAGTACAGTGGTCCCTCAAGTTCCAGCATTAATTGGTTCCAGGGCGATCATTGTTTGTTGAAAATATTATATCCTGACACCAAAAAAAAGTAATTGGTTTTAAAGTCCGCAAACTGTCATTCCAAAATAGATAGACCAAAAAAAGATTAAAAAAAACAAAATGAGGTGCCTTTTATAAGTAAAGCAAGTCCTTGCATACAACAGTCAGAAAGAGCTACTGGAAGCTGGACATCACTTTCTGTGTAGAGGATAATAGCTTTTTCAGGGTCCTGTACAGATCATGCAGGGTCCCAAAAAAGCAATGGAGCCACTGGCACATGGTGCCCGAAGAGCAGAGAAGTACACAACGTGTAGTATCACAATGCACTATTAAGAGGCGGCACTAGACAACCAACTATGCACACTTTAATTAAACAGGTGTTTTCTCTCAAAATGACCACTTTTAGTCTCAAGTTACAGAGTTCTTGGTAAGACCATTGTACAGTATGTTGAAAATATTGCGACTTGATGCCCTCTTAAAGCGACTCTGTACCCACAATCTGACCCCCCCCCCCCCCCCCCCCCCCCCCCCCCCCCAAACTGCTTGTACCTTCGGATAGCTGCTTTTAATTCAAGATCTGTCCTGGGGTCCATTGGGCAGGTAATGCAGTTATTGTCCTAGAATGACTATGCATTAGGCTGGCACAATCTCCCTGTCCTTCCTCCCCGCCCTCTTCATCATTAGGAATGCTTCAGGCAGATTGTCTCCTATTCATCAGCTGTGTAAGCACGGCACATGGGCTGGATCGTTAAGGCACCTGTGCAGTTTTTCACTGCAGAGGAATAGGAATAATTCTGCCAGTGGCATTCCTGATGATGAAGAGGGTGGAGAGGAGGGATGGAGGGATGGTGCAAGGTTAGGGCACAGATACTCTAGGCCATGCCAGTTTGACACAGGGCTGCAATATATATTTTTTTGGTGATTGGTTCCCTTTAAGGGTGCGTTCACACATACAGGATCTGGAGCAGATTTCATGGCGCAGATTTGAAGCTGCAGATATGCTTTCAATCTGCAACTTCACATCTGCGCCATCAAATCTGCTGCAGATCTGCTGCATATCCTGTATGTTTGAACGCACACTTAGTCTTCAGCACTGAAGCATTTCGGCAAATTTTGTGCAACTATAACAGATTGCAGTAAAACTGTGCATGTATGACTGGGCTAAGGCTAGAAAAAAACAAACTCCAAGGCACCTCTTCTAAATAGAATAGATCCCTTTAATCCACACCTGCAATGTTTCAGTAGAATACTTTTCTAAGTGTTCCTTAACTTTGTCCTGTAGTCAGTTTGTAGACTGTTTATTTTTTAGGGTCCTTTTACATGCCCTGAAATGGGGCTGTGCAGGGACACAGACAGAAGCGACAACAGCTATTTACACATAGCATAAGGTCACAACTACAATGGGGCTGATTTACCAACCGGTCCCTGTCAGCATATTGTAAAGGTTTTTGTAATTTTCCCTGTCGGTTTAGTGTTCCGACACATGTACTACAGGTAAGCGACACAACCCAAAAAGACCCGTCAAGTGCTTGTGTCCAGGGTATGTCATGCGTGTGTCCTTTAAAACCTGCCACAACCTAAAGATTTATTAAGCAATGTGTTTTTTATGAGTTTTCTATTCTAAAAACCTGCCACTTCTAGAGTGGTGGGATGGTAAAGTTTTAGTTTTGTTCTATGAAACACCTTCCAGATTTACTAAGGGCATAAGACAAATTTATCTATTTGACGTGAAAAAGCAGACACAACCAGCAGAATAATTTAGCTTAATAGCTTAAAATTCCTGCATTGTTAGTAAATGAGGCCCAATATTTTTCTATGTCATGGTTCCTGTGGTTACTATCATAATTATTATCTGTATGTGCATCTACATAATTACTTATTATGTACATAGGGATAATACTGTGTCACTTAACATGTCGTGTGAGATCTGTGTGTTCTGTGAATAAATGAGAGGGAACATAAACCAAACCAAGTATGATTTTTGCTGAAAAGTGCCAGAGGCAGCGTCTCCAGACACGACATAACGAGAGATTGGGAGACACTTTCATCTGTCGTCTATATAAGAGGAGCTATGAAAACATAGCTGTGCTGGAACAGCTCTACATATTAAGGCAGAATCATTTCCAGAGGCTATTGTCACCAAACCGATTGTGCAAGTCATTTTTCATTATACAGTATTGAATGAAAAATATTTATGATTATAATACACTCATGTCACAGTAATACTGACAATAAGATACCAGAAACACTGCACAAAGAGTTGCACAGCAAAAATGCTGAGGTTAGCTGGGGTAATAGGAAAGGCAGGATAGCACCCCCCCAAACTAGACTAGATCCTCATCATGCAAATCATGAAATATGTACAGAACTACAGTATAATATTTGGACATGCTACAACAGTATTTTTGAACACTGTTTAGTTTTACAAAAACTATGAAACTATGGTGCCATTATTGGAACTGTATTGCAGAAGTAGTGTATGATGGAACTTAGCTGCAACTACCCAGACTAAGGACAGGAGTGATGCTGTTTCTGGTAGAAAGTGTCCATGTTTTTCTTAGCCTGTAATCTTAAACACTTAGTAAAGTATCATTAGATTTACTTGCTGTACTGATTCCCCTGTAAAATCATATAAAACATAGGAACCTTTTTATATTTTTTTTTATATATTTTATTTTGGCAACAAAAGAATCCAAAGCCATGTCATAGAGGTTGTGAACTAAATAGCTATATGTAGGCATAAAATATCTATTGTATATATAAGCAATAAAATAACAGAAGTAGTTACTGGTGATAGTCATCGCTATTGAAAGGAGGATATTGTTTCTAATACTGTTGCATTCATCTAGACATTTGAAGGGATTTCCTTTTGATGTATATAGTATAACACCTATATGGAAAGCCAAATTCATGCACTATTCACTAACAGTGACATTTCCCTAATAAATCAACTAATAAAAGTGGCCACATAACACAAAAGTTACCACAAAAGACTATGGGGGAGATTTATCAAAGGGTGTAAAATTTAGACTGGTGCAAACTACCCACAGCAACCAATCACAGCTCAGCTTTAGGCAGTGCTGAAAGGAAAGCTGAGCTGTGATTGGTTGCTGTGGGCAGTTTGTACCAGTCTAAATTTTACACCCTTTTGATAAATCTCCCCCTATGGCCTAGATTTAAAAAGGGAGCAAAAAACGAAACAAAACAAACCACTGGTGTAAACTGCCGATAGCAACCAATCACAGCTCAATATTCATCTCTGGTAAAATGAAAGCTGAGCTGTGATTGGTTGCTGTGGGTGCAGTTTACACCAGTTTCTGTTTTACACCCACTGATAAATCTGGGCCTATTTCCTTATTCAAACAAATAAAAACACTATCACAAATATAAAAACATTTTAAACTATGATAAAGGAAGGAGGCTAGAACCCTGAGGTGAGGTGATATACCACATCTTTGCAATGTACTTCATTAATTTTTTTGGTATGTTTTATATGAAATACAGTGCTATACATTGGACCACTGGGTGTCTCACTAACTGCAAAACTACGGTTCAGACTCCATCACTAAGGCCATTTGGTCTTTAGTAGCAGTAAATAAAAAATTTAGGAAGTGATATCAGTTGGCCTAGTAAAGGTGACTGCTGATTGGTCTAATGGCCCATCCACCAGCTCATAGTGAAATACAGAAGCATGAGCAGCACAATGGGGAATTAAACAGGCCATTTGAGCAGAGAAACTAAAATCAAAATGGACAGCATACATAGTGCAAACAGTGTAAGTGTACCAAATATCTTAGGGATAACCTGGGCATAGTTTACATATGGATAGATGCCCAACACATGCTCCTCCCTCCAGTACCGGCCGCATGGAGCCACTTGCTCCATAGTGTGAACTGACAGGGATTTCTGCGGCCGCTGTAACAACGGCCGTGATTCCTGCGGAGCTTACATTGTGTGAACATAGCCTAGTGCTGCGGGGTTGGCGGTCACTGACCGACACAGTGTTGATTTAGTGTAGGGACTCATGTGGGCCAGGGGACCTGCACATGATACATGAGGCAATATGGTTTGATCAAATTATATACAAACATTCTGGCGTTGGTTTTTAAATTTAGCCGAGAGGCATTAGTGTCAGCCACAGGTGTGAGGTGCAGCAGCTCCTTTCTCTCCATGTCCGTATAGTGCTGCTTTATACTGTACTGTAGAGAGTAAACTGGGCACTATACAATGTAATATATGGGTACTGTACGTAATTAATGTTGCGTGCTGGAACCAATTAAACACATTTACATTATTTCCTATGGGAAGACCCTGCTTGGTTCTCAAACTGCCTTCCTGAACCATTTAAGTTCAAGAACCGAGGTACCACTGTATGTGATAATGTGTTTTTTTTAAATAAAGATGTATTCTTTTATGGTATGTGGTTAAATCCATAAATTGATTTAGTAAGGGGATGCCTCAGTAGATGTGCTTCTGTATAACAGAAAGTCTACATTACAAAAATGCACAAGCCTGGAAAAAAGAAATGTCTGGCCATCGCACTTATGGTTGATACAAAAGCCTAATTAGCTACATTAAAAACCAACATCAGAAGTTAGTATATAATTTGATCAAACCATATTGCCTCATGTACAACGTGCAGGTCTTCTGATACACGAGTCCCTACACTAAACGGCACTGTGCCGGTCAGCGAACGCCAACCCTGCAAAGCGTGCGCAAGCTGGGAAGGGGGGCCACAGACTGACCCAGCAACCCCATTGTCACAGGACCAAACCCCAAGGGCCCCCCCCCCACCTTGCAGGCTCCACCGTCGGAGAAAGCTTCCACCAAGCTACACAGCTGTGAACACGGTCTTACTACTCACATTGCACCAGCAGGTAGATTGGGAGAAAGGGGAGGTACTTACCATATGTACACATGCTTGTATATTACAAAAATACTCTATTATTTTATTTATACAAAAAATTAAGAGCCTCAAATAAGTTAAATTTGCCATCTTGTAGGCTGACTCTACAATGTGTCTACAATAAATTATGAACAAGACTAGAATATACTAATTATTATAGCTTCAGAATGATCAAAAATTCAAGTGTAATCTTATATTTCCAGCAATGGACAAAATGAAGAAGGTCAACAAAATGCTTAATAATCAAGAAACACACTTCTGTTTGGCAAAGAATGTTGGATTACCAGAAGGTCCAACAGAAAAATAATAGGTTTCTAAAGGTACCATAAATTGTACAGGGCAAAGCACATTCATACATTATATCAGCCCACTGATCTCAATGGCCACTGTGCAATGTCCCACAGGAGAATTCAACCTGCTGTCAGATTACAGCACAAATTATGGCTAATAGGAAACCTCGGCAGCATGGCTGTATCCGTATTTTCCTGGCAGCTTTAGCATGGCATCCACCTTCTGCAGCCACTGGGAATCAGACACAGAGTGTTCGGGTAACGTTGCTGAACCAGAACATTTTGACAGGTTCTCTTGTGTTTTGTGACACAATATTATAGGTGGTTATTGCACATAGATTTCTAGTTTGGTATTTGATTATCCACCTTCTTTGATATTATGTGATGTTTACTTAGTTACATTTATATTCGTAGCACTATTGCACTTTATATGGTTATTATAGTGTTGTGAGTGGAAGTTCCTATTCGGACAGCTTCCTGGTTGTTACATTTAGCTTAATACATTTTCTATGCTCTGATATTTAATTATTATTGTTTGTATATTATCTGCATAATCATAAAGCAGAAAAAAAAGCAAAAATTGGCAGCACCTCTATGCCTCTGTTCACACTGCAGGTTGCTCGCTGCATGTGGCTTAAAGTGACTCTGTACCCACAATCTGACCCCACAAACCACTTGTACCTTCGGATAGCTGATTTTAATCCATGATCTGTCCTGCGGTCCGTTCAGCAGGTGATGCAGTTATCGTCCTAAAAAAGTACTTTTAAACCCGTGCCCAACAGGAGTATCTGTGCCCTAACTTTGCACAACCTCTCTGTCCCTCCTTCCCACCCTCTTCATCATTAGGAATGCTCCAGGTAGATTGCCTCCTATTCCCCACCTGTGTCAGCCCGGCACATGGGCTGGATCGTTAAGGACCTATGCAATGTTCAACATGGAGAAAATGTTTCAGTGGCATTCCTAATGATGAAGAGGGTGGGGAGGAGGGACGGAGGGGTGGAGCAAAGTAAGGGCACAGATACTCCCATTTGGCACAGGCTCCAAATTTAAAAGTATTTTAGGACAATAACTGCATCACCTGCTGAACAGACCACAGGACAGATCTTGGATTAAAAGCAGCTATCTGAAGGTACAAGTGGTTTGGGGGGGGTCAGATTGTGGGTACAGAGTCGCTTTAAGTACAGACATAAAAAACTGAAAGTGCAACAGCAACCTACGGGTGCAAGTGCTAACTGTATATGCTCCCCTCCTACTCTAGTATTCTCCCTCTAGCTAGCTGGCCCGCCAAGCAATGGCCTCTCCTGGGCTGAATAAGCCAAAACTTTATTAATAGCACTAAAACATGGGTGGAGTTCAAGCCAACAGGAGGTACCCACACCCCCCACTATACTGTACAGTACATTATACACAAGAAACATTCAACAAAACCAGAAATTATAGTAAAGTAGTCACTAACTCCTCACTCATCCTTTACTTCAGTCATGTCAAACTCTGGCCGGCTGTGCCATTATTTTTCGCCCGCCATGCAATCCACAGTTTGAATTACATCTGGCCAGCAGACATCAAATTAAATTATAATATGGGTGGTCCAGACAGCTGCTTGGACTGCCCATATTATAATGTTGTAGGCCACAGGTAGTTTTTAGCCTGTGTCCTAGGAGTATGTGAGCGGTGTCCCGATGCCGGCAGTGCAGTGACGTCATGACACATGTCCTGCGCTGGGCACCTCCCGCGGCCTCTGGGGCCACAGAAAAGGGTGATTCCCAGCTAATGGGACAACCTGTCACCCCTGTACGGCCCTCCGAACCCACCCTACCCCTGGATAGGCCCCCTCATACTTACATGAGACATTAGGCAGCAGTATCTCCACCGCAGAAGTGGGACCGGCATGATGAGATAAGTATGGGGGTAGGGTGGGTTAGGGGGTAGATTCAAGGGTGACAAGTTCCCTTTTACAACTGTTCTAGGGTCTGGCTACTATATAAGAGACTATGGGGGAGGGCTGGGTACTATATAAGAGACTATGGGCGAGGGCTGGCTACTATATGGGACTATGGGGGAGGCCTGGTTACTATACAAGAGACTATGGGGGAGGGCTTGCTACTATATGAGGGTATAGAGGAGGACTGGCTACTATATAAGACTATGGGGGAGGGCTGGCTACTATGTGAGGCTATTGGGGAGGGCTGGCTACTATATGAGACTATTGCGGATGGCTGGCTACTATATAAGAGACTATGGGGAGGGCTGGCTACTATATAAGACTATGAGGGAGGGCTGGCTACTATATGAGGCTATTGGGGAGGGCTGGCTACTATATAAGAGACTATGGGGGAGGGCTGGCTACTATATAAGACTATGAGGGAGGGCTGGCTACTATATGAGGCTATTGGGGAGGGCTGGCTACTATATGAGACTATTGGGGAGGGCTGGCTACTATATGAGACTATTGGGGAGGGCTGGCTACTATATGAGACTATTGGGGAGGGCTGGCTACTATATGGGACACTTGAGGGATGACTACTATTTGGGCACTATTGGGAGGGCTGGCTAATATGTGGGGCACCTTTGGGTGGTTTGGCTACTACATGAGGCAATATTGGGGGGTTGGCTATTACATGGGTCGGGGTTTAATCATGTCATAGCAATTTATCAAGTCATTTATCATATGAAATGATAAACAGTGCACAGCGCTGGGAGATGCACACCACTGACAGTGCCAGGAACACTGCACGCTGATCTGACAGTGCCAGGACCACTGCATTCACTCTTTAATAGTTATCAAAGTTAGCCCGCGACTTTGTCCAATTTTTTTATTTTGGCCCACTGTGTATTTGAGTTTGACACCCCTGCTTTACTGTATAGAGTCCCCCCTCCATCCCCTCCATTGATGCTTACTCCTGATGAAGTTATGGGGACATAACGGAATGCGTGGGGTATAGGTGTTTGTATACCAGGGTGGACTAATGATACATATTGATTGTTGACTGTTTAAATATTTGGGTTAACATATATTGTATTTAAATTTTCTTTATTTTATTGTATATATATAATATTTTTTTGTCTCATATTATGGCTTGATTTTGAATAACATTATATGGGTTTTTTTGGATTATGTTTTGGTTATTAGGTTCATTAGTCCTTCTAATATTGTGTGACCTGGTAGTACTTTTGTAGCCCAGAATATTGTGAGGGCGCATACGGTTTCTGTATGGCGCTTGTATTTTGCTGCCATTCTTTTAATTGGTTTTAACTGTTTTCTTTGTTGTGTGAATTTTGTACAAATAAAGTAATTTTTTTACTGTTATCTTTATTCTTGGGTGTGCGACTTTATATGGCTGTGTCGCTTTTTTTCTTTGGTTCATTAATGTTGTTTTTGACCAGCTGCCGGCACCCCGATTTTTGGCTAATTTATTTATTGAGGCTGTGCCCACCAATACTTTTTCTATATTGAATTATTCCCCCTCCATCCCGACACTGTAACAGATGGGAGATGATGGTGCACTGACTGTACTACTACTGTACTGTATATGAACTCCAACATTCTTATACAGTACTGTACAGGATGGTAGATGGTGGTGCACTGACTGTACTACTACTGTATTGTATATGCACTCTAGCAGTCTTATACAGTACTGTACAGGATGGTAGATGGTGGTGCACTGACTGTACTACTACTGTATTGTATATGCACTCCAGCAATCTTATACAGTACAGGATGGGAGATGGTGGTGCACTGACTGTACTACTACTGTATTGTATATGCACTCCAGCAGTCTTATACAGTACAGGATGGGAGATGGTGGTGCACTGACTGTACTACTACTGTATTGTATATGCACTCCAGCAGTCTTATACAGTACAGGATGGGAGATGGTGGTGCACTGACTGTACTACTACTGTACTGTATATGCACTCCAGCAGTCTTATACAGTACTGTACTATATGTGAAGCCTCACCAGTGCTAAACTCCCCAGGTACAATTCACGGTCCACACTTGCAAAAATGTTCAGATACCGAGTACTTCAAGACTGGGGGCCCAAAAAGTGTTTGAGAACCGAGCAAGAGTTTGAGAACCAAAGCAAAGTTTCCTTGAAAATACAGTTTGAGTTCCAAACAGTTTGAGAACCGAGGTACCACTGTATATCTGTTGTGGGATGCACTATTTTTGTGTCTGCTCTTTGTTTTCTTTGTTGCCCAGGTATAGTAAATTACCTGTGACCAATCAAAGTCCATGACAATGCATCAGGCACATCACTGTAAACACTAGAGATGAGCTAACCCAAGCATGTGGAATTTAAATAACCGGTGGCTGCAGAAGTTAGATGCAGCCCCAGGGAGTCTTGGAAAACATGGATACATCTATTGTCTGTATCCATGTTTTTCAGGCAGCCTTATGGCTGCATACAACTAGAGATGAGCGAATCAACCGGATTTTTGGTTCGTATGAATCGGAAATCTCGGCGGCTGACACCCGCTGTCTGTTCCCTCCTTGCAGCAGGTGGATACATCGTAAGGAACACCTAGAAAACTGGGATACAGCCATTAGCATTGGCTGTATCCCAGTTTTCCAGGCGTTCCTTACAATGTATCCACCCGCTGCACGGAGGGAACAGACAGCTGGAGTCAGCCGCCGAGATTTCTGATTCATACGAATCAGAAATCCGGCGGATTCGCTCATCTCTACATACAATGTCTTAAGCCACCAGTTATCAAATGCTGCACGCTTGGGCATGCTGGAGGTTCATTGATCACTAAAAAAAAAAACAGTAATTCACTTCCTTTATATAAATCTTAAAGAAGTATCCCAAAATTAAAAGTCATAATCTACCCATAGACATTTTGGATATAGACTATGGGATTTCTGACAACAGAATAGTATAGCAATGTATAGAGAATGAATAGAGAAACTTTCAGCAATTTGTTACTGAAAAAAACAACAACACAGATCTCCAGTCGTCACAAATGTGTTAAAACAAATCTAACAGTGTTCCCTTTAGTTCATGCTGATACTAAGCACTAGTTACAGTCTTAGATAGTACTGGGAAGCTCATGGGCTGAAGCTGAGCATTCACTGTTACCTACAACTGCTCTATTATAATCAATCTGCAGAGAACTGGAAAGCAATGACACTTATCACTGTGAATTTCTGGTGGGTAGGCACGTCAAGTGAATGAGAATGTCAATTACTACCATACTGGGTGGGCACATCAACTGGAATAGAATGTCAGATTTCACAGTCAGGTCTTACTGGGTAGGCATATTAACTGGATGAGAAGGTTTGGTATTATTGAAAAAACTGTTTACACACAGTATTTTTGCTCAGTATTTTGCTCAGTACTTTTCAATCAAAACCAGGAGTGGATTTGAAAAACACAGAAAGGCTATGTTCACACAATGTTGAAATTTAATGGATGGCTGTCATGTAATGGCAAATAATTGCCGGTATTTTAAAACAATGGTCGTTAAAGTAAGGGCATTTACTGGGTAGGAACATTGACTGGATGGGACTGGATGTTATTGTGTAGGTTTGCTAGGTGAGACCTTGGTGGACACATCAATAGGCTTTGAAAATTTATTGAGTAGACACATCAGCTAAACCAGAATGTCCATTATCAGTGTGAAGTTTTAGTGAGTGGGCACATCAAGTGGATGAGACTGTCCAATTATACCATGAAGATTTTCTAAATCAGGACATCAGTTGGATAAGAATGTCAACTACCACTGTGAAGTTTTACTGTGTGGGCTTATCAACTGGATGAAAATGTTAGCTTTTACTATGAATATTTATTGGGCAGGCACATAAAGTGGTTAAGACTCAAACATCTGGGTGGTCATGAGTTGAATGAAACTGTCACACGTCAAAAAAAACTTTGCCGAGTGGCGATGAGTGTGATGAAATAGTCATATATTACAATGGAGGTTTGTTGGGTGGTTATGATTCGGATAAGGCTTTCAGATATCACTATGAGAATTTGCTCAGTGGTCATCAATTGGATGAGATTGTCAGCTATTGCTATGGAGGTTTGCTGAGTGGTTATGTAGTGGCTGAGACTGTCATATGTTATTATGAAAGTTTACTGACTGGTCATGTATTGATTGAGACTGTCAGACATCACTGTGTAGTTATGAATTGGATGAGACTGTCACATGTTACTATGGAGGAATCCTGAGTGGTAATAAATTGGATGAGATGGTAAGAAATTGCTATGGAGGTTCCCTGGGTGTTCATGTATTACTATAAAGGCTATAAGTTATTTTCAATACTGGGGTAAAGCACTGTCTACTCTGATGGGAGCTCTAAAAATGGATAAACCAAATGTAATGTGATGGGCTTGTCATTGGAGTGTCATTCCTGATGTGACTACACCTTATTTGCCATTGCTCACACTTGCTCTAAAGCGTTCTAGCCCAAAGACACAAACGTACGGCATTTAGGAACACTCCAGTTAAAACTGAGACACTCTGTCTGGTATACTGTATGTAATACTTGTGAATAATTCACCCGCTGAACATGATTTAAGATCCTCACATCTTTTAAACTGGCCTGATTACTAGGGAGGCAATTAGTTCTGGGAAGGATACTATAGTGAGGAGAATGAAAGGGGACGGGGCACTGGTGCATAATAAAATGCTGAGACTCTTTTGCCTTAGGCCTGCAAAGTGCGTTAATTGCTGCAAGTTGATGGACTACTTGCTATGAAAATGAATGGAAAATAAAAAAAAATCATATACAAGTACATAGCCAAACATATGCACACACATATTTCTGCAAAAATGCAACTTCTATTCTGAGAACTTTTATTGAGAAGCCAGGAGACATGTTTTATCTGTTAGAGCAATAAGCCGAGCATGCAAAATATCGTTCATAATAAAAGAGTACAAAATGTACCTCGGGCAGCAAACCTAGTTCATTAGTTAAATTCATGTTGAACAGGATATTGGTCTTCTATGTCACAAGAATGAAGTCCTTACACATTCAAGTAAATACATTGCTTTTACTCGCTTTCTCGAGATTTCGGTATTAAGGTCATTTTTTGTTGTTATATTGATAAGATTATCTTAAAGGGAATGTTGAGATTTTAATTAAATTTGATATGAATGATTTTTAATATTAAAGTTATTGTCAAATCCCGGCCATCAGAAAGTTTCACATCTAGCTACTGTGCCTTTAAAGCTTTTTCCATAGCTGAACTTTTCTTAAGCTTTGCCGTCTTTTGCAGCTACAATGCCATCTTAGCATCAGATCAGACTATGTTTTTGTCTAATTGACTCAGATTGGCTGATTCCACAATGAATTCCAAGACATCCAATCATGAACAATAAATGATGGTGGTATAATAAAATAACAGTCCTTGTGTGCTATGGTTGCCATGGGCTGCTAAGCCTGGGGAGAACTGAACGGGAGATTATAAAGCTAGATCTCTATATGTAGTGTAATGAAACACAACAGAAACTTGAAATGCTTAGAAAAGTGCATAGATAGAGAGGTCACTTTGTCCTGGAAGAAATAATGGATAGAAATCCACACTAAGAACCTTAGTATTACATGTCTGCACTTGCAGGGTTGGGCTATGTTTCAGCACTGTTTGATAAAGACGGCTATCCTGAATGATAATGATCATTGATAACATCTATCAAAAGACGGAGATGTTTCACGTAAAAAAGACGATTTTTGTGTTTGCTTTCGCACTTCAGTCACAACAGATTTGAACCTACCAACTTATATCACTTTGCTAGGAGGTGCTGACATTTTCTTTTGCACCTTACAGACTGTGGTGGAGAGCTATCCAGAAGTCCCATTCTAATCCTGCCTATTGCATTACAATCTAGTGTCATGGTTGGTTGCCAGATTAGGGACAGGAAATCCTGACAACCAACATAAGTATAGGGCTCCTTTTTTTTCAGCATGTTGAAAGATTTTTTTAACAATAACAATAGTCTGCTGGCCATTACTCTGTGTAGTAGGAGCAGCAGTCCCCCTCCCTCTGACCCGCTTGATGTCGGAGAGTGGAATAGCGCCAGCAGCAAGCAGGGAACGAGGATCAAGTGAGAGCTGATCTGACAGGTCGTAATAGGACCTTTAGAGCATACCCTTAAAGGGAATCTATCAGTAGATAGATTCTAATAGGACATGGGACAGGGAGGCCACACACATTGTTTTTATGTAGGTGTGCTACAGTGATATTGCGTAAACTAAGATTTTATTATTTTGCAGATGAGTGCATTTGATGCATTACAGTGGTCCTTTAGCCCAATAATGTTGCAGTGTGCCCACATAATGTGCCCTCCTGCCCCTTGCTGATAGATTCCCTTTAATCTGAAGGACTGTAACTGAGTATAGCTGGTAAAGGTACAGTCTCTGGTGACTGATTATATTTCATAACATCAAAGATCACCCAGCACTTATGTTTGTGTACCACCAGAAAACCCCTATCACATCAATAGTCTTTATTCTCCACTGTGCTGCTAATAACAGCAATAACAATACAATAAAATCTATACACAGAACTTACCCTATACACAGTTTTATATACAGGTACAGTATTATCATAACAAGGCTCCCACATACATTAATAGCATGCTGGAAACAAAAATTCCTTGGCATGATGCTCTGCCTTTCTTTGTATAATTCTTTCCACTTCAGTCATTGCACAGGACGGCAGTAATCTCTATTTTTTGTAGGTCAAGCTAGATGAATACATGGATGAACACAAATGACCCTGGGGGGGTACTCTTTCCATCTAGACAATTTGCAGAATGACAGTATTACATTTAGTTTGATGGAATGAAGAGAAAAGGAGTAGTCTAGATTACAAATCTTCAGGTTCAATGTGGAAGTGATTATGACCCTCTTAGGGTGGAAACACACAAGCAGTTGGTTACATGCGGTTGAAATCTTACAGCCAATTGCCGTACAACCAATTGGCTACAACCTTGGTGGTCGTTCTCATGCTCTTAATCCAAGACTCCTTAATGAGACAACTCTATAAATTCTCAGAATGGCTATTATGGGAAAGTGGTGGACGATTGGTTATAAGGGCCAACTAAGACAATTCTACTTTAAACCAGTTTGATAAATCTCCCCCAATGAGCCAATTGCCCTCAGGTGCTATTTCACCACTGAAAGTACTGTCAAATAGTGCAGACCTTGGGATTATATTGGAGCCAGATCAGACACTTAGACAACACACATACATAGGAGTTTTAATAAGAAATCATATGTACTGGGTACTAATAACCCGCATGCATCATATGTCCTAGGGGGAGTTACTCTGGAAGAGTCACTGATAGAGAAGGATCTGGGTGTACTTGTAGATAATAGACTACAGAACAGCACACAATGTCAGTCAGCTGCTTCTAAGGCCAGTAGGATATTGTCATGCATTAAAACAGGCATGGACTCACGGGACAGGGATATAATATTACCGCTTTATAAAGCTTTGGTGCGGCCCCATCTGGAGTATGCTGTCCAGTTTTGGAACTAGATTCATAAAAAGGATGTTCTAGAGCTGGAGAGGGTACAAAGACGGGCAACTAAACTAATAAGGGGAATGGAGCATCTTAGTTATGAGGAGAGATTAAAAGAATTACATTTGTTTAGTCTGGAGAAGAGACGTTTAAGGGGAGATATGATTAATGTATTTAAATATATAAATGGCCCCTACAAGAAATATGGGGAAAAGATGTTCCAGGTAAAACCCCCTCAAAGGACAAGGGGGCACTGCCTCCGCCTGGAGAAAAAAAGGTTCAATCTCCGGAGGCGACAAGCCTTCTTTACCATGAGAACTGTGAATCTGTGGAACAGTCTACCACAGGATCTGGTTACAACAAAAACAGTAGAGGGCTTCAAAACCGGCCTAGA
Source organism: Dendropsophus ebraccatus (assembly GCF_027789765.1). NCBI lineage: Eukaryota > Metazoa > Chordata > Amphibia > Anura > Hylidae > Dendropsophus > Dendropsophus ebraccatus. Next base: position 131,984,623 of record NC_091456.1, read on the forward strand.
CAAGTTCTTAGAGCAAAATAATATAAATGCATATGTATAGAACCTATCACCCCTCCCCCTTCCCTGTATCCATCCCCTCCTTGCTTGAACTTGATGAACATGTGTCTTTTTTCAACCATATTAACTATGTAACTATGTAACTATGTAATCATGTGTGTATACTTTGAGATATTAAATCCTCCTATGGCTATGTTCAAACAACGTTTTTCCTCTGTTTAAGGCTGGGTTCACACTACGTATATTTCAGTCAGTATTGTGGTCCTCATATTGGAACCAAAACCAGGAGTGGATTAAAAACACAGAAAGGCTCTGTTCACACAATGTTGAAATTGAGTGGATGGCCGTCATTTAATGGCAAATATTTGCTGTTATTTTAAAACAACGGCTGTTGTATTGAAATATTTACTGTTATATGGCAGCCATCCACTCAATTTCACCATTGTGTGAACAGAGCCTTTCTGTGTTTTTAATCCACTCCTGGTTTTGGTTGCAATATGAGGACCACAATACTGACTTAAATATACGTAGTGTGAACCCAGCCAAAAGCTCATCCGTCATTTTGAGTTTGAAATGACGGACGTCATTTGCTATTTGCCTGTCATTGCAATGGCGGCTGTTGGTACATTATTCTAATTGGGGTACTAATTGGCCTTTGGGTGTGTCTTTAACTGAAAAGTTATTAAGTTTAATAGTAAAAAGGGAGAAAGGACGGTAAAAAAGGAAAAACTGTGTGTGAACAACTAAAAAATAATGTCCACTGTTTACAAAAGACGTCTGAAAATAACTGACATGATCATTATTTTGACATCAGTGCAGACAGCATCAGGCATTTTATTCATTGTGTGCATTGGACGTACGTCATTCCCTCGACTTTAATGCATTGCATTGAAGTCAATGATATTGCAGCAAAAACGGATGTCTTTTTAAAATAGAAAAAGTGGACTGCTTTTGTCTTTTTTTGACGTGTGAACTTTTATTTTATTTGCTGACTTTTAAAAAAATTAAAACCTTTTTAAATATATATATTTTCTTTAAAATTGCTCTATTACCAGGCTTATAACACTTTTATCCTTTGGTCTATGGGGCTGTGTGAGGTGTTATTTTTTGTGCCATGATCTGCACTTTCTATCGGTACCTTGTTTGCGTATATGCAACTATTTATTTTGCAGCTTTTTATTACAATTTTTCTAGATTTGATGCGACCAAAAATGCGCAATTTTGCACATTGGAATTTTTTTGCGCTTATGCTAGATCAGGAATGTGATAATTTAATAGTTCAGGCAATTACGTACGCGGCGATACCAAATATGTTTAATTTTTGATTTATTTATTTTTATTTATAAAATGGGGAAAGGGGGGTGATTCAAACTTTTATTAGTGGAAATTTCTTCTTTTTTTTTTACACACGTACTAGAAGTTCCCCTGGGCAATAAAATACAGAGCCGAGCTATTACAGCACAGACCCCAGCCCGGCACAGATGTGGGGATCGCTCCTAGCTACGGTCCCGGACTGCATATAGCTAGATCACGGCCGTGAATGACTCTGAACGCCCCTAGTGACGCCAGGACATACAGTAACATCCTGGTGCAGCTAGGTGTTAAAACTACAGAGAAGGCAGTTTGCATCAAAATCAGAAGGAAAGCATGGAAGACCACAGAAAGATAGTAAAATAACTGTATATACTAATACACCTTCATTTATTAGGCAGTGAAAGATATGTCTCATCATCAAAAAAAATTGTTACCTTTTAGTGCTGTGCATAAATTATAATAAGTTATCCCCTACAAAGCTATACACCTATACAGGTGGTACCTCCAATCTAGACAATTTAAAGGGGTTTTCCAAGATAAAGAAAATACAAACAGCCAACCAGGAATGTAAATTAATAAAATATACTATACTCCCCTTGTCATGTCCAGAGCTGGGAAAGAGTACCATGCAGGGAAATAAACAGAGGCTGTGGGGAGCAATACTATATATTTTTAATTTAGACCCCTAGCAAGTAGTCATCTGTTCTGTGTTTTTTTATCTCAGAAAAAAACCTTTTCAATTCTCAGCTTTTGTCTAAAGTATCAAGCTTATTTAATGTATAGTGCCTCATGATATATAGGGTATATATTCTGCTTTTAGCTTCCTTGTGTGATTTCTAAACACTAATACATCTTATGAATTATTTACTTGTATTTTTAGTTTTGCCCTGGGTTATAAAACAATGCTCTCTTCAAGACATTATTTTATTTTATGCAGTTAGCATGGCAGACATGCAGTATAATCCAGCACAACAAAAAATAAACTCTCAGAGGCAGATTATACACTGTAAATTCAAGGCTGAACATGAAAGTTGATGGAACCCTAGTGAGTATGTAAACATAGTCTTTTTCCCTCAAAATGGGAAAAAAGGCACTTGCAATAATAGAAAATGTTAAGAGATATTGAACATTTTTTAATGCAAATATTTACATAGCTGTATTGCCAAATATATTGTCAATGTTACCCAGAAACAGGACAGAAGAGGGTAACATCACAACTTATATGTTTGAGGTGAAAGCCATCATATGTCTACATTCACACAACGTTTTTTTTACTCTCCGTTAAAAATGACGTCTATCAATTCGCTGTTTGGCCGCCCGTCAGTGCAATGACAGCTGTTGGTACATTTTTCTAGTTTTAGGCCTAATTGGCCTTTGTGTGTGTCTTAAATTGAAAAGCCATTGAATTTAATAGTAAAAAGTGTGAAAGGACGGTTGAAAAAGAAAAGTGTGTGAACTACTAAAAAATAACGTCCACTGTTTACAAGAGACATCTGAAAATAATTGACATGATCATTATTTTGACGTTCACGCAGACAACGTCCGTTATTTTATACATCGTGTGCATGGATGTCCGTCATTCAGTTGACTTTAATACATTCCAATGAGGTCAATTACATCACGGCAAATACGGACGTCTTTTTAGATAGAAAGGCGGCCCCCTTTTCTCTTTTTTTTGATGTTGTGTGAACATAGTTTATGACTAATGATTATGTTTTAGCACATATGAATCATGATAAAAAAAATGCAGTTATTGGCGCTGGTTTACTGAGCCTGGCTACATAAATGATACCTGAACTGTTCTTTATGTTTGCTGCGTATTGGGATTTCCCTGAGGCACACGGCAAAGACTTCCATAATCCAACAATGTTATTTTGGCTAGTGTTTGGGCCATTTTTCACAACATGGAACAGTACAAACCTTTGCACTATTCCATATAGCACGATCTAATAAAAAAAAAAAAAAAACACATACTGAACTTTTTTTTTTTTAAACATAGAAGTCTATGTATGATGGATGCAATTAAGCTATACACCAGTATTTCCTAACATATAGCCCCACCGGACACTGTGAAAAGCATCTAATCCTCCATATCCTCACAAGTAATATAACAGAATGACGGGCGCGTTGTTTAGATCTACACAAGCATATAAAACACCCATTTAAACACTTCCGTAAAGCTGGCAATTTGAAAGCCACTGAGCACTTGTTATAGAAGGTTTACAGATGGCTGCATAAAAAGCTTTCTGAAAACTGCCTTGACCCTCTTTGGAATATTAAACGCCTTGTTTTAAATATGACATCAGTCAGTTAACTGGAGATGAATCCATTACCTCACATTTTACGGAAGTATTTAATCTTAGAAATGTGAAAAAAGTAACAGCTTCAGTGGCGACATTCATGATTCTCTCTGCAAATTCCCCTTCTAATGCATCCTATTGACACTCTGCAAATTGCTCACTGACCCAAGCCGAGATAATTATATGTAAAGAGCCTTGAAACATTAACAATCAGAGATACAATTTCTGAGCACTTGCTCCCACAAAAGCACAAAAATATCCTTTCCTATTGAACCTATCATTGTGCTTTCACATGGCTGCAACAATCTATAAAGCACTTTATAATGTGAACATAATTTGCTATACTGAGAGCTCAAATTATCAAAAGAGAGAATATAGCATTCGTCAACTAAGAGTTCAAAGAAACATTGCATTAAAAAAAATAAAATCGCCACAGGTAATAGAATAAAAATGTTACAGTCATGCTATAGACAAAGAGCTGAATTAACAACCCTGGAGGCAGGCAACTGCTGGCAGTCAATGTTCTGAAAAATAAAAGAGACTCACATTCTTAGTCTAATCAATATAAATTGTTATTATAAGAAGACAAGGGCTCATGCACATACGGGGTTTCTCCCACATAATTCAATGGGGGGGGGGGGGTATTTTTGCTCAGTATTTTGGAACCAAAACCAGGAGTGGTTTGAAAACACAGAAAGGCAATGTTCACATACTGTTTTAAAAAACAACCGTTATTTGTAGTTAAATGACGGCCATCCTCTAAATCTCAACAGTGTATGAACATAGCCTTTCTGTGTTGTCAATCTACTCCTGGTTTTGGTTCCAAAATACTGAGTGGAACACAGTGTGGGAACATAGCCTAAAACTAATTATAAAAAAAGTTTGAGATTCCTTTTGTATCATTGAGCTATTTTTCCTTAAACCCTCTTAAAAAGCTAGCTTTCCCTTCAAGTCAGAGTTTCACTCCATCTAGGATTCTTAAAAGGGTTATTCAGTGCTACAAAAACATGGCCACTTTTCCCCCTCTCTTGTCTCCAGATCGGGTGGGGTTCCAAACTCAGTTCCATTGAAGTAAATGGAGCTTAATTGCAAACCACACCTGAACTGGAGACAAGAGAGGGGAAAAAGTGGCCATGTTTTTGTAGTGCTGGATAACCCCTTTATGCCCCTATCACACGGGGCGACTTGAGGAGCAAACTAGCGATGTCAGCGCTCGTTTGCTTCTCGTTCCCCGCTCGTGCCACCACTATTACACGCAGCAGTTGCGAGTGGGTGAGTGCAGGGGGGCTGCAAGGAACTGTGGGGGGGCTGCCCGGGTGATCACTGTATCGTCTGGGCAGCCCATAGAGGATAGCGGCAGTCTGCTCCAGCAGCTCCTATTCCACGGAGCGACGGCAGCAGATCGCTGCTATATGAGTCGTTTGTCTTTCAACATGTTAAAAGACAAATGACTACAACGATCAGCCGACATGGTTCATGTCGGCTGATCAGTGTGTTCTATTACACAGGACGATTATCGTCCGTAACGGCCTATATCAGCCAAATACAGCCAATAATCGTTCCATGTAATAGGGCCTTTAGGGTCCTTTCCCAGGGGCCGAATATCATCCAGAATCTTTGCTAGAAACGCTAGTTCAGCTGATAAAAGTAAAGTAAAAGTGGCAGTGATTAGCCGAAGATGGGGAAATGCCCAGTTATCGGCTGACAGCATCTTTTGAGTCTAGTGTAAAATCTAGCTTTATCGGCCACACATCTTCCTGTGTAAACAAGGTTTGTGCGACGAGAAAGGTAAATAGAAATTGACAGCACAGATAGGTATATCAGTTTCCAGATCCCAAGCAGTCTATGCTTACCACGCTGTTTGTGATACAAGGATCCTTCATGCAGCCCATGTGCTCGATTTCTCGTGCCTTGAAAGGGCTCCACAAATGAGCCGTTGAATTCACTGATCGGCGCTTGTTTGAGGCTCCCACAGTGGCGAAATCTGCGCGTCTTAAACATCCCTTTAGAACGTGGCAAGCCAAAGTCTACCATTTCTAGGTGGTCTGAGACCATTTTTGCAATCTTTTCTTCCCAGAATTCCCAGTGGAAATAGAATGGCCTGGAGTTTACAATGTCCTATTTGCTTCCACTGCACATCAGCCCACCATTTTACTCCAGGGGAAAACACCACAAACAAGTGTTCGGAAAGGGTAATGATACCCACCCAGCTAAATGTTACATGACAATTACACGGAACTTGATTTTGGTTTTATAACTCTGCATAATGCATATACTGTACTTACATTGCTTATACTCAAATGGTCCCTTTTGAAGCGACTCTGTACCCACAATCTCTCCCCCCCAAACCGCTTGTACCTTCAGATAGCGGCTTTCAATCCAAGATCTGTCCTGGGGTCCTTTCCACAGGTGATGCAGTTATTGTCATAAAAACAACTTTTAAACTTGCAGCTTCGTGCCCTATAGCCGTGGCTTACAATGTGTATGCATTAGGCTAGCACCACCTCTCTTTCCCTCTTCCCCACCCTCTTCATCATTAGTAATGCTCCAGGCAGATTGCCTCCTATTCGGCAGCTGTGTGAATACTGAACATGGGCTGGATCGTTTAGGCACCTGTGCAATGTTCAGACAGGAGAAAATGTTCCAGTGGCATTCCTAATGATGAAGAGGGTGGAGAGGAGGGACGGAGGGGTGGTGCCAGCCTACATACACAATGTAAGCCACGGCCATAGGGCACAAAGCTGCAAGTTTAAAAGTTGTTTTTTTAGGACAATAACTGCATCACCTGCCAAACAGACCCCAGGACAGATCTTGGATTAAAAGCAGCTATCTGAAGGTACAAGCGGTTTGGGGGGTCAGATTGTGGGTATAGAGTCGTTTTAAGGACCATTTGACATAAGGATGTGATTCTCATTATTTAAATGAAAATATATTTTTTAACAATGGGAACACTTCTTGAATAAATCAGCCTTTCTCATCAGAGAAAACTATGGATAGACACTGTGGGGGAGATTTATGAAACATGGTGTAAAGTGAAACTGGCTCAGTTGCCCCTAGCAACCAATCAGAATTCACCTTTCATTTTCCAGAGAATCTGTGAGGAATTAAAAGTGCAATCTGATTGGTTGCTAGGGGAAACTGAGCCAGTTTAACTTTAGACTATGGGGGAGATTTATCAAACATGGTGTAAAGTAAAACTGGCTCAGTTGCCCCTAGCAACCAATCAGATTCCACCTTTCATTTTCCAAAGAGTCTGTGAGGAATAAAAGGTGGAATCTGATTGGTTGTTAGGGGCGACTGAGCCAGTTTCACTTTACATCATGTTTGACAAATCTCTCCCCCCCCCCCCTCAAGCACTGAAGACAAGATTTTACCAATTCAGGCATCATTATAAATTCAGCAACCTCAATTTCTGACTAGCCACTTTTTTACCCATGAAATAAAGTTGGAAATTATTAATTAATTAAATAAATACATAAATATTCTCTAAAGAGATAGAAATATGTATCTGTATTTTAGACTGTACTGAATGCAGATCCTTCTAGTCATACTGTAGTTATAAAAAAAAAAATACTTTAAAGCACAAATCTATATTTGTAAACTTGTTGACTATGGCTCCTCTTCAGAGAGTATGCAGTTTATTGATCCATATGTTCCAACACTTGTCAATGAAGCCGCAACATGAATTTATATTTCTAGATTAGGATGACAGCTATGTATCCATGTTACACAATGTGTATGGGAGATTTGCTGAATCACTGGCAATATATTGCTGTATTCTATATAGATCCCCCTCTATTCCTTTTGTCTTTTCTGGCCATCAGAATCCTCATTTTCTTTAGAAAGCCAAATACGTTTTCTCACTGTATTCAGTGGTTTCCTATACAGAGCACAAAGCTGATCTGTGTCAAGTCCCAGGGCAACAGAAAAAAAGGAATTAGCCCAGTTATTTAATGGCTTGCCTGAAAATGCATGATGGAAAGCCAAAGGTTAAAGGATTAAATCCTGTAAAACATCTAGCAGAGCACATGCAAACCCACAAAACATAGGAGGGGGAATTCTTTTGAATGAAAAAAAAAAGCAAAAAATGTGTACAATAGTAATTAGTAATAGTAACAATAATAATACTAAAAATAATCATAACTAGTAATAGTAACATTGAAAAGGTTGTGATCTCCTGTGTGTGTCTTTAATTGAAAAGTCAATTGAATTTATTAGTAAATATGGTTAAAGGACAGTGAAAAATGAAAAAAATGTGTGTGAGCAACTAGAAAATAATGTCCGCTGTTTGCAATAGACGTCTGAAAATAATTGTCATGATCATTATTTTGAAGTCTGCGCAGACAACATCTGTCATTTAATACACTGTGTGCACTGGGCCGCCGTCATTCCATTGACTTCAATGCATTACATTGAAGTCATTTAATTTGCAGCAATACCAGACATCTTTTTTTGACTTTGTGTGAACATAGCCTATCCCTGACCATGTATGTTCTCTTCTTTGCCCTGTAATGTATACAGCAAACTGCTTTAAATGTATTACTGTACATAACTAAGAACTCCAATAATTCGGGAAACCATTTTCATATGGGAGTGTCAACCTGGAGATTGAGAGGTTGGATGTAATCTACTTAAACATTCAATAGGGTCACCATATCTATAGACTTTACTTCACTATAGGATTTTTACTGGGAGTCTCTAGAGCTTTTGATGGCCATGATTTGTATAAAACAATCAATGTCCCCTCCCTGTCACTGAGATCAGCATTCAGACACAGATTTTTGAAGGTGTATACTGAGGAGTCATATTCATGTATAGGTCTTAGGGCTTTGTCTAGGAATAATAATGGTTTAGATACATTTACCAAAGAGTTAGGCTGCATTCACACATTGCATATGTTTGTCCATAATAGAAGATCCGCAATTATGGACAAATTTAGGACCAATTGATTTCTACTGGGCTGTTCACACTGTCCGTAATCTGAGTTTACAGATCTGCAAATATTACTGACAAGCTCTAGTGCAGACAGTAATTGCGGGACGGATTGCCCCACAGAAGTCTATAGGACCATCTCGTAATCTCTTTTTTTTTACAGATGAAACATCCATTATACAGCATTCCCCTTTTTGCAAATTTTTTGCCGATTGCGGATGATTGCAGAAAAATTTTGCCGATCCATAATTTCTTTTTTTTACAGATGAAACATCCATTATACAGAATTCCCCTTTTTGCTAATTTTTTGCCGATTGCGGATGATTGCTGAAAAATCTACTGAATATGTGAATGTAGCCTAAGAATGCAAATTCCAAATTTTGACATAAAACTGTTTTGAGATTTTACTGCACAAATCTTTATGTTAACATTCCTATTAACTTTATGTGATCATTCCAATTGATGAAAATAGTCGGGGACATAACTAAAAATCATAAAGTCTCACAGCAAAATTAGATGGGCCCTATCACCTAATGACAGAAAACTGATGTAGCAACATAAAAAGCAATAAAAAGAAAAGGTATGAATAATAGCACTATACTGTATACATACTGTATGCCCTGTGTTATTGATGCATAAAGCTCAATGCTGGAAGCCAAGAGGGAAAAGAGGAGGTATGTATGATGAGAAGAAAAATATGATTTTAGAATTTGCAAACAGCATCTTTAAGCACGACTTAGAGCTGTCAGATTCCCTTTAACCTTGGGCCCTCGCAGCTGCTTTAGCTGCAATGCTTATATTAATGCCCTTGGACATTGGACAAAGTTTTTTACTTTAGAAGCTACAATATGTGAAGCTCACCAGGAAGCTATGAGAGCACACTTATGGTTTAACTCACTTGTAAAGTCTCTATCCATACGGAACATCAGGGTAAACATGAACATACAAAATAAAAAATTCAGTCTAATATGTAATTTGATGCAAATATATACTAACTATGTGTGTATATATATATATATATATATATATATATATATATTCATATGAGATGTTACAAGAAAATAAAAGCATTTCAAGTTCACTGTTTTAGTATTTTTTTCCCTAATTTTAGAATGTTATAATTTTTTATTTATAAACTGAAGAGTAACTCTGTAAAACAAAAACAAAATGTTAGAATTTAAAAGACCAATTAGCAAAACGAATAAATTAGAAAAGAACAGGAATTTTACTGCAATAAATATGTATTGCAATAAACTGTACAGGTGGTTGCATAATGAAGTCCTCTAGAGGGTCTAAAATTGAGTAAAAAACAAAGAAAACTAAAATTCTAATTAATCCCTTCCCAACCTTTCCAATCCTTTAGTGTATGGGCAGTATTACATGGCCTGGTATTCCCAATAAGCGGGCACCGATCTGCTGGATTACACTGCTCGATTATGCAGCCCTACACACTCACACTACGTTGTTCCCTCTCCGTTTTTAAAACAAAAAAATTACGTCCATCATTTTGAGTTTGAAATGACGTTTGTCATTTCGCTGTTTGGCCACCCATCAGTGCAATGACTGCTGTTGGTACTAGTATTAGTTTAGGTGGACAAATTGCCTTCGGCTGTGTGTTTAATTGAAAAGCCCATTGAAAAAAGAAAAACTGTGTGTGAACAACTAAAAAATATTTTTGCAAAAGACATTCAAAAATAATTGTCATGATGATTATTTTGACATCCATGCAAGACAACATCTGTTATTTAATACACTGTGTGCATTTGACGTCTGTCATTCCATTGACTTCAATGCACTGCATTTAAATTATTTACGGACGTCTTTTAAAATAGAAAAAGCATACGCCTCTTATGTTTTTAAACATAGTTTGAACATAGCCATAGATTGTAAATTTTTAAATGGTTTATTACTATGCAATATCTATTTTTGTTTGTACATTTACCCTCTGAATTGTAAAGTGCTGCAGTGTAAGTTGTTGCAAAATATTAACAATAATAATAGCTGTTTTTGTCGCTATTATTATTATTATGCACGCGGTACATGGGGCAGTGTGGCTTGATCAATTCACATACAGAATTCTGATGTTGTTAATGCAGCCGAGAGGTACAAGTATCAGCCATAGGTGTGAGGTGCAGCACTCTTTTTCTTCCCTGAACCGTATTATTATTATGTTTTAAAAAGTATACAAAGCTATTTCATTCTGAAATATTACTGGCATAAGCTAAATATATACAGGTCATTATGACCACATAGGGGGGCATTTATGAAGTCCGGCATTTTTTGTAGAGATGCAATTCCTTTACACAAATCTAGTGTTTGCACCAGAGCCTCTCTGTGTGCATCCAGTGAAAGTGGCATCTTTTTGGCAAATAAATAATAAATGCAGCGCACGCAAAGGCCACACCCCCTCTGCGTATGACCACACCTACTGCACCACCCTATCCCCACCTCTACGGCACAAGCTGTGCAAATGGCCGTGATGCAAATCATTTATGCGCAAAATAGGCATTTGGGAATAAATTATTTGCATTGCGGCTATCTGCGCCAGAAAATTTGCCCAGAACCAGATAATAAATATCCCCCACAGTCTTGTGGAATTAAACCAACAAAGGCAGACAACAACCCATCCATGTTATACAGAATAGTAGGTAACTATGTTTTCCACCAGAGCATGTGGATTCAATGCGGTCAGTCAGTGGCTTTGGTTCTTTTATCTGGGCAATGCATAATATTTGGCATAAAATTATAATTTTAAAGGAGGCCTATAGCATACATGTATACAGTACTACATATATATATATATATATATATATATATATATATACACACAGTATATACGCATACATTGTAGCCAACCTCTTCTGACTCTAATGCCTTCTTGCGGCATGCTTTCTGTAATTGTTTGCTGAGGCGAAATTGCTGATAGGTCATTTTCCCAAGGCTGCCAGCATCTAATTTGCATGTTTCATCCAGGGCCGTAGCGTACAGTAAACACTTCTATAGACATTGCAAATGAATAATAAAAAAAACAAACTTAGCTGAACAACCCCATACATGTATGTATATATACATTTATCTTTTTGTGAAGAAAAATATATATATAATTTTAAGTAAAATAGACCATGTACAATGCTGCATTAAGTGGTTGCCTATAAAGGTGAATACTAATTTTCCAGAACTAAGAAAAGATGACTAATGACTAATACCGTTTATCTAAAGCGACTCTGTACCCACTTTTGGCCCCCAACTTTTTATACAATTGTACCGCTCCAGGATCCAGGAATCAGCTTTCCTTCTTCTTCGCACATGCGCCATTGCCCGCCGCTCCCGTGCAGGCGCAGTGACGCGACAGGCTAAAGGGAGAAAGCCGGTCGCGTCACTGCGCCTGTACGGGATCGGCGCGCAACGGAGAGCAACGGCACATGTGCGAAGAAAAAGGCAAGCTGATTCCTGGATCCTGGCACGTCGGCACCATGGAATGTGTGTGTGTGTGTGGGGGGGGGGGGGGGGGGGGGGGGGGGGCGGTGACAGACAGAAGAGGCGGGGAAGGCCGTAAGCTTCACGAACACAGGGCGGGGACAGTGCTGAGAGGCCACACAACAGAGGTGGGGTGGACTCGGCTATGTCTTTGCAGCGGCGCCAAGGGGTCAGGAGGCGGCACATGAGCAATTACACAAAGCACTGTGCGGCAGACGGAGGGCGGAACGGGAGGCAGGGGGAGACGGCAAACACCACCACACAGGCAGTGCTGGCCTACAAGAAGGTCTAAATAGTTGGGGGGGCCCAAAAGTGGGTACAGAGTCGCTTTAAGTGAGACTACAATTTCAGTGATAAAGTTATAAAGGAAGTACTATTCATTATGTAGCTAGTCTCACAATATTCATAATTCAGCTGTTATCTCCCCTCTGTGATGCTGCTCCATTAATTCTAATGGAGCAGGTTCACAGAGGAGAGGGGGTTTCGTCGCACTGGGGGCCTGCCTCAAGTGCTTTATGCCCGGCCGGTACTCAGGAACAGTCTGGCATCGTGTGTGGTAACCAGGTGGCAGTTTTAAAAAAAAGGGCCGCGTCTGTTCATGTAAAAAAACAAGAAATGTACCTAGTGGTACATTAGCTTTAAAGTGTGACTGGCGGTCTAACTTTTAAAATCTATATCAACAGTAGATGTGATATAAAGCAATTTGCAATTTACATTCGTTTTTTTTTTTTAAGTTATCATGGAAAACACGGCACTTAGGGGGACATTTATCAAACTAATTGCGCCTGTTTTTAGTCTAATATATCTAGTTTGTGCTCAAAATAAATCTAATATGAATTTATGAAGCTTTTTTAGACAAGACTATCCAAATTAGATGCGACTTTTTGAATTAGATTTTTTGTTGTTAATTAGATCGAAAGTGCGCCAGAATTCTTTTTTAGCTAAATTTATTAACTGCGCAATTTTTTAAGAAGTCGCATATATTGGCGCATCGCTACGTCTACTCCGAACCAGGTCAATTTATTAGACTAATTAAAAGACCATTGTTTTTAAGACACATTTACTATGCTATTAGACAATTTACATAAATTTGACTAAACACATTAGATTGGAAATTATGCCAAAACATCTTTGACAAAATCGTGTTTTTAGATTTGTTAGTAAATAACTGTTTTCTGACTCTTTATCTTCTAAAAAAAAAAACTGAAAACAGGAAGTCCTGTGTATCCCATGCCATCTGAGCGCTCACAGAGAGAAGGCAGTCATATGATTGATAGACATATTGTGCCGTGACTCTCTGTACTGGCCGGAATTCCTGTGTTTAGTCTGTTTTTTCCAACCAGCACAAGTCAGAACATCTGCCTTCAGGAGACTGGACCTGGATTTCTGGTAAGTTCAGCTTTGTTCTACAGCATGATAACAACAACAAAAATAATAAATGTATATTGCAAACTTGCTTTATATCACATCTACTGTTGATTTAGATTTTGAAAGTTATAACGACAGGCACACTTGTCACACTTGTTACAGTGTATTTAGATCATATTTTTCACATTTTATGTTTTTGGTGAACAAATATGGGAGGGTTGAGAGGGGTGATGTGACTGATCACAATTCATATGAAATTCCAGACGAGGAATATGAGCAAGAAATATCATTTACTATACAAGCTGAAAAAACATGACTTTTTGACATATGTACAACAGGGTCTTAGCCTCAATATGATGTTTGATACAGCTAATACGCAATCATCTATATCACAGTCTTTATACTGACATAGATGATGTATAGTGACATTGATGTTATATTATTTATGACTGCACACCACTTTTCTATAAATCCGTGTGGCATAACTGTGATGTGTGATGTATAGAAACGGCTATGTAATAATATTATATGCAAAAAAAAAAAAAAACAAGCTATAGAAAACTGAATTTTCCTTGGACATCAAATCTAGACTGTGCTGCTCTGTGGACAGTGAGATAAAATACAGAGCTACCCTTCTACAGTATAGTGATGTATATACTGTCATATCCATTCCAGCTTTGTGTGAGATGTATGGGGACGGGCTGCGTTCTCATTAAAGCCTGGAGCGGGCACATAAAACACTGTAATACCAGTAATAAGCACTGCAGTTTTATGTACACATAGCTCTGGTATATTATGAAAGGATTTTCTTGGCAGAGAAGAAATGATATTACAAAGTGAATAGTGGCTATTTGTCTATAAAATACACAATATAAAACTCATTAACCTCCAATGTAAAATGAAGATGAAATGGTTGTCAATATTAATATCTCGGTTGCAATGCCAGCTTTTAGCAAGGAAGCAGGTGATACTGGTGTTGGCATTTTGTAGTTTTATGCGACAATTACAGATGACTCGCTGAGAAGACATTTTTCTTTTTATGTTCTTTTAGCCTAGGTTCACACATTGTGGTTTGTATTATCGCAATATGTTTTTTGTTTTTAATTTAAAAGGAGTATGTCTGCATTTGTTATTTAAGTGAATCCTGCTTTAGGCTATGTTCACACTCTGTATGACACCGGCCGTTATGTGACCATACCGGGTCAAGGAACGATCGGTCTCAGAAAAGCTCATCCCCGCTCGAACTGCAGATGATCTTTACCACCATTAAATACGGATGCTGGCGCATCAGTGTGCGCCCGCATCCAAATTCCCCGCTGCTCACAATGGAGCATGTGGCCACAGAAAACTGACATGTCAGTTTCTTGCAGCGCCTCTAGGGATCCAGCCCAGAGTGTATACTGTGGGGGAGATTTATCAAAGTGTGTAAAATCTAGGCTGGTGCCACAGCCTACCAATTACAGCTCAGCTCAGCTTCCAGCTCTGGTGAAAGGAAAGAGGAGCTGTGATTGGTTGCTGTGGGCAGTTTGCACCAGTCTAAATTTATCACCCTTTGATAAATCTCCCCCTATGTGTATACACTCCGGGCGGGATTCCCTTAGCCCTCAGCACAGGGTAAGTTTTGTAGTAATCATGGCCATTGTTGTAACGGCCATGATTAGTATGAAACTTATGCTGTGTGAACATAGCCTTAGGGTGCGTTCACACATACAGGATCAGCAGCAGATCTACAGCAGATTTGATGGCCCAGATTTTATTTACTTTGAATCTGCAGTTTCAAATCTGTGCCATCAAATCTGCTGCAGATCCTGTATGCATGAATGCACCCTTAGGGTAGCTTCACACGTAGCGGATCCGCAGCTGATTTAACGCTGCGAGTTTGCAGAGAAATCCGCTGTGGATCCTGGTGGTGTAAAGGTCTGTGGGGTTACATATCCCGGCTCCCCTCGCTCCCCATCAGCAAATCAGTGCATGGCAAACTGGCAGGGTTAAATCCGCTGCGGATCCAGTAGGTGGGAAGCTACCCTTAAAAGTAAAAAGCAACCATGCCCACCTGCCAGGACCCTTGCCACTGCCACTTTGAAGGTACTCCATCCCTGCTGCCCTCTGCTTCTTCCTGCTTCATGGTGATCTTCTAGGAAGTGTTTGCTCCGTCAGTCACTGGCTCAGCAAGGGCGGCACAGTGGGTTCCAGACTGGTTTGGACAAGCAAATGACATACTTCTTGTGATAGTAAAAACTATCTAAGAGATTTTCTAAGACAAAGCGACAAATCACTTGTCGTGTGACATTTTATAGCTTTTGTGGTTTCTTCAGTGGTTTCTAGCTATAGGAAGGGTTCTTGATGGGGTATATATGAAAGAGGATGATGCCCTCTAAACGCGATATAAGAAACCTCTAAAGCTTCTATCAGCAATCTGTTGCTTAAAGGTGGGTAACCTTCCCTTACTTATAGTGCATTCATCCGTGAATGGTTGATTTTTGTTTTCTGATGCACAACTGTTTTTCAGCCACCTTTCAGTACTATGCGACAGGCAGATAATACAAAATTCAGTGTGGAAATACTTAGTTCAACACTTAAACTGCCTATTTCCCAAAGTCAACATAGTACTGACTGGCATAAAGATCAGCTGATGGTTTTACATGTGAATGACACAGAACAGCCGGTGTCAGTGAAGATCATCCCCGGCCGCATGATCTTCATTTCTGTTGAAGTTCACCCTTGAATACAATGGAGAGTGCAGCTGCTCTCCATTGTATGACCTGTCAGGCTTTTGTTGCCCCTATTCAATGAATAGCGGCTGCACAAAACTGACATGTCAGTTTTCCGTGTGGCCGCTAGGGATCCTGGCTGGAGCGTATACTTCCCATTTTTGACACTGTTACAACAATATCTGTTGAAAAAAATTGCTACTCTGTAATAGTCCCACTACTGTAGCTACTATAGTTTGGCTGATTTAATGAGATTTGTTTGTATTTGTTCTGCAAATAATTACAAATCCAACCCAAAATTCACGGACCTCAAAAAATGAATTTTCAGCTGCTTCGCTCATCTTTATTTACAACCAACAAGCCATATAGAGAAGTAATGAAGCATCCAAAGAAATCTATGGAGCCATACTGTACTTTTTGTACAGATTCTAACTGCTATGCAATACCGCATAGACATTTACCCACTAGAAGTAATACTTATGGCTCCATAGCGTTAACTCACAGGGACTTCATGCACCTTTCTACAACTCCCTGCACACAGCTCACATACATTTTTGAGACTGTTATTCATTGTATGGCATTGGTTGAAGACGATGATCATGTGCCTTCCACCCACTATTTAATTACATAGAAGCTAGGCATGACATTTTACTTATCTATCTAATCTTGCCTTCATTCCATTTAGTGGATTAATCAGCTGAGTAGGTTGCATAAATCAATATTTGCAAAGTGGTAATAGAAGACATAAAATATGCCAATATCTCAATAAAGTCTAATTAAAATTTGCATTCTTCTAAGAAGAAAAACAACAATTCGCACAATAATTTACTATGCAAGAACTGTGGTCACTTATGTTTCCAATTAAAAGTGTATACAACCATCCGCCATAACACTACGAACTGCATCCCCCCAAAACTGTATACTGTAGGTCTATCTGGTCCTGTCAAAGAAATTCTGTCTTGTTAAGCCATATAATCTACTAAACATCTTCAGATGCCCTGTTTCTGGCACCAAGACTTTAAAAGGGTTATCCAGCGCTGCAAAAACATGGCCACTTTCTTCCAGAGACAGCCCCACTCTTGTCTCCAGCTTGGGCGGGGTTTTGCTGCTCAGATGCATTGAAGTGAATGGAGCTTAATTGCAAACCGCACCTGAACTGGAGACAGGAGTCGTGTTGTCTCTGAAAGAAAGTGGCCATGTAGCACTGGATAACCCCTTTAAGCCTGTAAGTTGCAAGATGATGTCTCTATAAATTGTATTTGTTCAACACAGATGTTTACCTGTTTTATTTTCTAACTTTCAGGTCAAGTCAACACCTTGAATTCTTTGACATGTTCCTCAAACCATCATGGGGGCCATATTTGCAGTGAAGGTTGCATTATCCAGCTGAAGAGGTCACTGCCACTAAGAAATACCATTACTATGCATCATAGTAATATGTATTTCCAGCAGAACATTTCCTAGATATCCCACTGGCTCTGCTGACCTTCCTTTTCCTATAGTGCCTTTTGTTGCCATCTCATCACCAAGTAAATATCAAGTCAGATGACGTCATGAAGGGGCAAGGCCTACGATGTCGATGTGGGCGGAGATTGTGGGTTTCATGGTCGTTTAGCCCTGCCCATGTGGCACTGTCCACCAACAATAACATGTTTGTTTTTTTTAGAGGAAAGAGACTACAAAGAAATCCTTCATATGGTAAGGCCATGTTCACAGAACGACCAGTGCCAGAGAAGATCATCCCGACCGGCCAGTTCTGATGAATTGGGATGCAGTTGCGGCATGTGCGCAATTCCCCGCTGCACACAATCGAGCAAGCGGCTGGAGCCGCACACTCCATTGTGTGCACTGACAGTTTCTCTGTGGCCGCTATTCAATGAATAGCGGCCGTAGAAAACGGACATGTTGAAACTGACATACTATGTGTATACACTCTGAACAGGATTCCCTTAGCCTGCAGCACAATTTAGGTTCAGTAGTAATCGCGGCCGCTGTTGAAAATCTGAAACAACTGCCATGATTACTACTGAACTTACATTATGTGAACATAGCCTAAGATATGAAATGTCTACAAAATGAGCTTAAGAGTGGTGCTGAGAACTCCTTGTATGGACAGGGGGTGACAACATCACTTTAAAGAAAATATCTGTCGTTATAACTTTCAAAATCTAAATCAACAGTAGATGTGATATAAAGCAAATTGGCAATTTACATTCATAAATTTTTTTATAGTTATCATGGAAAACACAGTACTTCCTGTTTTCTGACTGTTTTTCTCAAAAATCAGGAAACAGTTAGAAAACAGGAAGTCCAGTGTATCCCAGGCCATCTGAGCGCTCACAGAGAGAGGGCAGTCTTGTGATTGATGGACATATTGAGCCGTGACTATCTGTCCTGGCCGGAATTCCTGTGTTTAGTCTGTTTTTTCCACCAGCACAAGTCAGAACATCTGCCTTCAGGAGACTGGACCTGGATTTCTGGTAAGTTCAGCTTTGTTTTACAGCATGATAACTAAAAAAAATGACGAATGTTTATTGGAAACTTGCTTTATATCACATATACTGTTGATTTAGAGTTTGAAAGTTATAACGATAGTGATACTTTAACCTTTATCCAAAACTGAAGTAAAAGAAGATGAAAAAAATAAATGAAAATGCTTTTAGTGCCAAACAAAGAAGAAACCTATAAAACCCGGTCTATTTCCTGAACCTGTCTATCAATCTACTTGTATACATATGTGTGTAGTATGTATATATATGTGTGCTGCTTGTGTAATCCACTTCATTTTTCTATCAGTAGGAATGTAGAAAAGATATACACTTTTTCTTGTTTGTTACACTTTTTCTTCTTGTTGTCATGACAACATGTATCCATGGTTACTAAAACTCTTGACCAACATGAACCATTTGGAGTAGTGTTAAGTGTGCTGTGCACATGTATGTTCAATGAACCCAATGCTGGTCTCTGTTTCATCAACTACAAAACAAATATTGTAGTGAGATGCAAAAACATGTGGAAATCGTAGCACGACTGGGGATACAGATGCGTCCTCCCTTACCTATTATAACATTTGGTTGAGGACTTAAAGGAAAAGTACCATGAGATTTTTTTAAAAGGCGGGGGAAAGGGCTGCACAACATTATAGACTAAGTAAACTTACCTATCACTGCTAGCTCTGCTCCCGGCTTCAGCTGACAGCGGCCTCCTGCAGCCTCCTGCAGCCCTTCCAGCTCAGTGACTCCAGCTCAGCCAATCAGTAACTGGCTGAGCAAGCAATCGTTCATCTGAGCCTTAACACTGCAGCTGGACCCGGGTAGGTGATGTACCCAGAATCCAGCAGGAAATCAGCAAGACCCGGCAGTGACGCTGCTGAGGCATGACGACAGGTAAGTATACATTATTTATTAACCCCGCGGGGGTGTTCAGAGCGGGGTCCCACCGGGACCCCGCTCTGAACAGCACCGATCCCGGCTGCAATCTGCCGCGCCGGCTAATTAAGCACTTCAATGCAGCTATCAAACCTGACAGCTGCATTGAAGTGCTTTGTACTGCACGTCCCTGGTGTCTAGTGGCACGGATGCGATCGCGGGGGGGAGATCCGTTCTTCTGGCCGGCCCGGGTCTCAGCGTCGGAATGACGCTGATCCCGGCTCGGCAATAGATTGCTATGGCCTGCAGCAGGCCATAGCAATCTATCACCGATTACAATGATCTTTGCTGTGTATATACACAGCATTGATCTCTATGAGAGATCAGTGCTGTCTATATACAAGTCCCCCAGGGGGGCTTCTAGTTTATGTAAAAAAGTAAAAATGTGTTTTAATTAATAAAAAATCCCCTCCCCTAATAAAAGTCCAAATCACCCCCCTTTTCCCATTTTATAAATATAAATTAATAAATAAACAAATAAATAAACATATTTGGTATCGCCGCGCACGTAATCGCCCGAAGTATTAATTAATCACATTCCTGATCTTGCACGGTAAACGGCGTCAGCGCAAAAAAATTCCAAAGTGCAAAATTGCGCATTTTTGGTCGCATCAAATCCAGAAAAAATGTAATAAAAAGGCGATCAAAAAGTCGTATTTGCGCAATCAAGGTACCGATAGAAAGAACACATCATGGTGCAAAAAATTACACCTGACACAGCCCCATAGATCAAAGGATAAAAGCGTTATAAGCCTGGGAATGGAGCGATTTTGAGGAACATATATTTGTTAACAATGGTTTGAATTTTTTACAGGCCATCACAAAATATAAAAATTATACATGTTACATATCGTTGTAATCGTAACGACTTGAGGAACATGCATAACAAGTCAGTTTTACCATAGGGTGAACGGTGTAAATGCAAAACTCCCCGAAATCAAAACAAATTCGTGTTTTTTTTTTCAATTTGACAGCGCAAATGATTTTTTTTCCGGTTTCGCAGCATATTTTATGGAAAAATAATGCCTGTCATTACAAAGTACAATTGGTGGCGTAAAAAATAAGCACTCATATACGTCTCTAGGTGAAAAAATGCAAGCGCTATGGACTTTTAAACATAAAATGGAAAAAGCAAAAGCGCAAAAACGAAAATTGGCTTTGACCTTAAGGGGTTAATTTCCCACACACCCCTGCTGGCCTGCCTTTTTTTATTTTCACCTGTCATCACTTTCATGCTGCTTAAACCAACCCTCATCAGGGCGGTCCCCAGCAATGCCTTTACTTTATAGATCTATGTATTATATAGTTGGTTATACTTACCTGTTACAGCGCCAATAACCCCACTCCCACCCCTGCAATTCTGTCAGATAATACTCAATTTCTTTGAGAAAAGGATTGCTGTCACAAATGCATTAGTAATAATATCTTCATTTATTTTGCTTGCAATGAAAAAAAACACAAAAGAGAATAAAAAAAAAAAAGTCAAATCCTTGATCATTTTACATAAAACTCAAAAAATTGGGCCGGACAAAAGTATTGGCACCCTCCAGCCTAATACTTGGTAGCACAACCTTTAGACAAAATAACTGCAAACAACCGCTTCCGGTAACAAAAATTTTCTTACAATGCTCTGCTGGAATTTTAGACCATTCTTCTTTGGCAAATTGCTCCAGGTCCCTGAGGTTTGAAGGGTGCCTTCTCCAAACTGCCATTTTGAGATCTCTCCACAGGTGTTCTATGGGATTCAGGTCTGGACTCATTGCTGGCCACTTTAGAAGTCTCCCAGTGCATTCTCTCAAACCATTTTCTAGTGCTTTTTGAAGTGTGTTTTGGGTCATTGTCCTGCTGGAAGACCCATGACCTCTAAGGGAGACCCAGCTTTCTCACACTGGGCCCTACATTATGCTGCAAAATTTGTTGGTAGTTTTCAGACTTCATAATGCCATGCACATGGTCAAGCAGTCCAGTGCCAGAGGCAGCAAAGCAACCCCAAAACATCAGGGAACCTCTGCCATGTTTGTCTGTAGGGACCGTGTTTTTTTCTTTTAAGGCCTTTTTTTCCCTGTTGATGCCTTTTTCCAAAAAGCTCTACTTTTGTCTCATCTGACCAGAGAACATCCTTTCAAAAAGTTTTTGGCTTTCTCAGGTAAGTTTTGGCAAACTCCAGCCTGGTTTTTATATGTCTCTGGGTCAGAAGTGGGGTCTTCCTGGGTATCCTACCATAGAGTCCCTTTTCATTCAGACGTCGACGTATAGTACGGGTTGACACTGTTGTACCCTCGGACTGCAGGGCAGCTAGAACTTGTTTGGATGTTAGGCCAGGTTCTTTAGCCACCATCCGCACAATCTTTCGTTGAAATCCATGGGCTTTAAACTTCTTGATGACACTGTACACGGTAAACACAGGAACATTCAGGTCTTTGGAGATGGATTTGTAGCCTTAAGATTGCTCATGCTTCCTCACAATTTGGCTTCTCAAGTCCTCAGACAGTTCTTTGGTCTTCTTTCTTTTCTTCATGCATAATGTAGTACACACAAGGACACAGGACAGAGGATGAATGAACTTTAATCCATTTAAACTGGCTGCAGGTGTGATTTAGTTATTGCCACCACCTGTTATGTGGCACAGGTAAGTAACAGGTGCTGTTAATTACACAAATTAGAGAAGCATCACATGATTTTTCTAAGGGTGCCAATACTTTTGTCCACCCTCTTTTTAAGTTTGGTGTGGAATTATATCCAATTTGGCTTTTTGACAATTCTTTTTGTGGTTTTCCATTGAAGACAAATTATATAAAGAGATTAATACCAAAGCATTTGTGATTGTAATCATTTTCTGAAAGAAATTGAGTATTATCTGACAGAATTGCAGGGGTGCCAATACTTTTGGCCAGCACTGTATGCCTTGGTTTACAAGTCCTACAGATTAAGTGACTAATGATGATGCTCAATGGCTTCTATAATGGCTGACAATGGATGCATCCAGCTATTTATAATAAGAAGCACTGCTCTACAGCACAATCTCCTGCCCTAGCTAGTGAAAAACTGTCATGAAAATTCACAAAACCGCATAGAAGAAGGGCGTAAAATTATTTCCTGTTTTAGTTCAATGTTAAAAAAGATTTGTTTTGTAAAACCATATACCTAGAAATATTTATTAATATCTGCTTTTTCCATCTTAATACAAACACATATTGGTTAAGACATAAAAACATTTGTCAGTGTGTCTTGAGTAGCTTTTCATGCTGTTCACTTTCACGTCACCTGTTCATAGACAGAAGCCAATAGCTTTTTCTTGGAAGCACACAAGCTTTGCCAGAAACTACAGCGTTGGTTTTCAAGATCACAGATAACTAATCAAAGGAACAAATGGATTCACTGAGAAACATTTCTGTTACAAGCAGTTCTAAATATTGGCAGTATGGGAGCTGAGGAAAAAAGAGGCGATAAAATGAACATATTGTTCTAATTACCAGTCATTATGTATGTTTGCTATTGAGTTATAGCTGCTGTTCCTTATGCAGCACCACATGCTGGGACTGACAAGCTACTGATGGTGGGAAATGGTTATTATGTAGCTATACATAGGGCACAAAGAAAAATGTTCCTATGTTTTAGCGCTAAAAGGTGTCAAAATAGGATCAAAAGACCATTATGACAAATGAGGTCTTAACCCATGGCAGATAGTGGGCAAGAATTATTATTATCTTTTTTTTATCATGTTACATTTGTAGCATGCGTTTTCTTTGATGAAAAATCAAAACTAGATGCCAATACTCTATTCAACTTTAAGGTTAACCACTGTGAATTTACTTGAGCCTTTTGCAAGATCAGACGGACTTCTGCAGATCGCTAATATGGGGTAATGTCATTGGTCAGAAGGCTGCAAACTATCCCGGGAGCCACAAGGGGGCAAAGAGAGTTCAACTAGCTGGGTCAGGAGGACTGAGACAACAATTAAAAGGCAAGAGATTGAACAGAAACAGTCTGGAGGTCAAAAAGACGCAAGGTCAAATATACAGAAACAGGCAAAAGGTTATAAGGTACACAGTCCCACCAGGAGGTCATGTAATAATAGCATCAGCAGATAAGGGTTACTGGGTACACACTGCAAGGTCAGAAGCCCGAAGATCGATTTACGTTAATAGGAAAATAGATATACAACCAGTAATAAATATTACAGTTGTGATTTAAATGCCCCACTAAACCCCAGCACGGAAAATTGAACCCGAATCCTGTTCGGCTTGGCTTTCTAATGTGCTGATTGGTGACCGGACCTTCTGAAAGAGAGGCTAATGGCCATGGAAAACCTATGATGTAGATACTTGGTGCAGCAGCAATAAGCAAAGTGGCGAAGGAGGTGAGCATCATAAGAGCCTAGCTAAATATGGAGTCTAGTCAATAATTTCCCATAAACTAAAGTAAAATTTGGTTGCAAAACTTTTGGCGGGGGGATACAAAACTCCACATGTAAATCTAGTCCAAAGAAATTCTGTATAGTGTCGCACGACACCTTTAAAGAATATTGAATTTGCCCTTTAAAAAAGATGTTTCAGGAACAACAGACCAGAAGGAGGATTGATAGTTGCAGCTGTGAAATATTCATCAATGTCAAAAAAGAATTCTGCCTGAGGCTGGTTTAGGAGAAAGTAATATTTTTGACCATGGGTCCTATAAGCATATATTAGGCTAAAATCAGACATGCTGGATTTTCCCCCAAAATACAAAAGTCATATGACACAAGAATCATCCGACCTGTAATAGAAAAAACACTATAAAACCACCTATACAAACACTGGCTAGTTTCACACATTTTGTTTGTTTTTTGTAAAGAACGGACGCTGATTGCAATGGCCTCAGCATCCGTTCTTTACTGCAGGAGCGGCACTGCATTGAAGTCAATGCAATGCCGCCCGCTGTGTTCACACATCATTATTCTAACGCCCATTCTTTAGAACGGGTGTTAGAATAATGTGCCTGCCAATTATTTCCGGACATTGTTCACTGAACAGCGTCCAGAAATATCACTTGCCCACACAATGCAATGTGCAGCGGCAGCCGTACATTGCATTGAAGTGAATGGCTAATTGATTTGCGGGCACACCCAAAGGTGCCCACAAATCAATTGTAAAAAAAAGAACATTCCTGCAGCCAATACAGATACTGTTAAACGATATGTGAACTGGCTTTAAAGTCTGTGCTGCTCCTCCCCGGGTGCTGGAAAAGCTGGATCCATTCCTGGAAAACTGGGAGAAGCTGAGCGGCATAGAGCGGCATGGACATTAAAGGCAGCAGCCTGAGGAGCTTCCAGACAGTCTTAACAAAACACTGCGCTTCATTTCTACTGTAATTTCGCTCAACCCTAGCCATGACCTCACAACATAATTTTTTTTTGGCCGTTTGACAGCCTTTTTTGGACTGCCGTCATTTTGCTGTCACTTAAAAATATTGGACATAATTTGGCCTCAAAATGATGGGCGTCGAAAAAAAAAATAGTTGTCGTGGTCAAGCTTAGCTGACCAGCTTTTTTCGTACATTAAATTAATTACCATTAACCCTTAGGCGACCCTGGACGTACCCGTACATCCAGGGCCGCCTCCATGTGTTCAGAGCGGGGCCGCGCGGCGGCCACGGTCTGAACTGCTGCGGTCCCGGGTGCCGCTCATAGCCCGGGACCACGACTATTAGCGAGCACAGTCCGATCGCCGTGCCTGCCAATAAAGTAATCGGATGCAGCTGTCAAATTTCCCAAAAATCCCAAAGTGCAAAATTGCACATTTTTGGTCGCATCAAATCCAGAGAAATTGTAATAAATAGCTATCAAAAAGTCGTATATGCGCAATCAAGGTACCGATAGAAAGAACACATCATGGCACAAAAAATGACCTCACACCTCAGCCCCATAGACCAAAGGATAAAAGCGCTGTAAGCCTGGGAATGGAGCGATTTTAAGGAACATATATTTGTTAACAATGGTTTGAATTTTTTACAGGCCATCAGATACAATGAAAGTTATACATGTTACATATCGTTGTAATCATAACAACTTGAGGAACATATATAAGTCAGTTTTACCCAAGGGCGAATGGCGTAAAAACAAAAAAAAATTAAATAAAAGAAATGTGTTTTGTTTTTTTTCTTCAATTTCACCACACATTGAATTTTTTTCTGGTTTTGCAGTGTACTTTATGAAAAAATTCAGCCTGTCATTGCAAAGTACAATTATTGGCACAAAAAATAAGGGCTCATGTGGGTTTCTAGGTGAAAAAATGCAAGTGCTATGGCCTTTTAAGCACAAGGAGGAAAAAACTAAAACGCAAAAATTTAAATTGGCCGGGTCCTCTAAGGGTTAAAGCAGCTAGATATTAGTTGAAAGTCCATAAAAAATTCTAAAAATGTCTACACATATAGCTTTGGTTTGTGTCATTTATTGTTATCTTTTGGGGTTTGTGCAAAATTTAACAGGCATACTCTAGGTATAGGGTTTCCTCTGTGAGCTTTAGACCTTTTCCATGACTGACTAAACAAAAAGGGCAAATACAGTGTTCGGTCCACAGATCTCTCAGAGGACAAAAAGAGCCAGGAAAAAAGGTGCACGCCGGCTTCAGAATACGTGGTTTCAAAAGATGGATTTTTGTCTCTCCTGCTTGATAAAGGGGTACATGGTACCTCGAAACGCGTTGCCTCTATGAGACTATTAAAATCCATCTTTTGAAACCACGTATTTTGAAGCCGGTGTGCGCCTTTTTAGCTAGCTCTTCTGGTCCTCTGAGAGATCTGTGGACCCAACACTGTATTTGCCCTTCTCCTTTCCCGGATCCTTGACTTGGATCGCGGTATCGACAACCGGAGCCTGGCTGCCACGGCCATCATCTTATCTACACTGACAGCGCTCAGAGGTGTTGTGGTCTTCAAAAAATAAAGCGTTCAACAATCACAAAAACTAGAAAATCATGTGCCTAATCGCACTGTGTGTGTATAGTCCTACACCAAGTCGCTTCCCCTCGGTCAATCCAACAATAAAGATAAAGTAATCAGGACACTTGTATCTTCAGAAATTTCCTTACTTTACTTTTTTCTTTTTTCTTATGCGATATAACAAATCTTCTTATACAAAAATATAACAAAACAAATCACCACAGTGCGCAGGATTCAGGAGTTTCAGATGTTCATGCCAGGTCCCAGGCCGGCTCCATTCCTCCTCTGAGACTCTCACTCTCTTCAGATGATGACGACTAAACGTGCTGCTACGTTTCGGGGTCCGCCCCCTTTGTCAAGCATAAGAATGCTTGTATAGTACAAGTGTCCTGATTACTTTATCTTTAGTGTTGTGGTCTTAGCACAACACCACCAGGTGAGCAGTTTTATTTAAAACTGTTTTTATCTGCTTTTTCATTTACTATATTACCCTATGGCGCCTCGTTTCTTATCTTCTTTATAGCCTTTTTGACTAAACAAAAAGACATTGGGAGAAATTTATCAAGGGCTTTCTGCCTATTTTTAGGTAAATAATTGGATTTTTTACCCATTTTAAGTTCTATTTATGAACCATTATTTGATGGGTGAATATTTTTTTAATGCAACTTTTTTTTTAATCTACCTGTTTTGAGTATTCACCGAAAAGTTCCCATAATCCAGGATTAGCGCCCAATTTATCATTTGCGACTTTTTAAAAAGTCGCACAAACAGGTTGCAGGCCTACGTCTGGTCAGTACCAGGTGAATATACTTGCACATTTATTTATTTTTTACTTGAGCAACTTTTTACTAAGGAAAAAAATCACTATGGCAGTGCTATATTTTAATAAATCAGTCAAAAGTTATTAGAACAAAATATACACCAATCCTCATTAGTCACACACATTAGACTCCTTAGTAAATGTCCCACATTGTGCATACCCATGCAGAATATGTCCTTTACCACTTATCCCTCACCCTCAAAATGCATGAATTTGGTATCAGTGTTACCTAGTTATCTAAGAGAGCATGAGACAATTACTGGCTTTCAGGTGGTGGCTATATTATTGCTGTCACTGTTTCTGTATGTCTTTGTCTTGTCCAGTCTGTCTTCATTTTGTACAGTTTAACATCTGGTATTGGAAAGTTTCCCTGGTGGCTTGCATGGTTTTGTTGTTGTTAGCAAACAGGAAAATGACTACAAAAGGTAAAGTCTGGTTCTGCCATTTAGCAAACAAGTCCACAGAAAATCCACATAATAACCCATGAAGATTTTGCAGCAAATTTAAAGAGTACAGAAATTTTGGCAGAAATCAATAGTACAGGCGATTATCACAGGCAAGGGGGAGACCTGGGGAAAGTCTTTTTGAATGCAGATAATGCGACAGTGACACCTAAATGCAGTGGAAAATTCTTTACAAGCCAATCTCCCCTAAAACTCCTTGCATTTTGGAAGAGCAGGTTAATAAATTCTAAGTTCTTTTACCCTATATACAAGTACCAGTATAGACTTCCACATGCTTATTACCATAAATGCTTTTGTGCATAATGAGCACTATTGTTATATTTCTAATATGTACCAAGAGGTCTGCTCATTGATAACCCACTATTACTTTTAGAACAGTCACTGTAAAATGCAAAGTTTGTTCCGTATTTTTTTTTTATTTCTATTCTTTAATCTAGTTTTATCATTTTTAAAAGCAATAACATTATCATCTGTATTTAACTTCATATTTTGTCAGTGTAGCAACCAGCAGCCAAACCTTAAACATTTTAGAAGATTTCTACTGCCATAAAAAAAAACTTCCTACTACTGGGACTATGCCCAGCCACTTTTTTTTTTTTTTTTTTTAAAGACTCTGCACATGATCGTGCTCAGCATCTTTTAAACATCCACATTTATACAGCTGATATTGCAGAGAAAATGTAAATCTATAGGACCTTTCATATCTAAAGTTTGCTACTGTATTCCATTCATATTATATCAGTATTATAATTCTGAAAAGGAATACTTAAAGTCCCACTGGCATGAGACAGTGACAAAGATAAGTTTAGAATATATGGTATTTTCACCAGCAAAAAAAAAAATTACATGAATGGATGGAGACAGTAGATAAGGGGAAGAGTTATTGTAGGTTGTAGCCTAGTTTAAAGACATGGGTTTTCAGATTGCTTTTGAAGGTCTTTTGAAGAGTCAGATGTGTCGGGGTAGAGAGTTCCAGAGTATGGGGGACGCTCGGGCAAAGTCTTGGAGGCGGTTCTGTGAGGTCCGAACTAGGGTGGACCACAAATCATGGGAGGATCGGAGGTTCTGTGCAGGATGCTAGTGGGATATCAAGACAGAGCTGTATGGAAGGGACAGGTTGTGGATGGCCTTGTATGTCTTGGTCAACAATCTGAAATGAATTTGTTGGGCAATGGGGAGCCAGTGAGGGGATTGGCAGAGCAAGGGGAGGGTGAATTAGAAAGCAAAGTTGAGGACAGACTGGAGGGGAGAAAGGGTATTAGATGAAAGGCCAGAAAGAAGGATGTTGCAGTAGTCCAAGTGGGAGATAAGATTACATAGTTTTACTGAGTCAGGGTTGAGGAAAGAGTGGATTCGGGAAATGTTTTTAGGTGATAGCGGCAGGAGGTGGTCAGCATCTAAATGAGCGGTTTAAATGACAGGAAAGAATCAAAGGTAACTCCAAGGCAGCGGACTTGGGTGACAGGAGACAGAGTGTAGCCATCGACTGTGATTGACAGATTAGATGGAGGGAGGGGTGGAGTTAGATGGGGTGAAAGGTGGTTAGTTCTGTTTTGTGCATGTTGAGTTTTAGAAAGTGGGTCGAGAGAAGATTTGGCTGATAGACACTCCGGCATCCTGGATAGCAGAGCGTTGACATCCAGACTAGACAGATAAATGTGAACATTATTGGCATAAAGGTGGTACATGAAGCTGTGGGATTCAATAAATAGTAAAGTACATATTTGTTGCTTGTATGGGGTAGAGATAGCACCAGGTTTACTATTGGAAGAAGGCAAATTGCCAGGGACAATCTGATCCTCTGATTAATATTCTGCAGGGTAACCTTGGAATTTGGTATTCATGTGGATTTACCCCCTATATCAACATTGCTGTAGATCAAGTACACTCCTTCAAGTCAACAGGATCAACAGGATTCCTAATAGCAGTGGCCTCTTTTAGTAGGATACTGCATCTGGCTACGCTGAAAACATTTTTCTGAAATAGTTTGAGAAATGCAAAGCGTTTAACGTGTTGACTTGGTCGCCAAATTTCCCAACTCTCAATGTGCTGGAAAAATAAGTCTGATCGATGGAACCACCTTGCAACTTTCAGAATCTAAAGGTTTTTTTTTTTTTTTCAAGAAAGGCACTCATTACTTCTCGACAGGAAAGGTGATGAGTATTTGACTGTGTTAGTCTCAGGTGAATTGCAGTGGTGTTCTAACATGTGCATTGTGGCCTGACATTTGCATTATTGTGCCATTCAACTCTATGAGACTGACAGAGATGGCTGAGCACTGTTATGTTCAGTTCTGTATAATTGAATTGAGTGCATGTCCCCACTGGATCCCCACTTCTCTCACACTCATAAACTATCCTGTACACAGATAATGAGTGTCCTTAAAGGGAGAACCCATTTAAAGTATCCACTGTTTATGTCTTGGATACCACAGGACACCTTTAGATGTCTTGTGGAGTCTATACTTAATGGTTAGAGTCAGTGTCGGACTGGGGTATCTGGGGCCCACCAGAGGAAATGATCCTGGTGGCTCACCAATGAAGAACCAGTGAGAAACAACAAGTCAGTCAGTGTTAGTGCAGATTGAGGGCCCACCGTAGGATCCAACACTGGTCAGAGTTGTTTTGGCTACAAAAGTGGGGCCTTAAACATTTTAGAGAATCAATTATGCATTTTACATGTATTGCTAAAATGTTTTCCAGGATGACTCTGATGTTAGTACTGGGCACAGCACTTACTTCTCCTGTTTAATTAGCTGAAAGGGCTTTGCCACTTTATAGTAAAATGGCTTAGTGTACAGTATTAGTAAGTGTATTCACTGTATATACTGACAGCGGCTCCCTGTGTATCTCATAGAGCTAAAATCAGACTCCCCTCCCCCAGGCTGTACTGTCCTGCTCTGTGGTGATTCTGTCCATCAGATGGCCGACATGGAGGAGTATGTGACCATGCTCCACCCCCAGTGTCCACTACTGAGCCTGTATAGGACTATGGAGGACCCTAGGGGCAGAGCATGGTCACATGCTCCTCCATGTTGGCCATCTTATAGACTCACCACAGAGCAGGGCAGCCCAACCTGGAGGAAAGGAGCCTGATTTTAGCTCTATGAGGTACACAGGGAGCTACTGTCAGTAGATACAGTGAGTATACTTACTAATACTGTACACTGAACTATTTTACTATATTTTACTTTAACTGGAAAAGATATAGGCAACAGACAATGAGTCAGTGAGATGGGACGACACACAAAGCAGAGCCATAGATGCTCTCAATCTCGTGCGTCATTAATTTGTTGCATACAGAGTTCTATATTCTTTAATAATGAGCACAAAAATGTATAGTTACTAAGGAAAGTAATGTATAATATTTGGAAAAAATTCTATTGCATTGCCCAAGGGTACACCCATCAATAAGCAAGGGCAACTTGTGTTACGCTACAGAGGCTTCTAAGTGTATTATTTATGAATGATTTAGAAGTACATTTTAGGCTTCATCTTACTCCAATTAACTTTTACTCATTTGAAACTCATTTGAAGCGCACCCTTCATATTCTTTCCTACCCATAAATCAAGGTGACAGCAAAACAGCTTGATACCTGTTGTAATTAATATTTAACACATACTTTTACAGTAATTGTAGAAACATGATCAGTGGTTGTGGCTCTCAGGCACACTCAATACACCCTCAAGCAAACCAACAGAAAAATCTTTGCTTTGACCTTAACAGCATCAAATGATGCACATAAACTGTGTGATAAAGTATACAATGGGATCTAAATGAGTTCTAATGATCTATTCAGCAGAGCTACATACAAGGCTGGGTATACTTGACACATTTATATTTTACTCTTTTGTATGATTTCTTAGTACCAACTGTACAGCAAAGACATAACATACTATTGTGCATTAATAGATATGGAAACCATCTGTCACAGCTGTTAAATATTGCATGGCAAATAGGCAGGACACAAATCAGACTGACATTAATGGGGTTTTTGGACTTTTTGGACTATGAAAACTATATTCTCCTGAAATTAATGTGCGCGTCCAGAAAGATTCATAAGTTGGTTACCACTTTTTTTTGCTGTCTAGCCTTGATGTTGATTGCAAGACAACTACTAAAAGGACAAGTCTCAGTTATATGAAGGATTTAATAGCCAAGTATTGTATACTGTGTTCAGTTATTTAGATCTAATCTGCTGCGTATCGCAGCGTATCTGCTGTGTGTGTTTGTACCCTTAGGTTGTATATAGGGGTAGCTATTACTGAATATAGCTGCTCCACCTACACTTTATACTGCTGTGGTGTCATCTCTCAGACAGTTTCATTTTTATACTTAGGCTGTTATATACATAAGGAGGAGATTTTTGTGTGACAGTCCCCTGTTATTCAGGTATTAACATATTATGAATGTAGGAAAAAAAAGCATAATGTACATATTAACATATTATATAACAAAAAACAACATGTACTACATAGCCTATTTCTGATCATGAAAATACCTTAAAAATTACATCCTTTATAGTTTATTGTTCATCTAATCAAAAATCAATACCTCATAAGGTCCCCAAGAAAAGGAAATCAATGCTATCCCAATATAATACATCGGTATTCCAATTCTAAATCTAAATGATGTTTTCTCTTGAGTTGGCGCTCTTAGGGGGAAAACACATTACCTGCAATTGTATGCACTGATTGGCTGCTGCATTCAGGGCAAAAGCCTGTGTGTTTTTACCCCTAGGATATTTTCATACACACCAAACTGATTTCATCCATAGAAGACGCGTGGCCAAAAACCACATCGCAAAGCAAGGGGATGGAGACATAATATAGCTTCTATCCAAAGGAGAGCTGATATGTGTCTGGGACCCTAAAGATGATGAGAGGAGGGCATCACGTCCACCAGTAGAATGGAGCAATGGTCGAGTAATTGTGCTGATGCTTTGGTGCTAATGAAGATAGAAGAGGGCTTTACCCCGGTTCTATTCAGCAGTCTGGTGGGAATTTATAAAGCCAAAACATCTGACTTCATTTATTAAAAAATTAAAAATAAATGCTAAAAAAAAGCCTAATTGCATCTAGTTTTATAGAGAACTGGACTAAACTGTAGTTGAAATCTATGCTATCTTAGAGCTAGCATAGATTTCAAAGCTAGGTGCATGGAGCAGACACTTATTGAATTCTATGTCCGCAGAAATTTGCCATGTGAAACGCCACTCTAAGATAATTCCCCCCTTTGACAAAGAATTCATGACCCCTAATTCTCTTGATCAGTGAGGGTCCTAGAGGAGGGACCCCTCCACAACTAAATATTTATCACTTATCCTATGGATAGATGATTATGGGACAACCCCTTTAAGGGATTAGTGTTATACAATACAAAGTGATAAATAAGGTAAAATTTCATTTATTTTATTTCTTTTTGCAGTAAACACATTTGCTATGTATGTGACACTCCACACCCAGTGTTAAGTGTGAACAATTTACTTCCTGGAGTGTCTCACCCAACATAGGAGGCCATAAAGCAATTAGCAGTGGTTGAACTTTTGCTGACTCTTGAGAAATCTTTCTGCTGTAAAATAATTCTCTGTGTAGCCTCCTGTTGAGTGGAACAATCAGCTTTTTCCTGTTGCTAGATCTTATAAGGAAACTTTCTATGATTCCAGCTGAGATTCAAGCTGAAACTGTCATTTGGGTAGAGCTGGTGGGGGTAATGTTCCTGGCAGGTGTCTTCCTTTAATGAGTCACCAGGAGCCTTAACTCCTAAAATAACAGCAAGTAGGGTGAAACGAAATCATCAGGTTTTGATTGCTATGCAGTGTCTCCCCCAAATGTATGATAGCTGCCGTGGACGGTGTGGTCCATACTGCTCATGTATCCTCTCCATAGAAGAAATACATTTCAATGTTATAATGAAGCTTTTGCTATATTAGTGACAGACAGACCATACTGTCCCTCACCATTGCTGCAGTAATGAAGAGAATGGAATAGAAAAGAGAACTCAATCCAGATATAGAGCAATTGACAATGGTTTTCTTCTTTGCATTTTTAGGTTGCCATGTAATGAGCTAAGCTTCGCTTTTATTGTGCATGTTTAGGCTAAGTTCACACAACGTATCTTTTGTATTAATCATGGTCATAGTTGCAAATTGCAACAACGGCCGTGATTGATACAAAAGATACATTGTATAGAAGTCAGAGGGAATCCTAGCCGGAGTGTATACACATAGGGGGACATTTATCAAGGCTAAAATGCGTATTTTTTGTCGGAAATGGGCACTATGCAAATAAATTTATTCGCAAATGGCCGTTTGCGAATAAATTATTCGCATCGAGCCATTTTCCGACCGATACGCCAAAGGGGGGGGGGGGGTGGAGTGGGCGGGGAGGGGGGCGCGGACTCAAGGTTCACTTAATTCATCATTCTTTTGCTGAAAAAATAAGCAGGAACTCAGCTCTGAGCTGGCGTAGGTTTCCTGCGGCGCACACAGGATTTATGTAGATGCAGTGCGCCTCTACATAAATCTCCATCGGAGCTGCGAGGAAATTTTTAAGTCCGGCGCAGAAAACGCTGGACTTAATAAATGTCCCCCAAAGTATGCATTCTGTCTGGGATTCCAAGCGGCCACAGGAAAAACTGACACGTCAGTTTTGTGCGGTTGCTATTCATTGAATAGCGGCTGCACAGACCTGTCAGTTCACACAAAAGAAAGTGTGGCTCCGGACACACGTTCCATTGTGTGCTATGGTGAATTGGGATAGGGGCACACGGATGCCCCCGCATCCCAATTCAACATAAATGAAGTTCATCCAGCAGGCACTGCAGTACCAGCTGAGATGATCTTCACTGACACCGGCCGTTCAGGCTGGTGTCATACGCTGTGTGAACCCAGCCTGAGGTTATGTTCATACTACGTAAGTTCCGTGGAAATCACACCCCAACACATAAACTGGTGCATTTTGCTTAGTTTTTTTTTTTCAGGTGGCCAGAATTAGGGTGTTGTGCTCACCAATATCTGTCAATCCAGTGTCTCATAAAACAAACAAACAAAAAAAAAAAAAACATGCTGAGCAATGACTTCCAGTCTCATAAAACAAGCAGTAAAATGCATCTGGTCAAAGACTGGGTCATTTGGGCCCAGCAGCAGGACCAGAATTGTATCCCACTGTGCAATTAGTGCCACACCGGGGACAACAGAGGGGCACAGGGTGAGTGAGTGAGTGAGTGAGTGTTTCTTTAAATGAGCACTGTTACTACCAATAAATAATGTTAAATCATTAACATTAATTTCACAGCTTCTGCAAACGATAGCCATGATTCTATACATTATGTGGACTAACAGCTGTTGTTTTTATAGACTTCAATGGAAATCATTAAAGAGACCCTATCAGTAGGTTTATGCTGTCCTATCTAAGGCCCAGTTCACACTGAGCAAAAATGGCAAAATTCCACGTCGAAGCGGTCCACTGCGGAATCCCGCCATGCTCAGAGTCCTGCAGTAAGTGAATAAGAGGGCACGCGCGCGTCCTCTCCCGCCGCTCTCCGCTCAAAAAAGTGACATGTCAATTTTTGGAGCGGAGAGTGTCGGGAGCGGACACACGCGTGCTCTCTCATTCACTCACTGCAGGACACGGAGCATGGCGGGATTCCGTGGCAGAGAGCTCCACCACAGAATTCTGCCGTTTTTGCTTAGTGTGAACTGGGCCTTAGCATAAAACAGTGACAGAGAAGCTGAACAGAAAGATGTATCGCTTACATTGTTCAGTGCAGCTGATCCAGAGAAATCATTCTGAATAACATGGACAATAAGTAGTTCTCTCCATTATGTGCATGATTATTCATGAGAAGCGGGAAAACTCCGCCCACCAGCTGCTGATTGGCAGTTATCTATCCATGCTGTGTATAGGCAGTCAACTGTCAATCAGCAGCTGGAGGGCGGGGGGAGGGGTGCGGTAAGAATCCTGTGTATTAGGGGAACGGCTAAACACAATAATGTAAGTAATACACTGATCTGGTCAGTATTTCTGTCACTAGTTAATTTTGCCCTCATTTAAGGCAGCATAAACCTAGTGACAGATTCTCTTTAAAGACTGAAAATAATGGCTGTTAATATAATAAAAAGACAGTGTGAAAACATGGCCTAAACTTTTTAAAATTAAGAAAACCAATAACATATGTACAAATTATGTCACTGGTGTCCACAGTTTTTAAGCTCACGCTCCCCGCAGACCATAACATTATCTGAATGTGAAAGTGACTTATGATGATCACAACAATGCCAACGAGTCACTTTTAGGTCATCAGGAATGTCTGACATCATGCAACAGTTGTGGTGACTATCAATTTACAATGACTGTTGTCTGTCTATAACTAACTTTAGAGCTCCTTAATAATACGCTTTTTATAAATTAGAATTTATTACATTTATTTTATGCATTTAGATCATTTTAAAAAATAATAAAAAACATACAATACATTTCTGGTTTCATAATACAATGTTGTTGAGAGAAGTAAGCCTAATTCTGTCTATTAGACGTAAAGGTCTAATAACACTAATGCACTAACTGGAAATCGCAAGGAACTTATATGATGAATCATCTAAAATATAACTTTGCTGACATCCTCTCCGAGGTAATCAGGAAAGGAGTTTTAATAACATAATCTAAAATGCCAGAACATTGAAGCCCATAGAGATCCGCATAGTTATAGTTTTCCTCCAAGGCTGCCTTAATTACTTGAGTACAAATTCACTTTACAGTCATAAGAGATCAGGCTATTTCTCGAGAAAAGAATCTGGCTAAGAGACTAAGGCTCCATTCCACCTGTTAATGAAATTCACATTGCACACGCTAAACTACAAGGTGGTTTAGGTTGTGCAGAGAGAATATTAGATGCAGCTTTGTATGAAACACTCTGGGCTAAAGTACAGACAACACTGTAGTAAGGAGGAAGTATTTTATTCTCTGATTGTATATTTTATTCTAAGCTTTCTTCTTGCCTGAGCTGCTGATTTACTTGACAGCATGACAGCAGACACATAGACATAAGAAACCACAGTGAGGAAACAACACATTTACTTCTATGGGAGATTGTTGTGGTCATGCTCTGTGACATGTAAAAGGTCAATGGGCAAGAAAGTGAAGGAGGAGCTGAGTTTCTCCATAACCTACTGACAGTGTGGTGATACTGTAATATCAGCCTCTAGCTTATGGTGGAGGTATTGCTTTTCATTGTAATCCTGATCTCTGATGATACTGAGATGACCGCGGATAATTGATCTCTACTAAACAGTGTCAGTCTACTGTGAGGCCTTAAAGTATAGTTGACTGCCTAAAATATAGCATGGAAAAAACACAGAACTATAAACAGGAGTTAACATAAAACATAAGGTTAACAACAGGTAATTTAATGACCTTAATGACCTTGTTATGTAGGATAAGTGATGCAAAAACTGACGTATGATGCACAGGTTTCACATACTTAGAGTTTTGTAAACTATAAAAGATAATGAAAATCAATATAAGAATGCAATCCAAGCTTTAGGAACATAAATCTGTAATGTCATATACTTGTATTGGGAACAAGTTGTAAATTTGCCATACCTTACTTCTACCAACTTGGTTAAAGGGAATCCATCAGCTCCCGGGCACTACCTAAGGTGCTGACAGTGTGCTGTAGCTGGCAGTCCCCCAGTAAGCATGGTGCCTTTTTGGTAATTTTCCGTGCAGTGGATTATGTACAATCTTATGTCTCCTACTGTCACAGAGCAGTTGTTCATGCCACACTTGTCATGCCTCCTCCTCCCTCTTCATGAATAATCAATGCTGCCCGGCCTCCTGCTTGCTCAGCTGTCAGATTGCAGATCAGTCCTCTGTAGGCAGGTTATCTCTGAAAGAATCTCTCTTCCCTAATGTGTTGGAGCTGTGGTCTAGGGGTAACTCTCCTGTCTAGAGACCTGACAGCAGTTCATTTTCTGGTTCGAATTCCCTGATGGAAATTAAATAGAGGTCTTTATTTATTTTTTTTCTCATTATTGTATCATTTTTAAGGCTATGTTCACACACAGTATTTTTGCTCAGTATTTTGGTCAGTATTTTGCAACCAAAACCAGGAGTGGATTGAGAACACAGAAAGGCTATGTTCTCACACTGTTGAAATTGAGCAGATGGCCATCATTTAATGGCAAATATCGGACGTTGTTTTTAAAAAAAAAACTGTATTTATTTACAATTAAATGACAGCCATCCACTCAATTTCAACAGTGTGTGAACATAGCCTTTCATTGTTTTCAATCCACTTCTGGTTTTGGTTGCAAAATACTGAGCAAAAACACTGTGTGTGTGAACATAGCCTTAAAAATGATACAATTATGAGGAAAAAAAGACATCTATTTAATTTCCATCAGGGGATTCGAACCAGAGAATGAACTGCTGGCAGGTCTCTAGACAAGTGAGTTACCCCTAGACCACAGCTCCAACACATTACAGAAGAAAGATTCTTTCAGACATAACCTTCCTACAGAGGACTGATCTGCAATCTAACAGCTGAGCGAGCAGGAGGCCGGGCAGCATTGATTATTCATGAAGAGGGAGGAGGATGCATGACAAGTGTGGCACGAACAACTGCTCTGTGACAGTAGGAGACATAGGATTGTATATAATCCGCTGCACGGTAAATTACCAAAAAGGCACCATACTCACTGGGGGCTGCCAGCTACAGCACACTGTCAGCACCTTAGGTAGTGCCCGGGAGCTGACGGATTCCCTTTAAATATTTCCGACGTCCTGAAACTTACGTCATATCTTTTCTACAACATAAAACCTTTGTCCCTAATGATTTGTTTTGACTATTGCAGCTTTTCTTAGTAACTATGGCTACAGCAATCTCTTATAAACTTGCAGGAGGATTGTATTTTTTATGAGCAGTGAGAATAGAAAACTTGGATGAAAAGAAGATTATATACCAGAAGTAGGAGCTCAAAAGAAATAAAAAAAAAAACACAGTTTTGTTAAACAGATGGTAGGATGAGGAAAGATTTGGAGAGCATGCCCACATAAGTGACCATCTTTCTGGGTACTTCTCTCTACTGCCAAGCTCAGCACTTGGTAGTATGGCTATGCAGTTCGGTTTTTTGTCCAGAAGCAATCAATGATATGGTCCTATACTGAGCTCTATACAACTATCATAATTGTGCCACTCACTGGGTAGTCCAAAAAAAGTCATCTTTCTTCTTCTTTTATCAGAAACCATGAACTCTGTACTTGCATCTGTGACTGATAGAAGAAAATTGGAGATGGCTTTTATTTAATACCTGGTGAGTCACACAATCATTTGTATTGAAAGGACCACCAATATTTGCAAGATACACACGCCATACAAGTCAAAAGGCTATTGACTTTATAATTTCTGGATGATCTTCCAACAAGCAGCTCACTCCTTTAGGATATGTTCCACATTAGGTTGTATGTTGGGGGCTCTAAAGGACATAAAGGGCTTTTGCGGTATTTATTTGTTTTTACTTAACTCGCCTGTCCAGTCCCTCGCCACTACTGTTTCAAGTGCTCATGGGGTCGTACATTATGTCAACCGAATCCCCATTTTGGCACAAGAAAGTGCCTGCTCAATGGCTGATCAATGGCTGATGCAGAAAGTGATTGGCTGGGCAGGCATTTTCTGTGTAACCAGGATGGAACCAAAAGTTCCTACTGGTAGAAACCTAGAGAGCATCTGAACAGAAGGTTGTTTTTCTAAATGAACTTATCATCTTTCCTTCAATATGAACATACAATATTAGGCTATGTTCCCACTATGGGATTTTAGTGCGAAATGATGGCTATTAATAACAACAGCCACAAGTAATGATCAGGATCATAATTTTGTGCCCATCAGTATAAAAATACTGGGAACATAGCCTGAATGTGACAGTTTACACCCCATACACCCTGTTCTCTTGCTGTACTATACTGTATGCTCAGAATGAAAAACAAAAAATAGAGCACACAAAGAGTGAAGCTGTACATTGTTTTGATACTAAGACAATTATTTTAGTTATCATTTTTGAGATATATTTATGGTTGGTACCTGAATGCCCCCTCTCATTTGGAGGCTGTTTATGGTAATTTGTATAAATTTGATAAAGCTATTTATTTTAATCAGTACCTGCCAATTTATTTACATCTGTAAGAGGTAATTTTATTAAGAAGTTTGTATGTTGGATTTTTTTTTCTTTCGGGGGGTGTGGGGGGGTCTAAAAAAAGATAACAATGATACAATGATATTAAAATCTCTTACAGGTAGGTTCACTCTGGCAACAGCTTCGACACGGAGTAGGGAGGACCATAGCATCAACATTGTGTACAGCATCCACTGTGGCAAGTGTCCAGATTACCCTCTAATAGATTGATTTATGTTTCTATTAAACATCCCCACTCACAAATACATATCAAGCCTTTAGATCTACTACCTGAAAACACATGGGGACGTTAGGATAAATTAGTTTTTAGATTTCTCCTAATATAACCTAACAGGGTTGTCAGGTCTGCCCACGGACACAGCACCATGACTGTACATAGAATGTTCCCGGCACTGCACTTCACAAGTATATTTGAACAGACTATTTGGGCCAATCCTGGCCAACCTCTTTAAAGAATATGTGTAACATTTACAATCATATTTTATCATAACTATACATATAACGTTGCATAAAAAAGCAACTTCACAAATATTGTAACTGAAAATCTTCTTTCACTGAAAATGTCATACCGTCTCCCCAAACGGCTTCCAAACAGAATGATGTGTCTCCATGGGAACAGACAACCAACATGTCCTGTGCAGTCCCATCATGGAGCCATACAGTAAGCCATTCTATCTCTTCTACAGACAGCAGAAGGGGACAAATAGGGCATGACTGTTGGCTCACAATAAAAACAGGGATTGTTTGTAATCTGTAAACATGGAGATACTCTGTTCTGCACAGGAACTGTATACAACCAGGGATATGATCTTTTGTATGTCATTAGAAAAAACACAGGCAGCAATTCATCAAAACCACTGATTCTTAAAGTAGAAATTAATCCAAAGCATGTTCCCAAGGCTATGTTCCCACAACTTTTTTTTGGTCATCATTTCAGTGCCAAAACACTGCAGATTTATGCAAATTATAGCTGTAATTTGCATAAACCATCTGCGTTTTGGAGCCAAAATGACATCCGTCCAAAAAAATGGCCACAAAACAATCAAGACGTTGTGGATACATAGCCTCAGAGGATATTTGTATGTAATGAAAGACAATAACAAAATCCAAAAAAAGCCTTACCTTTCACAAGCTCGGACAGTCCATGCAGCAATTATCCATAAAGATATGCTAAAAACCAACAGTACTGTTCCAGGACATATTGTCATTAAAGTCTTCATTACAAAACGTGTGTTGAAGTTTATTTTATTTAGTGCTCCAATGCTTCGAGAAGAGGCATCAGTAAAAAGTTTGCTATGCAAAAGCATAACTCTGGCAATCAGATAAAGTCTTAAGAACATTGGTATAGATAAAATAATATCCACATCAGCTGTCGCTGTGGAGGGGGTGTAGGAGAAGGCAAGTCGTGCTGTCCATGTGAATGTATAATTTCCTGGTATAGGATGAATTGCACACACTAGTATTTCCAGGCAGATAAAGAAGATCCGCTCGTAGGTCATGGCTATTCTCCAGTCATCGGCTCCATTATCCACCATGAATAACTGTAAGTATAAAACGTTTCAGCAGTTTCAGTTACTAGTTTCTATAAGTGACTAATTTTAAGACTAACATAATAGGAACAGGCTAATGCAAACAAAACTTACATTATTTTATAAACTAGACCGTATTGATGAAGAGCTCACAAAGTTTCAAGTGTAATACACATCATTGGGAACCTACAGTACATGTCTGCACTGGATCTAGTATTCTGATTGCGTTTATTCACTATAAGGGTGACATGAACTATCTAACTGGTTGCTACGACACAGTTCTCTGATGTGTTCATATCATGGTAAATTGAGGAAGCCCTGTAAAAAGAAACTCCTATAAGTATAAGTCACAACATTAAAGAGTCACTGTCGTATTTTTTTTTTTGTGCAGAAATCAATAGTCCAGGCGATTTTAAGAAACTTTGTAATTGGGTTTATTAGCCAAATCTGCCATTATCTGTATGTAAAAAGCCTTTTCCCAGGTCCCCCCCTCCTTCCTCTTTTTCATCCACTCCAAAAAATCTGAAAATTGTGACTTGTTGCAGGAGACGTACCCTGTCTGTTCTAGGGAGAGGGGAGGGGGGAGGAGGAAGGAGGGAGTTAGCCGGCAGCAGAAAGCAGATAACAGAGGATTACAGGCACGGAGCTGGGTGACAGCTGTAATCTGAGCTCAGACAGGTCACTGGTGATGGTCAGAACAGATAAGGTCACTGGTGATGGTCAGAACAGATAACGGGTGAGGGATTTGTAGATTAACTCTTTGTTGTCCTGTTTTGGTCTTTTCTTTAGCTCTCTCCATAGGAGAACAATGAAGACAGGGGGAGAGCTTCAAACTGCTTTTTCATGATAAAAATGCATTTTTCTGATAATAAACCCAATTACAAAGTTTCTTAAAATCGCCTGGACTATTGATTTCTGCAAAAAAAAATTTCACGACAGTGACACTTTAAGGCAGCGTTCACACATTCAGGTTTTAAATCACAATTATAAATACAAAACCGGGAAGAGATCATAAAGGAGGACATGTTGAATTTAATAATTGCAATTGCAAAGCGAGTTTGTCAAGTCAGTTCTATAAATTGTTTTGGAAGTAGGGAAATAGGCACGAGTAGGGATCTGGAGCCAAATTGTGATGTCTAAATGAGTTGGTCAGAGCATCTCTAAGATGGTAGGCCTATGGGGTATTGCTGGTATACATTGGTTAGTACCTAACAAAAGTGGACAACTTGTATACAGGAAACATGGTAAAGGATAGCCAAAACCCAATAATGCATGTGGGGGGGGTGAGGGCTAGCTTGTCTGGTCTGATCCCACAATAACACAAACTGATGACAAATTTCATGCTGGCTGGCCATTGAAGCTAGCTCTGGAAGGGGTTGTGTAGACCAGTCACAGTGCCCTTCATGACATCTGCCTACCAAAGAAATGGGCATGTGAGCAAAAGAACAAGCTCATGGAGTAATGGAAAAAGGTGGCCTGGTCTGATGAATTATGTTTTTCTTACATAATGTGGACAGCTAATTGTATGTGCACTGCTCACC
The DNA here is from genome assembly GCF_027789765.1 of Dendropsophus ebraccatus. Lineage (NCBI taxonomy): Eukaryota > Metazoa > Chordata > Amphibia > Anura > Hylidae > Dendropsophus > Dendropsophus ebraccatus. The sequence continues at coordinate 132,027,615 of NC_091456.1, forward strand.
TGGGAAAGAGGGGGCACTAGCAAGCACTATGGGAAACCCAGCAAAGGCAGCATGGTACTATATGCAATTTCTGCTGTCGTGGATTTAAAGCGACTCCGTACCCACAATCTGACCCCCCAAACCACTTGTACCTTCAGATAGCTGCTTTTAATCCAAGATCTGTCCTGGGGTCCATTCGGCAGGGGATGCAGTAATTGTCATTAAAACAACTTTTAATCCTTCAGCGCTGTGTCTAACGGCCAGGGCTTACATTTGTATATGCATTAGGCTGGCACACCCTCTCCGTCCTTCCTCCCCACCCTCCTCTTCATTAGGAATGCTCCAGGCAGATTGCTTCCTATTCCCCACCTGTGTGTGTGTATAATGAACATGGGCTGGATCGTTAATACACCTGTGCAAAGCTCAAACAGCAGTAAATGTTCCTGGATCATTCCTAATAATGAGGAGGGTGGGGAGAAAGGACGGAGAGGTGGTGCCAGCCTAATGCATATACAAATGTAAACCCCGGCTGTTAGACACAGCGCTGTAGGATTAAAAGTTTTTTTTTATGACAATAACTGCATCCCCTGCCGAACGGACCCCAGGACAGATTTTGGACTAAAAGCAGCTATCCAAAGTGGTTTGGGGGGGGACAGATTGTGGGTACAGAGTCGCTTTAAATGTTACTTTGGCACATCCCACCTATCTAAATAAGTGCAGTTGTGGAATCCATGCCTTGATGGATCAGAGATGGGGACCTATAGATTATTAGGAGGGAGGTGAGGTGGTAGTGATGTTATTGTTATGGTTGATCTGTGAATGCAAGACCGATAAGAGGAATGAGAAGTGACGTAACCATCAATGTATCCACTAACAGACTGCTAAGACCAAAATAGAGAGTTTAAATTCCACACAGTCATGCAGCTTAATCTTGGATCACATCTTTTAGGGTGCATTCACACGTACAGGATTTGCAGCAGATCTGCAGCAGATTTGATGGCGCAGATTTGAAGCTGCAGATTCAAAGCAAATCAATTCTAGGCCATCAAATCTGCTGCAGATCCTGTACAAGTAAAGGGAAAGTACTTTCTATTTTTTTTTAACTGATTACAATAGATATTGAAACATCTTCCCTTTTTTTCTAATTAGTTTCTTTTTTCTGATTGTAAATTTTTAAATTTTTTGGTTCATTATCATAGGATTGAGTAATTTGCCTGAGCTTTCTGCATAGTATTTAGAGATATGCGTTACAGTAGCCCTAAGGACATGAGAAATATTAGACTGAGGCTGACCCTGTTGACTGTTGTGAGAATATTCTAGGCATGCTTTGTAACCTGTGCAAAGGTCATTGTGCAGAGAGGAGGAGCTGGTGAGCTCTAAATATCGCCTACTGTAAATGGCCTGATCCTCTCTTATCTCTATACTGGTGTCACCTTTTTATTTTAATCCTGCCTGTGATATGGTGAAGATGGCTAAAAAGAATTTCTCTACCACACAGTGTAAGCTTTTAACTAGGCTTATGGGTAAAAACTGCTAAATTTCAGGATTATTTCATAGCACAGATATAGTTAAATTGGAAAATTAGAGAAAAAAAAAATCACCAAAATTCTCTAAAATATGTTTAACATGAAAAATATGATATAATCACATCCATTTTTTGATAGCACATTTTCTGATCGCTTGTCCAATCCCTACAGGAATCAAACTTGCGTTCAGTGTTCAGTAGCTTGTGTTGAAAATGCAGTTGGTGCTGGGTAGCCTATCCGATCTAAGGGTGCCTTTACCTACACCAGATCTGCAGCAGATCCGCAGCAGATTTGATGATGCAGATTTGATGCTGTGTTCAGTTATTTAGATCAAATCAGCTGCGGATCTACTGTTGATCCGCTGCGGATCCACAGCAGAAAATCAGCTGCGATACAGTGTGTGTGAAGCTAACATAATAGTATAAATGTTACTGTAACTGTAAGCCAGCATGTTACTGGGACAGTACTGCATGAAACACATCTACAAGAACAGACTCATACTAGGAATTCACACCCTATGATTCCTCTAAATGCTGAGGTATTTCAGGGTGAATAATATATCACTGTACAGACGGAGTCTGTGAGTATTTTTATGGGGCATTTCGTTCTCTCAGCAGAAAATTGCTAATATGTTGGATTTAAAGGGGAATTTTTTTAATATTCTTAAAAAATTGGCTACATGAACGGACAGAGTTGATGGAAGATGCAAGCAGAGAAGTGAATGTGTTTTGTTTTTGTCCTATTATGCCCTTTTTAAAAAGGACCAGAAACCCCTTAGTGTACCTATGAAAGAGAAAATAAATATTTTGATGCTAGTGTTAAACCATATTTAGTGAAAGCCAAAACAATCGTCTCACAAGCATGTAATTAAATAATGAATCATAAAAGTACACAAAATATTCTTAATAAAAGAGTATAAATTAAGTGGCAACCATGTCAAATGAAATTCTGCAAACTCATAATCACGGGTGCAGGACCAGAATAACATGGTTGTGTCCCTACATGCATCATCTTACCAGCTATCGCTTCAGGATAAACCTTTATAAATGGTATTTTGTCAATATAACAGATTGTGAAACTTAGCACTAATAATGGAAATTTGTGGGGGTTTACTATGAAACCGCTCCCAGGATCGTCTCACCAGGTCTTACTGACAGCTGCATTGGCTTGCATCCTATTTTATGTTACATGACATTTCACTATTCACTACGTCATGCAGTAAACATGTCGAGCTGGAAGTGCCATAATAACCCCTTGGTCAGAAGGCATAAATAGGATAAAGTGTCATTCATGAAATTCTAACCGGTCTAAAGGGATGTGATCCTATGTGTAAATAACTGCTTTTATTGTGTGACAGGCAACTGGTGCACCCTAACCTTTTAAATGACTGGGAGGCTGCAGTCACTAGGATAAATTTTGGATTTTGTGTGTACTATTTCATATATATATATATATTATATATATATATATATATATATATATATATATATATATATAAAATCTTCTTTGGATAGACAATGTTTTTCTCATTGCATGTAATGTAACTTACAATAAGGAGTATGCTAATGCTTCAGTTAAGATTGTGATGCCCCTGACAGGCAACATACCATACATAGGCCTATAAAGTGATTATGCCTATGCATTGTGTGTTGCCATGGCTGTCTAGCACATCAGCTATAGATACTGAGGCCATGGTGTGATATGTGACTCAACTGAAGCTGATCTATGTCTTGCTAGACTAAACAATTTCCTTGATCATGTTATCCAAATGCAAAAGGAGCTAATGACTACTATGTGTAGAAAACTTTTCAATAAACATAAATATTCATTTATGAAAAAAAATTCACGGAAAATTTTTGAAAAAATTAGGAATGCAGAATTATTTTTTTTTTATATATATAAAATCTGGGCTATCTTTTGTCTTGCAGTTGGAAATGCGACAGTACTAGCATAACTGAAACCAAAATGTAGGATTAAGTAATGGCAAAATGTTCTCACTGGACAAACAAGCAAGAGAAATAATCATCTATTATAATTAAACAATTACGCTGCATTAGCTATTGTGCAGGGAAAGAAGCAAGATGTCATGCTTGTTGTGGGTAAAGTAGTTCTTTATTTGAAACCACTTAGCTGAAAGCTGCTCTCAACTACCATCGAGATTTGAAGATTGTTGTCATGGACACATAAGAGTCGTAGGAGAAGAATATCTATCGAAGAGTTGCACAAAAATCCTGCCTTTGGACAACATTGGACTGAATCAAAAGGAAACAAATTGTTTTTCTTTACAATTTAACAGAAACCGAGAACAAAAACCTAATCTGGCACTGTGAGATGCCAACCTGTGCTTGAGGGATAAGCAGAGAGCCCAGTTAGAGTGAACAGAAAATAACCCATTGACTTGTAAAGAGTATCCTTTCAGCATACAGTATATGTTAGACAACTTTTTATTTGTATTTATTGCATGGTAGCAGTGGCATAGCTGTATAAATCACAGTGGTCACAGCTGCAATCGGCTCCTGGGCCAGGGGTGCCCACAAACCTCCTCATCACGCTAACACTGACCCTTTAATGATTACACAGACTGTTCCTGAACTGTTCTGCCCAATCATAGAGAGAACTGTGTGGCTGTCCAGTCCCAGCTGCACAACCCTTGCAGCCCCTTTCCTGCACTCATCTCTACCAACAACACAGGGAGGAAACAGGAAGGAGCATACAGCCAGACCAACAATGGAGCCACCCACAGGCTGGGTCCTTCCCAGACGGATATCTGGCTAGTCCCGTGTTTCAAGACTCCGCAGGCTCTTTTTTGAATATTCATATTTACCATATTCACCTAGGATTTCACTATATTGAGCGCTTTGGCTGACTGCTGATATTTTTTGGCTGTTCTCCTTGGGAATCAGTGATCTGTTTCCCGTAAGACCAGTAAAGGAGGCTGGAGAGGTGAGTACCCAGTGGACCCCAGGTATGCAGCATTAACAATTCCACTGCCTTCCACCAGATATCTAACATTTATCATATGACTACCATAGACCCTCAGACACCCTTACAGTAACCCAATCACTGCCATAGACCACGAGAAATACTGGAATTAACCATTTATTGTCCTACACCACCAGGTATACTGACATTAACCCCTTCACTGACATAGACTACCAAGGATCTTATATTAACCCTCAAACTTTACTAGACCACCAAAGCTCCTGATGAAGACTCTTAGACTCCCTTTACTTCCTTAGATTATAAGGAATATTAACATTAACCTTTTCACTATCCTAGACTACCAGGGTACTGACACTAAGGGCTTATTCCCATGCTCCGTAATCCAGGGTGGTTATGGAGCCTGAAGCTGCGATCGTCATGCATCATTATGATGCCGGGAGAGCTGTAAGTGTTTAAAGCGTAACTGTCATTTCAGGGTCATTTTTTTTTAAAACATTAAATATCAACAGTTCAAGCGATTTAAAGGAACTTTGTAATAGGTTTTATAAACCAAAAGAGTTTCCTTCTGTACTGAAAAAGCAATCTCCCAGCCTCCCCCCTCACTGCAGAAGCAGCAGGATTTCTGTCTCCATTATGTGGCTATGGAGAGGGGGGGGGCTGTTAGGAGTGATTGAGCACGGAGCAGTCCTGCACAGCACAACACCCTGCAATCTTCTCTCAGTAAGTTCATAGATAAGCACTGACCTTTCTGACCCCAGAATCCTGCGGTTTAGGTGCCCAGAAAGTCTACAAACAGCTGACCTTCATGTCACCTCTTCCTGCTCGCTCATCTCCCTCAGCCCCTCCCCCCTTCATAGGCTTACAATGGAGAGAGCAGAGCCCGTCTTCACTGGCTTCTCTGTAATGAAGACGTGTTTGCCTGATAATGCACAGATAAGAAGTCAGGGGGGGAGGCTGGGAGATTGCTTCTTGAGTACAGAAAGAGGCTTTTTTGGATGATGAAACCTATTACAGAGTTTCTTAAAATCGCTTATACTACTGATTTCTGCAATAAAAAAACATGACAGTTACGCTTTAAATCTTCTCTGGAATGAACTGATACAAGCGTGCAGCTGTATCCATACATTAAGGGGGGATTTATCAAGACCGTCGTACTAAAGCACCAGTCTTAAATTAGGCCCCGTCCCCTTACCCTGGTTGAATTCACTAAGAAGTGCACGCTTCTATCATGATTTACACTTGTACATTCCAGCAAAGCTCCTTATCGCAGCTTCAAGCTCTGAAACTTTCTATCACAGACCAGGGGAATAAGCCCTAACAGCTCTGTACCCACAATCTGACCCCCCCCCCCCCAAACCGCTTGTACCTTCGGATAGCTGCTTTTAATCCAAGATCTGTCCTGCAGTCTGTTTCGCAGGTGATGCAGTTATTGTTCTAAAAAACAACTTTTAAACTGGCAGCCCCGTGCCCTATGGGAGTGGCCTAGATTGTGTATGCATTAGGCTGGCACAACCTCTCTGTCCCTCCTCCTCACCCTCCTCATCATTAGGGATGCTGCAGGCAGATTGCCTACTATTCGTCAGCTGTGTTAGCCTGGCACATGGGCTGGATCGTTAAGGCACCTGTGCAAATGTTCAGTGTGGATAAAATGTTCCAGTGGCATTCCTAACGATGAAGAGGGTGGGGAGGAGGGACGGAGGGGTGGTGCAAAGTTAGGGTACAGATATTCTAAGCCACGGCCGTAGGGCATGGGCCGACAAGTTTTAATGTTGTTTTTTAAGACAATAACTGCATCACCTGCCAAACGGACCCCAGGACAGATTTTGGATTAAAAGCAGCTATTCGAAGGTACAAGCCGTTTTGGGGGGTCAGATTGTGGGTACAGAGTCACTTTAAATGCCATAAACCACCATACACACCAGCAATGTCTTTGTGTATTCCCCAAATGTACCACTGACCATATACAAAAACTTAGGGGCAACATGGCCAACAATACAGGTCATAACTGCTGATCGTATAAAGAAGTTGCCTAGTGGGGTGACAGCCAAGCGGAAATTTAAATGAAGGCCCATAAAACTCTAGCTATGCCCCTGCATGGATGTCTATGAATACCAGGGGACACTGATAAACAGTAGCAATTGGCCATATGTTTCATTTATCCTTTGAGACATTTCCCTGGCATGTTGCATCTAATCATGATGCAGACAGAGCTTTACATTTACTATTAGTAATTGATGACTTATAAATATATCATTTATTTTGATCAACAATAATGACAATTTAATTGACATACATTTAAACTTGGCAATAATCAGTAGGATCAATTTGAAAGAGAACAAATACTAATGACTAATGCTTACTTCCTGTGTGGTATATATGACTGCAATGAATGTTAATGTACAGACTCCTAATATACCGAACAGAAAACACACATAATAAAATAATACACAAACTATCCAATAACATATAGGATTTCATATAAAGGTTAATTCTCTATCCATAAATTTATATGAGGTGATAAAAATGATTCAAATGAACCAAACAAAAAGAGCACTAATCTAATCTATGACAAGCAATGAGAGGAAAGCTATCAATCATAATTGCGGAATAAATCCTATTAATCCTACTGTATGTGGCAGCGCAAACATGACATTAGATGAAGACAAATTGCAGCACCGTGCCTGTTTTTTGGAGAGCTGTTATATACAACTAGGTATACAGCAGTTGCCTAAAAGCAGCATTATGAATACATATCAATGAAAAGATTTCACATTCTGATGGCATGTTTTGGATGGAAATTTTTTTTCAAATCAACTGGTGTCAGAAAGTTGTACAGATTTGTAAATGACTTCCATATAATGCTGTCAAGTACTTATCAGCTGCTGTATGTCCTACAACACCGGTGTCAAACTGCAGCCCTTCAGCTGTTACAAAACTACAATTCCCATCATGCCTGGACAGCCAAAACTAAAGCTTTGGCTTTCCATTCATGATCGTAATTGTAGTTTTTCAACAGCTGGAAGGCCTGAGTTTGACACCCCTGTCCTACAAGAAGTGGTGTAATCTTTCCAATTTGGCACTGTGCTCTCTGCTGCCACCTCTGTCCATGTCAGGAACTGTACAGGGTATGAGAGGCTTTCTACAGGGCTTTCTACTGCTCTGGACAGTTGCTGACATGGACAGAGGTGGCCATATGGAGCGCTGTGTCAGACTGGAAAGAAAATACCACTTCTTGCAGGGCATACATACATAATACTGGAAGGCTTGATATTTTTAAATAGAAATTTACCCCTTTAAAGCAGATGTGCTTAAAAGAGCAATTGATTTGTGCGCTGTTTGCCTCATTGTGAAGATTACTTGTATGCCTTGGAGCCAGCTTATCCAACAGATTTTTACAGAAAACCTGACTTCTTTGCCTCAAAAATTGGTTTATAAGTAATTCTGGAGTTGACTTGATATCAGTCTGTGGTGGGTGCTATTCTTTTCTTTATGCTTTAAAAAGAAGTTCTGCAGCAGTTAGGGTATTATAGGTTATACTGTGCCCTACTACAAATTATATAAGCAAGAAGATTTATGATGTGTAAAAATGCACTGTCTGGGGACTTATGCTGTGACAGGGTCAAAGTAAAAAAAACCTCATTCATCTGGCTGGCTGCCAGCACTATTAGACGGAGAATATATAAAACACTATATAAATATAGATTATTATTATTATTACCCTATAATACTATGCCAGGAAATGTTGTAAATGTCTAGTCATAAAATGTGATACGCTGGCACAACTATGCAGGACTAAACCATTACCAGGTTCCACTCTATATTGTTATAATTGAAGTAAATAATTAAGTCCTTAAAAATACTGAAATAGAATGAAATGCACAGTATAGTCTTCTACAAGTGACTGTATTCCAATAAAACTGCCAGTAACACATCGTAGGCCCTAGTCACATTATGTGTTCAGGGTACCTTGGCGGCATACACTGGGATATCGATAATAAGGTACACTGATGAATTTGGCTGCATACCTTGAATATGTCTACTATGCTTTTGAGTCTCAAAATATGTATACATTTAATAGATACAGTATGTTTCTTCTAATAAAGTCAATGGGTGTCACACAGTATACGTCAGAATGCCTTTTCACCAGATGTAATGTCTGTGGGGCCAATGTGCTCTATATGTTGGCATCACAGTATTTCACAACATATAATACGGACAAGGAGAGAAAGGAGCTGCTGCACCTCACACCTATGGCTGACACTAATGCCTCTCAGCTTCATTTAAAAACCAATGCCAGGATTGTTGGGGGGGCCCTTGGGGATTGGTCCTGTGACATTGGGGTTGCAGGGCCGTTCTATGGCCTCCCTTCCCTGTTTGTGCTCGCTTTGCGGTTGGAGGTCACTGACAGACACAGTGGTGAGTTAGCGTAGAGACTCATGTGAACCAGGGGACCTGCACGTGGTATATGAGGTAATATGGTTTGATCAAATTATATACCAAAATCCTGGTGTTGGTTTTTAAATGTAGCTGAGAGGCATTAGTGTCAGCCATACGTGTGAGGTACAGTGCTCCTTCCTCTCCTTGTCCGTATTCCAAAACATATACTGTATTCTATTCAGAAACATGTTTAGCATTCCTTTAAGTATAGATGACAAATATATCCGTGCAAAACATGAAATATGATGAGTGTTCAAGGTGATTAAATAACAGCTGAAAAATAGAAATGTTATTCAGTGATGGGGCTAACATCTACCATGGCAACTGACCGCCGAGTAAACAGGATGTGCCATCACTATAAATATACCATTACTCATTGTAGAGCCAGGTAGAGCTATGCAGAATTCCTCTGCATCCAAAGTGGTAATGAGGAAATGAAATTGTTAGACGTTTATCAAACACACTGGACTATAGCACCAGTTATACTTTAGTGTCCTCCAGTATGGTGTCAATGACAGGCAGAGGTTAGACAGTGACTTTTGTACAGCAATAATATGTAGCATCTATTCCCACCATCGCCATGTAGCTTTAACTGCACATCCTCTCCCCTTTACTGCTGTCTCTCCTTTATCAAGGAAACGTATATAGGGATGTGCAGAAAACTCCTATGAAAGTCATATAGAATGTACAGCTTTTTACTATTCTCAAAGTATCTTTGGACAACATTTTATGAAGATGGTAAAGATACATATAGCACATATGCAACTTAAAGGGAATCTGTCAGCAATTTGCATGACCATGAAAACTACAGTTTAATACCTTGGATTTCTCCTCTAGAACTGTCCAGGTGGCATGGTTTCATGTCTGTGCACAGTTCCAAATGTATTAGAAACTTTCCTGGCCCCTCTCCTCAGCTATAAATTGCAGCTCTAGCGGCCTTCTGAATGGAAGGTAGAGCTATTAGTTATAGTTGGGGGAAGGGGCTACAGTGAGCTTTATGCGCAGAGCATGAAGACTCCACCTCCTGGACACTTCCAAAGACAGTGGCCATTTAAACATAGGTTTTCTCCAAGACTTCAGATATGGTTCATCTCTCCTTTCTGACCCCTTTATGTCCCCACTGGGAGGCACCCCTTGGCAACAGGCTTTCCTTCCCTGGAGGGATATCTGGCTAGTCCCGTGTTTTGAGACTCGCAACTGAAGCTCCACAGACAACTTTTTTGCATATTAAAATGCATGGAGGGAAATGTACCAACGGAGACTCTTGAGTGAGTACTTCATTGTATTTTTTTACTGATCTCCCTGAGCTTAGGGATTAAAGTGTTTTGACCATTATTGGGCTGTCAGCCATTTTGATGCCTCAAAATTGCTTCCCTTTAGTGCATTCTTTTGGAAAGTTACCACTAAGGGAGAGTTGCTCTCCTATAGTTAGCAGAATAAATGTCCTCTAGATGGAATAATCCTGATCATAAGTAAAGGGTTTGTCTAGATAAATATTTTATATTTAAAAAGTGTTAATGGTGGGGGGAAAAAAACACTGATTTCTATGGTGCCGAATGCCGATATCTGCTGCTGAGCATTTTCTCCCAGCCTCTTAAATAATAGGCAGTGAAGAGACTGCACTTCTGCATCTCTGCAGCACCATGCTACTACCCCCTATAATGGAAGTCCCCCCATAGTAGGGCCCCTTTTTGCTATACTTTATGTATAGAAGAGGATTAAAAGGGTTATCCAGCTCTACAAAAACATGGCAACTTTCTTCCAGAGACAGCCCCGCTCTTGTCTCCAGCTTGGGTGGGGTTTTGCTGCTCAGTACCATTGAAGTGAATGGAGCTTAATTGCAAACCGCACCTGAACTGGAGACAAGAGTCGTGGTTGTCTCTGAAAGAAAGTAGCCATGTTTTTGAAGCACTGGATAACCCCTTTAAAATATAAAGAATATAGAATAAAGGAAAAAAATGATGGCGACTGATGGAAGAAACTTATAGCAACTGAAACTGATGGCAAATGAGTTGTGGTCAGTTTCTTACAAAAAAAAACTTGAAAAGGATGCAATGGATCAATGTAAACTCAGCCTTAGTAGATGCAGTGATGCCCCACCTCTGCCATTGATTGGCTGAGCAGGCATTTCCTAGGTGTCGAGATGCAAGCAGGTAGCATTCAGCTATTGGGACCATCAGAATTGCACTGGTGTGGGGGGATTACCAGCGGATGAGTTCCAGTGTTTTTTTTTTATCCCCCCCCCACCCCAAAGATGAGCACTTTTAAATGCATTACTGTAATGTATTAATTCAGACAACCCCTTTAACAACCAAATCATGTCTGTTGTTTTGCTCTGTGATAGGAATAGAACAATTATAATCATGGCAGTGCTGGAAACCACACATGGCGGACACCAACGGTGCCTGATGGACCCTTTTTACTATAAGAGGGTGTGTCCGGTTTGTAGCATTTTACTAGACAAAATGGTGCTGCAGGCTGTGCCATTTGTCTTCCATTTTTTACAGCTTAACTTTCCACTGAACTGGGGAACACAGTCTAAGGTTAGGTCTATATCGTAAATGTAAGAACATCTAGCCTGACTATAAACCATCACAGGACAATGTGGTGTATACATGTTTAATGCTCCAGCAGATGTACAGCTCTGTAAAGAATTTTGTAATCAAGTCCCATTCCACTCTGCCTTTAAAACATCCATTTACACTCTCTGCTGACCTCTGGCCATGTCCTTACCAGTGTCTATAAAGATAATAAAAACAGATAGACACCACTGCTGTAGTTTTCTTACTTAAAATTTGACTATAAACACTGCTTTATGTAGTAAAAAAAAAAAAAAAACAACTTGTATTTTCGCTAAATACAAAAGGAATAAAATAAAATACAAAGCCTAATACAGCTAATGACATTAAGGTTGAAAGAGATATCAGTAAGCCATGAAGTCTTCCTCTGTCTAGCCTCAACATCCCTGGCTATAAAAAGCCGCATGAGTGTTTTATGGCTGATATCGTCTTTAATGAAGCCGCAGCTCCAGAGCTTTACACACATTGATTCTAAAAGCTCTAAGACTGCATGTACTTATTATTGTTATTCATGATGGGATACTCACAGTCTATAAGCAGATTGTGGGTTTTAGATTGAGCGTCATCAATGAAATAATGTTCACATAGTAATTGTTGTTTTTTATGCTATTTTTAGGCATCTCCCATATGCACTCTGTTACTGCAATGGGAATGAATCTTGCTGTAGTACTAAGTAATCCCAGAGAGACTGCAGGCTGAATGAAGAGTGATACCTATTAAAGTGCAGCCTGGAACATTGCATGTCATTTTCCTAGTCACATACATTAGATGAGGGAAAGGATAAGTTGTTTACCAAACATCAATATTCCAGAGATGCTATGATTGCTATTACAGCGACATCATCTTTAGTGCTTTTTGCTGCATTATGAGTAAACGCTGCAGGAATGGAGGGTGGATAAGAAAATACTGTATTTTTCACCTAAGCATTCATGCAACATGGGACCACTTTCACCCTCTAGACAAATCACTGAAGCCTCATACACAGGCTTCATTTTAATATGGCCAATATGGTAACCTTTATATATGTATAACAACTGCAAACTAAATCTAGACAGCCAAGAATTACTGTATGTTGGTGTAATGAGAGCAGACATGTCAGCCATTGGGTTGTTTGATTACTCGTGCCTCCAAGCTAGACAATCCACTGTGTGAATTTTTCCTACCAGCAGTGAGAGAGACAATGCTGCATGGTTTGCTGTCCTTAGCTTTCCATTCACCTCAATGTGCCCCTGCTAAAGAAATTTAGCACAAGATGCTTGGCAGCTGTGAAAATTGTCATCGCCTGCCTGCATGTAATAGCTAAATGGATAGAGGCTCCGCTTCTCACTAGCAATGCTGTATAAAGAAATACCTGGATATCGATGGAATGCCTTTCTTGTTGGTTTTAATTCCCGAAACACAATAAGTCAACACATTACAGAATTTTCAATCACAGTCTTAAGGGGAAACAACTTATTTCAATGTGCTACCATCAACACAAATATACTTTATGTACAAGTACTAGAAATGAGAGGAATCCTAGTTGTATACAGCACAGGCGTTTATTGCTAACCTCCTTACAGCTATCAGAACGTATATATGAATTCCCTGTAGGATGCATGGTGCATTAACCGATTCATTCATTTCATCCTCACTTACACAATCACAGTCTATCTTTTAGTACTACCTATGTAGATGATGCATATCTCTTATAAGCAAACAATTTTTTTTTGTCTTTTTTTGACATGCTAATTTTATTAATGGAAGCTTCTGTTGATGTCTATTACTATATTACTATGAGCCCTGTAACCAGGTTTGCTGCATCAATGAAAATGCACAGACTAAAATCAATACTTAGACATGGAGTCTGAAAAAACGGAGAACAGAAAGATCCCTGCTGAGCAATATGCAACAATCCGGCTGGTCCTAGGAACACTCTTCTCCTCCTAATAATACGGTCGCACTGCTGTACATGTAAAATATTGGGAGATTATATATATATATATATATATATATATATATATATATATATATATATATATATATATCCCACCACCACCACTCCTAAATACACCCAAGCCCTGTGCAATCCTGCTGGAGTGTAGAAGTGAGCATCTTCATGTAGTGAACTGTAATTCAGTAACAAGACACCTGGCTGCTGTATGTGCCTGCAGGAATCCCCCTCCTCAGTGCATGCTGCCATAGCAGAGACAGAATCCCTCACAATGATACAGTACACACACGGACTATAGCCAGTGGCTGCCCTGCTCCTGCCATCCTGTCTGCACAGATGATTAGTAGCGGCTGCCCCCAGTACTCCCCTTCCCACGCACTGCGGCGGCGCGCATGTGCAGTACAGCCTCACAGCCGGAGCCTGGAAGAGCCGGGTGATTCCGTGCAGGGGGAACCCCGGAATGCGCCTCATTAATAATCTGCGGGCTCCTCAGCACAAGGCAAGCTGCTATTTATAGCTGCGGGACATTAATAATGCAGGAAGCTGGCTCAGTAGGTGAGGGGGCACCTGGGATCGGCGGCCGAGACGTGTACGAGCTGCTGCTGCTGCATGTAACATTAGCCGGGGAAGCACAGGGATTCCCCCGCAGCCGCCAGTGGTCTCCAGCCAGACAGGAAAGCAACAGCTCCTCTAGCGATGGGTGATTCCTCTCCGGATCCGGGCGGGGAAGACGCGAGCAAGCGCCACAGTCTCAGCCAGCTAGTAGAATAGGCGCCGCACCTCATCCACCGGGTACATTAGGCTCGGTTATAGAGCTAAGCGCTGTGCCGGGCCCCAGCTCTCCATACACCCTACACAGGGCTGTAATAGCCGGGTAGGAAGAAGTATACCTATACACCATACACAGGACTATGGGGGCTGTAATAGCCAGGTAGGAAGAAGTATACCTATACACTCTACACAGGACTATGGGGGCTGTAATAACCAAGGAGGAGGAATTATACCTATACACCATACACAGGACTATGGGGACTGTACTAGCCAGGGAAGAGGAATTATACCCATACACTCTACACAGGAATATGGGGACTGTAATGACCAGGGAGGAGGAATTATACCCATACACTCTACACAGGAATATGGGGACTGTAATGACCAGGGAGGAGGAATTATACCTATACACTATACACAGGACTATGGGGACTGTAATAGCCAGGTAGGAAGAAGTATGTTCATACGCCATACACAGAACTATGGGGACTGTAATAGCCAGGTAGGAAGAAGTATGCTTATACACGCTACACAGGACTATGGGGACTGTAATAACCAGGGAGGAAGAAGTATACCTATACACTTTACACAGGACTATGGGGGCTGTAATAACCAAGGAGGAGGAATTATACCTATACACCATACACAGGACTATGGGGGCTGTAATAACCAAGGAGGAGGAATTATACCTATACACTATACACAGGAATATGGGGACTGTAATAACCAGGGAGGAGGAATTATACCTGTACACTATACACAGGAATATGGGGACTGTAATAACCAGGGAGGAGGAATTATACCTGTACACTCTACATAGTATTATGGGGACTGTAATAACCAGGGAGGAGGAATTATACCTATACACAGGACTATGGGGACTGTAATAACCAGGTAGGAGGAATTATACCTATACACTCTACATAGGACTAAGGGATGGGGGCTGTAATAACCAGGTAAGAAGAAGTATATGGCTACAGTCTACATAGGACAAGTGTATGAGAGCTGGAATAACACTGAATGTAGCTTAATAGGCAGACACACTACACAGTACATAGAGTAAAGGGATGGGGCTGCAATAACCAGGTAGGAAGAAGTATACCTATACACTCTACACAGGACTGAGGGGGCTGTAATAACAATGTATGAAGAATAATATGTCTACAGGCTACATAGTACAAGTGCATGAGAGCTGTAATAACACCGACTGTAGTGTAATATGTATACACACACTACAGGGGAGAGCTGTAATAACACTGCATGTACTGTAATATGTATACACACACTACAGGGGAGAGCTGTAATAACACTGCATGTACTGTAATATGTATACACACTACAGGGGTGAGCTGTAATAACACAGTATGAGGAATAGTATGTGCATGAGCTATCTGTGCTCCTGACAGCTACATAGGACAAGGACATGGTAGCCGCAATGCCACTGTATGGAGTATCCTATATGTGCAGAAAGCTTCCTGTGGTCCCGACAGCTCTGCAGATTACTGTACATGGTACAAAATGTACATGGAGGGCTCCCTCTCTCCATTTCTCTTTCCCTCTCCCTCTCTTTCTCTCTCTCTCCTCTTCTCGCTCTGACACTGAAAGCTTTACAATTGACATAGGACAAAGGCAGTAGAGCTGTAATAACATTATATATATATATATTTGCAGGGATCTCTCTGTGTTCCTGAAGGCTTTATAGACTACATAGTACACAGGTATGAGAGCTGGAGAACTTAGTATTTCCCGTATCTACAAGGAGCTTTCCGTGGACCTGAAAGCTTTACAATATGTACAGGGAGCTCTACATGTTCTGTATAAGACAATGGTATAGGAGCTGCACTGGATGGGATGTATCTGCAGGGAGCTCGTGGGGGTCCTTAAAGCTTTACAGATTACATGGTACAACCTGTACAGGGAGCTACATAGGACACAGGCATGAGAGCTGTAATAATACTGAGTGGGATATATCTGCAGGAAGCTCTATATAGGACTACATAGGACACAGGCATGAAAGCTGTAATAATACTGAGTGGGATATATCTGCAGGGAGCTCTATATAGGACTACATAGGACACAGGCATGAGAGCTGTAATAATACTGAGTGGGATATATCTGCAGGGAGCTCTATATAGGACTACATAGGACACAGGCATGAGAGCTGTAATAACACTGGGGGTGATATATCTGCAGGGAGCTCTATATAGGACTACATAGGACACAGGCATGAGAGCTGTAATAATACTGGGGGTGATATATCTGCAGGGAGCTCTATATAGGACTACATAGGACACAGGCATGAGAGCTGTAATAATACTGAGTGGGATATATCTGCAGGGAGCTCTATATAGGACTACATAGGACACAGGCATGAGAGCTGTAATAATACTGAGTGGGATATATCTGCAGGAAGCTCTATATAGGACTACATAGGACACAGGCATGAGAGCTGTAATAATACTGGGGGTGATATATCTGCAGGGAGCTCTATATAGGACTACATAGGACACAGGCATGAGAGCTGTAATAACACTGAGTGGGATATATCTGCAGGGAGCTCTATATAGGACTACATAGGACACAGGCATGAGAGCTGTAATAACACTGGGGGTGATATATCTGCAGGGAGCTCTATATAGGACTACATAGGACACAGGCATGAGAGCTGTAATAATGCAGTATATATATATATATATATATATATATATATATATATATATAGCTACATCACGCTGTCCATAGTCCTGACTACGTTACAGATTGCATAGTCCAATGTGTACAAGGAGCTGTCTATGGTCCTGAAAGCTTTACACTGTATATAACCAGGGTATGGAAACCGTGTATGAGGTATCTGCAGGGAGCTCTCCGGAATCCTGAAAGATTATATAGGACTACATGTACAGGGAGCTCTATATATAGGACTACATGTACAGGGACCTCTATATAGGACTACATGTACAGGGAGCTCTATATATGACTACAGGTACAGGGAGCTCTATATATAGGACTACATGTACAGGGAGCTCTATATAGTACTGCATAGGACACAGGTATGAGAGCTGTAATAACACTGAGTGGGATATATCTGCAGGGAGCTCTATATATGACTACATAGGACACAGGTATGAGAGCTGTAATAACACTGAGTGGGATATATCTGCAGGGAGCTCTATATAGCACACACAGGACACAGGTATGAGAGCTGTAATAACACTGAGTGGGATATATGTGCAGGGAGCTCTATATAGGACACAGGTATTAGAGCTATAATAACACTGAGTGGGATATATCTGCAGGGAGCTCTATATATGACTACATAGGACACAGGTATGAGAGCTGTAATAATACTGGGGGTGATATATCTGCAGGGAGCTCTATATAGGACTACATAGGACACATGTATGAGAGCTGTAATAACACTGGATGTCATATATCTGCAGGGAGCTCTATATATGATTACATAGGACACAGGTATGAGAGCTGTAATAACACTGGATGTCATATATCTGCAGGGAGCTCTATATAGGACTACATAGGACACAGGTATGAGAGCTGTAATAACACTGAGTGGGCTATATCTGCAGGGAGCTCTATATATGATTACATAGGACACAGGTATGAGAGCTGTAATAACACTGGATGTCATATATCTGCAGGGAGCTCTATATAAGACTACATAGGACACAGGTATGAGAGCTGTAATAACACTGAGTGGAATATATCTGCTTTCAGTGGTCCTTATAGCCTTATAGATGATACAGTGGGGCAGGTACAGAGCCCACAGTGCAGGAAGACCAGGAGACTGCAGAGCCCCAGAGCAGTAACAACACTGTTACATATAACCTGCAAGGAGCCATTTGTGGTGCTGAAAGCTCTTGAGGCTACAGGGCACCTGGGGGTGAGGGCAATAGTAGTAATCTGGTAAATTCAGCCTTTATAGGAGGCTGAAGGCTTCACAGAGGATACATGGCAGCAGTTAGGCTTCCTGTAGTGTAATATATGCAGGTAGCTCTCTGTAGTGATAAAAGCTCTGCAGTCGTCATAGGACAAGGGCATGGGGACAGTACACATACTGTATGTAATGTCATATCTGCAGGGAGCTTTTTTTGTACAGAAAGCAATACAATTTGTGAAGGACAAGGGCATAAGGACAGTAATAACTCTGGATGTAGTCACATATTTGCAGAGAGCTCCCATGGGTGCTGGAAGCTGCTGTCTACATAGGATTAGGACACCAAAGCAGTAATAACACTGAAGTGTGTGTGTGTGTGTGTGTGTGTGTGTGTGTGTGTGTGTGTGTGTGTGTGTGTGTGTGTGTGTAGTTATAGCTAAAAGTTGTCCTATGTAAATAGGAGACGGGTATATATGCAGTGATAGCACTGTAGTATATATGCAGGGATGTCCCAGTGGCACTGGAAACTACGCAGTCTACATTCTACTGGGGCATGAGGTTATCTATAGCATTATATGGAGAGAGAAGGAAAGAGAGGAGCAGCAATAATAGTATGTCTCACTGTGTAAGATGTAGTAGACTTCAGCATGACAAATATGTGATGGTATGATATCAGCAGTGGGCTGCTCTGTAATCTATCTACACAGTGGGCTCTTGTATACATGGTGTAATATGTGCCTAGGACTCTCCATGCTGCTGACTGTTCTCTTACTGTGTGCAGAGGGAGCTCTATGAGGCTGAAGATTCTCAGCCTGAGAACAGTCCTGTATATAGTACACTATGTGGGGGTTGGTGATGCTGAAGTACTAAGGTTCTGGAAGCAGAGGACAATGCCCGGGAGGTGTCATGTCTCTATATACAGTCAGAACTAGCTGCAAGGAGCTCTCCACAGAAGGTGATGATACCGCCTATAGTGAGACCTCCTATAGACTACACGCACTTCTAGCTCCACCTGTGATCTAGATAGGACGAGAACATGAAAGAACATGCAGATGTGCTCCAAGCTTCCCATGCTGCAGCTTACTAAGTACAGAAGAAGTATCGCTATAGTGCATGGAAGCCAGAGCACAGAAAGCATGCCATGCAACATATATATCTCCACCTTATGAGAAGATGGACGTTACAGTGTATAGCAATGATAGCACTGAGCTCTGAGGTCATCTAGAACACTGTGTGCAGCGTGGGTTACACATGGAGCTCTTCATGGTGCTGAATCTCACAGAGCACAGAAGCATGGGCGAGAGGGGAGTCACTGGTCCTTATGCTGCATAATAAAGATAGGGATAGTTATGCGGGACTGAGCGCTTTATAGTAATGGCAGGACAATTGAACGGGACATGATAGGAGTAGTAACTATGCAGTATAATAGGTGTAATGATCTCTATGTAACCTAGAATGTGCTGCAGTTAACATAGGACAGTGTCCCCCAACCAGAATGATGCAAAACTACAACTCCCATCATATGGAGTGATGCAGCAGCTGGTGAGGCCACGTTGGGGGTCACTGTCTTGGGCATCAGTGCTGTCCGCCTACCCTGGTGCTGAAAGTTCCGCATCGTCCTCTAGTAACAGCGCTCTCTGTAATCTCTTTCTCTCTCTATATATATATATATATATATATATATATATATATACATACATACATACATACATAGTACATACACATACATACATACATACATACATACATAGTACATACAAGTAAGGAGCACAGAGACAGCACAACCTGACGGAGACATGGTATATATACTAAGTAAGGAGCACAGAGACAGCATAACCTGACGAAGACAGTATATATACTAAGTAAGGAGCACAGAGACAGCACAACCTGACGGAGACATGGTATATATACTAAGTAAGGAGCACAGAGACAGCACAACCTGACGGAGACATGGTATATATACTAAGTAAGGAGCACAGAGACAGCATAACCTGACGGAGACAGTATATATACTAAGTAAGGAGCACAGAGACAGCACAACCTGACGGAGACACAGTATATATACTAAGTAAGGAGCACAGAGACAGCATAACCTGACGGAGACAGTATATATACTAAGTAAGGAGCACAGAGACATCATAACCTGACGGAGACATGGTATATATACTAAGTAAGGAGCACAGAGACAGCATAACCTGACGGAGACATGGTATATATACTAAGTAAGAAGCACAGAGACAGCACAACCTGACGGAGACACGGTATATATACTAAGTAAGGAGCACAGAGACAGCACAACCTGACGGAGACACAGTATATATACTAAGTAAGGAGCACAGAGACAGCATAACCTGACGGAGACAGTATATATACTAAGTAAGGAGCACAGAGACAGCACAACCTGACGGAGACATGGTATATATACTAAGTAAGAAGCACAGAGACAGCACAACCTGACGAAGACAGTATATATACTAAGTATAGAGCACAGAGACAGCGCAATCTGATGGATACACAGTATATATACTAAGTAAGAAGCACAGAGACAGCACAACCTGATGGAGATATATAGTATATACTAAGTAAGAAGCACAGAGAAAGCACAATCTGATGGAGATATATAGTATATACTAAGTAAGAAGCACAGAGACAGCACAATCTGATGGAGATATATAGTATATACTAAGTAAGAAGCACAGAGAAAGCACAATCTGATGGAGATATATAGTATATACTAAGTAAGAAGCACAGAGACAGCACAATCTGATGGAGATATATAGTATATACTAAGTAAGAAGCACAATCTGAGAGAGATATAGTATAACAGAGACAGCACAAACTGATGGAGAAATAGTATATATACTAAGAAGCACAGAGAAAGCACAGAGAGCCGAGCTGAGGAATGGAGAGCCGAGCTGAGGAATGGAGAGCCGAGCTGAGGAATGGAGAGCCGGGCTGAGGAATGGAGAGCCGAGCTGAGGAATGGAGAGCCGAGCTGAGGAATGGAGAGCCGAGCTGAGGAATGGAGAGCCGAGCTGAGGAATGGAGAGCCGGGCTGAGGAATGGAGAGCCGAGCTGAGGAATGGAGAGCCGGGCTGAGGAATGGAGAGCCGGGCTGAGGAATGGAGAGCCGAGCTGAGGAATGGAGAGCCGAGCTGAGGAATGGAGAGCCGAGCTGATGAATGGAGAGCCGAGCTGAGGAATGGAGAGCCGGGCTGAGGAATGGAGAGCCGAGCTGAGGAATGGAGAGCCGAGCTGAGGAATGGAGAGCCGGGCTGAGGAATGGAGAGCCGAGCTGAGGAATGGAGAGCTGAGCTGAGGATTGTCGGTTTAGTAAGAATGGAGCGTGGGACTACAACCCTGACCCTGCACACATGTAATCCCTATTGTAGCAGGAGTCAGTGATGCAGCATTGTCTGGAGAGGGGGGAGGGGGGAGCTGGGAAGTTTACGATTTGTCCAGTGTCTGTATATCTGTATATCTGTATGCACACGGTAGTTCTTCTACATCTTCCATTTACACACAACATAAAAACCACAACAACAGACACACTTAACCTAAATCAATGTCACCTACTACCTCCAATATCTGCTTTACATTTTACATGTAAATATTCTGAAAACAGGACTAGACCATAACATAAACACCAATCCAACGCGGGCAGGTCACATACACCTATAATATTCCATCCCATCGGCCAACCATGGACCAACAGCTATCACGTGTCACACACTTGGAGGAGACGTCGTTTATTACACGAGTAATCCGTCATTCCTACTTGGACACTTCATGTTATATCGCATTAGTGACATAGTAAAGACATCATACACATGGATCAGAAAGGATCAGTGACCCCCGAACAGTGGCTGCAAAGCTCCTATCATGCTAGAAGGATGGGGACAGTAGTTTTGCAATAGCTGGAAAGGCATGGATTAGGAAACACTGGCATATCATGAGCAGGTGTAGGATGGAACATATCACCCAGACCTGAGCCCAGATGGAATAATCGCACTGTCACACCAATACATCGCTCTCTCCAACACGCAGCGACTTGATGACACTTCGTGCGTGAAGCAATGTGCACACAGGCAGAAGCTGCGGATGCGTTACCTCTCATAGACAGTGCATAGCCACCAAGCATCAGGACTGTCCTATCTACATACAGTCATAGTCATGCAACAAGGTATCAACTTTAGCATAAAAACACAATGAAACTTTGAAGCAAGTGCTATTGTTGCGATTTACCTGAATTTCCCTGGCGTGGTACACAATAATAAGACCCAGCAGGATGATGGTGGAAAGGCTTATAAGGCATTTTAGAGCTAGGGAGTACAGCGAGCCCTGCAATAGAAAGAGGGGTCAGTTGGGGGAGAATAGATGTAGTATATAATATATATGTCAGCTCGAATGATAAGACGCAGCACATAGTCACCAGAAGTTCCCGGGAAGTTTGTGAGAGCAGATGGGAGCAGTCCCTGGGGGGTACAGGGGCAGCTGTCAGGGCAACTGTATCACAGGCAGCAGCAGCACAAACAACTGCAGCCACTTTCTCCATCCAGTATAATAACATCCCCCCCCTATGGGCAGCTATAGAGTGGTGGGGACCGGGGGGAAGAAAGTGTGGGGTGTACCTTGTCATAGGCTCCCCACGACAGTTCCGTCTCAATCACCATCACCACGATCCCAAACATCCCGAAGATGAGCGCGTAGTCACTCAGCCGCTTACGCTTCTCAAACAGCGCTCTCCGGTGCCCGAGCTTGTAGCCGATGTTCTGGTTCTTCTTCTTACTGGACTTGCTGCCGCTGCTCGAGTTCTGTCCGCCGCCGCCGCCGGTGCTCGCCGCCTGCCCGGAGCCGCCGTAGGGCACCAGGTTGTTGGAGTTGTGCTCGGGCTTGGAGACGACGATCTCCGGGGCGGCGCTGGCCACCGGCTGCAGGGGCTGAGACTCGGAGTCCAGTTCGTGGAGGTTCCTGCGGGACGCGCTCAGGTTGCTGAGCGGTCTCATCACGCCGCCGTTGTACCTGCAGCTGCTCATGGCTATTTCCGTGAAGGGGTTACTCTCCCGGCGCTGGCTGTTGGGGCTCGCCTGCTGCCGGCTGTGGCACTGCTGGTACTGCTGCTGCTGCTGCTGGTGGTACTGGTGCGGTCTGGAGGAACTGGCATGGCTGGAAGGCGTCAGCTCACTCACGTTCAGCTGGCTGCCTTGCCGGGAGGAGGAGGAGGACAGAGGCGAGGAGTTGCTGCGGAACGCGCCGGCGGTAATCGGGGACGAGGTGCGGAGCAGTGGCAGGTTATCCCCGTGGAAGGAGCAGCTGTTGCACTGTAGACACTGGCCGTCCTGCTGGAAGAAGAGCTGCTCGTCCGGGCTGTGCTGCTGCTGCTGCTGCAGGGGAGAGGAAGGAGGCGGCTGCTCTGGGAAGAAGCCGGGCTGGAACTGCAGCGATGTTTCCATGTCAGAGCTGTTAAAGCTGCAGGAGGATCGCCAGGCTGTGCACCCAGCGCAATGCGTTCTGTCAGGGATGGGGAAGTCCTCAGTTCGGGAGGAAGGGCCCATTTCGGCTCCTGTAGAATCCAAACAACACGTCCGATTGGTCGGGCGGACCAAAACAAAGGGCATGACGTCAGCGCCTGGGCGGGGTCAGACAATGAAAGAGCGGAGTGTGGACGGGCAGCGGCTCAGTGTGTCCTAGTGCTGGGACGTGCGGCCAGCGAGAGGACCTCAGCGCTCATGTCTCCCGGCTTCACGCCGCCTGCGCTGGGATGGAAGCGGCAGGAGCGCTCGTCAGGTGGGTGTCACTGTGCGGCTGCTGCCATGTGCGCTGCCCATTCCGGGGAGGGGAGGGGCATTGCTGTCACTGCTGCTCAGCGCCAGGCGGTCGGGGGATGCACATGTGTTGTAGGAAGTTGTGTGCGCACATGGAGCCGGCCCCAGCATCCCCGGCACTCAGCTCATCTGCGGAGGAGGCACCGGAGCTGCTTCTCTCTCACTCCCTGCAACACAATCACATAGAGGCAGCTTAGCTGGTGGGTGGTGAGACCTGGCAAACAGATACAGGGTGGCCAACCTGCTGCTCTCAGCTCTTACACAACTACAACTCCTCTCATATTTGGACACAATGGGAATTGTAGTTTTACAACAGCTGGAGAGCCACAGCTTGGAGAAGACTGATGAGCAAATCCAAGGAACTCCTCTATTGGTTCATGGACGATAATGGCCACAGACCACAGGACATGCACATATAGTTCTGTATTACTTGCTTCTGTACAATGTATTGATACATCGCACAACTCTAGCTCACCAAACATTTGCTGCTAGAAGGCAATACAAAGACATATTTTATTTTTATTTTTTAGAAATTTTGTTTGGTGCCACTCACTTTTGTTATTGGTAACAATGCCATCGAAAAGATATTCAAATGTATACTGTGGCATAGCGGTAAGTCATCCTGTGACTCCCCTGGGCCTTCTGTATGATGGTATACATTTATTACTGGCTTGAATCAAATCCAAGCAATCACCAGCAGGCTGTCTACCTATGGCTATGCCACTGTATACATTTTAATATCTTTTTTATGATATAGCAATGGCATACAGCAAAAACTGTGATGTGAGTGGGGCGTTAGGCTATGGTCACACACAGTAATTTAGTTCATTTTTTGAACCCCAAAACAGACTTTCTTTTGACTCTGTAAAAAATGGCTGGAAAGGTATGAAGATATGTTATTAAAAAATAACTTTAAGCGAAACTGTCATTTCAGGGTCATTTTTCTGAAAACAATAAGTATCTATAGTACAAGCGATTTTCAGAAACTCTGTAATAGGTTTTATTTACCAAAAGAGTTTCCTTCTGGACTG
Source organism: Dendropsophus ebraccatus (assembly GCF_027789765.1). NCBI lineage: Eukaryota > Metazoa > Chordata > Amphibia > Anura > Hylidae > Dendropsophus > Dendropsophus ebraccatus. Next base: position 132,052,531 of record NC_091456.1, read on the forward strand.
AAAAAGCTGTTTTCCTAGCTCCACCCTGACTTCAGAAGAAGCAGGATTTCTCTGTCTGCTCTATGGAGAGGGGAGGGGCTGAGAGGAGTGGGTGAGCACGGAGAAGTCCTGCACAGCACGACACCCTGCAATCTTCTCACAACAAGTTACTAGATAAGCACTGACCTTTCTGACCCCTGAATCCAGCGTTTTAGGTGCCCAGACAGTCTGCAAACAGCTGACCTTCATGTCTCCTCTTCCTGCTCTCTCATCTCCCTCGGCCCCTCCCCCCTCCATAGGATATAATAGACACAGCAGAACCCGTCTCTACTGGCTTCTCTGTAGATAATGTACAGATAATAAGTGAGGGGGAGGCTTGGAAATTGCTTTTTGAGAACAGAAAGAGGCTTTTTTGCCTAATAAAACCTATTATAGAGTTTCTTAAAATCACTTATACAACTGATTTCTGCAAAAAAAAAGTCTTTACGCTTTAAAAAAAAGTGCTAAAAAAATATACCATATGGTAAAAATTTGCATTTTTTTTTTTCACATGAACAGCCATTTTTTTAGGCTGAAAGTACAGACCTAATATAGGATTGTGCACATAGCCTTACTGGAGTTTTTTCATCATCGCTAGAAATGGTTGAAGTAGTCAAATATATGCAGAATTAGGAATGAGTGTCTATATTTTCTTATTTTCTGCAGATTAATAACTTTTCAGAGTTCTTCATTTTGAAGTTGTCTACAAAAGCTATAAATCTTTAAAAAGAAAAGGTGTTACTTAAATGGTCCATTGATTTTAAAGGGAATGGGCCATCATGCCTGGGCTGAAGCACTGGAGGTGGGCTGACCCACCCGAAGTCGGGAGGAAACCCCTGCCCCTCTATGATACGGCTCCATTGATTCTAATGGAGCCATATCATAGAGGGGAGGAGGTTTCCTTCCACTGGGAGTGGGTCAGCCCACCTCCAGTGCTTCAGCCCAGGCATGATGGTCCATTCCCTTTAAAATCAATGGACCATTTAAGTAACACCATCATGCCTGGGCTGAAGCACTGGAGGTGGGCTGACCCACCCGAAGTCGGAGGAAACCCCTGCCCCTCTATGATACGGCTCCATTGATTCTAATGGAGCCATATCATAGAGGGGAGGAGGTTTCCTCCCACTGGGAGTGGGTCAGCCCGCCTCCAGTGCTTCAGCCCAGGCCTGATGGTACATTCCCTTTAATGCAAAGGACTGTGAAAAGTACTATATGTGAACAGCTTAAAGTAACAGCAACTGTTTGAGCTGGATGATAGCTTGATGGCTGCTGCTAACAGCACCGGTTGTTTTTATACATTGTGTGAACCAATGGCCGTTGTTTCTGTTGACTTCAACGGAAATCAATAAAGAATGAAAACAATGGCCGTTATTTTAAAGTGCCGCGTGAACATAGATTCACAGTGATGTCATGTATAATATTCACCCAATCAGATCAGTCTTGTGCTGTACGTCCAGGTTTCTCTGAGGGCAGCAATTGGAGCCATTTGAAAGATGAGCTGGACGTCACCATGGCTGGACTGGCGGAGACCACCAAAGCCGTTGCAGTGCTGGAATGACAGGGGATTTAATAGTTATTTAATTTTTTTGATAACTTTTCCAGCTGTTTTTCTACAATTATCTACAAATCGTGGACAACTCGTTTTTCAGTGTAATGAGCAAAAATGAGCCAAAACTCTGTAAAATTCTTGGAATCAATCTGGTGCCTGAAAAACAACATTGCCAAAATGGGAATAGTTTTACTTATTAATATATAGCTGAGGTTGTCCAAGTACTGCTCTTTAATCACTAAAATCACATTTACATGTCATTTAGTGATGTACATTAGCATTCCCCCCCCCCAAAAAAAAAATTGGATTGGATGGATTAGGTTTATTACGGCCTATATCACTTTTATTAGGACCAAGTAGACAGGTTTATATGGTTAGGTGGGCATATATCACCCTACTATACTGTATCCTTTCAATTACTACAAGACCGCCCAGTAAAGTCTTCTGACTCATTGCATTGGTTAAATGACTGGTTTTCTCTAGTGTTTCAGAAGTATAGCAATCATTTGGGGGGCCTTTAACTCCTCTCCCCCCTGTGATATCAGATGTATGCCTGGTCTGACCACTTATCCAAAGCTTTTTGCTGTTGAAAATGTTTTAGGCACTTATAATCTCGCAAATACTAAATCGTAATAGTTTGGCACCAGTTATCATTGGAACCTCAGCATCTTGTTATTGCTGTATATTGCAGCCTTTGTGCAACTTATGATTATATATTCCTTATATCTTATATTTTCCTTTTTAATAAATTTGCTAAAATCTCATTTTGTTTTCGCAATGTCATTATATTATGGGATAATGTGTGCTGAATGATGAGGAAAAACTTTTTACCACAAGGCCACAACATAACAAAACATGAAAGAAGTGAAAGGGTTAGACGAATTTCTAATGTGGTGTTTATATGCACAAATATGTGTGTCCACTGTATATGTACAGCTATTCTATGAATAGAAGGGTATTTTAGTAATCCACAATAGTACATCTTTTCTCCTCTTTTTCTCCAGCTAGTGAATGTAGTCTGGAAAAGATCTTGGATAAGATCTTGGATATTAGCTGTATGTTAAAGTGTACCTGTCGTTATAAGTTTCAAAATCTAAATCAACAGTATATGCGAAATAAAGAAAGTTTGCAATATACATTCATTATTTATTTTTAGTTATCATGCTGTAAAACAAAGCTGAACTTACCAGAAATCCAGGTCCAGTCTCCTGAAGGCAGATTTTCTGACTTGTGTTCCTTGAAAAAAAAAAGACTAAACACAGGGATTCCAGCCAGTACAATGAGTCACAGTGCAATGTGTCCATCAGTCACATGACTGCCTCCTCTCTGTGAGCGCTCAGATGGGCTGGCATACACAGGACTTCCTGTTTTCTGACCTTTTTAGAAAAGAGTCAAAACACAGGAAGTGCCATGTTTTCCATGATAACTAAAAAATAAATAATGAATATAAATTGCAAACTTGCTTTACATCACATCTACTGTTGATTTAAATATTGAAAGTTATAATGACGGTGACACTTTAAAGATTTACTTGTAACTCCTAAAAGTGTCAGGAGCAGAACATTTAGTATAAATAATCAAATCACTTTACAATTCTTAGAATTACATTTTATTTCTTGACAACCAGTGTGATTGCCATTAATGCACTAGGGCTATATGAAAAAATAATCACTAAGGGGGAGATTTATCAAAGGGTGTAAAATTTAGACTGGTGCAAACTGCCCACAGCAGCCAATCACAGCTCAGCTTTAGGCAGTGCTGAAAGGAAAGCTGAGCTGTGATTGGTTGCTGGGGGCAGTTTGCACCAGTCTAAATTTTACACCCTTTGATAAATCTCCCCCTAAATATTCATATTGTTAACATTTAATACTGCTGTGTAGTTAAAGCTTAGTTGTATACTGTTAGCTTTATTAGATGGGATGTTCATATAGTGTGCGTGTATGCTAAATATGAGTGTATATGTTACACTCAGATCAATAGCTCAGTAATTTCATTCGTCACAATGTATGAACTATACTGCTATGTACTGGATACCTCAGCTGAATATATTAACCTCACTGACATCCATCCTATCTCTGTAGATAATGCACTGTTAATGCTGAATTATTTAGGGAAATTTAAAAGGAAATTTTGGTTTGAAGCATTTAGATCACATGGCGTTAGAACAGATGAAAACACTTCAGTAATGGCCAGCAAGAGCGGAAAATTCTAATTCTTCCACTTAAAAAGCATTCCCATAGTAATATATATAGGGGAAATGCTATTCATACTCAATCTCAAACCTACTTTATAGTGCCAGTCAGGGGCAGAGGACTACCAGCATTGAAGTCTTTAGCAAACCTATGTTGTACATTTGGGTGTATTTTGATGGAGCATTTGCTGTGGATTTCATCTTTCTCTATACAATCTGTATAATCTGCTCGATAATCTATGACCTATAGGGCTGGATAGTCCACTTTTTACCTGTGTGAATTTTTATAACCTTTTTACTATTTTTCTTGAGTGTCAAGTCTTCTAAAGTCTCATTCCCGTCACACACCCCTCCTCCATGTATTATGTATTCTTATTAGGATATACAGTTCCAAGATGGAAAGGGCAAAAAAGAAGTTGAGTCTTTTAATAAATGTTATATACAGTATATATATATATATATATATAGTACAGTATATATAATATATATTATACATATTTTTTAGTTTTATTATTTATATATTATTTTGTTGGACCTGCGCCCTCACACCAGTGTGTTTGTGGTTGGAGGAATCGTTGCTCTAAAGATGGAAAGGGGGCTTCCTATCAAATATAGAAGAACATGACAGCCTCTCTCTATAGTGAGAAAAAAATAGAACAGCGCTCCATGGCACAGATCAGGGGGTATAGACGGAAGGTGAGAGAATAATGTGGGAGACCCTCACCTGGTGTGGTTGTGCAGTGGAGAAGCCCAACACTCAATAATCGCATGGATAAGGATCGCTGCCACTCCCGGGTGAACCCAAACAAGATGGGTGATGTAAACCAAAAAACGACCTCCTTTCCAAACCAGGGTAAGTACGGGCGCAGATCCAGAAGGGGATATGAGATAGTTAAAATAATAATTTATTGTATAAAAACATTCATGGCGACACAACGTGTTTCCAAACCGAACTGGTTTCTTTTTCAAGTGTCTCTCTATAGTGAGCAGTAAAGCCCATTGCAGGACAAGAAGTAATAGCAAACGCCACTTTCTGTGGACAGGCTGCCACGCTGTGCTATAGTGATGGGCAGCCCCCTCCGGGTACTGTTTATCATAATAAGATACAGTACATGGGGGGGGGGGGGGAGGACAGGAACCTGCTCTATATTAATAACACTGTGCAGCAGTGCTTGATCATACCAGGGGATATATATTAGTGTTTTACAAATTAATATAACTTTATAAAACCTGGTTTTACATGTATCGAAATCTGCTGGGATACTCTGTAGTGTCATTCCCTATGGCTCTACATTCTTTTAGCTGATTTTCATTCCGCTGCAAGAATGTAGCCCCTGTCTAGTTAACCCACCAGCTGCTGGGATAATACATTACTTGCCCTTACTCCTAGCTGCTTCTCCCGCTCCCGGCTAACTGGCATCCCACTCAGCCAATCAGTGTGTTGTCCTACTGCAGCCACTGATTGGCTGAGTGGGACGTCCAGTAGCCGGAAAAGCAGGCGGGAGCACAGACAGGTAATGTTTTATCTCGGCAGCTGGTGGGTTAACTGGACAGGGGCTACATTCTCACAGCGGAATGAAAATCAGCCAAAAGAATGTAGAGCCATAGTGAATGATACTACAGAGTATCCCAGCAGTGGAACTTGCAGCGTGAAATATGAAACACGTGAAACTGGCATAAAGAAAAATAAAAAAAAATCTCTGGAGTACCCCTTTAACACATAAAAGCTGAGCCATGGTTGGTTGTTGTGTTGGGCAAATTACACCAAAATCTGAGCCTACTATTAGAAAAAATGTATACAGTGGAATACTTTCTTTTTACATTCAAACAGTGGCCAAAATGAGTTCATGAATAAGCACAATAGACTTTTGAGAGTTCTTACAGTGCATGCAGTAAATGGGCACTGTTAACTCTAATAGCCTAATAAAATGAATGCATCAAAATATAAAGTAGGAACAGGAGCCAAAAGCTAAATCTGATAGAGGTTTGATTCAAAAGAAATGATGGCAGAGATTTAATTCTGAAGTGATGTCTTAAAGATGTTAACTTCAGCTGTAATACAATACAAATATGCTCTTTGCCATTTGAGTCGCCGATTAGCTGGAATGATGTGTACTTTTGCTGTTTAAATGCCTAGAAGGTAACATTATGTCTATGGAAATGTAAGTTATCTGGACATTAAGACGAAATGACTCATTTTCTCTTTACATTAGATATGTATAGCATTGTTATTAGTGGTTTGGTAGATACATATTCGTCAACTGGAACGCTTTGGTAATGTTGGTAAATGGTTATTCCCATCACAGAAAATGATTGACTATCTGTAGGATATACCATCACTTCCTGATTGCTGGGGGTACCACTGCCAGGCCCTTACTAATCAGAAAGTCATGACATCCCATAACTGATATTGATGTTACATCTCTAAGGCCGGGTTTACATATCTGCGTCGGTGCGGCGGCATTTCCCTCCGGCGCAGGAGAAAAACGCCGGAGGGAAACGCATCACTGAACTGATCCCATTCTTTTGAATGGGACAGTTCAAAATATGCTGCGGCGTGTCTTGCAGCGTCCTAACGCACCGCGGCGCCACACTCATTTAAACAGAGCGTTCAGCCAAAGAGTAGCACAGTACATATCTCTCCCCCTGTGTGCTCTCCCCTATAGCCCCCCCTGTTGCTTTCCCAGTAGTATATAGCCCCCCCTGTTGCTCCTCCAGTAGTATATAGCCCCACTGTGCGCTCTCCCCCATTAGTATATAGCCCTCCCCCCCCATGTGCGCTCTCCCCCACAAATCCCATTGAAAATGAGAGGAAAACATACTGGGGAAAAAATGTCAACTGATGAGAGCAACTTGTGATAACTGATGGAAACTGATGGTTTTTAATGAAAAGGATAGAAAAACTGATGACAACTGATGCATTTTTGGCATCAGTTGTGGTCAGTATTTAGAAAAAAAAAAACGCAACTGATGCAACTTATATGTAAAACCAGCCTTAGTATTTCGACTAGTAAGGCTCTCTGTTACCTAAAAGTCCCAATGCACTTTATATTTGTCGGCCTCTTCAGAGATGCCACGGACAGATAATGTTGGTGGAGATCGAGGTCAGGGATGATGAAAAATCCCTGCCTGACAGGTGGACATGCCAGGACTTGCCGTCATATTTTGGACACATATGCTAGTATAAGACCAGCCTAAGGCACGGCTGTGTCATTGCAGTAGCAGGAAGATATCAATAGGTTTGGAGCTCCCAGCATAATAATTAAAGAAGAGCGAATTTACAGTACAAATGAAGCGAATCACTTTGTTAGCTCTGCAATCTGCTTATCAGCTGGCTGCTTTTGAAGTCCAGGCCGTTTTTCGGACCGAGGCCCCGTTCCTGTGCATGGCGCCGTTCCATGCACGGGAAACGGCCGATGCTCAAGCACTGGAGGTCAGCCGGCCCGCCCCCAGTGGGAGGGAATTCCCTCCCCTGTATGACGCAGCTCCCTTAGAATGAAAGGAGCCGCATCATACAGGGGAGGGAATTCCCTCCCACTGGGGGCGGGCGAGCCGACCTCCAGTGCTTCAGCACCGGCCGGTTCCCGTGCATGGAACAGGGCCGTGCACGGGAACAGGGCCTCGGTCCGAAAAACCCGTTCGATAGGTGGGCTCAGGTTAAAGAGGATGTACCAGGTGGTACATCCTCTTTAAAATACACCACATTTTATCAGTGTGCCACAAGTTTTGTCAAATGAGCAATATTTGCCACAATTGTAAATTTGTTCTATTGTGGCAAATAGTTGCCATATATGTACCAGAATATGTAATCTAAACCTACATCAAATATCTATAACTATAAGTTAAATCATCACGTTTAGTACATGTGACATAATAAGTTTAATACAGCCTGGAAGTCCTAATACCATTTGATTGTCATCTCATTGTACAGCTGCAGTTCATTGGTATTATTAGAAAGGTCATCAAACAAGATGGAGTACATAAGTCATTTTTATTTTTAGATGCATTGACAGGAGTTAGCAAATGACTCTGCAAATGTCATACAATCGACAAGGCAGCAATGAAACTGCTTCTGCGGTGATATAAATCCATAGGGCTTATGATTATACATAGCAGGCCTTGTCGTTATTATTCAAGCATGTGTCTGCGCTAATATCACATAACCCGTATACAGTAACAGAGAGTAATATAATTACATTTAATGGTAAAGTACAAGGCACAACTTTGCTGCAGCCCATGTTCTCCACTAAAGACAATAGAAAATAAAGTCTACCTGGACAGCTTGTTTTTTACTGCATAGGGTTATAGTGGGTCATCCCCCTTTTTCCAACCGAGCTTCAATATAAACCACCTTATCTGTAAAGGTTCTGAATAATTACCGAAGTGTTAACTGGTATAGAGTAAAATTTTAAAAGGAGCAGGCTGGTTTAAAAAAAATAAAAAAAAATAAACCTTATTCACCTCACTAACCCCCCAAGGTTTGCATTCTCACATTGCCCTGCGCTCCAGACTAACAGCTGGAGAGAAATGGAAATGGGCAGCTAAAAACAGTAGCTGTCTGTGATCATTTAGGCATTGTCCTTACATCAGGGCATGCTCTTACATTCTGACTTTGGTTTGTTTTCCTGACTACCTCCTTGATTCTAATTTTGTACCATGCCACAGCCTGTGTTTGACCTCAGCTCTGTTTACTGGTATAATCTCTTCTGTCTCTTGTTATGTTCTATTTGTTCTTACACCTGGCTTGGACCTCCTTTTTGGTTTATGTTTTGTGGCTTATGCGTACCTGGCTTGTTTTGACGCTGACTGCTTACCATTTTCTACCTTTGACGAGCTCTGTATCTAGTGAGAGTGGGCAACGTAGCCCAGCTGGGGGCTGCCAACTAGGGCTAGGGACAATGGGCTAAGTTCAGTACAGGGCTTAGTCTTCCCCTGCAGACATGACAGTGATTTAGAGTGCTCAGAATGGGCAGAAGGTTTACCTCCCAACAAGACAATTACCCTGGCTCACAACACAGGAGCTGCTTAGGGACAACTCTGTGAATATTCTTGAGTAGCCCAGCCAAAGTCCAGACTTAAACCCAGATGAACATCTCTGAGGAGATGTAAAATAGCTGTACAACAGCAGTCCCCTTCCACACACAGTACTTTCACTACTGAAAATTCAATTATATCCAATGCACTTTTTAATTGAAGACACATCCAATGGACAATCAAGCCTCCTGAACTAGAATAATGTACCAACAGCCATCATTGCACTGACGGGCAGCCAAACTGCAAAAAATGGACAGTATTTTGACCTCAAAATGAAAGACATTATTTTTTTTTTAAATTATAAATGGACAAGAAAAGCTGCTGTGGGAACATAGCCTTGGAAGATTGCAAATTCCACCTTAACATGAAGATAGCATTTTTTCAGCATAGTATTCAGATGTAAATATCCTAACTCCTACTTGCACAGTAATTAGCAGGTCATGGCACTGGCGCTCTGAAGCGGTTCTAAAACTGTGCGTGTGGGAGACATTTATGGTTGCTTTTTATACATTTGCAAGTATAGATCCTGTAGCTGTATAGAACAAGCAGTCAGGAGAGAGACCTAAACAGCAGAAACATAAGCATAATGAATTGGCCCACTCCATTTAAATGTAATAAATCTGAATTTTCTTGCCATGGCACAGTGCTGCACAACCTCTGTATTGTACAAAGCTTTTATACAGAACTCAGTATATAACATTAAAAACACTATTGTGGCATGCAATAGTGGCATGCTCCATAGGATTCTATCTGTACAGAGGTGTTCTCTCCTAGAAGTGATGTGCGGACAATTATTAATATTAAGTGCATACATAAATAGAGAAAAATATCTATGTATGGCACCTGAAGAGCTCTTTATAGCAGCACATGAGAACTGTATGGCAGGGTGTTAGAGAACCATGCGCTCTCTCTTCACCACCATACTGGTTTGCTGTATCTGGCTGTGCCAATGTGTATAAACCCTGAAATTTCCCCGTTTTGCTGAAATGGGTAAAAACTTTGTTATATTTGGCTTTCATAGTGTAGATTTAGTGTAACCTTACTGTTGTCTTTATGCAGGGATGCTCATGTATCTTTCATATAAATGAATTGTGACAGCAGATATGCTTTTGTTGATCTAGTATTCCCAGTCATCTGTGCATATTCCTACACACAGAGCAAACTGACACATGTCTGCTGCACATGGCTATGATCAATCCGCTTTATGCAAATAACCATTTGTACAGTTTTCACATGAACAAAAGGGATGAAATGCAGTTTTAGATTCAGTTTAACTGCAAAATTATTATTGAAATGGAAGAGGGGAGGAGGAACCATGGATTCGGCGTGGCAGACAATGACACGGCCACAGAGCCACGACTCCTTTTTGTCTCTTGATTTCAGTAAGAAAATGTGGGTTGCATGATTTGTTACATAGACAGATAAACCAGAGGTACCATGTCCACAAGGGTGCTGTCACCTATATAACGCTGTCAGTAACTCAGGGCTGAGTGCTGACAGATTCCTTTTTATGGCTATGTTCACAAACAGTATTTCCATCAGTCTTTTGGTCAGTCTTTTTAACCAAAACCAGGAATGAAACTGAGAATTATAATGGAAAGCTGTGCATAGTTTGTGTTTTTACTCCACTTCTGATTTTGGTTAAATAAAATAAAATACTGACAAATATTTGTGAACATAGCCTTAGGCTGGGTTCACACTCTGTATGACACCGACCGTTCTGTGACATGGCCGTGTCACAGAAAGGCCTGTGACAGTGAAGTTCATCCTGGCTGGTACTGCAGTACCGGTCAGATTAACCTATTTCTTTTGAAATTGACCGCATTCCAATTCACCAAAGCATAAAATGGAAAGTGCGTCCGCATAAAACTGACGTCAGTTTTTTTTTTTTTTTTTTTGTGTGGCCACAAGGAATCTCGGCCGGAGGAATCTCAGTCCAGTCGGGATTCCATTACAATCAATGCAATGTATTTTTTTTTCATTTGAAAATGGTGTTACAACGGCCGTTATTAAATTAAAAAAATATGTTGAGTGAACTTAGCCTTGCATCTGTAATTTCAGAAAAATTTTGATGTGGCAGAAATTTTCATCGCTGGCCGTCCAGCTCCTTGGACCCCACCCATTCTTCGAATGAACAGGAAGAAGTGCCCTATAGAAAGCTGTTTCTCCCTGCTATCATGGTAGTCACTAAAGATGGGCCCATTGACTTTTTATGAAGCTGTGCACCGTGGGCTGAAACCAGGCTTCGTCCCATTCATTGTAGCGATCAGTGGGGGCCTCAGCTCCTGGTCCTCCACTGATGAAACCTTTTGACATGTCGAAAGTTTCCTGAAATGATAATTACACTTCTAGGTTTAGCTTAAGTTTAACACAGATATAGTTACATAGTACGGCTGAAAAAAAGACAAATGTCCATCAAGTTCAACCAAGTAGTAGAACTGCATTTTTCATTAAGCTCTTAGAGCTGCATCATTTATGCATTGTGGGAACTGTCTAAACTGAAGTAACTCAGTATATTTACTTGCTGTCCTTTGTAAAATATAAATTATTGAATTGTTGCAGATGACAAACACATTTCCCATAAAATGTCAAGTATACGCATATAAGCCTTTAAAGAGAAAATTCTGCCACACAGTACACCACTGTGGCTGGCAGAATTGTGTGGGATATGCTTGGATCCATGTTGGAAACGAAGGAAGGTAAATGTTACCTGGAGCATGACTGTTAAAAACTTTATTCACACCTGTTCTTTTTTGTCATGCTTCACATAATAACCGGTGATCATAAATAACAGAAGACTTCTAAAAACAATCCTATTGCCAACCTGTGCTCTTTATTACTTTGGCGCTTTTATCTTCCTCAAACAGAAGCGTGCGTCAGTACTGTATATGCGTGCACATGGCCATTTATTCTTTTCATGCTAGTTGTGCAAGACAAATGTTCATGAACCAGTAAAATGAATGCAATAATTTTCCGAGCCTCTAGAGAGTATAACAATAGAGGGAAACCCTCTTTGTGGTAAAATGTATCTCTATTTGATGCCTTGTAATCCTTATGTTACCTATTAAAGGATAGTCTGACTGCAGGAGTTTATAGATGAAAGGCTTGAAGGCCGTTCAGGTGCTTAATATTGTCCCTGACAGTGCTGCTCAAGCATTAGTTAACCAAAAGAGTATCTTGTTTACTCAGCCATGTGTTGATTTTCCCTTTAACAAATTGTATTTTCTGCTGACTAAAAGCGCATTCCCCCTGCACCTAGAACCACTAACTGAAACAAAATAGCTGTCATTAAGTAATTGAATTTCTGACCTGGATTCAATTTCCTGAAATTCTACTCTCTATCACCTTTAAAGTTGCTGTTCAGACACCTCTGGCCTTTTTACAGCTTCAGTTGAATAATTTATCCTAGCAGATCCCTCAAAGAATGTAGTATATGAACCAGGTAAAGTCTCTTCACATTTCATTCAAAGAAGGCAGCTAATACACCTAATACATCCATTTACATTTGTTGCATTACAGAAACAAATGCCAAAATTTACTCCACGAATCTGTGCAAAGAGGATTGTTTATAAAGGTATTCCCACTCTGGTACAACCATACATAACATTACCTGCAGATTGATGGTAGTCTGGCTGGCAGAACCAACTCATATCCTCTGGGCCGGAAGAGGATCCGGACACAGACTTAAATAAAAAGTAAAAAGAAAAACTCCTGGGCAGGGGTTGGGTGAACAAAACATGCACCTATTTTTCCGTCTCCAGCGCTGGGGTCCTCCAGTACCCAGCTGATTCCTTGTCTAGGGAGGGGACTTGGGGTGTATCGGAGTCTCGCCTCTGCCGCTGACTGGCTAAGCAGGCCTGACACATTGCGTCCCAGATCCTACTCAGACCTCGAAGTGGCTGGGGACCGGAGCAGAGGACTGCGGACCCCAGCACTGGAGCCAGGGAGGTAAGTGCATGTTGTTTTGATCACCCAGCTACTCCCTTGCAGTTCTGAAAAAAAGTCTGTGCCCATACTTCTCATTTAAAGGGGTGTGGTCACAAAGAAAACTAGATCTATAGGGATGCATTATGTTAAATTAAACATTTAAAATCTACAAGCATTTCTCAAAATGTATAGTCTTAGAGATATAGACTTCCTAATCCCCCATGTGCCGCTTTGTTTGATAAACTCTTGCCCTTGATGAAAGGGGTTGTCCAGCGAAAAAAAAAATTTTTCTTTCAAATTAGCTGGTGTCAGAAAGTTATATAAATTTGTAATTTACTTCTATGTGAAAATCTCAAGTCTTCCCATACTTAAAAGCTACTATATATCCTGCAGGAAGTGAATCCCCATAGAAAACCTGTTCTGCTCAGGACAGTTCCTGTCTCGGCCAGAGGTGGCAGCAGAGAGCACTGTCTAAATGTAAAAAAAAAAAAAAAACTTCCTTGAGGACATATAGTAGCTTATAAGTATGAGAAGACTTGAGATTTTTAAAAAGTAAATTACAAATCTACATAACTTACTGACAATAGTTGATTTGAAAGAAAAAGATTTTAGCTTGACAACCCCTTTAAGGCCCACAGGGCATTCACTAGCTTGGGTCGCAGCGGATTTGATGGTGCAGATTTGATCTAAATAACTGAACACAACATCAAATCTGCAGATCCTGTACGTGTGAATGCACCCTATCGCCAGTTTCACATGTTCCAGAATCGCAGTGGATTTTCTAAATTTCAATCAGCTGCGATTCCCGGTACTGTCTGTTTGAATGGGTTTACATACTTGCAGTGGATTTTTCATTCCCCTGCGAGTATGTAAATGTCGTTCCCCTTAACCCACCGCTGACGGGTAAATACTTTACCCGCTCCGGCTTGCTTCTGTGGCTCCCAGCTCCCGTAGGTCCCTCTCAGCCAATCATTGGCTGCGGCGGGACAGTGCACTTATTGGTTGTGCGGGACACCAGGGAGCCACAGAAGCAGGCTAGAGCACGGACGGTTAAAGTATTCACCGGTCAGCCATGGGTTAAGGGTGAGAGGGAGTTTACATACTTGCAACGGAATAAAAAATCAGTTGCGAGTATGGAAACCCATTTAAACTTACAGTACCCTGATTTTGCTGTGGAACTCGCAGTGTTAAAAGTCCGCTGTGATTCTGGTACATGTGAAACTGGCCTAAAAAGTGTCCCCATTAATATACAGAGAGGAACTCCACACAACAATTTAAATATAAAATTGCTTGTGAAACGTGTTTGGAAAAGCAATTAAGATATTAAATATGAGGTGTTGGCCATGAGAACCTTCATCAGATTCAGATTGCTGTAGTGTAAATCATTGAAGAAAGCATTTTTGCTAGACAGATTGTATTTCCTGTGGTAACTATTTCAAAGTTCATACAATTTAGAAGTTACATTTTGAGGGTACAGAATTAAACTAAACTGCAATTTCAGCATATTTAAACACAGGATGAACTATAGTTACAGTATGCACAACATGAATACTCAGATTTTATTTTTATTTACTGTATTTAATTTTTTTTTTTAAAGGGGGGTGGGGTGGCCTGCCCTTCCAAATTGCAGGGCGGTATTCAGCATTTTGCTTACGTCTAGCACTCTGAGGCTTTCCCTCTCCCTTCCTGGGTATCCCCTTCTCTAAGCGAATACCTAATGAATTTATTATCAAGCATGCATTATTTATAACTACACAGTATTCAGTATATTCATATGTAAATGTTGCCTCTAGTAGGTGCGCTGTTCCAGATCCATCTTTGCCCTTCTGTCTGTTGTTAAATCCAGTTCAGCATATGTACATGGTAACTGAAAAAGCAGCTTCACTTATCAGGTATCACTTACTTGAACATCTATATGTGAAAGCAAATGTTGACTCAATCTATATAACCCTTTAGGCCTTGTGTTCATCTGATGATACTGCACAGTTCTATTATACTTTATGTGTAGTATATTTATTAGCAGTCTTTGGATTGCATACAAAAACCTTTTTTTGGTAACCAAAAACATCTAGTTTTCACCGTAGTTTACTGTGTGCCAGGCTATACCCATAGGCTGCAATATTTCTATATTTCTGTACTACAGCTGCAACTTGGAACTCACATGGTGAACAGAACATTGGTCACCATGAAAGCCTTTGATCAAAGTTTGTCTCAGCCATAGTCTTATTCTTGGGATAACCTCTTTAACTTAATACGTTATTTTTTATTGTATGGGTAGTTATAACTGTTGGAAAAAGTAAGATCTATGTTTTTTTGCTACTCTATTAAATAAACTCATCTAATCAAAAAAGGTAATCATGGCTACTGTGTTTTTTTTTTTTTTTTTTTTTCCCCCATCCAAGCTTTATTTTGTTGTCTAAGGCTATGTTCACACGTCTTAAGAGACCGGACGTTCACCCAGCCGGGTCACGGAACGGCCGGTCTCTGAAAAGATCATCCCGGCGATACCTGCCAGATCTTTATGGCTGCAGGGTTCTGATGCGGGCGCATCACAGTGTGCACTGACATGGTTTTCTATGTTTTCTTCTGAGAGGTCTGTGGCAGGGACTACAGCCTCTATAAATATCCTTCCCTGTGTGTCCTTCCTTGCCTGCCATAGTTACAGTAAGCAGGTAGGTTCAGCAGGGCAGGTGTAAGTGCTATGGCCTCACTTGTCCTATAACCTGACGGGTATGTTATGAGTAAATTAAAATGTGTTATGTGGGCGCTATGACCATCAGTGTTAGAAAAGTGTTATGTTTCCTTGAACCTCCTCTTGTCAAAATCATGTAATTGGTTACAAAAGGCAGCTGTAGATAATTCCTACATTCAGACAGCTAGTTGGTCTGGCAGAGAATGCAGTGATAGAAATATATATTTGTACGGCAGTTGTACAAAGACTGCTGCACACCGAAACTATCGGGTATATTCTAATAAGAAGATACAGAGCAGAGTCCCACCCCTCTGTGTAATGTATTAACAGTGCAGTGCGGTGGCAGGGGGCTGGGAACTGTAGGGCTTAGACAGCCCTGCAGTTCCTGACACGAACATTGGTGGCACAAGAGACCCATGTAGCCCCTGCTGCCAGTCAACTTAAATTAATGTATGAACAACAACAAAAAAAGATACATTTGAATGTTATATTACAAATAATATATCTTTTATTAAGGCAATTGAAAAAAATAAAGTAAAAGTTCCTTAATGAGTCAAAATTTTAAGAATTACAATATTGGGCCATGTTCACACAACGTATATTTTCGTAAAATCAATGCAACGTTGCATTGCTGTTTATGGGATCCCGGCCGGAGCGTATATGCTCCGGCCGGGATCCCTTGCAGCCGCAGAAAACTGACATGTCCGTTTTTTTGTGGGCTGAGTCCCTAGTTTTTTTTTGTGGGCTGAGTCCCACTGTGTCCCTAGCAACCCTCCGGGCCTGTCACCAGGTATGCTGTTGGCGAGCTCCTAGCAACCAGCTGTACGCTTCGGCATACTCTTTGGTGTACGCTTGCGGGAGGCCGGCTGTATGCTCCGGCGGTGCGGGGAGCCGAGTGTGATGGCTGGTTCCTGACAATACTCCTATAAAAGCTGCAGAACTAAAATATAGCCACTATGTCTTCATCTGAGAACAAAGCCTAGAAACCCATAACACTTTGTGACGAACTACAAGGACCACATATACAGTGCCAACCACAAAGCCACCATATAGTGCCAGCAATTAGAGCCATAATATAGTATTTAAAGTAGGTTTGTCAGCCGAATATGCTGCCCTGTGTAAGGCAACGTATTACAGATACCCTTACGCTGTTTAGTTAACAGAGCAATAAAAATTGAGAGCCATATTCATAAAAGGAGCCCCCATGACCTCTCCCCACCCCTCTCAATGGTGACTGGGTGGGCTTCTTTGTATACATGTTAACAGAGATACAGGAGGGCCCTGTAGAAGTCTCTGGATGTTATTTATGCCTTGTGTATGTATAATGCTTAAAACTCACATTTACAGGTTTCAATAGTGGCAGTTCTAGGAACACCTCCTTAAATTGCTGCTGTTAGAAAATTGCTCTGGAGAATATATAAGCACAGCGGCAGTGGTATGCCTTCCTTGTCGCAGCTCGCAAGCTAGCAATGATATCTGAAATGACTGGAAATAAAATGTAAGTGAATAGATTTTATTAGGGCTCTTCGTGGAAATGAAACCCATTTCCTATATTACTAAACAGTTTACTATTCTGCTATTCTTTGAGAGAATGTATAAGGGCAGCACATAGATATTTTAATGGCGTTGTTGCTTGGGTGCACAGCTTACTTGCTTGATGCTCACATTTAGCCTGGTTTAACAAATAATGCCACGTTTAAACACAAGGGGTCCTGCTAGCTCAATTCATTTGCCGTAATTGTGCTGGAAAAATGCAGGAGATGCGACGTTACTAATCCTTTTACTATTAAGTCATTACTTTAAGCATATTAAAGGGGTCTTACATATATTTTGTCAATACTGATACATGGTTATACCTTCAGAACAGTCTGTCATGTACATCAAGGGTGCTGTATTGGTACACCTGAGAATTCTTCATGTACATTACCCAGCATTATAAAGATTGTAGATATTCAGCCCAGATAGCCGTGTGTGGTGAACGTTAATAAAGTCTTTGTGTTCCATTATGAATCTAAAGGTGTCTGTGATTTTATAGTGACTACAAAGTCTGCAAACAGATCTAGCATATTCTTAATACATTTCCTCAAGGCATGTTCTTACAGGAGAGGCACCAGACGTAACCAAAAGTTAGGACCCAGGAAAGGTGACGTTTACAGTTCAGCAGTCTAGTGACCAGCTGGAGTTGTTACAGAATAATCCACCTAAAATAGGTAAGCTATTTCATGGCACACACAAGCCTATGCAGGATCTGGCTGCTCATATTCAGAGCTTGATTTCTCTTATGTTTAGTCCTCTTACCTGGTTATTTACCCAAGTGCAACTTATGCAAAACATGCAGGATAATAAAGAGAACCCCTGCAGATTCTCCTGAACCTTTTAGTACTTTACCAACACTAGTCAGGCCTCATCAGGCATGCTCCTGCCCTTACAAAGAGACCGTTCCCACTGCAAATGGCGCAGGCTCAGGTCCTGAGGCAACACCAGCATATCTGCTAAGAAATTTCCAAAATGTATTAAAGGGTTCTCCAAGACTTTAACATTGAAGGCTTTTCTTTGATCCATGGAAGTCCAGCCTTCAAGACCCAGTATGTGGGACCCAACAGCACCCATTCCTTACTCTGTTTTTAGACAAACTTGTCCATTGCCAATTTTCCTAAATTTTCATTTACATGTTACCTCATTATTTCTGTCACTCAAGTTTGACATCATTGTTTCACCATAGTGATGTCATTGGAAATTTGCTATGGCGGCTATGAGCTGGTCATAGCGAAACTGCCAGCTGGAGCATGCCCCAGCATTTGTATTGCATTTGTATCTACAATCAATCTGCAACTCCAGGACCACCTGGAGGATAGACAGATCGGACAGATTCTTGAAGCCAAAGCCAGGAATGGATCTGAAAAGAGGAGAAATCTGTCTTTCCATTATGACCTGTTCCCTGTTTATAATCTGTTCCTGGCGTTGGCTTTAAAAATCTGTCTGCTAAATTTATACTGCTTTACCGATTATCTTACTGATCACCTCTTAGGGCACAATAGGCAATTAGACACAGTTTGTGCCACTAAGTGTTCCTTTACATATTGTTGTAATTTATCCTCATTTTGTGTCTGTACTGGGCTGACCTCCTACATTTGGCAGTGGACATTTGACTGCCAGCGCCATGGTTTCAATTTCACCTTTCGGTATCGAAAGGTGCATTTTCCCTTATTTCCAGATTCTTTAGATCTGTTTAACATATTTCCCGTCATTATCGCAGCACTTTATTAAATGAAGGCCGCCAGATCACCGTGTGGCCTAGCGTTGCCTAAAATGACATATGTTTTGATGCAACAAGTATGCTTTGACGCAAATGTTTGGCTGCTATATATCCATGAATAGTAAAATGCCTTTCATTCGAAAACAATTAGAGCTGACCGTTATCAGATGGACCAAAAAATACAATGCTGACACATAATGTTACTGATAATGTTGTAAAAACAATTGCTGGTATAAAAGTACACATCAATTTAAATGTAGTAATTTTCTAACCACATTATTACACACTGTACAATAGATGAAGTCCTATATTTTTTTTCCTGTGATTTTCTTTTTTCCCATGTCTAAAACTGATTCAAATGTAGTAGCAAGATGTTAAATACCTCCTGTGATTGAGAAATGGCTCTTTAGGCTTGTTGAAAAAATGGAAAAAGCACAATTGCTATGATTAGGAAATGTTCAGCTAAATATTATAGTGAGGGAAAACTGTGACAAGAACCATCCAAATACCACAAAGGATATGGGTTTAAGAACTGCAGCATATACCTCAAGGACCATGGCCTTAACTGTGCTGTGTAAATGAATTTCATAAATCCATTCCCTGCTATGTAAGATCAAGCCAAATGTGTCCACATGTTTACATACTCTTATTCATCTTTCTGTCCCATTACATCATATGAACATGGCCTTAAGCTCATTCTGAATTAAACATGAGATGGTAATTTACCGTCCAAATTTCCAGTGTCAAATGTATAAGTGTCATTGTCATAACTTTCAAAATCTAAATCAACAGTAGATGTCATATAAAGCAAGTTTGCAATTTACATTTATTTTGTTGTTGTTATCATGCTGTAAAACAAAGTTGAACTTACCAGAAATCCAGGTCCAGTCTCCTGAAGACAGATTTTCTGACTTGTGCTGGTTAAAAAAAAAAACAGACTAAAAACAGGAATTCCGGCCAGTACAGAGATTGTACGGCTCAATATGTCCATCAATCACATGACTGCCTTCTCTCTGTGAGCGCTCAGATGACATGGGATACACAGGACTTCCTGTTTCCTTACTGTCAGAAAACAGGAGGTGCTGTGTTTTCCATGATGACTAAAAAAAAATAATGGATGTAAATTGCAAACTTGCTTTATACTGTTTTAGATTTTGAAAGTTAAATGTCAGTGACACTTTAAATGCGAATTTTCAATAAAAAATATTTTGGCACAAAAATACTATTCCCTTGTACTGAACCCCTTAGGCTGGGTTCACACTACAATTTTTGCAATCTGTTTCGTTTCTTATTAGAAAAAAACTGACAGAAAAATGTATGCATTTGTGTGCATCCATTTTGATCCGTTTTTCCATTGACTTTCAGTATTAAAAAAAATGGACGCATGTTTTTTTTAACTTAGACGAAAACATAGTTAACCTTATTTTTGTGTACATTAAAAAAGGATGCGCTTTGATCCTTTTTTTTTTTTTTTTTTTTTTTTTTTTTATAATGGAAGTCAATGGAAAAACGGATACACACACACACACATGCATATGTTTTTTTTTTCAATCATTTTTTGCAAAAACTGATGAAAAAAAAAACAGATTGCAAGAACTTAGTGTGAACCCAGCCTTAGTGTCCACCTGTGTGTATTTTTTACTGCAGTCTCTAATGGGCACTTGGGTACAGAGCTGCCAATTATGGCTGGTTAGTTCCCCGCCCAACACACGTTTCCCATGACAGAATTCAGGATCTCAGCTGTTATATGACAGCCAGGCTCCTGTGCTTACTGCACAATCATCGCATAATAAAAGAAATCCATAAATTCCACTTACAAAATTAAAGGGGTTGTAATATAAGATTAGAAAAATATTTCTTTCAAAAACAGCACCACCAAGTACAGATGTAGAGCTGTTTTTATAAAAAAATATATATGAAGTATAAAAGTTTATGTAAAAAGTACAAAAAAACAGTTGTGTCAGCTCACCATTTCTCGGTAAAGTTCATGTTTCTGGCTCTCCGGTAATGAAGCACGTGAGACCTGTATTGCGGGCCGTGTCCCGTATGAATAGCTGAAAGAATAGGAATTCCGGTCTCCAGCTTCTTAAAAATATATAAACTTTATTCTGGCATCACATCTAAAAACTAACAATTAAAAACACGCCGACGCGTTGCAAGGTAAACACCTCTTAATCATGGCTAAATGGGTTTAGTTACACACTAGAATAAATACCTTGTGTATGTAGTGACGCCCCTCCGAATGGAACTCCCACTAACTGTGGGTTACACCTGTTCAAAGCAAACCCCGTGACCTGTCTAACCGAAGAAAAACGTGAACTGGATCAGTATACATAATATAAATCATTTCTGTAATTTAAACCATTTGGAAATCTTGTATTAAATTTTAAAATCCAGTAAGCTTCACGTTTCCTCAGTAGGCTTTCCCGATCACCCCCTCTAACGGGTTTATTCACTTGTTCTAAGGCACTAATTTGTAGAGTTTCTACCCTGCCGTAGTGGTGATCTATGAAGTGTTTGGAAAAACCCGATACTGAACTCCGTGGATTGTCAGAAATGCCCTTTCTTATATCACCTAAATGTTCACTTATACGGATTTTTAGTTTTCTAATACTCGAACCTATATATTGTAATCTGCACTCTGTACACTGAGCAATGTAAACCGTATGAGTGGTGGAACAATTCAGAAACGATCTTATTGTGTGTTTAAAGCCCGTACTGCATGATATGACAGCCGATTGTTTTTCCACAAACGTACACATGCCGCATCGTGGCTGTGCGCACCTGAAAAAACCTGTAGTGGAAAGCCAGTTATGTTCAGTATTGTATTTGTTTTCCAGAGGCAGGACACTGGGAGACAGAAGATTCCCTATGGTCATGCCTCTCCGGGCTACGCACCTCACCCCTGAGGTAAGTACCTGTTCACACTTATGATCCTGATAGAGCATAGGTAGATATTTCTGTATAATGCTGCATATGTCCTTATATTGCGGGCTATATGTAGTGGAGAAAGTGAGGGGATGTTTTATTCTATTGCTGTTATTCCATGTTACTTTCATATTAGACTCTTCCCCACCTTGATTTTTATCTCTCAGGTGAAATGTTCTATTCTGTTTTTCCGCTATACGCTTGGCTCTTTCTATTACTTCATCCCTGTAACCTCTTACTTTTAACCTTGCTATCAGGTCTTGTATACCTCTCCTGTAACCTTCAGTAGTTGAACAGTTACGCCGTGTCCTAACAAACTCCCCTATAGGTAGATTGCGTGTTACATGTGGGGGATGACTGCTTTTTGCGTGCAGTAAACCATTCCCCGAACTGGGCTTACGATATAGACTGGTGTGAATAATGCCATCCTCCCAACTGAGGGTAAGGTCTAGAAAAGAGATAGATTCCAATTTAAATTCAAAAGTGAATTTTTAAGATTCAATGTATTAGCATTGATGTAGCACAGGAAATCCTGTGCTTGTGTTTCTGTGCCTAGCCATACCAGGAGGAGGTCGTCAATGTACCTCCCATACCACCCAATGACTCCCAAATATGGGTTATGGGCGCTATGGAGGACGACCTCCTCCCAATATGCCATATAAATGTTGGCCTAAGAAGGAGAGAAACTAGCCCCCATCGGGCAGCCTACTAACTGCAAATAAAAAATATCCAAAAACTGGAAAAGATTATTTGATAGTAAAAATTGTGTTATTTCCAATATGTAATCTTGCAGAGTTACATTGTAATTACTATATTTGCGGAGGTGATATTTCAGAGCTTGTAGGGCTTTGTCATGGGGTATGCTGGGGTACAGGGCTACCACATCACATGATAGCCATGTTCCCCCAACAAACCGGGGTAGCTTCTCTATATTAGCCGCCAAACTTTTGCTGTCTCTAATATAGCCGATTGTTCTCTTAGCTAGTGGCTGCAACAAATTATCAAGCCATATACAAAGCCGTTCTTGCAATGAGCCAATTCCCGAGACAATCGGACGAAGAGGTGGAGGAAAAACATTTTTATGAACTTTTGGTAAAGCGTGAAACACCGGGACCACTGGGAATTCAGGCAATAGATAGTCCCGCTGTTTCACACTTAGAATACCAAGTTCTACTCCCGTATCCAGAATGTTTAACAGTGATGTTCTCACCCCGCTAGTAGGGTTGTGTGGCAATCTCCTGTAGGTGGAGGAATCCTCCAGGATGTTCAGAACCTCCCGAACATAAAGTGTTCTATCTAGAACTACTACTGAACCCCCTTTATCGGACTTGCGAATGACTATATTGGGGTTCTCGTATAGCTCTTTTAACGCTTGTCTTTCTCCTGGTTTTAAATTATCCCTGATGCTACTCCTGTTTAGGCCGTTATTTAGAGCGGTAAGTTCGGCCTCCACTTTCTGCTGAAAGATATCCATGATCGGGGCTCTAGAATTCAGTGGATAAAAGCCCGGATTAGGGATATCCATCCTATTAGTTGTAGTATATATTTGTCCTGTGTCCCCATAATTAGCGCTCTGTAAATCTAGCAAGGAGTGTATAGACACCTGTTCTGGGAATGCTAAACTCAAAGGTATTTTATCTGCACCAATCACATTTAAATCATTCATAGTATTAACTGTCCTTAGAAGCAAATCCTCTGGCTCCGATGTGGACTCTGGTGACTCCATTAGAAAGTGTCTTTTTACCGTCAATGTCCGCATAAAGCGGTTAACATCTTGTAGAGTGTTATACAAATCAAAGTTTTTTGAGGGGACAAAAGTCAAACCTTTTAACAGTACCTTGTTTTGGTCTTCAGACAGGTGGCAGGCTGAGAGGTTATAGACATCTAAATCATTCCGGGTGTTTATTTCCTCCATTTGCCTCTTCTTCCTCCCCGGGTGGTGTTTCCTCCCCGCCCTGCGGGGCCTTGAACGTTTTTTGGCAAGGGTTCTCCTATGTTGTTGCTCCTCGAGCGGGTATTAGGGAGATCTTGACTGTCATGTATTCTGCGGTTTCTGGCTCGTGTGGAATTAGCAGGTTGATAGCCTCTTGTACTCCCCTCACCAGGCTGTTCCTCTGGTTCGGAAAAATCGGTTTGCGTATCTGAAGACTCAACATCAGTAGTGTCAAAGGTGACGTTACGTTTAGTAATTGTTGCATTTTTAGGGCCTCCTTCTTTGTCTTGTTGGATCCTCTGTTTTCTGCGGTGTTCCCACCATGTGTATACTTGGTCAGAAGAATAGTCCTTTAGATCCCGGATGAATTCATCCGGGATCTAAAGGACTATTCTTCTGACCAAGTATACACATGGTGGGAACACCGCAGAAAACAGAGGATCCAACAAGACAAAGAAGGAGGCCCTAAAAATGCAACAATTACTAAACGTAACGTCACCTTTGACACTACTGATGTTGAGTCTTCAGATACGCAAACCGATTTTTCCGAACCAGAGGAACAGCCTGGTGAGGGGAGTACAAGAGGCTATCAACCTGCTAATTCCACACGAGCCAGAAACCGCAGAATACATGACAGTCAAGATCTCCCTAATACCCGCTCGAGGAGCAACAACATAGGAGAACCCTTGCCAAAAAACGTTCAAGGCCCCGCAGGGCGGGGAGGAAACACCACCCGGGGAGGAAGAAGAGGCAAATGGAGGAAATAAACACCCGGAATGATTTAGATGTCTATAACCTCTCAGCCTGCCACCTGTCTGAAGACCAAAACAAGGTACTGTTAAAAGGTTTGACTTTTGTCCCCTCAAAAAACTTTGATTTGTATAACACTCTACAAGATGTTAACCGCTTTATGCGGACATTGACGGTAAAAAGACACTTTCTAATGGAGTCACCAGAGTCCACATCGGAGCCAGAGGATTTGCTTCTAAGGACAGTTAATACTATGAATGATTTAAATGTGATTGGTGCAGATAAAATACCTTTGAGTTTAGCATTCCCAGAACAGGTGTCTATACACTCCTTGCTAGATTTACAGAGCGCTAATTATGGGGACACAGGACAAATATATACTACAACTAATAGGATGGATATCCCTAATCCGGGCTTTTATCCACTGAATTCTAGAGCCCCGATCATGGATATCTTTCAGCAGAAAGTGGAGGCCGAACTTACCGCTCTAAATAACGGCCTAAACAGGAGTAGCATCAGGGATAATTTAAAACCAGGAGAAAGACAAGCGTTAAAAGAGCTATACGAGAACCCCAATATAGTCATTCGCAAGTCCGATAAAGGGGGTTCAGTAGTAGTTCTAAATAGAACACTTTATGTTCGGGAGGTTCTGAACATCCTGGAGGATTCCTCCACCTACAGGAGATTGCCACACAACCCTACTAGCGGGGTGAGAACATCACTGTTAAACATTCTGGATACGGGAGTAGAACTTGGTATTCTAAGTGTGAAACAGCGGGACTATCTATTGCCTGAATTCCCAGTGGTCCCGGTGTTTCACGCTTTACCAAAAGTTCATAAAAATGTTTTTCCTCCACCTCTTCGTCCGATTGTCTCGGGAATTGGCTCATTGCAAGAACGGCTTTGTATATGGCTTGATAATTTGTTGCAGCCACTAGCTAAGAGAACAATCGGCTATATTAGAGACAGCAAAAGTTTGGCGGCTAATATAGAGAAGCTACCCCGGTTTGTTGGGGGAACATGGCTATCATGTGATGTGGTAGCCCTGTACCCCAGCATACCCCATGACAAAGCCCTACAAGCTCTGAAATATCACCTCCGCAAATATAGTAATTACAATGTAACTCTGCAAGATTACATATTGGAAATAACACAATTTTTACTATCAAATAATTTTTTCCAGTTTTTGGATATTTTTTATTTGCAGTTAGTAGGCTGCCCGATGGGGGCTAGTTTTTCTCCTTCTTTGGCCAACATTTATATGGCATATTGGGAGGAGGTCGTCCTCCATAGCGCCCATAACCCATATTTGGGAGTCATTGGGTGGTATGGGAGGTACATTGACGACCTCCTCCTGGTATGGCTAGGCACAGAAACACAAGCACAGGATTTCCTGTGCTACATCAATGCTAATACATTGAATCTTAAATTCACTTTTGAATTTAAATTGGAATCTATCTCTTTTCTAGACCTTACCCTCAGTTGGGAAGATGGCATTATTCACACCAGTCTATATCGTAAGCCCAGTTCGGGGAATGGTTTACTGCACGCAAAAAGCAGTCATCCCCCACATGTAACACGCAATCTACCTATAGGGGAGTTTGTTAGGACACGGCGTAACTGTTCAACTACTGAAGGTTACAGGAGAGGTATACAAGACCTGATAGCAAGGTTAAAAGTAAGAGGTTACAGGGATGAAGTAATAGAAAGAGCCAAGCGTATAGCGGAAAAACAGAATAGAACATTTCACCTGAGAGATAAAAATCAAGGTGGGGAAGAGTCTAATATGAAAGTAACATGGAATAACAGCAATAGAATAAAACATCCCCTCACTTTCTCCACTACATATAGCCCGCAATATAAGGACATATGCAGCATTATACAGAAATATCTACCTATGCTCTATCAGGATCATAAGTGTGAACAGGTACTTACCTCAGGGGTGAGGTGCGTAGCCCGGAGAGGCATGACCATAGGGAATCTTCTGTCTCCCAGTGTCCTGCCTCTGGAAAACAAATACAATACTGAACATAACTGGCTTTCCACTACAGGTTTTTTCAGGTGCGCACAGCCACGATGCGGCATGTGTACGTTTGTGGAAAAACAATCGGCTGTCATATCATGCAGTACGGGCTTTAAACACACAATAAGATCGTTTCTGAATTGTTCCACCACTCATACGGTTTACATTGCTCAGTGTACAGAGTGCAGATTACAATATATAGGTTCGAGTATTAGAAAACTAAAAATCCGTATAAGTGAACATTTAGGTGATATAAGAAAGGGCATTTCTGACAATCCACGGAGTTCAGTATCGGGTTTTTCCAAACACTTCATAGATCACCACTACGGCAGGGTAGAAACTCTACAAATTAGTGCCTTAGAACAAGTGAATAAACCCGTTAGAGGGGGTGATCGGGAAAGCCTACTGAGGAAACGTGAAGCTTACTGGATTTTAAAAATTTAATACAAGATTTCCAAATGGTTTAAATTACAGAAATGATTTATATTATGTATACTGATCCAGTTCACGTTTTTCTTCGGTTAGACAGGTCACGGGGTTTGCTTTGAACAGGTGTAACCCACAGTTAGTGGGAGTTCCATTCGGAGGGGCGTCACTACATACACAAGGTATTTATTCTAGTGTGTAACTAAACCCATTTAGCCATGATTAAGAGGTGTTTACCTTGCAACGCGTCGGCGTGTTTTTAATTGTTAGTTTTTAGATGTGATGCCAGAATAAAGTTTATATATTTTTAAGAAGCTGGAGACCGGAATTCCTATTTTTTCAGCTATGTAAAAAGTACACATTTGGTATCACCATATCCATAAGGACCCAAACTATACAAATAATATAGTTACTTCAATTTCTGTAAAAAAAAAATAATAAATATAAACTATGCAAGAATGGTAGTATTGCGTGAACCCACCTGTAAACAAAAAAAAAGTTATCAATACAAACTGCAGGTTTCCTGCAAAAAACTAGTCCCCACCCAGCTCCATCAAGAAAAAAACAATAGGTCATGGAAGGTGGTGATGATTTATTTATTTTTATTTTTTTACTAAGTCTACTATTGTCCCAAACTAGTAAAAACTATATACATTTGCTGTACTCATACAGACCCAGAGAATGAATTGATAATGTTATTTCTACCACATGGTAAATTGCCTAAATTTATTTTTCCCCTTATCTGCCCCTTTAAATAAATAAATAAAAATTAATTAGTGATATGAATCCCCAAATAGTGCCATTATTAATAGAAACAGCCCCCTAAAAGCAAGAATGCAGCAACAAAAATAATTTGAGCAATAAGGCCCAAATTTGGTAGATCACTAAGGGGTTAAGATACAGGGATTCATACAATGGTGTGTTAGGATTGCTTTCTACAGTAAAAGATGCAAAGGCTGGTATAGATCCATCAATTCCTGTTGGACATGTAGAGAATCATTATTGGCAACTGTTAGCATGTAAACGGTGATTAGAACATGGAAGCGATATCATTGTTTTCTGGGAAAGTATCATGATCCTGCACAAGTCAATGCAAACATTGATTTCACAACTGTGAAAAAATATAGTCCTATGTTGTAGCTGTAGTTTAAAGGAACGCTAAGCATTTCTGCTTTTTGGATTATTGTGGGAATTTTCAGGATTCAGAATAGCAAAGGGTACAAAAATGCAGTGTTTGAAACATGTAAATTAATGATATTCAATATATCTGGTGAGTACATGGCAAAATACAGGATATAATACAGCTAAACTTCAATAGATAGCACCTGGCCAAGATGGGGCATCAAGACACTGAGCAGGACATCAATATAGAATTAATTTGCAGAAAGCTGAGAATTCACAGCTATCCAACTGTCAGAATAAAGGTATAAGTGCATGGCCATAGGGCAAGAGAAGAAGGCACATGATAGAAGATAGAACCAGGAAATAGTCATCACCAGCTAAAATAAAAAACACATAACAAATATAAAAAACAGGAACAGGCAAAAAATAAACAGAATACCAACAAAACACATACAAACTGACATCTTTTCAATCTAAGAAGTGGAATTAAACAAATCTTGTGATACTTGTAAGACATGTACAGAAGAACAAATTAGCTGAGGCAAAGACCATAAAAGAGATATCATGGCGCACCTGGACTACTGTAACCAAACAGAACAGGAAGAAAAACAGCAGACATAAATAACTTCTTAGTGTGTGACTTGCCCCTCAGCTATATATATGTTCCTTATGTAGTCGCAAGATATTCCAGTGTTGTACAAAGATTATCATTATACACATTAGTACCTATCCTCAAAGTAGCTCACAATCTCATCATCTTGCAGACACTAGAGCCAATTTACCGATCAATACATTATAGGAATAAACTGACGGAGCACAGAGAAGAAAGAACACTCCATACAAGTGCTGTACGTTGGACCCAAACCCAGAATCTAAATGCTGCAAGGCAAGCACTGAGACACCATACCGGAGTTGATCATAACACCATATAGTATTTCTTATTTATTTTTTTTATTTATTTATACAAATTATTTTTCTACTAAAGATAATGTTGCTACCTTTTTCAGCTTTACAATGTTTATATAAGGTCATTCTTTTCTCTTTAAGAGACTCCCGTACCATCCATTTGATGAGAGTAAACCCTTACAGCCCGTAAACCCTTACAGCCCAGGTGCAGTTTACACAAGTGATGAATAGGAAAAATCCTGCCAGGTATGTTCCCAATGATGAAGCGGGTGGGGAGGAAGGAAGAAGGGTCAAGAGACCTGGGGCAAAGAGACAGCCGTTTGACACAGCACTGCAGATTAAAAGATAATTTTTTTGCTGTAACCAAGGCACCAGGCACATTTTAAAAAGACACAACTGGTAAGTATTTACTCAAACAGATGGTACTAGTGGTTCGGTTGGGTGGTTTGAGTAGCGGCCACACAACCTTGACAATGCACACAATGGAGAGTGTGGCTCCAGCCGTACTTTCCATTGTGTGCAAAGGTCAATTGGCATGCGAGTGCACAAGTATGTGCCCGCATCCCAGTTCAATAGAAATAAGTTTTTCCCGGCCGGTACTGCAGTACGTCATGGCGCACTTAGGGAGGTTCAGAGAAGGGTCATGCTGCAACCCAGCTCTGAACAGTACTTCTCCCGGGCTGATCCCCATGCCCAGCTAAGTAACTATTTAAATGCCTTTTAGGTCTAGCGGCCGGATCATCCGCCCCCCCTTTTTCCGATGCGATCATAGAGTGGCGATTCATGCTTATGGCTGGGCCTCAGTGCCTCAATGACACTGATCTCTGCTCAGCTTTGATTACTATGGGCTCCAGCAGCCCGTAGTAATAGAGCGCTAATCTCAGCGATCAATGCAATGCAAATACAGTCCCTCCACAGGGGGACTTCAAGTTACATTTAAAAAAAATAATAATAAAAAAAATCCCATCCAATAAAAGTTTAAATCACTCCCTTTTCCCATTTTATAAATAAAAATGCAGAACTGCCTTAACTATTAAATAATGGCATTCCTGATAGAGTGAGGGCAAAACAAATGCCAAAGTACAAGATGGCAGATTTTTTTTTTTGGTCAAAAAATGCACAAGATTGCAATAAAAGGTGATCAAAAGGTCGCATATATGCAAGCAAGGTACCGATAAAAAGTATAGATCATGGCACAAAAAAATTACTGACTCCTTACACAGCCCCATAGATCAAAAAATTAAACCACTATAGGGATGGTAGTGAAAAAAAAAATATATATATTTTTCAGTTTCACTGTGCAAATAGTTTTTTCCTGTTTATGCAGCATATTTTGTGTAAAAATTAGCTCTGCCATTGCAAAGTACAAAAAAATAAGGGCTCATATGGGTCTGTAGGTGAAAAAAATGCAAGTGCTATGGCCTTTTAAAGACCGAGGAGGAAAAAAACAAAGGGGGACATTTATCAAGGGGTTTGCGCCTAATATTTGGTGAATAATTGGATTTTTCACCCATTTTTGGTCTAAGTTCTATTTATGAACCAGTATTCGATGGGTGAATATTTTTAGATGCATTTTTTTTTTTATTTGCCTGTTTATTTACCCAAAAGTTTGCATAATCCGGGATTAGCGCCCAATTTATCATTTGCGACTTTTTAAAGGTTGCATAAACAGGCGCAAGCTTACGTCTGGTAGGAACCAGGTGAATAAAACTGGGCAATTTTTTCATAGTTGGGCCTTTTTTCTCTCCTCACCTTCACGACGGCACCACAGGAGTTAACTCATGCCCTAGGGACAGGAAAAGCACAAACACGAGAGGTTAAAAGCCCCTCCCCTTCCTGCTAGCACCAGTGCTTTTCCTGTCCCTGTAGGGCAGCCATGAGAGGTGGGGAATCCAAGGTGAAGATGAGAAGATCCTCCTGTTTGAAGATTTATTTCCCCTTACCAGCAGGGATCGATCAGGGTTTAAGCTCCTTCCTTCCTAGGGAGGCGGCTGGCTGATCTTAAGATCAGTGAGGGATGGCTCGCTGGTTCTCCTCGTGCCATCCCTGACGTGGTGGGGGCGTGCAGAGAGTTTTCCGTTGCTGCAACCTCTGGACCTCTCCTTTTGTATACGCGCGTCCCTGGACTGGTCGTGCTGTGGCAGGCGCTGTGGCCTAGTGGTCGGACAAAATATACGGGCGTTCGGTGGAGGTCTGGCCTGAGGCCTAGTCTTTCAGCAGTGCCTTCAGTGGGGGGAGCACGCTGACGCCATGTGCCAGAAGAGACAGAACTCCAGGTCTTCTGAGGCCACCGGGTGGCAAGTTTGGAAAATCTGCAGAGTTGCAGTGTCATCAGTCTTCTGAGGTCTGATCCACTGCATCACCTATGAGGAATCCTGCTGCAGACGAGCCTCCTCTGCCGGTCTATCTCCCTCTCTTTTCTATCCCATTCTATGCAAGGTCTTCAGTCTGCCCTTGATAGTATCTGGGAAATTCTTCTGTTCTAATAGACCTTCAGTAGTTAAGAATTATGGGTTCAATGTAGCACCATAAAATTCAGGAGCATTATAGGAGGGAGGTCTATGGACTTCTCCCAGGACTACACCAGGTCACTATCTTGGAGGTGGGGGGAGATTCTGGAGTTCAGGAGGCTTGGATGTGTGTCACCCAAGTCAGCTGGATCCTGGACCTTATTCTCCAGGACTTCAATATAGTCATCTTCTCCCCCCCCAAATGTTTCCTAGTCCACCTACCTTCTCAGCTCCTTTAAATCAGGACTCTTCTACAGTATCTAGAAGCTGATAAAGCCCTGTGTTGTGACCTCTGTCCCTGTGCCAGGGTTAGAGAAGGGGCATTTTTCAGCTATTCCTTATTTAGTAACTGAATGGAACATACAGGCTTAGTATGAACCTGGAACCCATCAAAATTTATCTGATACAGAGGATTCAAGATGGAATCCATGTAGTCTACTACTCAACTTAATCTATAGGATGCTATAAGGGTGTTAATCGACTTAAAGAGATGCTTCTACTATGTTTCAACTATTGTCTTTAGTAGCAATTTGCATGGGCAGTTGTGTTCAGCATTATCAATGCAGTGCTCTCTCCTTCGGGATTCATCAGCCTTTCGCATCTCCTCTAGTTTATGGGGAAGTTGATTCCCTACCTTCATCGGTTTGGGATAAATATTTCCGCCTGTCTGGTTGAGTTTTCTTACTTTGACAGATTCCACATAGAAGCTGTTCAGAAAGTAACTACAACAAGTGATGATCTTTTTTCCTGGGGGTGGCCGATAAACAATCAACAAATCGGATCTCAACCCAGACACCCAAAATATATTTGGGGATCCTCTGGATTCCTAGGTAATAATGTCCTCTCTCCCCTCAGATTAAGAACCTCTGGTGGAGAAGACTAGACTCTTACCAATGTAGGAGGCCTGTTTACACTTGAGGACCATGTCCATTTGGAATCCTTGACCACTTATTTTCCAGTGACACCTTAGAATTAGACTCATTCTAGATTCTTACTGTGATTAAACCAATAAACTTGTCATTCTGAATCAGGCACAGGTATCCTTTTCTCTATATGTTGGCCTACATGGCTTACTTGAAGATGGGGGTTTCTTTGTATCCCTCTTCCTAAGATAAGATTAGTCACAGACGTTGGCCAGTTGCTGCTATCTCTAAGGACAGCAGCAAGGTCCTCAGGCCTTAAAGAGCTGCAGGCAGTCCGGGTGCCTTACAGCAGGCGAAGAATATCTGGAATTTTAAGGATTCACATCTTATTGGACAACAGTACCACTGTGGCACATCTGAGACACCAGGACAGTGCAGAGCAGAATCCACTTTCAATCCATTCAGATTGGATATTCACCTAGGGGAGCAACATATTTATCCCCAACAGCCACATATCTTACGATTTACATGGTTTATCATAGCAGTCAACCTATTCTCATGAGTGAAGGGTGTCTCAAGGAAGAAGGTCTTCTTCCTTATCCCTCAATTGGGTTTGCCTCTGATTTGTTTGCAGATTTATCAGAACAAGTAGGTATAGAAGTTCTTTCCAAGCGATGTGGCGGTGGATGTACTTAATTTTCAGTCTTGTATACATTCCTTTATCTTTCTTTGGCTCTTTCCTGGGACACTACAGTGAAAATGGCTGTCATTATCCGGTACCATTTCAGCCAGAAGGTGTAGTCAGGCCTTGTACGGAGACGGGTCCTGGACTTTTTGATTTGAGCCTTCGCCTTCTACTTCTTCAGGGACCAGTTCCGTCGAGATCTGTCAAGACTCAAGATGTCGACCTGAATCCTGAGTCTATGTTAAGGAGCAGAGGCCTCTCTGAGGCTGTGATTCCTACAGTCTAGGAGAATATGAGGCCGTTCTCTTCTAGGATCTATCAGAAGGTCTCAAGTCGGCCACTCTTAGGCTGGGTTCACACTATGTATATTTCAGGCTGTATTTGGTCCTCATGTAAGGTCCTCATAGCAACCAAAACCAGGAGTGGATTGAAAACCCAGAAAGGATCTGTTCACACAATGTTGAAATTGAGTGGATGGCCGCCATATAACGGTAAATAACTTCCATTATTTCAATA
Source organism: Dendropsophus ebraccatus (assembly GCF_027789765.1). NCBI lineage: Eukaryota > Metazoa > Chordata > Amphibia > Anura > Hylidae > Dendropsophus > Dendropsophus ebraccatus. Next base: position 132,085,860 of record NC_091456.1, read on the forward strand.
TAACAGCCGTTGTTTTAAAATAACAGCAAATATTTGCCATTAAATGACGGCCATCCACTCAATTACAACATTATGTGAACATAGCCTTTCTGTGTTTTCAATCCACTCCTTGTTTTGGTTGCTATACAGCCTCAAACATACAGCCTCAAATATACGTAGTGTGAACCCAGCTTTAAGGTGCATGTTGCAACCTTATCCGCTATATATTATTATATGATATATCATATGCTATTTATCATATACCATCTATTACTCATTATATCATATATTATCTGTTATTTATCATTATATCATATATCTGCTATTAATCATTACATGATATATCATCTGCTATTTATCATTATCATATATAATTTGCAATTATTCATTGTATCCATATATCTGCTATTTATCATTATATTTATCATGAATCATAGATGTGTTTAGAACTTATGAGGAACGCTTTTAAACAGGAATCCTACTTTTAATCGACATTTCCCTTGGGATTTTAACATTGTACTAGAAGACCTTAATCGTCTTCCTTCAATACCTATTTGGAGTACAGTCTCAAGTTCCTGTTCTACAAGACAGCCATCCTGTGACCATAATCTTAGATAAGACGAATCGGAGACCCACACACTGACTATCCGTGACTCTTACTGTCTTTTCCAGAGGGACAGAATAGTGTCACACCGATCCCGATTTGTTTCGGTGGTGGTGTCATCTATCTTTGTCTTATGATCATTCTGTATCAACTCAAAAGATGATTAAGGATGGAAACTTTATTCCTCGACCGTAGGGAAACTGTAATATACAGTAGTTCCTGGAATCCTGTAACACCTGGATTGATCTTCATTCAATTCCAGAGGAAGAATATACTGAAGAGATTTCCAGCAGTTTCTAGCTGGTGGAATCCGGAATGCTGTATGGAAGCATAGGTATAGGACTTACCTTTTACCTTTATTGATCAAGGCCCTTTCATTCAGGGCTGCGTTCACTTCTTGGGCAGAGAAGGCTTACACATCTTTAGACCAGATTGCAGAGCTATCACCTGGTCTACTACTATTGCCATGCATCGTGGCTGGCAGTTTCAGCTCAGTGAAGACCTGGTTTGGTAAGAAAGGTCTTCAGGCTGTGGCCCCGCCCTAGGGGAAATCGTTAGTATTTCTCCTGTGGTGCCGTCGTGAAGGTGAGGAGAGAAAATAGTATTAGTCTTACCGGTAAGACGTTTTCTCTGAAACCTTCACGACTGCACCAACATCCCTCCCTATATTGTATTGCTGAATATAATACGTGGTGCTCAGAAATTGTTATAATGCACTGGTGCTAGTAGGAAGGGGAGGGGCTTTAACCTCTCGTGTTTGTGCTTTTCCTGTCCCTAGGGCATGAGTTAACTCCTGTGGTGCCGTCGTGAAGGTTTCGGAGAAAACGTCTTACCGGTAACATTAATACTATTTTTGCGCCTTTTTTATTTAGATGCATTTACTATGGCAGCGCTACATTTTAATGAATCAATCACAAGAAATTAGAACAAAATACACACCAATCTCCATTAGAATAGTTGCACTTATTAGACTCCTTAGTAGAGATGAGCGAACCTCGAGCATGCTCGAGTCGATCCGAACCCGAACTTTCGGCATTTGATTAGCGGTGGCTGCTGAAGTTGGATAAAGCCCTAAGGCTATGTGGAAAACATGGATATAGTCATTGGCTGTATCCATGTTTTCCAGACAACCTTAGAGCTTTATCCAAGTTCAGCAGCCCCCGCTAATCAAATGCCGATCGTTTGGGTTCGGATGGACTCGAACTCGAACTTGGTTCGCTCATTTCTAATAAGGATCCAAGATATGTCCTTCAATTTAATATCCAGGTGCTACAGAACACAGGATAAGACTCACAGATGGTGCTCTAATATCCCAAACAAGTGCTGGAGACTTGTTAGCTTAGCGCTCACATATGAACATATGTTGGACAAAAAAAAAAAGGTCATTAATAATACCCCATGTCCAATAGATATGCAATACTTGGGTATTTATTATATAAAACCATACTTAATCTGCCTTTCAAGCATATTCGCCTCCTCAGCTATTAAGAGAGAATAAACGTTTACAAATTCTGGACCATGACAATGAAGAGTAAGCTTATGCTGCCCAGATGCTGGGGGTCAGTTGGCTAATATGTCTACTCTGCCTGGGTAGAAAGAGTCAAGACCAGTGCACTGAACTCAATCTTTAGCTGTCACTCAGGATTGGTGGGATGGGCCTAATAAACTGCAAAATGAGTTTTCATCTTGAAGCCAATTTAAAGATACCTTACAGTGGTTTCATTCTCAGTAGTGTTATAATTGCTATGTCTACCACCCATGAAAAGTGATCAGATGCAGAAGAATTTGATTTCCCCATGGCAGCCTTGCATTCATTTGTAGAATAACTGTACCATTTCCCATCATTGAGCTGTAAATTGACAGATACAGGCTGCAATAAATGGTGGCAGTACCCTGCAGGAGGAACATGGGGAGCAGCAGCAACAGGGAATCTTTCAATTCTCTCCAGAGTTATTTTTCCCATGTAAAAGCAATGGCTAATAAAAAAAATAAAAAAAACAGTTATTATGTAGCAACACCAGTCCCAGTATACTATAATGTTAATTAAGCTCTGACATTTAAGATTTAAGAATTAAAATCAAGCACTAACAAGAATGGACAATAACATAATTATTTTTATGTTTTTATTAGGTGAAAACCTATTTTTTTCTTTTACTGTACATAGAACTAGAAAAAAAGAACCATCTTCTCTATATTACCTATATTGTTGCTAATGATCTGTAATATCCAACCTTGTGTAAATAAAGGTAAATATAAGTGTACATTCTGTTGAATTTGAGTAAAAGGTACATTTTTCATAATGTCAATTACCTTTAGCTTGGAGTTACATGCCAACAATAATCAATATGTGAATAAATGAGCTGTTGACCTCATTGCTGATATTTATCAACCAAGTAGAATGCCCCTGAAGCAAACCAAGTGACAGCAACCATTGAACCAAGAAAAGTGTTAGTCTTCTTTCTTCATTTTCTGTTGCCATACTATGATCTATATCACTTACCACTTTCCCACAAGCCAATGCATTCTGTTAAGTTTTGGACTCTGCACTGTAAGCTTTGTGAGCCTACATACATAGCTCTTGCTAGAAAGCATGATGCTGGTCACATTGAGAAACCATTCTGCTTTTCCAATTTTGTATGTGATTTGTAAAATAAGTAATTTATTGTTTTGTTAAAATAGTAGGTACATAATGATGATCATAAATTTATTTGTGCCTCGACTGGTAAGGTATAATAATAAACTCAAGTTACAAACCTTTGGATGGGAGTCCACAAAAATCAATGGAGATTTATTAAGACTGGAATTTCATATGGGAGTCTTAAACTGAAGATCATCAGAGAGAGAGGCAATAAATATATATATAGAGGTACATGCCTCCCAATAAATTTGGTGTATCTTAAAGGGAAAGATATTAAATGCAATCTAATCTCTGGCAACATGTTACAGAGCAGGAAGATCTGAGCAGATTATTATATAGGTTTGTGGGGAAAGTTTCAGCCTAACTAATAATTCATTCATGGAAATCTCTGATAATTCCGAGGTAAGTGGTCAAGTGGGTGGTCCTTTTCAGTACTTGACAGCACTCTCTATATGCATGCTCATATACTGATAGCTACCAAGTAAAGCTACATTCATACATTCCCTTTTTTGCAGACTGTGTATAATGTTTGCAATTTTTTATCCATGATCCGCAAAAAGGCATCCATAATGCGTCTGTACTCATCTGTATTTTTTGTGGATATCAATGTATTATAAATTCTGCACAGTTTTGCTGTTATCTAGATGCATTCACCCCCACTGAATGCATATAATCATCTAACCTCAGTCCAACCCGACACCACTCCCTGCTCCTGGCCCCGACCCTCTGAGACGGCATCACGTGTCCTCCTTCTCTTCAATGGGCCGGGTTAGGCTTCTAACCCAGCCAATCTGAAGTGAAAGAGGACACTGAGGGGGATGGCTGCTGTTAGAGAGGGAGACAGTGACAGCTGCACTGATCACTGTCTCTCTAACAGCAGCCATCCCCGTCACCCGCACCGTATGCCCCCCAGCCCCAGAGCTCACCCCCTGACTGTGCCACCTCACTCGCGGGACCCCCGGCACCCACTCGCAGCAGCGCTTACCGGCGGCACCCCCATAACCACCCCCCACCCCCCCAGGCCATTTGCGGCACCCCTGTCACCCACGGCAGCGCTTACTGCCACCCCCTCCCCCCCCCCGGTTTGTTTGTGCACAGATCTGGTTGTGTCACTTGCGGCACTCCTGTCACCCTGCTTACCGGGCTCATTCGCGTCACCTGCGGCTCGCTCACGTGCGCCTCCCGCAGCACCCCTGTCACCCTGCATACCGACGGCGCTTACCGGGCTCATTCGTGTTGCGCGGCTCACTCATGCCGCCCCCATCACTTGCGGCGGGGTGTAGGTCACCCCCTCGGGGCTCATTTTCGGTACCTCCTGCAGCACCCCTGTCACCCGCGTCGCCACTTACCGGCGGCCCTGTCATCTGGTTGGTTGTGTCACTCGCGGCACCCCTGTCACCTGCGTTTGTGCACAGATTGGGTTGTGTCACTTGCGGCACCCCTGTCACCCGCGGCTCAATCGCGATGCTTACCGGCATCAGTCAAGTCACCCACCCGTGTCACCCTCCGGGCTCTCACCCACGGCACCAGGGAAACCCCCCTCCCTCTCACCCGTGGCCCCCAACACCTCCCACGGCTCACCCGTGCATGGCTTGCATCTCAGCTCTGCTTTCCAATTTTAGCTCAGCTACACCAGCTCTGCTACACCAGCTCACTGTCTCAGCTCAGCTACACCAGCTTACCGTCTTAGCTCTGCTACACCATCTCACAGTCTTAGCTCTGCTACACCATTACCATCTCAGCTCTGCTACTTCACCATCATCAGGCATAAGCTTTGCATGATCAGGCATAAGCTTTGCATCAGGCATAAGCTTTGCAGAGTGCTGCATTTATGTGCCCACATCTGTCCTGCTCATTCCTTCATGCTCCCTGCGGTCTCTGTCAGCCCTTGTATTTCCCATCCTCTCTATTCCTGCTATAATGTGCCTGCACTTACACTCAGCTATACACACTGCTGCTATAATCTGCCTGCACTCACACTCAGCCATTCACACTGCTGTATATAAAGTTTCTGTCTTTGTCCTCCTGCACAGCTCTGTGATTCTCACTTCAGATTAGTCCATGGTGAACACCCTCTCCCCATTGCTATCATGTGACCCCATAGAATAGACCTCTGACAGCAGCCCTGCTTCTGTATTCTAGCCTGTTGTACTACACTACTGCATTATGGGGATCTGCAGTTACATCCTGTATCTACAAACTACTTCTGTTTTTTTAGGTTTATTCACTTACTATACATTAGACTCCACATGCTGAATCTTATACTGTACAGTAACTTATAACATATCCAGCTGTTTCTCATTGTTTTACCTGTTCTATATGTTATTCAGAATAATAAAATCTGTGGAACCAATTGTCTGCATATCAATGATTTCTTATGGGAAAATTTGCTTTGGTTTAAGAGTGTTTTGGATTACAAGCACAGTGTCGGAACGAATTATGCTTGTAATCCAAGGCACCACTGTATATCCATTTTTCTTCTTTAAATTTGAAACTTAAACTGAATACAAAAGATATTCTCCTGAAACAAAAAAAAACACCAACCCTTTACATTTAATGCTTGTCTTCTATATTTTGTGAACAATATGTTTGGAAAAAGAGAAAGGTCTCAGTCTGGGCGGTAGGTTACAGCTGCAGAAACCCCCTCCACTCTCCTTATTGATATGGAGACCAAATAAGCATTCCTTATACTGTAACGGAGCCCAACCTTATATGACCCTCCAGCCAAAGATGAAGAAAACTAATAGATGAGGTATAAAATGTAAATTTAATCTAATCTATCAAGAAAACTAATGTTTCTTATGACCTTATATTACTGAATTGAAAAAAGCACATTCCCTGCATTTGCTATTAATATTTACAGTTACATCATAAATTATTTGACTGTCAGCCTATATTCAACAGAATGCCAAATATCTTGGCAGAAATGAAAAGTAGCATCTGCATAGCAGAGGTCCAGTGATTTGGAAATGAGCTTAATAAATATGCATCTGGTATAGCTTCATTCAGTTACCTCTACATTCTACTTTGTCTTCTCTGTGCAGGACATGTACAGTATGAAGAAGCGCTTGCAGAACTAGTTACATGCACAAGGGTTCCCCTCTGTCACCCTTAGGCAATGTTCACACAACGTCAAAAATAGAGAAATGGCGGCCGATTTTGATATTTAAAAAAAGTCCATCATTGCCGCGATTTAAATGACTGCAATGGTAATACATTGAAGTCAATGGAAAGTTGGACGTCCAATGCACACAATTGAGCCACACCCAAAGTCCAATTAGTAATACAAACTATTATAATTTACAAAAAATATTCATTGCACTAAGGGGAGGCCAGGCTGCTAATTTTAAACGGAGCTGAAAAAAATGTTGTGTGAACATAGCCTTAGACTGTAAACACAAATCATGGGGCACACTTATGAATTATACATATACTGTAATTCATCAAAAGATTACAAAACAGACCACAGGAATATCACCAAATGTGTTAGCAATACACCATTCTTGCTTTTCCAGCCCACATTTATACTTATGAGCCAAATTCCCTTTCAGTTCTTTACTGCATGTTCATACTTATGAATAGAGAAGAGCGAATTTACAGTAGGAACGAAGCGCTTTGTTCCTATTTGCATTCTGCTAATCAGGCTTTGCTTTGTTTCGTAAATTTGCTCATCTCTACTTATGAACCAAATAAATCGAAAGAATCCAAGGTAAGCGGGATTTTACTTAAGACCATCAGGTGAAACACCAGTCTTAGTAAATACCTCTGAATGTGCTTAAAATTTTCATGCAGTACTATGGTCATTTAAAGGGATTATCCAATATAAGAAAATTACATTTCCATAAAATTTTTACCCCAAGACAAATATTAGTTTAATTGCCATAGCCCTAGGTGCTGAGGGAGTTATACAGCAGGTGGGCTCTGACATTTCTGCTGGTTCACTTGTCACGTGGCCAGGAGTGGTGATACCCATCCCCGGACACACTGGCACTTGTAAGGGTAGCACAATGTAAGGGCGCAGGTGCAGTGGAAAAGTGAACCCCCCCAAACCGCTTGTACCTTCTTATAGCTGTTTTTAATCCAAGATCTGTCCTGCGGTCTGTTCGGCAGGTGATTTAGTTATTGTCCTAAAAAAGAACTTTTAAACCTGCAGCCCCCCTGCCCAATGGGTGTGGCCTAGATTGTGTATGCATTAGGCTGGCACACCCTCTCTGTCCCTCCTCCCCGCCCTCCTCATCATTAGGAATGCTCCAGACAGATTGCCTACTGTTCATCAGCTGTGTGAATGCTGAACATGGGCTGGATTGTTAAGCACCTGTGCAATGTTCAGACAGGAGTAAATGTTCCCGTGGCATTTCTAATGATGAAGAGGGTGGGGAGGAGGGACGGAGGGGTGGTGCAAAGTTAGGACACAGATACTCCCTTTGGGCAGGGGGCTGCAAGTTTAAAAAATCTTTTTAGGACAATAACTGCATCACCTACCGAACAGACCCCAGGACAGATCTTGGATTAAAAGCAGCTATCTGAAGGTACAAGTGGTTTGGGGGGGGGGGGTCAGATTGTGGGTACAGAGTCACTTTAACAAGGTGCAGCTTTACTTTAAGGACAACTCCGGCGGGACCTGAAAGAAAAAAAAAAGACACACAAAACACTTCACACTCACTATCCGGTGACGATCGCGAAGTGAATGGGAGAGAAAAGGCTGCCGGTGTGCATGCGCACCAGCTGCCTTTTCATTGACTGGAGCGCATCACATGGCTTCCAGCAAGTTCAGCCAATCAGGACTGAGCAAGCTGGAAGTCGTGTGATGCGCTCAAGCCAATGAAAAGGCTGCTGGTGTGCAAGTGCACCAGCAGCCTTTTTATGTCCCATTCACTTTAGCAGAAGACGCAGAGGAGGAAGAAGACCTGGCCCGCCCCCGCTATGATGACATCCTCACAAAATGGCGACCGGGGAAAGAGGATGGGGTCAACAGTTATTGGGTATGTATACTTTAACTTCGGGGGGGGGGGGGGGGGGGGGAAAAGGGGGAACGGGGCCACACAGCTTAGCTTATTGACACACATAACAAAGTTATATAACTTTGTAATGTCTGTTAAATAAGTTTAAAAAGAAAAATGCCCCTTAACATCCTTTTAACGTCTTCAGTGCAATAAGGTTAATGGAAATACATAACTCTGCAGGTGTAGGTGACAGTAGTGTTTGAGGTAGTGACGTGGAAGGATAGTAAGTGGAAGAAGTGTAACTTGACTTAAGTGAGATATACTTGAGTTAAAAGGAAGTGTAGTTTGTCTTAGAAGAGGAACGGGGACCGTCTTCAGGGCCTTGTCTAGTGTAGCAACATACTCTGTTGGGAATAGTACCTAGTGTTGAAGCAGAGAATACTTGTACTCATGTATATAATAGACCACATTCCACCAAACCAGATCAGGGAATGCCAAATTGGGTTGCACAAGCCCCATGCCTATACAACTGGGCAAAGCAGACTGCTAAAAACCTCTCAAGATAGCCATGCGGGATCAATAAGATACTTCAGTTTGGGCTCAATAATTGGATCCAGTAAACCTCACATTGTAACAATTTCTTCTTAATCATCACCTCATTTTCCCCTTTGATTTCCTCCAAACACACCATCTTAATTCGCTGGCATTATGCTTATATTCTATAAAATGTTTGACAACGCCTGTCTCTCCAAATTTGTTGGATTCTTCACCTATGCCTCTCTGCAACCCTCTCCTGATGGCCGCTTTATGTTCGCCTATACGACACTGCGGGAAGTTTGTTCGCTATAACACAATCCGCATGGACATTTCAGTAAATAAATAGCTCTCATGCTGTCATACGAGTACCAACCCTTTATTTTAATTGGAAAACCCTTATGTGGATGAAGAACTGAATCGCCAGCAATGATAGCGTTACAATTCTGACACTTGCGGCATGAAAATGTGCTGCGTCTTTTAGATCTTAAAAACATTTGTCTCGTAAGTTTTTTTTCTTCTTTATATCTGCCCTAACAAGCCGGTTGGCAATCGTTTAGAGAACAATCTCCCGTATTTAGGTTCATATTGCAACATGCCCCAATGTTTCTGAATAACCTGTTGTACCATATTAGCCGAATCCGAATAAACTGACCCCGGGGGATACCCTTAAAGGTCTGGGGGGCATGGTTGCTACTTCTTAACCCCTTCAAGACCAAGCCTATTTGCACCTAAAAGACCAGGCTCATTTTTCAAAATCTGACCTATCTCACTTTATGCGCTTATAGCTCAGTGATGCTTTAACGTATGCTAGCGATTCTGAGATTGTTTTTTCGTCACATATGGCACTTTATATTAGTGGCAAAATTTGGTCACTACTTTGTGTGTTTTTTGTGAAAAACATCAAAATATCATGAAAAATTGAAAAAATTAGCATTTTATGAACTTTGAAATTCTCTGCTTCTAAAAAAAGAAAGTTGTATTACATAAATTAGTTACTAAGTCACATTACCAATATGTCCTCTTTATTCTGGCTTCATTTCATAAACATATTTTACTTTTTTAGGGTGTTACGGGGCTTAGAAATTTATCAGCAAATTACCACATTTTCGTGAAAGTTTCCAAAACTGATTTTTTTAGGGACCAGTTCTTATTTTAAGTTGATTTAGGAGATTTGTATACTGGAAACCCCCATAAGTGACCCCATTTTGGAAACTAGACACCTTAAAGAATTAATCTAGGGGTATAATGAGCATTTTAACCCTACAGGGGCTGGAGGAAAGTATTCACCATTAGGCCGTAAAAAAATGAAAAATAAAAATTTTCCAATAATATATACATTTAGATTAAAGTTTCTCATTTTCAAAAGGAACATGAGAGAAAAAGCACCCCAAAATTTGTAACACGGGTTCTCTTGAGTACTACGGTACCCCATATGTGGGCGTAAACCACTGCATGGGCACACAGCGAGGCTCAGAAGGGAAGGAGCGCCAATTAGCTTTTCCATTGCAGATTTTGCTGAAGAAGTTTCCGAGCGCCAGGTGCATTTGCAGAGCCCCTGTAGTGTCAGCAGAGAGAAAAAAAACCATAAGTCACCCCATTTTGAAAAGTACACCCCTCAAAGAATTCATCTTCGGGTAGGATGAGCAATTTGACCCCACAGGTGTTAGAGGAAAGTATTCAAAATTAGACAGTAAAAATGAAAAACTCAAATTTTTTCCAATAATATGTTCGTTTAGTTTGAAATTTTTCAATTTCACGAGGAAAAAGAGAAAAAAAGTACCCCAAAATTTGTAACGCAGGTTCTCCTGAGAAAAAAGGTACCTCATATGTGAGTATATACCACTGCATGGGCACACAGCAGGGCTCAGAAGGAAAGGAGCGCCAATTAGCTTTTTCAATGCAGATTTTGCTGAAGAAGTTTCTGAGCGCCAGGTGTGTTTGCAGAGCCCCTGTAGTGCCAGCGGAGTAAAATCTCGCCATAAGTCACCCCATTTTGGAAAGTGCACCCCTCAAAGAATTCATTTTGGGGTGTGGTGAGCATTTTTACCCCACAGGTATTAGAGGAAAGTATTCAAAAGTAGACAGTAAAAATGAAAAACTCGAATTTTTCCAGTAATATGTTCCTTTAGTTTGAAATTTCTCAATTTCACGAGGAACAGGAGAGAAAATTCACCCCAAAATCTGTAACGCAGGTTCTCCTGAGTAGAACGGTACCCCATATGTGGGCATAAACCACTGTATGGGCACACAGCGGGGCTCAGAAGGGAAGGAGCGCCAATTAGCATTTTCTCTGCAGGTTTTTCTGAAGAAGTTTCTGAGCACCAGGTGCGTTTGCAGAGCCCCTGTAATGTCTACAGAATAGAATCCCCCCAAAATTGACCAGTAAAAATGAAAAACTTGAATTTTTCCAAAAATATGTTGGTTTAGTTTGAAATTTCTAAATTTCACAAGGAACAGGAGAAAAAATGTACCCCAAAATCTGTAACGCAGGTTCTCCTGAGTACAACGGTACCCCATATGTGGGCATAAACCACTGTATGGGCACACAGCAGGGCTCAGAAGGGAAGGAGCGCCAATTTGCTGGAGCAAAACCGCAGCTACTAACAGTTATTAGAATAGCGCAGTTACTAAAATACAGTAAAAAAAATTAGATTACAGGTAATGTGGGGTGGTTACGGACAGTCTGGGGTGGTTCCGGGTATTCTAGAGGGGGTTACGGGCAGTCTGAGGTGGTTACGGGCAGTCTGAGGTGGTTACGGGCAGTTTGGGGTGGTTACGGGTAATCTGGGGTGGTTACGGGTAATCTGGGGTGGTTACAGATAATCTGGGGTGGATACGGTCAACATTGGGTGGTCACAGGCAACCTGCTGTGGTTAGGACAACCTGGGGTGGTTACAGGCAACCTGGTGTGGTTAGAGGCAACCTGGGGTGGTTACGGGCAACGTGGGGTGAATACGGACAACCTGCTGTGGTTACAGACAATCTGGTATGGTTACAGGCAACCTGCTGTGGTTACGGACGATCTGGGGTGGTTGCGGACAATCTGGGGTGGTTGCGGACAATCTGGGGTGGTTACGGACAATCTGGGGTGGTAACGGGCAACCTGGGGTGGTTACGGGCAACCTGCTGTGGTTACAGACAATCTAGGGTGGTTACAGGCAACCTGCTGTGGTTACAGGCAACGTGGGGTGGTTACGGACAATCTGGGGTGGTTACGGACAATCTGGGGTGGTTACAGGCAACCTGCTGTGGTTACGGATAAACTGAAGTGCTAATAGGTAATCAGAGGTGGGTACCTGTAATCTGGCGTGGTTACGGGCAATCTGGAGGGGATCACTGGCAATTTGGGGTGGTTAGAGGCAAGGTGCAGTGTTCAGAGGCAAGGTGCGGTGGTCAGATGCAAGGTGCGGTGGTCATAGGCGACGTGCGGTGGTCAAAGGCGACGTGCGGTGGTCAAAGGCGACGTGCGGTGGTCATAGGCGACGTGCGGTGGTCAGAGGCGACGTGCGGTGGTTAGAGGCGACCTGCGGTGGTCAGAGGCAAGGTGCGGTGGTCAGAGGCAAGGTGCGGTGGTCAGAGGCAACCTGCGGTGGTTGCGTGCAATCTGGGGGGTTACATGTAATCTGGCATGATTACGGGCAACCTGGGGGGGTTACAGACAATCTAGAATTGTTACGGATAGAGTGAAGTGCTTATAGCTAATCTGGGGTGGTTACATGTAATTTGGGGTGGTTACAGGCAATCTGGGGTGATTACGGACAATCTGGAGGGGGTCACTGGCAACGTGCGGTGGTTACTGGCAACGTGCGGTGGTTACGGGCAATGTGCGGTGGTTACGGGCAACGTGCGGTGGTTATGGGCAACGTGCGGTGGTTACGGGTAATCTGGGGGGTTACGTGCAATCTGACGTGATGACGGACAACCTGGGGTGCTTATGGGCAACGTGCGGTGGTTACGGGCAACCTGCGGTGGTTACGGGTAATCTGGGGGAAATTAGGGGTAATTTGGGAGTAAACTGCAATTATTACTATAATAAAAAGTTTGTGTTTTATTTTTTTGTATGTTTGTCACTTTTTGTACTTTATACATTCATGTTCACTGTATTACTATGATTACTGTGATATTTTCTATCACAGTAATCATAGTTCAGTGACAGAGACCAAATTGGTCTCTGTCACTTTAAATTTTCAGAGCTTGGCTGGTTGTGGAGCGCATGCGCACTTCATAACCAGCCAGGACACGGAAGAGGAAGGAGCTCCAGGATCAGGTGAGTATATGAGGAAGGGGGGGGGGGTGACTGGGGGACAGGGGGGGTGACTGGGGGACAGGGGGGGTGGGGGGCGACTTAGGGGGTGGGGGGGACATCACTTTTTATCCCCTGTCACCAATCATTCATGGTGACAGGGGATAAAAAGTGCCGGCGGCACATGGCACAAGCGATCAGCGGTATATAGTATATACCGCTGATCGCTTGTACCGGGACCCCACAGGGGGGGTCCCGATGACTGCCCCATGCTCTCTGCTACCTCCGGTGGCGGAGAGCATGGGGCTTTCATTCATTTTTCTTTTTTGATCACTGTGAACAGACATTAGTCTGTTCACAGTGATCGTGGCGGCCATCTTGGATCTGATGGCCGCCGCGGGAGGGGGGGTTAGTGACTGGGGCACTAGGGGGCTGATCTGGGGTCTGATTTTTACTTATTTCATCTCCCCCCACCGTGGATTCACGGTGGGGGGAGATGAAATACAGCGGCGGCACCGGCCCATTAGTGACCGCCGTTTCGGCGGTCACTAAGGGGTTAATGGGGGTCAGCTGCGGGATCGTCCTGCAGCAATCCCGTTCTCATCACAAAGCCCCTGTCAGTCAGGAACGTATATGTACATTCCTACTGCATGGGGCATGTGCAATAGGAACGTATATATACAGATGGCTGACGTGAAGGGGTTAATAATGCATTGTTCCGATCTGTCAGTTTAGAAAACAATGTAGTGGTAATTTGCTTGTTCTCCTCCTTCCTTACCTCGAAATCCAAGAAATGTATGCATTTTGGATCGCATTCTAAAGAAAATTCTATTAAAGGATGACATGAATTAAGATAGCAGATAAATTCATCAAGTGTCTCTTTGCTGCCTTTCCAAAACTTACAAATATCGTCCACATAGCGAGACCAGGACTTAATCCGCTATGTGCATGTGACCAAACAAATCTTTGTTCAAATTGGACATAAAAATATTTGCGACACTTGGTGCTACAGGGGACCCCATCGAAGTCCCCTGTAGCTGTAAATAAAAGTCATCCCCGAAACGGAAATAATTCCTACGTAAAATGATATCAAGTAATCGCATTAAGGTTACAAACCCACTTGGCGGGTCTGCAGCGAGTCTCCATGCTGCGTTTTTGCAGCGAGACTCGCTGCAGATCCCGGCCCTATACTTTTAATGGCAGACAAACACGCAGCAGGGATGTACATCCCTGCTGCGAGTTTGTCTGCAGCCCTCCCCATTAACCCCCCGGCCGCCGGAGCTGATACTTCACCTGATCCCGGCTCCGGCGGTTCCCGATGTCTTCAGCAAGCCGGAGCGGGGACCAGGTGAAGTATATGCTCCAGCCAGCCGCCCGCAGCCCCGGCCGCCCGATCGCACGCCCCCCCCCCAATCGACCCCCCCCCGCAGCACCGATTGCTCGCCCCCCCCCCGCAGCACCGTTCGCTCGCACGCCCCCCTGCAGCCCCAGCCGCCTGATTCGCCCCCCCCCCCCGATGGGGGCTGCAGGTGGGCGATCGGTGCTGCCGGGGGGCTATCGAGCGGCCGGGGCTGCGGGGGGGGCATGCGATCGGTGCTGCGGGGGGGGGGCGTGCGATCGGGGCTGCGGGGGGGGGGCGATCGGGCGGCCGGGGCTGCGGGGGGGGGCGTCCGGGCGGCTGGCTGGAGCATATACTTCACCTGGTCCCCGCTCCGGCTTGCTGAAGACATCGGGAACCGCCGGAGCCGGGATCAGGGGAAGTATCAGCTCCGGCGGCCGGGGGGTTAATGAGGTGGGCTGCAAACAAACTGTACATCCCTGCTGCGTGTTTGTCTGCCATTAAAAGTATAGGGCCGGGATCTGCAGCGAGTCTCGCTGCAAAAACGCAGCATGGAGACTCGCTGCAGACCCGCCAAGTGGGTTTGTAACCTTAAAACGCAATTTGGCAATTTTTTAGGTCAACATTCAGGGAGAGTTGTTCACGAACGGCATCCATGGCATCATTGTACGGAATATTAGTGTACAAACTTTTAATGTCCATAGTACATAGCCATGTGACGTCGCTCGTGTCAACCTGTCGAATAACCTCCAGAAAGTGCTGAGTGTCATGTAAACAGTTAGATAATTTTTTTTACAGAAAACGGTAAATAATTGTCCACATAAATGGATAACGGATGAAACAAGGAATCCACACCCAACACGATTGGGCCTCCCGGTGGTCTCCTTAGGTCCTTGTGGACTTTAGGCAACAGATACAGGATCGGGGTGTGGGGGTGGTCATTGGTCAAGGCTATTTTCTCCTCTTTATCTATCATCCCCTCATTATAGGCCTCTTCTAACATGCAATCTATTTTTTTTTTATAGATCACAGTGGGATCTCACTTTAGTTTTAGATAACTCAGTTGTTTCATAGCCTCTTCTATATACATAGCTTTGTCCATTATGACACCCCCCTCCCCACCCTTATCCGCTTTTTTCACAATTATTTCATCATCTGCTTGTAGCTCTTTAAGAGCCTCACTTTCTCCTTTAGACAAATTGTATTTATTCTTATTCTTACCACAGTCATCCCATTTAGTTAGGATCTCAGTTTTAACAACCTCTTGAAAACTTTCAAAAATAGTACTCTGTACCTGAGGATCATATGTACTTTTAGTACGTAGTTTGAATGGCAGTTCAAATGGTTTACGGGCTCTGACACGATTCACATCATAAAACTGCATTTTAAGTCTGATGTTGCGGCAACTTTGTACGTCTTCTGGGGGCACAAACCAAGTTCTTCTGAAGAAAATAAATCAAGAAAGCATTGACATTTTTTTGTGTGTATGCCTTTTACTGAATTGGAGTGTCAGGCAATGTAATAGAGCCCAAACAGATAAGTTTAAAAAATAACTTCCATTTTGTAAATGGACATCATTGACGGGTGTAAGTGGTTGATGAAAATTTCCTATCAGACACAGCTTTGGCAGTGAGTCCCATTTTCCATCTGTCTCTCAGCATAGATTATTCTAGAGGAGACGTCATTGCTGTTTAAGACATGCAATTTGTGGGTACGTAAGACTTCACTGTGTGAATATTTTCAGAATGAATCTCCATATAGCCAACACATTACAAAATAACTATTCCACATCCAAACCGATTAAGGGATGGCAATAAGAATGTGTTTTTATGTGCACAAGTGATCCACTGGAAGCATCTAATCTTCTGAAGGATAACATCTGTTTTTGTCAATTTAACAGCTCCGTACACATATTCCACATATGTGGTTCGATTAAAGCATAATGGTTCTTCCCGTCAATTAACTAACAATGCTTAGTCCTCAGACAAAACACTAATTGTTTCCACTGGGAACTTTGAGTTTTCTGCAACTTTTACTTCCCATAAAGTAAAATGAGTTCAGCCCAGCTGTGTCTCAGGCATTAGGCACATTTCTCCGCAACCTAATATGCTAATACTCCACATGAAGGTTCCCATGCAGCCCAGCTCATTTCACGTCAGGTCATTTTACCCATTACAGAGTGTCAATGACAAAGACTTTTTCCAAACTTCATATGCAGGGTACATGTCAGGGGCAGATACGTGCAACTTGCACAGGGACCCTGTAAGTAAGGAGGCCCACTGGCAGCTAAATTCCGGAACTTCAATGTTCCGAGGCACTGAAGTTAAGTTAGAGACACAAAAGTTGGTTCTATTTAGTTTAGACTATTGAGTCTGAAACCTTTTTTAAGATTTTTCTAGAGAGTATTTGTCTGCTTTTTTTATCCACCCAAATAGGACTAATTAAGCAAACTATTCATAAATTTGTGAATATAATATTCACAGAATATTCTAGCAACAGTGGCACAAAAATTCCCCAAACAAATTTACCTGGTACTGACCAGATGTAGGCCAGCACCAGTTTGCAATAATAAATTGTGCATCTATAAGTCACATCTAAAAAATATTATAAGATTGCGTATTACATTAAAAATGTACAAAACTGGGGGCAAAATAGCAGCTAAAGGGGGAAAAAAAAGGTAGATCATAAGCCTTTGGCCCTTTAACCCCTTAGCGACCCATGACGTACCTGGTACGTCATAGTCCTGCGGGGGGTGTTCTGAGCGGGGTCCCGTCGGGACCCCGCTCTGAACGGCACCGATCCGTTACCGGCAGTGCGTCTATTAGCCGGCGCGGGTCCTGTTGCCGCGCCAGCTAAATAAGCACTTCAATGCAGCTGTTAAACCTGACAGCTGCATTGAAGTGCTTTACACTTCCCATCCCTGGTGTCTAGTTGGTCGGATCTCCCCTCTGCGATGCGATCGCAGGGGGAGATCCGTTCTTCTGGCAGGGCCGGCACTCAGCGTCGCAATGACGCTGATCCCGGCTCGGCAATAGATTGCTATGGCCTGCAGCAGGCCAAAGCAATCTATGACCGATCTAATCGATCTTTGCTGTGTATGAGAGATTAGTGCTATGTAAATACAAGTCCCCCAGGGACACTTCTAGTTTATGTAAAAAATAAATTAATTAATAAACATGTTTGGTATCGCCGCACACGTAATCGCCCAAACTATTAATTAATCACATTCCTGATCTCGTACGGTAAACAGCGTCAGTGCAAAAAAATCCCAAAATGCAAAATTGCGCATTTTTGGTCGCATCAAATCCAGAAAAAATGTAATAAAAAGTGATCAAAAAGTCGTATATGCACAATCAAGGTACCGATAGAAAGAACACATCATGGCGCAAAAAATTACATCTCACACAGCCCCATTGACCAAAGGATAAAAGTGCTATAAGCCTGGGAATAGAGCAATTTTAAGGAACATATATTTGTTAACAATGGTTTGAATTTTTTAAAAGCCATCACATCATATAAAAGTTATACCTGTTACATATCATTGTAATCGTAACAACTTGAGGAACATGCATAACGTTTTACCATAGGGCGAACAGCAGAAATCAAAATAAATTCTTTTTTTTTTTTCATTTTGACAGCGCAAATGATTTTTTTCCGGTTTCACAGCATATTTTATGGAAAAAAATGCCTGTCTTTGCAAAGTAAGATTGGTTTCGCAAAAAATAAGCACTCATATAAGTCTCTAGGTGAAAAAATGCAAGCGCTATGGACTTTTAAACATAAAATGGAAAAAGCAAAAGTGCAAAAACAAAAATTGGCTTTGACCTTAAGGGGTTAAATATGGTCATTAGAGATGAGCGAACCGGGTTCGGGTTCGAGTCCATCCGAACCTGATCGTTCGGCATTTGATTAGCAGTGGCTGCTGAACTTGGATAAAGCTATAAGGTTGTCTGGAAAACATGGATACAGCCAATGACTATATCCAAGATTTCCACATAGCCTTAGGGCTTTATCCAACTTCAGCAGCCCCCGCTAATCAAATGCCGAAAGTTCAGGTTCGGATGGACTCGAGCATGTTCGTGGTTCGCTTATCTCTAATGGTCATCTTTAAAAGGGTTTGCCAATTTAAAGTTACTTTTCCTTTATCTAC
Organism: Dendropsophus ebraccatus; assembly: GCF_027789765.1. Classification (NCBI taxonomy): domain Eukaryota; kingdom Metazoa; phylum Chordata; class Amphibia; order Anura; family Hylidae; genus Dendropsophus; species Dendropsophus ebraccatus. The sequence goes on from NC_091456.1 coordinate 132,104,293, forward strand.
AAGGGACAAGTATGAGATCACAGGTAGGTGGTGGTGGTGGTCCGAGCTGTGTGCCCTCCTAGGGGTCTCTAGACTGTTAGCCCGACTCTCTTGTTATGAATAGAGCAGCGTGTAAGCATGTGACCCATAGCTTTATTCATTCTCTATGGAGTTGTCGGTGAGATCCAAGTACCGAAACACAATCCACTCCCTGACCAACAAAACATCTGACTCATTCACTCTATAGATTGTAATTAAGCGAAAAAGTTGGATTTCAATGACAGTCAGGGAGATGGTTCCCATGGCTGTATCTCTGTATCACAGCAGATCTTTGTGATAAGTGACAAAAGTTGTTACTGATGACTGTAAAGCTTTAATGTGTTACTTCAGCTGGAGGCTACAAAGGGTTTAGGCTATGTTCACACGTAGCAAAAGTGGCGGAATTCTCCTCTCAGCGTGGGGTGAGAAGGCACGCAAGCCTCCCATAGACTGTCATTATGACAGGGAGGCTGGCGGCATTCCGCCGCGGAATTCCGCCACTTTTGCTATGTGTGCACGTAGCCTAACTCCAATGACTGTTGCTGCATTTAGTTTTAGCCCTTTATGAGCAAATCATATATGTCCTTAATAACAGCTTCACCACATCATAACAGTGGGCTCTATGGAGTATTTCTGGTAAAAAAAAAATATATATAGACTTGGTATTCTAAATCTATATATAAAACAGCATTTGGGATCATTTGTAAGGGGATCACATATAAACATCGCTATACATCAATAAGTAATTATATATGTTTAACCAAGTAACAAATGAAATAATATAATGCTAATAATAGACCATTTTCACATGAGAAGTTAATTATTATATAGGCATTTAGCTGAAGAAAATTCAAGATTCTGAATCATCCCAAGTAAAAGCTTCCATCAAGGATGTCCAACCTCTTCTAAAAAAGGGAAAGGCTGAAGACCAGATATGTAGTGCTCATGAACTGGCCACATGCAGATGAGATGTACATCAACATGCTAAAGACATAAAACCTCTTACAGATAGTCAGATGTGATCTACATAAAAAGCCTATTCCCTGTAAAATGGAAACCAAACCAAGAGGCTTATCTATGGATGAAATCACAAAAACCAAGGTGATAAACACTGACAGCAAGTGCTCTTGAACTGAGTCCAGATTTGAACAGTTGGCTCAAGTAGGAAGCTGTTGATCCATAACAAAAAACAAGACTACAGGGAAAATTTATTAGAGCAATTTTTTTTTTTTTTTTTTTTTTTTTTTTTACTACTCGTGTTTAGAAGTGCATATGTTGCACAAATTGTATGTTGGTGTAATTGTAAGAGCTGTATGGTGGTGAAGCATTGCACAAAAAAACAGCAAATATTAAATTGCATGAAAACAACTGCACAGGTGAAATATCACAGCCCCTTTATATCTAACCTTCAAGCAGACAAAGTGAGCGGAAAAACTATTAGCATGTGCAAAAACAACTTACCAGTGTACCCTAACAAAAACACACAAACTTCAACAAATTCCCCCCATGTGGACAAAGCTCTGTAGCTGATGGCTACTTGCCATTTTAGGTCTAAGTTGTAAAATAAAAACTAAATAACACCATAATTTTGCGTGAAAATAAAACACTGAACAGATAAAAAAAATTATTATTTGCAAAAGCAGTCTGTAAATAATGAGCATGTTCATTATTTGGGCAATTGAAATCAGTTTTGACCATTTTCTTTATACAGTGCTTGCACTGCCTGCCAATTTCCCATTGACTTCAATAGAATGCATTATTATTTGAAAATATGGCCATATTTTTTGACATGTGAACGTAGCCTAGGACTGCATTTCTTCAAACTGTGAATTGATCGCAGTTAGTCAAGTCTGCTGAGAAAGGAGCAGATTTTCCTCCATCACACATCATCCCTTTTCATCCATCATACCTTTAGGTAGGCAACCTGACTGGTGTTGAGTGGACTTGCCAAACTGTTTAAGTTTTGCAACGTTCCCAAACCCGAACACTCAAGATTTGATTCCCGGCATCTGAAGAAGTTGGATGCCGTCCTAGGAAGACCTGAAAAAAAAAGGATTCATTCATAGAATATATTAACATTTTACTGGCTGCCCTAGGGCGGCATCCAACTTCAGCCACCGGGAGGCAAAGACAAAGGGGGAGATTTATCAAAAGGTGTAAAATTTAGACTGGTGCAAACTTCCCCCAGCAACCAATCACAGCTCCTCTTTCCTTTCACCGGAGCTGAAAGCTGAGCTGTGTTTGGTTGCTGTGGGCAGTTTGCACCAGTCTAAATTTTACACCCTTTGATAAATCTCCCCCAAACAGTTTAGCAAGTCCACTCAACCCTAATTCTAACCTTATTGTGTGTGTGTTGCTAAACATTCAAGCAAGGTCATAAGTAACTATGTTCCAGCAGATGGTAGAGCTTGTAAATGCAAAGCCCTGATTTAAATAAGTGAACATAGAAAAGACTGACAATACCATAATAATGCACGGTCAGAGGTCCGGGTCAGTACAAAAAACGTATCCAAAAGCGAAGTCAGAAGTCAAAAGCCAGAAGGTCCAAACTGCCAGGAAATAAATGCAGGAACAAACGCTAGGTCAAGAGGGAACTCCGGCTCTGCGGCTCTATCGCAGGCAAGGAATGTATACAAGTGGAGGATACTTATAGGACCCTAATCCCAGCCCAGATCATATCAGACAGCTGACTGGTGGTACCAGTTGTCAGTCAGCTGATTATGAAAGGCTAACACCTTGTGCCGATCGGCCAGGGATGGTGAGGCCCCGGCTACATCAGAAGGAAGCACCGCCGCGCCCCTAGCAACCGTCTGAGCCAGTCGCCAGGGCCACCGCCGCACTCCCTGCACCCGGCCAGGCCGGTTTTCATGGATGCCGTTAGCAAAGGGTCAGTTGCACACTCTAGCAGCAGCGCAGGCTGTGTACAGGCTGTTTTCTAACACAAAGTCTTTAGAAGAAACTTGTCCAAGTTGCCTTGAACAGCCTTCAAGGTTATTTCTTTATAAAAATATATGGTATTGTATCAGGGGTGGGCATAGACAACATCGCTGCCGCATGTGGAATATACATATGTGACAGTCTTATTATGTTAGAATTAGTTCCTTTGTTGTATAATACCTTTGTTGTCCTTTAATGGCATGCCAATTTCTGCAGATGATTGTATTTCATCATTTCTATAAAGTTTTTTTGTTAGTTAATGTTTTATATAACGATAAAGTTCTTAGTAGGTAGTAGCTAGGTTCACAATTTTGCCAGGGCTCCAGTCAGAGCCTTCATTGCACAGTCTGTTCAATGATGCAGAGGGATTCAGAACCGTCTGTTCAATAAAGGACAGTAACAGTTACAAGCAGATACCAGACAGATCCCATTGCCAAACGGAGGTGTGAACTCAGCCTTCAAGGGACATTCTTGCCAGAACCCATTTTTCAGCAATGTGGGTAAAAACAATAACATTCACTTACCTCCCCGTCTCAAGCACTGCTTTGCCTGCATTCTGCAGCTACGCCCCCCCCCCCCCCCCCCCCAGTGCTCGGCCACTTCTTGGTCCTGAGACTAGATTTGAGATATGACTTGGCAGGCCCCCTCAGCCATTCAACAGCGGACATGGGACAACACTACAGCTACTAAATGGCTAAGTGCACCATCACATCAAGTCCAGATTGGGGGAATGTGGGCAGCAAAGCTGGAGTCTGGGAGGTAAGTGGATGTTGTTGTTTTCACCCATCCCCTAATTAGGCGTTACTAAAAAAGGTTCCTGACTAGAGTGCCCCTTTAATTGTATTACTCTGTATAGTGATATAGAATATGATATAAAATAATCCTAAATTTTAAATTATTAATTAAAACCCTTAATTTTAGTGTGTTTGTGGTAATGATCATTGTTTATGACCATCATTATCAAAGTATGGCAGTATTTTCACCTTAAAAAAAAGTAGTTTGAACATACCCTTAAATGCATCTTTACTTTACAGATATTAAAAACCCTGCACTGTACCTTTCAAACAGATAATAAACCTACAATGTAATCTCTGTGTTTATTCCAGTGTCCTGTGCTTGTTTTTCAGCCTTGCAGGGCATTACCGATTCATATTACCCCAAACAGCAATTTCCTTATTGTGCTGAGTCGGCGCTTCCAGGCAGTGAACTGTAATCAACTGTTATGTCTAGTCTGTCACTTTCTTGCTGGGAAATCCTGTGCCGTTTATTTTCCTCTTGTTTCAATAAAACTTTGACTCCTTGATGGGAAAATTGAGGTGATTCATTAGACTGTGGCAGACAAGCATAAAAAAAAAAAAAAAACCTAAAAGAATGCTTAGTCAAAGCAGCTACAATGTAATTTACACATTCAATAGTAGTTTTTTGAGGGGTATGTGCAAGTATATGTCTCAGCAAAAATAAAAGAAATAAAGTTAACTTATATAAATACCTTTTTTAAACAGCTAATTCTCAAACCATAATAGCAACAACTATCCCTCCTGCACAGTATTCTAAGTAGCTATTACAGGCCCCACCATTGTATTTTCCATTGATTTGTGTTCTCTGAATGGACTACTACTGTAACTACTCTATGTTTCTCCTGAAATCCTATTGTATTCTTGATCATTATATACTGTACACAAAGCCCTTTCTGTTCAGCAGATGTTATACTATTAGGTACTCTACATATTCTAACATGCTGAATTCTGCTATGTGTCACCAGGAATGCTATTCAAAAATTCCAAAACATAGTGTGACAGACTTCTTTATTACTGTTTGTACATTTTTCTAGTTTAGGTGGACTGATTGGCCTTTGGGTGTGTCTTTAATTGAAAAGTCTATTGAATTTAATAGTAAAACCATTAAAAGGATGGTGAAAAAAGAAAAACTGTGTGAACAACTAAAAAATGATGTCAGTTATTTGCAAAAGACGTCTAAAATTAATTGCCATGATTATTATTTTAATGTCCGCACAGACAAGGTCCATCATTTTATACACTGGACGTCCAGCATTCCATTGACTTCAATGCATTGCATTGAGGTCAATTATTTGCGGCAATAACAGACGTCTTTTTAGGTAGAAATGGCGGATGTTTGACGTTGTGTGAACAACATCTTAAACTTAAAGGTGTTTTCCAGGAATTTTTTTTTTTTTTTAAATTGGTGAGGGTCCTAGAGGTTAAACTCTCACCGAAGAGATAAATACGGCCAATTCTAGCTATACACTACAACATTCCGATACAGGAGTAGACAGACTACAGTGTACAATTGATTGGCTATTTCTTTCATCAACATATTTTTTGTGCCAAAGTTTAGATTTTATGCTTAAAATATCTAAATAATGAGGAATATTGCACAATGTAACCACACGTTTTCAGATTACTAAGCTTTTGTTCTGCCATACAGTACAGCTTAGAGATTTATTAATGTTCTCCATTGAAATAAAGGCAAAAAATCCCCAAAAAATAAAATTGGGAAGAGGAAAAAATTGTCCCTTGACTACAGAAACATTGAAATGTTCACAAATGAAGATGGAGAAATGAAGTGTTGGTGATCATGACGAAAAGATGTATTTCAAAGTGAAATGATGTTTCTGGAAGTCTTGCAGTTTATCATGTAAAAGAACTGAATACCTGAGTTACTGCTCATCATTTTTCTATTGTGCCATAAATCCCTTCAATAATATATCCTAATATTTCACAACTCTGTCAGCACAAAGCATGCATCACAGCACATACTCTACTATTGGCAGGTCCATCATTTACAAAGGAAACTGCAGAATGCTCAATAAAGAAAAGACCTTTGGATAAGGTTTTCTTTTTTTCTGGAGTTCATCCAGCTAAGGGATGTAAGTGCTCATATCTGAGAGCAGTATGTTTGCTATTCATATTTTATGCTGTATTGCTTATGCAATCATTATAGCACATTAGAAAACTCTTACAGTGCCAGGGAGGATTTGTGAAGAAATGACACATTGGGTTATTCAGTATATACAGTGGATATCAGTAATAGTCCATAATCAATTCCTTTAGAATAATCCCAGATATTTTGAATGACAGAATCCCAGATATGAATGGTCATATTATTATTTATTTTTTATGACTGAAAAGATTTCTTTACACATTTAGGGCCAGTTCACACTAAGCAAATTTGGTGGAATTCCGTAGCGGAGCTCTCTGCCGCAGAATCCCGCCTGCCTCAGTGTCTCATAGTGTCTGTATGGGAAGGCTGACGCTCATGTCAATTCTTAACGCAGAGAACGGCGGGAGCAGAGGCATGCGAGCCCATCCATACATACACTATGGGACACAGAGGCAGGTTGGATTCTGCAGAATTCTGCCAAATTTGCGTAGTGTGAACTAGCCCTTACACCAAGGCCTAAGACAGTGTAAATATACACTGGTTTACGCTGGTGTAAACTGCCCCAGCAACCAATCACAGCTCAGCTTTCATTTTACCAGAGCTAAAAGCTGAGCTGTGATTGGTTGCTGTGGGCAGTTTACGTCGGTGTATATTTTACACTGTTTGATAAATCTCCCCCAAGGTTCATATCTGTGTTGGAAACTCTGTTCAAGGCCTCCACTGTAGATTCCATATGGCAGCAGCAAACTGAGCTAGCTGGCTCAATGCACAGAGAATATTGATAGAACCTGACAAATCTGGTTAAAAATTACGGAAGATTTTAGTGTAAGATCATTAGAAGAACTTGGAGACCTGATAGGGTAGTAGACAGAGATGAGAGAGGATATGTAGGGAGGACAGTGCAGCACTGTGGAGAGATTTGTGGGTGAGTGTGAGGATTTTGTACTGTATTCTCAGCTTAAAGGGGTACTCTGGCATTAACTTGCTGAGCACAGCCGCTGTTACTTACAAGACTGACTCATCTTGGCAGTGATAGCCCACTCAGCCAATCACTGATTGAGATGGGACAGCACAGCGGCCAGTGATTGGCTGAGTGGGCGGTCACTGCTAAGATGAGCCTATCTTGAAAGTGGCAGGGGCTGCAGTCAGTGGGGGACCTGGAGACGCTGTATGAAGACGCCGGGGGAGCATGGAGAGGTAAGGACAAGATGTTTATTATATTTTATAGTAAAAGGGCAGTGCTATATTAAAAGTACCACTTTAATGGGTAATGGGTAACCAGTGTAATGACTGGCACAGTGGGTAGGCTTCAGTTTAATAGCTAGAGAGGAAAATGAGCCTTACTGCTGCATTTAGCATAACCTTAGAGACGGAATGGCTGATTAGAAAAGAGTTACGGTAGTCGAGAATTATTTAGGACAACATTTAGCTTTTTAGCTGTTTCAACAATAAGAAAAGGAAGGATTGTGGAGAAGTTTTCTGAGGTGCATGTGATAAGAGAGTGCAAGAAACTTGATATAGGAAGGTAAAGAAAGATCCAAGTCTAGCATAAACCCAAGACACCAGGTGTGCTGCTCAGGAGTTATGAATGCGGCAAACATGGAGACGGTAATAGATGAAAACACAAGGATTTCAGTTCTAGAAATATTCCGTTTTAGCTATAGGAAGAGCATGATTTTTGCAAAAGGGAACCACTAGTTTTTTGCTCCAAAACATACAGAGAGGTGAATTTGGAATTTAGAATGTGAGCCCTAATGGAGGCAGGACCCAATTTGAATGACGACAAGCTATGTAAAGTGCTATGGAATAAGTTGGTGCTATATAAATAAAGGAGAAAATTAGGAGGAGCAAGGGTGATTCCACGGGAAGAGGTATATAGCTGAGTGTCATCAGCATGGAGATGGTACTGAAAGCCACATCTGGTGATTGTCCAATAAAAAGTGTTTATAGAGAAAAGAGCAGCGAACCAAGGACTGATCCCCAAACGGTAAGAGGAAGAGGATGGAGAGTAGATTCAGCAAATTATGCACTGAAGGATTGGTCAGAGAGGTAGGAAGAATCCTTGGCAGAAGCAGAATCCTTGAAGCCTATAGAGCAGAGCATACTGAGGAGGAGTTAGTGAGTTAGCCAAATGCTGCAGAGGAATCCAAGAGGATGAACACACAGAAGCTGTCTATAATTTTAGCTGTCAGGAGGTAATTTGACTCCTTAGTAAGAGTGGTCTCTGAAATGTAGAGTGCAGAACCGAGAATGTAAGGAGAGAGATTCATTAGCTAAAAAGCAAGTTAGATGAAAGTAGACCAGACATTTTAGGAGTTTACAAGATTAAGGGGAGGTTAGAGATTGGTTGTGCAGGACAGTTCCAGTGATGATTTTTTTTGTTTTTGTTTATGTTTCTTATTAAATAATGTCATTATGAGAAAATGTTTTAGAAGGATGGAATAATATCAGAGAATAGAGAGAGGTTGAATATTTTAGAAAGGTGGGTCATGACAGTGGTAAAAAGAGACTAGAGGACATACAAGTGGGGTTGCATGAATAGGGTCACTAGATTAGGTAGTTGGCCAGAAGAAGAGAGGAGACTGGTTCAGAAACAGAGAGGGATATAAATGAAGTGTGTGTGTGTGTGTGTGTGTGTGTGTGTGTGTGTGTGTGTGTGCGCGCGCGTGTGTGTGTGTGGAGGGGGGGGGTACAAGGTGCTAAAATGAAATGGAAAACCTCAGAGGGACAGCAGAGTCTGGGAGGACAACATCATGAATGAATGTGTGTTATGGATTTATGTCATCCTACATCATCTATGTGCTCCTTAGACCTTGTGGGAGAGTTATAGACATGGACCAGATTTTAATCTAAGGACAATAAAACTTTCACAATCCTTATCTATGAGCTGCTTAAACTATTTACTGCTCCAGATGTTTTACTCCCCTTATATTGATGTTTGTGCTTCCCATCACACCCCTGTTGTAAGGAAAGTCAGATAGGTCTCTTTTACTTTATACATGTACAGAAGCTACATTTAATCAACCATGTACATAAGTAGATAGGGCAGACAAACACTGGCATGGGTAATATTTGTAGGTTTAGGGTGACCGGAAAATATTATTGCCTAAGCACCTGCTGTCCATACGAAATGCATTAAGGTCATAGGGCATATATTATACTTTTATTTGCTTTACAATTTTATTACTTTGGGGGCATGTTACATATTAACATGAAGTACGTCATTTATGTGTTGTCTGCTGTCCTCATGTGATACAATTGTAGCAGCCCTTACTCTGTTACAGGGCAATGCTTTTAAATTCTATTAATTTTTATACATTATTTATTATTTCTGCCGTTCTTCATTTGGAACTGAGACAACAAGACTAAATGAGGTTTTCCCATCAACACGTGGCTAGGACACATTTGTTCTTGAAAATGAATATTGACATAACAGTGAACTGTATAAAACCTCAAAGTGGTTTTAAAAAGTTGGGTGCAACACTGATTATTCTTGGCTTCATTTACAAGAATGTACACACCTCATCTTAGGATCTGAGTGGCTTATCCGAGGCGAGTTGCCAAGAAATCTGTACTTTATGAAGATACACTTACTGGCAGAATGCCTGGGTCCTGAAAATGACCCAAGAAAGTATCCTCATACTATAAAAACTCTGAATTGTGGCCGGGAAACAGACAAAGTACTAACCCAAAAAGCAGAAGAATATCGTAGGATGCTGGCCCAGCACTTTTTTATTTTGGTTCAGAGATATGGGGGGATGATCTGAAAAGAGACCACTAGGAAGTCATACAATTTGCTTGTTGACTGCTGTTGATCCAACAACATGACTGAATGTTATTGAATTTTGAAAACCTGAGATATTCCATGTGTAATATTTCTATTCCATGTAGTAACAAATTCTGTACAATTTGTCCAGTTACAAATTTTACACTTTTTTTTTTATTTACTTTAAAATAACAGATGTTACCTGTTGTGATTTTGTATATAGCAGTATTTATTTTGTTTATACATTCCAATCTGATGTTGATCATGTGATTTTCTTAGGCTCGATCACCAATGTAATCCAGCGCCAATCTGCTAGATCGATACTTATTTATGAATCTATTTCTCGGTTCGACTATCATACAGCAAGAGCTGCACAGACATCATTAGCGGTGACTGTTTAACTATTAAAAGTTTATACATACCTGTCCACACTCCCGATGCTTCTGCCCGCTCCCTGGTGTCTTCCTGGCTTCTGCCTGCAGCCGCCACAAGAAGTGCAGAGCCTTTCTCTGAAATGACAGGCTGCTCAGCCAATCACTGATGATGACGCTATCCCATCTCGGCCAGTCATTGGCTGAACGACTTGTCACTTAAGATACGGGCTCCGAAGTTCCAGCGGCAGCTGTGGGCAGAAGCCAAGAAGATACCGGGGAGCGGGCAGAAGCACCAGGGAGCGTGGACAGGAATGTATAAACTTCATTATTTTCTTTACACATTCATTAGCTGTGCGTCGCTATTACACGTGCTGATGCACAGTTGGCGGATGGTGAGACACAATCAGCCAATGATAATTGCCATTGACTGATTGTTGTCTTTATTACATACATCAATAATCTGCCAAATATGCCTGATTCAGCAGACTACCGCTCTGTGTCTTAGGGCCCTTACATCATCAATGAGTACTCATTTAAGTGTATCACGTTAAATGGTTGAACAGAATAAGTTATTGGGTGCTAGAATACACCTTTACGAAAATGTGCTTAGAGATTCTGAATGAAGTAAGGTGATGATGATATAGGATATAGGCATGGGGAATCTTCAGGCCTCCAGCTTTTGCAAACCTATGATTTCCATCATGCCTGGACAGCCAGTAGTAGTAAGTAGTTTTACATCCTAGGTGTATGAAGACAATCTAATATCTCACTGAGCAATTCATATTTTACAATATTTTACAGTTCCCAGTCATTTTTTTTTATTGTGCATGTCATCCAGTGACTATTGGAACATAACAATAAGTTAGCTATATGAGGTATATTCATCTAATCTATCTTCATATTAGGAAATCATATGCTGCTCTGTAAAAGCTCTGTGTACAGGCCTCTGCTTGAGCCAAAGTGGCATTTTGGGGGGAAAAAAGACGCAAAAAAGTTCATTTACAATCGCAGAAACTTTATTTTTATTTACCTAGCAATTGTGCATTGTCAGCCATAAAATTTACAACACATGAAGTGACTGACTGCAAAAAATAGTAGGTGCACAGGTGGCATAAATTAAAACAGAGATGCCTAATATGCCAGTCATTACTGCAGCCTGTTATTTGTAAAGCAATAGACGCTGCTTTATGTGTAACCTGCCCACATTAAACGTAGTTTAGTCTATTCCTCGGAAAATAAATAATATGTTACAACAACAAGGAGATTATTATTCCACTTCAGATTTCTAAAAGGGTAAAATAAGTACATAGGCAGCCAGGCAGTGCTACTGCTGCCATGTTCAGTAATCTAGGTGATTACCTTCAGAGAGAATAGAATGGGGGAGAAAACAGACACAAGTGCTTTGTAATTTATTTGGAAAGCTTCTTATTTGCAGCCATTATAAGTGCAATTATTTAGGTATGTTAGTATAAAATACAATTATTATTTCAGACTAGAAAAAAAAATTGCAGCTAATAATACTGACATAAAAGAAGATAAAAAAAAAGTTAAAGGGGAACTCCAGCTAAAGGTAAAAAATTAAAAATAAACCTGCTGTAGAAGCATATACCTAGCTTACCTATCTGACCCAGTTTTGAAACTACCAAAAATCCATTTATTTTGGGGGGTTTTATTCTGTATTGTGTGGCTGTACTTCCTGGTTGAGCAGTTGTACACAGCACTACAAGTTCCAGAATTCAGTGCTTTCCCTCAGCTGTTCATCACAGTCCTCCACCCTGCCCATTCCCCAACCAAATCTGTTGCAGAACATCTAGGCTGTTTTCACACATTGCAGTTTCATCGTGTTAATGAATTATTTAATTACAGTACTGTATCATTTGCAGTCCTGCATCACTTTATTGTGTTTTTACTCACACAGCACACTGTATTCTCTACCTGTAACACCACACAGCACGCTGTATTCTCTACCTGTAACACCACACTGTATTCTCTACCTGTAACACCACACAGCACGCTATATTCTCTACCTGTAACACCACACAGCACGCTGTATTCTCTACCTGTAACACCACACAACACTCTGTATTTTCTACCTGTAACACCACACAGCACTGTATTCTCTTACTGTAACACCACACAGCACACTGTATTCTCTACCTGTAACACCACACAGCACACTGTATTCTCTACTTGTAACACCACACAGCAGGCTGTATTCTCTACTTGTAACACCACACAGAACGCTGTATTCTTCACCTGTAACACCACACATCAGACTGTTCTCTCTACCGGTAACACCACACAGCACACTGTATTCTCTACCGGTAACACCACACAGCACGCTGTATTCTCTACCCGTAACACCACACAGCAGGCTGCATTCTCACCTGTAACACCGCACAGCACGCTGTATTCTCTACCTGTAACACCACACAGCAGGCTGTATTCTCTCCCTGTAACACCACACAGCAGGCTGGATTCTCTACTTGTAACACCGCACAGCACGCTGTATTCTCTACCTGTAACACACCACAGCATGCTGTATTCTCTTACTGTAACACCTCACAGCACGCTGTATTTTCTACCTGTAACACCTCACAGGACGCTGTATTTTCTACCTGTAACACCTCACAGCACGCTGTATTTTCTACCTGTAACACCACACAGCACGCTGTATTCTCTACCTGTAATACTACACAGCACGCTGTATTCTCTACCTGTAACACTACACAGCACGCTATATTCTCTATCTGTAACACCACACAGCACGCTGTATTCTCTACCTGTAACACCACACAGCACGCTGTATTCTCTACCTGTAACACCACACAGCACGCTGTATTTTCTACCTGTAACACCACACAGCACGCTGTATTCTCTACCTGTAACACCACACAGCACGCTGTATTCTCTACCTGTAACACCACACAGCACGCTGTATTCTCTACCAGTAACACCACACAGCACGCTGTATTCTCTACCTGTAATACCACACAGCACGCTGTATTCTCTACCTGTAACACCACACAGTGCGCTATATATTCTCTACCTGTAACACCACACAGCGCACTGTTACTACCTGTAACACCTCACAGCACACTGTATTCTCTTCCTGTAACACTACACAGCACGCTGTATTCTCTACCTGTAATAGCACACAGCACACTGTATTCTCTACCTGTAACACCACACAGCGCACTGTTACTACCTGTAACACCTCACAGCACACTGTATTCTCTTCCTGTAACACTACACAGCACGCTGTATTCTCTACCTGTAATAGCACACAGCACACTGTATTCTCTACCTGTAACACCACACAGCACGCTGTATTCTCTACCTGTAACACCACACAGCCAGCTGTATTCTCTACCTGTAACACCACACAGCCAGCTGTATTCTCTACCTGTAACACCACACAGCACGCTGTATTCTCTAACCTGTAACACCACACAGCACGCTGTATTCTCTACCTGTAACACCACACAGCACGCTGTATTCTCTACCTGTAACACCACACAGCACGCTGTATTCTCTACCTGTAACACCACACAACGTGCTGTATTCTCTACCTGTAACACCACACAGCACACTGTATTATCTACATGTAACACCACACAGCACGCTGTATTCTCTACCTGTAACACCACACAACACTCTGTATTTTCTACCTGTAACACCACACAGCACTGTATTCTCTTACTGTAACACCACACAGCACACTGTATTCTCTACCTGTAACACCACACAGCACACTGTATTCTCTACTTGTAACACCACACAGCAGGCTGTATTCTCTACTTGTAACACCACACAGAACGCTGTATTCTCTACCTGTAACACCACACAGCACGCTGTATTCTCTACCTGTAACACCACACATCAGACTGTTCTCTCTACCGGTAACACCACACAGCACACTGTATTCTCTACCGGTAACACCACACAGCACGCTGTATTCTCTACCCGTAACACCACACAGCAGGCTGCATTCTCACCTGTAACACCGCACAGCACGCTGTATTCTCTACCTGTAACACCACACAGCAGGCTGTATTCTCTCCCTGTAACACCACACAGCAGGCTGGATTCTCTACTTGTAACACCGCACAGCACGCTGTATTCTCTACCTGTAACACACCACAGCATGCTGTATTCTCTTACTGTAACACCTCACAGCACGCTGTATTTTCTACCTGTAACACCTCACAGGACGCTGTATTTTCTACCTGTAACACCTCACAGCACGCTATATTTTCTACCTGTAACACCACACAGCACGCTGTATTCTCTACCTGTAACACTACACAGCACGCTGTATTCTCTACCTGTAACACTACACAGCACGCTATATTCTCTATCTGTAACACCACACAGCACGCTGTATTCTCTACCTGTAACACCACACAGCACGCTGTATTCTCTACCTGTAACACCACACAGCACGCTGTATTTTCTACCTGTAACACCACACAGCACGCTGTATTCTCTACCTGTAACACCACACAGCACGCTGTATTCTCTACCTGTAACACCACACAGCACGCTGTATTCTCTACCAGTAACACCACACAGCACGCTGTATTCTCTACCTGTAATACCACACAGCACGCTGTATTCTCTACCTGTAACACCACACAGTGCGCTATATATTCTCTACCTGTAACACCACACAGCGCACTGTTACTACCTGTAACACCTCACAGCACACTGTATTCTCTTCCTGTAACACTACACAGCACGCTGTATTCTCTACCTGTAATAGCACACAGCACACTGTATTCTCTACCTGTAACACCACACATCAGACTGTTCTCTCTACCGGTAACACCACACAGCACACTGTATTCTCTACCGGTAACACCACACAGCACGCTGTATTCTCTACCCGTAACACCACACAGCAGGCTGCATTCTCACCTGTAACACCGCACAGCACGCTGTATTCTCTACCTGTAACACCACACAGCAGGCTGTATTCTCTCCCTGTAACACCACACAGCAGGCTGGATTCTCTACTTGTAACACCGCACAGCACGCTGTATTCTCTACCTGTAATACCACACAGCACGCTGTATTCTCTACCTGTAACACCACACAGTGCGCTATATATTCTCTACCTGTAACACCACACAGCGCACTGTTACTACCTGTAACACCTCACAGCACACTGTATTCTCTTCCTGTAACACTACACAGCACGCTGTATTCTCTACCTGTAATAGCACACAGCACACTGTATTCTCTACCTGTAACACCACACAGCGCACTGTTACTACCTGTAACACCTCACAGCACACTGTATTCTCTTCCTGTAACACTACACAGCACGCTGTATTCTCTACCTGTAATAGCACACAGCACACTGTATTCTCTACTGTAACACCACACAGCACGCTGTATTCTCTACCTGTAACACCACACAGCCAGCTGTATTCTCTACCTGTAACACCACACAGCCAGCTGTATTCTCTACCTGTAACACCACACAGCACGCTGTATTCTCTAACCTGTAACACCACACAGCACGCTGTATTCTCTACCTGTAACACCACACAGCACGCTGTATTCTCTACCTGTAACACCACACAGCACGCTGTATTCTCTACCTGTAACACCACACAACGTGCTGTATTCTCTACCTGTAGCACCACAAAGCAATGTATGCTCTACCCGTTACACCACACAGTGTGCTATATTCTCTACCTGTAACACCACACAGGGCACAGTTACTACCTGTAACACCTCACAACATACTGTATTCTCTACCTGTAACACCACACAGCACTCTGTATTCTCTACCTGTAACACCACACAGCACGATGTATTCTTTACCTGTAACATCACACAGCACGCTGTATTCTCTACCTGTAACACCACACAGCACACTGTATTCTCTACCTGTAACACCACACAGCACGCTGTATTCTCTACCTGTAACACCACACAGCACGCTGTATTCTCTACCTGTAATACCACACAGCACACTGTATTCTCTACCTGTAACCCCACACAGCACACTGTATTCTCTACCTTTAACCCCACACAGCACACTGTATTCTCTACCTGTAACATCACACAGCATACTGTATTCTCTACCTGTAACATCACACAGCACACTGTATTCTCTACCTGTAACACCATACAGCACGCTGTACTCTTTACCTGTAACACCACACAGCACGCGTGTTACCAATAATTCTAAACATCTATCCTACTACACAGGGCCATATCTGCCATGAGATGAAAAATCTAGGCAGTGAGACCCACAGTGATCCCTAACATTTGACGTACCTGGTGACATGTCAAAAGTTATTTTTAATGTCAGTACATCCCTGTGTGGTTTTTCACATGGATAGACCAGCGCCTGCGCAGGGATGCTGGTGTTGTGGTCCTTTTTTTGAACTGTCACCAAGTTCCTCCACACAGCGCCAGTCTATTACCGAGCACCGGCCTGACATGAAGCACTGGGGGGGTGACAAAACCCTCTTCCCTCTGTGACGCGGCTCCATGGGGCCCAGCGTGCCCTCCCACTGTGCTTTATTCCGGCTGGTGCTTGGGAATAAGCAAGCGTTGTGTCAAAAAAAGGACTGTGGCACCGCCATCCCCAAACCAGTCTATTTTAAAAGCCACAAAGCAATGTACCTACTGGTGCATCCTCTTTAAGGCTCTGTTCTCTTTTGGATTGTAAACATAAAAATTAAAGAAACAAATGCCATACTTCTGATATGTACTATCACATTACTTTACATTTAACAGTGGAATTAACAATGACATCTGATTGTAGACTTATGTGAGTTATGGTGCGTTTACACAGACAGATTTATCTGACAGATCTTTGAAGCCAAAACCAGGAACAGACTATAAACAGGGATTAGGTCATAAAGGAAAGACTGGGATCTATCCTCTTTCAAATTCATTCCTGGCTTTGGCTTCCAATGTCTGTCAGATAAATCTTTCTGTGTAAACGCACCCTTATGCTGGGTTTACATGGAACGATTATCGTGCAAATTTGTACGATAACGATCGAATTCGAACGATAATCGTACGTGTAAACGCAGCCAACAATCGCACGACGAGCAAGAAATCGTTCATTTTGATCTTTTAACTTGTTCTTAAATCGTCGTTCGTAAAAAATTTGCCGATCGTTCCGTGTAAACAGTCGTCGCGCGAAAGTCCCGCCGCCCGCCGCCCAAAGTCCGGCCCCCCGCTCATCCGCAGCCCGGCCCTCTGCTCATCCGCAGCCCCCTGCGCCGGCTCCGGTCCCCACCCCCACCGCCGCCGCTCCGATCGCCATCCCCGCCGCTCCGATCGCCACCCCCCCACGCGCCAGCCCGCCACCGCGGCCGAGAAAATACATTACCTGCTCTGCGTCGCAGGTCTTCAAAATCCCCGGCTCCCCTCTTCAGCACATTGATTGGCTGAAGGTGAGCCGGGAATTTCAAACGGCTCCTCTTCAGCCAATCAGTGCTCCTCTTCAGCACTGATTGGCTGAAGAGGAGCCGTTTGAATTTCCCGACTCCCCTCTTTAGCCAATCAATGCACGGCAGCACTGATTGGCTGAAGAAGGGAGACGGGAAATTCAAACGGCCCTTCTTCAGCCAATCAGTGCTGCCGTGCATTGATTGGCTGAAGAGGGGAGCCTGGAATTTCAAACGGCTCCCCTTCAGCCAATCAGTGCTGAAGAGGAGCCGTTTGAAATTCCCGGCTCATCTCTTCAGCCAATTAATGTGCTGAAGAGGGGAGCCGGGGATTTGACAGGTAACATTTGACAGGTAACATATGCGCGTGGCCGGGGCGGCGGGGGCGATCAGAGCGGCGGCGGCGATCGGAGCGGGGGGGCGATCGGAGCGGTGGTGGGGGTGGCGATCGGAGCGGCGGGGGTGGCGATCGGAGCAGCGGCGGGGATGGAGATTGGAGCGCCGGGGGTGGCGATCGGAGCAGTGGTGGCGATCGGGGCGGCGCAGGGGGCTGCGGGCGGGCCGGGCTGCGGGCGCGCTATCGCAAAACGATTTTTCCGTACGATATATCGTACCGTCTAAACGCTGATCGTTATAAAAAAAAAATCGTTATTTCTAAATCGTTAATCGTGCGATTGGGCCAATTATCGCTCCGTGTAAACTTAGCATTACAGAAAACAGTTAAGTGTTTTATTGTTATGTTTCATAGAATTCACAAAGGATTAAGAAAAAATAAATGAGAAGATTATTCATTTAAACCAGAATAGCTTATGTAGGCAAGAGACAGACATGCACAGTTGATAGAATTAGGATGCACATCTGTGAAAAACTCTTTGAAGTTGATGATACACGAACAGCTCTGTGCTGTGTGACTGCTGGGGACTGAGCTACATAATCCCATACAAAAAGATGCATGGACTGTCACTTGATCCATAGACAATACATCGTGGGCACTGTGTACAGTTTATTTCTATATTCTACGTAACATTTAGCTTCTTTTGTCGTTGGGTACGTCATAATTAAAAATTCAGAGGAAAAAGTCTTTATTAAAGGTGATTTGTATTTTCATAATGAATTCAATAGTGTTTTTCTAATGGGGATTCTGAACCTTAGTACTGATTCACAGTGCCTCTACTGAACATAAAACAGCCCTTTCTCCAGACCTCTTTTGTTCACATTTGCATTTGCCTAACACTCATACACCACATGAGCATTAATGGGTACGATGATGTAGAAAAACATAATACAATTTTAATGAAGCTGTTGGAAGGCTGGCTAATTTGTTTTAATAATGCTGCCAATGACTATGCGCTTCTCATAAAGTCAGGTCAAGTCGAGTCCAGACCTAACATGTAATGTCTTACATAAACATCTGGAGCTAATACATTTTATGATTAACTAATATTTGAATCCAGATGAAAAGTCCATGTAATAGAACGTCTGTATACGAACCGCACTATATGCCTTCAGGAAATGGTTCTCACTAAAGGATCTCCACAAATCCTATTAGTCTAGTATAGCAAACAAAGTAGTGAGAAAAAATGGTTTTAAATACGCCTGTACCTGAGTACCTCAGGGCTGCAGTCCTCTGTGTTTTCTGGATCACTATAAAGAAAGGAATTCCCAAACTTTCACTTTTAGTCCATACAAACAAGTTTTATTCCTTGGTACTTGGTACAACAGATTCACTCACAGGCTGTAACATACACCCAAGCATCCACTTGGTGTCCTGCGGACGTTTCGGAGGATACATCCGCGCATGAGGAAGGAGGAGCCTACCACATCATGTGTAAAATATGGCGGAGGCAGTGTGATGGTTTGGGCATGGATGGCTGCCACTGCCATAATCATTAGTGTTTATTGATCATGTGACACAAGACAGAAGCAGCCGGATGAATTCTGAGCTATTCAGAGACATACTGTGTGCTCAAATCCAGCCAGATGCAGCCAAACTGATTGGTCGACGTTTTATAAAGATGAACAATGACCCAAAGCCCAAGCAACTCAGGAGTTTATTAACACCTTAAGGACCGGGCCTGAAATGGCCTTAAAGCGTAACTATAAAATATTTTGACCTTTCAGTTTTAGTTAGTTTAGGGCATGATAACAATTTTTGCAATATACATTAATAACCTAAAATGAACGTTTTTTTTTTTTAAATACATAAGGCTGATTGTCCCCTTACAGCTCTCTTTGGCTCTGACTTATTTCTGCATTCCTGCTGGACACACCCCCTCTCTGAAGATCCGTACCTAGTGTATGGACTCTGACAGGAGGATCAGATAACAGCCCTGACACAGAGAGAAACATAAACAAAACCTCCCCCCCCCCCTCCTAGCAGCATGTTCTCCCCCCTCCCCTCACAGAGGTCACTTAGCAGAGCTAATGTCTGTGTTGTGTGTGAGGAGCAGTGCAGGGAAAGAGCTGGATGGAGGGACAAGTACCCAGTGCTTCACCCAGGGGGGACATGTCAGCCATGACTCCAATGTACTGCATGAGGGAGAGTGGGTGAGTCACTGAGGGGAGGACTACAAGTCCCAGCACAACACAGCTGTAGTCCTTCCATATAACATTCACTATCAGATGTCTGCAGCAGGTGCCCCCACCTCCATGGCTGACATTATCCTACAGTGTTATGAGAGCAGATGACTGTATCTAATCCCACTGTGTGTGATACCATCTGCTGGGGCTCTGTATCTCATCTTACTGTGTGATTCTGTATGCTGGGGCTCTATCTGATCCCACTGTGTGTGATATATCTGCTAAGGTGCTGCTCAGCGAATGGAGGGACCCAGTCAGGGAGATGAGGGATAGGCCACGCCCACTTTGTCAGCCAGAAGAAAAAATCATTTATTCTTCTGAGCCAAGCAATTGGGGATATCTCAGCAAGTGCACACACTATCAACACAGTTTAGGGCTCTTTTTAAAGGGTAACACGTAGGCTTTTTATTTGAGAAATTTTATTTTTTTGGCTACTGAAATTATAGTTACGCTTTAAGGACCGAGGCAAATTTTATGAATATGACCTGTGTCACTTTATCCATTAATAACTTTGGGATGCTTTTACCTATCCAGCTGATTCTGAGATTGTTTTCTCGTGACATATGGTACTTTACATTTCTGGTAAATTGGAATCAATACTTATAACAAGTCTTTATGAAAAAACTCTAAATAACGTGAAAAATTGCATTTTTCCAACTTTAAAACTTTTCTGCTTATACAGAAAATAGTTTTGCCGCATAAATTATATATTAAATAGCATAAGCAATATGTCTACTTTATGTTGGCAGCATTTATTAAACTATGTTTCATTTTTTTACACAATAGAAATCTTAAAACATTAATTTTCCAAATTTTCAGTAAAATTTCAAAATCTGATTTTTTTAGGGACTTGTTCAGGTTTAGGCTGGGTTCACAGACAGGTTTATTTCAGGCAGTATTTGGTCCTCATGCCAGGTCCTCATAGCAACCAAAACCAGGAGTGGATTGAAAGCACAGAAAGGCTCTGTTCACACAATGTTGAAATTGAGTGGATGGCCGTCATATAACAGTATTATTTCAATACAACAGCCGTTGTTTTAAGATAACAGCAAATATTTGCCATTAAATGACGGTTATCCACTCAATTACAACATTATGTGAACAGAGCCTATCTGTGCTTTCAATCCACTTCTGGTTTTGGTTGCTATGAGGACCAAATACTGCCTGAAATAGCCTAAGGCTATGTTCACATGGCATATCAGACCGGCCGTTCCGTGACCCCGGATGATCCGTACCGTCTGCGGAGCTCTGATGCGAGCGCATCAGCGCGCGCCCGCATCAGAGCTTCCTATAGCCCACAGTGAAGTGAGCGGCCGGAGCCACTTGCTTCACTGTGTGCACTGACAGGTCTTTCTGCGGCCGGAATTCACTGAATGTGTGTACGCTCCAGCCGGGATCCCATTTAACATAAAGCTATGTCACACACCGCAAAACTACGGCCGTAGTTCTGCGGCGAGAACTACGGCCTTAGTTTTACATAGTGTGAACATAGCCTAAAAGTGTATTTGAGGGGACTGTATGTTAGAAAGACCCACAAAGCACCCCATTTAAGAAACTGCACCCCCAAACTCTGCAAACGCACATCCAGAAAGTTTTTTTTAACCCTTTAGGGGAGTCACAGAAACAAAAGCTAAGTGTGTAAGAAATTTGAAAATTAAAATTTTCTGTGCAGAGATTTTTTTGTAATCCAATATCTTTCATAATTGTAAACCCATTACCAGAGAAATGCACCCCAATATTTTTTGCCCTGTTTCTACAGTTTATAGAAATACCCCATATGTGGCCCTAATGCAACCACAAGCCTCAGATATAAAGGAGTGCCTAGTGAATTTCAATGCCACTGTTATACTCGGTCAATTTTGACTGTACCTCTTCAGGTTGTTAGAGGCTCTGGGGTGCCAAAACATAAAAAACACCCCTAAAGGGACACCATTTAGAAATATACACCCCTCAAGGAATGTAACAAAGGTTGCGGTGAGGATTTGGACCACACAGGTGCTTCACAGATTTTAAGAACAATGTGGTGTGAAAAATTAAATTTTTTACACTAAAACGTTGTTCTAGCCTTAAATTTTTCATTTTTACAAGGGGATAAAAGAAAAAAAAACACCAAACGTGTAGCGCAGTTTCTCCCCAGTACGGAAATAACCCACATGTGGACATAAAGTGCCAAGCGGGCGCAGCACAAGCCTCCAAAGGAAAGGAGCACCAATTGGCCTTTGGAAGCTGAATTTCACTGGAATGGATTTTAAGGGCCATGTCGCATTTACAGAGCCCTTGTGATGACGGACACAAAGGTGGAACAATGTGACGTGAAAGGAAAAATTTTCATTTTTTTCACTTTCACGGCACAAATGTGCCTGTCATCAAGGGGTCCATATCTTCACTGCACCCCTTGTTAGATTCCTTGAGGGGTGTAGTTTCCAGAATGGGGCCACTTGTGGGGGTTTTTTACTGTCTTGGCAGCACGAGGGCTCTGTACATGCGACATGGCGTTCATCATCCATTCTGGCCAAATCCAGCCCCTAAATTTCAAATGGCGCAACCTTCCCTTCGGAGGCTTGCCCTGCACCCACGTGGCGCTTTATGTCCACATGTGGGGTACTTACGGATTCGGGGGAAATTGCTCTACACATTTTATGTTTTTTTTTCTCTTTTAACCCCTTGTAAAAATGAAAAATTCAAGGTTAGATCAACAGTATAGTGGAAAAAATTTAATATTTCATTTTCACGCCACATTATTCCACATTTGTGCCAATCACCAGTGGGTTCCATATGCTCACTACACCCATTGTTACATTTCCTGAATGGCGTAGTTTCCATAATGGGGTCACTTGTGGGGGGTTTACACTGTCTTGGCAACACAGGAGCCTATTAAATGTAACATGGCCCTCGAAATCCTTTTTAGTCAAATCCAGCCTCTAAAAGCCAAATGGCGCTCCTTCCCTTTGGAGGCTTACCTTGCAGCCGCATGGTGCTTTATGCTTTATGCTCTACACATTTTGTGTTTGTTTTTTTTATCTTTTAACCTCTTGTGAAAATGAAAAAAATCAAGACAAGATCAATGATTTAGTGTAAAAATTAAACATTTTTTACACTAAATGTTGGTCTAGCCTTGATTTTTTTTCTATTTCCACAAGGGGTTAAAAAAGAAAATGAACACAAAATGTGTAAGGTAATTTCCCCTGAGTACGAAAATACCCCACATGTGGACATAATGTGCCATATAGGCACAGGGCAAGCTACCAAAGGGACAGAGCGCCATTTAAAGGCTGTAATGGAGGATGGAGGCCATGTCGCAATTACAAAGCCCCTGTGCTGCCAGGACAGTAGAAACCCACCCACAAGTGACCCAATTCTGGAAACTACACCCCTCAAGGAATCTAACAAGGGGTGCAGTGAGCATATGGACCCCACTGGTGACGGGCACATATGTAGAACATGTGGTGTGAAAACAAAAAATACAATTTTTTTTTCATTTTCACAGCACAATTGTGCCCGTCACCAGGGGGCCATATCCCCACTGCACCCCGAGTTAGATTCCTTTTGGGGTGTAGTTTCCAGAATGGTAGAAAAGGACAGGAGTCAAAGGAGTCAAAGGAGATCAAATTCAACCTGTGTTGATCCAGAGGAAGGCAAAAAACCCTCATGAGGCAGACGACAGTAGCCTCATCACAGGGAAAAAATTCCTTTCCGACTCAAAATAATCCCTGGATCAACGTGACCCCTTGAAATAGGAATAAGGGACAGAATTTAGAAAATTGAGAACTCCAATGAAGTGTGGTACACCTTGGAGCGATCCTGTATGCAGAGGCCGGGGTGATCAGAACACGTGTCACACTGGAAACTGGTGTCCTTCCTGATCCCCCTTTTACGTCACACTCTGCACTTCTTCTGGGGTCTCCCGTTTCCCAGTGTGGGGGACGTCACCTGGAAAATGTTGCCCTGGTAGGATACGGGGTCCTTCATATCCAGAAGCGCTGGGTCCACTCCATGCCTAAATATTAGGGCTCTAATTACTGCTTCTGATATTTTCAGATCGTACCGCAAGCTACAGTAGCTCGGGCAGTGGGAACAACAGTGGGAAGATCAGTTCCCAAACGACCGTCCCACTAACTCTGAGGATGGGGGAGGGCATTCTTGGGTCTTTATTCGGGTGTCTCTTCCTTCATACACTCTAACGGTATGTGCACACTGCGGAATGGCAACGGATAACCCTTTGCGCGTTCCGCAGCTGGCGGAAAAGACGTGTCTGGGGGGCAGCATATGCTATGGTACCCCCAGACACGTCACTGGATGATGAGGATGAGGATGAATGGAGGAAAAAAGGATCCCCCCCCCATTCATCCTCACTGGCTGTTTTGGTGTTGGAGGCAATAATAGCTTATGCCTCCTCCGCCGAAAACACCCTCGGGGCCATATTTATATGGAGATTAGTATATGGGGTATGTAAATGTGTAGTGGTGTAGTGTAAAACTTTATTTCATGTAGTGTAGTGTAATGTAGTATTTTTACGCATTTTTTAACATTAAGAAAGAAAAAAAAACCTACGCCAGAAAAAGGTGTTGGTGATAAATGCCGGACTTATGCGCGGTACTTATCAGCAGACAGTGGCAGTAGGACATAGGGAAAAAAAGCCCTACGCCGAAAAGGAGGAGTTGCTGATCAGCAAAAAAAAAATGGAAAAAGAAAAAATTCTACAACCCTATAGCTACTGATAAGTGTATTATATACACTTATCAGCCGATAGGGGGCAGTAGCACGCAAAAGCCGGAAAAAGCTGAAGATAGACAACGCTGGAGCCGAAAAAAGCCGAAGATAGACGACGGACCGACGGAGGGAGCCGGAGATAGACGACGAGAAGAAGAGGACGCCGTGGGACCCGGAAGACAGCAATCCGAGCATCAGGATCAATGGAGTATGGCCAAATACCTGCTGTATACACCTCAGCTTTCTAGCTGAGGTGTTCAGAGCAGGTATTTAAGACCTTTTGGGAACATTTATTGCCGTGATCGGCTGGACGCCGACCGCCATTGCTTTTCAGGTCACCGATGACCAGGAAAGCTGAAGATCTTTGTCATTGGCTGATCTGAACTGATGTGCCAATAGCAGCGATCATCTGCACGGGGCCGACAAGCTATGATGGCCTGCTATGTATATAGCAGGCCATCATTACCCGATCGCTATGTTAATCTACTAAATAAAAGTTGAAAATCTGAACTTCAGCTTCCTTTGAATAGTTTTGTTTAAAATCACAGAATTCTTGAAGCAATGACTATATGATGTTCCAGGGATAAATATAGTAGTTATTTGTAGGTACAAACAATATTGAGCAATTCATTCAATGACAATTGTATATAAGACACTTCCTAAACACTTTGAGAGCAAAATGTGGGCCTATAAATTTTTATTGGTTCCATCTTGCAGCACCATACTCTGAAAAGTTCTAGATGAAAATTACTTAGTCAAGTCACAATATTATGACCATCTACTATTATCCAGAGTAGCCGCCATGTGCAGTATTGGCAGCAGCCATGTGGGCTGGTAGTCAGAGTAAGGTCCTGGCAGGTGGTCAGAGGTATCTGGAGCCATATGAACTGCAGTGCATCCCACAGCTTCTGTATCTGTAGTGTGTGTGGGAGGATACATAGAGCAAATACAATCATCAAGGTGGTTCCACAGATGCTTTGTGACATGTTGCATTATCTTGTTGGAAAATCCCATGAACCCTAGGGAAAACAATCAGCATGTATGGGTGCATGTGATCTGCAAGGATGGGTTCATACAGCCTTCTACATAGATGAATGGGCCCAGAGAAATCCACAAAAACATTCCCCAGACCATAATGCTGCTACCACCAGCTTGGGTTCTTGCAGCAATGGTTGTAAGATATTTGTTGTCTATTTCACGCCTGACATGCCAACATCCATCTGTGCGATGAACAGAAATCATGACTCATTGGACAAGGCAACACTTAGCCTTATCGGATGAGGTTGAATGCCAACATTGCAGAGGTGCAGTGATCATCTTTCTGCTACAGAGCACCATAAGCAGCAGGACTCGCTGAACTGTTGTTTTAGACAGTTGTATGGTAGCCCCCTGATCTTTTTGGCAGTAACACTGTAGTGTGTTATTCCATCCTCAACCACCTTCATAGCCTCTCACATGACATGGGGTGCTCTGTAGTTTCCATGTTGCAACAGTGTCATTTATCCACTCAACTCAACAAAGAGAATGCATTGTGTGTATAAGCCTTTATCTTGAACATTGCTTTCTCATGTACAGGTTGAAGAGAGAGTTCTAAGGAGCTTAGATATAGGATAACTATAACTTAAAGGAGTTGTCCAGCGAAAAAAAAAAATTCTTTTAAATCAACTGGTGTCAGAAAGTTATATAGATTTGTAATTTACTTTTATTTAACCCTTTGAGGACCAGGCCCAAAAAGACCCAGTGGACTGTGCAAATTTTGATCTTAGTGTTTTTGTTTTTCCCTCCTCCCCTTCTAAGAGCTCTAGCTATCTACAGGGCCATGTAAGGGCTTGTTTTTTACAGGAATAGTTGTCCTGTGTAATGGCGTCTTTCATTTTACCATAACATGTATGACGGAATTCCAAAATTATTATTTATGAAGATATAAATAGGTGAAATCATAAAAAAGAATGCAATATGGTAACGTTTGGGGGGTTCCTGTGTCTACGTAATGCACTATATGGTAAAAGCGACATGATACCATTATTCTATAGGTCAGTCCGAACACAACCATATGCAGGTTCACAGATTCTCTAATGTTATTTTTTTTTTTTATGAAATCCTTTTTTTGGCAATTAGTTATTAATACAATGGGCCTATTGTGACGCTTATAACGGTTTTATTTTTTCACCTATGGGGCTGTGTGGCGTGTCATTTTTTCCGCCATGATCTCTAGTTTTTATTAATACCATATTTGTGAAGATCGGACGTTTTGATCACTTTTTATAAATTTTTTTTTAGATATAATGTAAGATAAAATCGGTAATATGGGCACTTTTTTCCCTCTTTTCGTCTATGCTGTTCGCCGTTCGCAATGACGCTTGTTATATTTTAATAGATCAGACAATTACACACGCTACGGTATATTATTTGTTTATTTATTTATCTTTATATGTTTTATTTATATAATGGGTAAAGGGGGGTGATTTAAACTTTTATGGGGGGGGGCTTTGGGGTAGTGTATTGATGTTTTTAACTTTTTTTCTTTACACATTTGAAGTCCCTTTGGGGGACTTCTACATACACTTGTGTGATTACTCACACTGATCACTGCTATGCCATAGGCATAGCATTTATTAGTGTGATAGGCAATCTGCTCATTGAGCCTGCCTGTGCAGGCTCAGTGCAGCAGATCGCCGATCGGACCGCACAGAGGAAGGTAAGAGACCTCCGGCGGTCCCATACAGCGATCGGGACCCCCGCAGTCAAGGGGTTAATGACACGCTGCAGCACGATCGCTGCAGCGCGATCGCTGCAGCCTGTCATTAACGGTAAGGTGCCGGCTGCTCACTGCAGCGGGCCCCCACCTCCTATGAAGCGTGCTCCGCTCCAGAGAGCGCTTTATAGCAGGAGAAACACCTTGGATGTACAGTTACGTCCAGGGTCGTCTGGTGACAGACTTCCATGGCGTAACTGTACGTCCAGGGTCGTGTAGGGGTTAAAAATCTCAAGTCTTCCCATACTTTTAAGCTACTATATATCCTGCAGGAACTATCCTGAGCAGGAGAGTTTTTCTATAGGGATTTGCTGCTGCTCTGGACAGTTCCTGACTCGGCCAGAGATGTCAGCAGAGAGCACTGTGTCTGAATGTAAATAAACAACACTTCCTGCAGGATATATAGTAGCTTATGGGAAGTATGGGAAGACTTAAAATTTTTAAATAAAAGTAAATTACAAATCTATATAACTTTCTGACACCAGTGGATATGAAAGAAAAGATTTTTCGCTGGATTTTTCGATAGACTCCCTTAAAGAGGAGGGGAGTCTATCTGTTGCAGCCCCTGTCCAAGCAGGGTCTTTTCTCTAATATAAAATAGAAACATAGGGGGAGATTTATCAAACATGGTGTAAAGTGAAACTGGCTCAGTTGCCCCTAGCAACCAATCAGATTCCACCTTTCATTCCTCACAGACTCTTTGGAAAATGAAAGGTGGAACCTGATTGGTTGCTGGGGGCAATTGAGCCCCTTTCACTTTACACCATGTTTGATAAATCTCCCCCATAGTATATAGTGTAGCTATAATATCCGATAAAATGGCAAATTTGCCTCATTGTAGATATTGTTCTCGTGACATACTGTAGAAACTAATGACTGCAGTTTTTCTTCCTACTGCTAGAAATATTTTTGCTTTATAGAGCCATTGTGCTGTCATGGCTGTAGCATCCCATCATACTATGATGTCATTTATGTTGCTATGGTAACTTGCCAATGTTATTCTTTGGTATAGTAGGAGGAAGTTGTAAGATGCATTGTATAGGCATCAGACGGGAAGACATGCTATAATTACAGACAAGAGAAGAGCAATCTGTTCTTTCTACCATTTACCTTTCTGTAACCTTTACAAATGAAGTCAAACATTTACTGTACATGCACTTTATATTACACTGGACAAAATGTGCTCAGAATAAATATCTCTAAAATGGCTTTGGTAATAAGTAGGAACACTTAGCTTTCCACTAGTAATATTCTGAATGAAGAATACATTACTTAAATATATAATATATATTAAGGCAAGTAGGCATGATTTATTGAGGATTTTTATTTCAGAACAGGCACCATTTCCTTCCTTAAAGGGGAAGTCCAGGCAAAATAATTTTAAAAGATAAGTTACAAAAGTTATAACAATTACTAACAGACACTTATTATGGGAAGCACACCTACACCTACTACAGCCTGGCCTGTTAATTTCTCTGCAAAGTTGGTGACATCAGGTCACATAAATTGCCGGCTCCTGCTGCCGCTGTGGAACAAACTGGAACAGCATGAGTTGGCAGTTAACGTGACATCACCAACTTTACAGAGATCTGAACACGCCATGCTGTAGTAAGTGCAGGGAAAATGCACTATAGGTTTACCATAATAAGTGTATATTAGTAATTTTCATAACGTTTGTTGGGCAATAACATATGTTAAAATTATTTTTCCCGGACTTGGTGGTTTTGCAACTCAGTTTTCTTTAAGTGGATGGAGCTGAATTGTAATACCACACACAACCTGGGGACAGGGGTGTGGATTTTGCAAGAAAGTAGCTATGTTTTTCTAATCCTGGATAACGCAGTTAAAGTGTCACTGTCGTTATAACTAAAAAGTAGATGTGATAAAAAGCAAGTTTGCAATTTACATTCATTATTTATTTATTAGTTTTCATGGAAAACATGACACTTTCTGTTTTCTGACTCCTTTTTTCTCAAAAAACAGGAAACAGTCATAAAACCTTTGTATCCCAGGCCATCTGAGCACTCACGGAGAGAAGGCAGTCATGTGATTGATGGACACATTGTGCCGTGACTCTCTGTACTGGCCGGAATTCCTGTGTTTAGTCTGTTTTTTTTTTCCACCAGCACAAGTCAGAAAATCTGCCTTCAGGAGACTGGACCTTGATTTCTAGTAAGTATAGCTTTTTTTTACAGCATGATAGCAACAACAACAAAAAAAAAAGAATGTATATTGCAAACTTGCTTTATTTTACATCTGCTGTTGATTTAGATTTTGAAAGTTATAACGTTATCTTTATTAGAAATGATTGGTTAACACAGGTTCTCACCAAAAAAATATGGGACTACCAGTGTTGCATCCTCTCTGTAAGTTTCACATAGCAGTGGTATGGTCTGTCTCTACAGTATGGATGTCCCCTAATGGGTAAGTCATTTTCACATCTGTATCAGAGGTTACATTTGGAGCCTGTGTTGCAGATTCTTCAAATTATGAAACCTGATGGACCCCATTATAGTCAATAAAAGGTCTTTTGGGTGCCATAAGCAGATCTACCATTCTTGTTATTTCTGACGTTCGACTCCCATGATGAAGCCGAACAACGGAAACACACGACAAAGAGGTGAGTGATTTAAAACATTGTCTTTGTTGAGCCAGATTGTTTAAATGGGATCAAGTCAAGATTACTTTGTACAGGAAAACTAGACCATTACTATGCAAAAAAACTGAAGTAGTCTTTTTTGAGTTTTACCTATATTATAAAATAGTTGACTATTCACTCAATTTATAGGAAATATATTAATATTATGGAAATATACTGTACTATCACTGGTGAGTTAAAATTGAATTATTATGTTTAAAAAAAAAGTTAACTTATCATGAAGTTTATACATTTTACATACAGTATTAATGTCACCTGTTTACACTATTCATATCACCCAATGTTACCGTATCTCTTGAGTCATCCTACAAGATTATGATCTACCATTACCGACAAACCAATAAAGACAAGTTACCGACAAAAAAGATTTTTTTGGGTGAAAAGTACTATTAATGGGAGCAAAGAGCACAAAATAACTGAAGAGCTGCACATCTTTACCAGTTAACGTGCTGATAAAATGGGGGAAAAAGTACATTTCAAAGTCTGTCTGTGATTAAAAATATCATGTATGTAGTAAAAGAAAAATAGAATGACTTAACGAATTTATTACTGAACCAAATATAAATACTAGACTGTATAGCCATTATAAAAAATAAAAAGGGCAGACTAGATGGACCAAGAATCTTCTTTTTTTTTTTTTTAGACTTCATTTCTTTCTATAAGCATTAAGCTGCATTCCCACATTCCGTGATGACGTGGAATGCATGTACTGGAGTCCCCCCGCGCCCGGACAGCATCTGTAATTAGATGCTGGGAGCGGGGGAGACTGTATTCATAAGCGCCGCGCTGTAGTAACAGCACCGCGCGGCTGATTCATTACAGCGCGGCGCTTATGAATACAGTCTCCCCCGCTCCCAGCATCTAATTACAGATGCTGTCTGGCCGTGGGGGGGCTCCGGTAGATGCATTCCACGTCCGTGAATACAATGGCTGTTATATTGAAATAGTGGCAGTTATTTACTGTTATATGGCGGCCATCCACTCAATTTCAACATTGTGTGAACAGAGCCTTTTTGTGTTTTTAATCCACTCCTGGTTTTGGTTGCAATATGAGGACCACAATACTGACTGAAATATACGTAGTGTGAACCCAGCCTTAGTACTGATGCACCTTCCAAGAAAACAAGGCTGATTGACTAACAGACAGTAATACCATATGTATCGCATGGAGTTCTTACGGGTCAATATTGTGGACCCATAGGCTCTTTGGCACAACCAATTTCAAGGTGAAAAAAGTTTTGTTTCTAAGTTTGTTTTTCAAGTATGCTTGAGTTGTTCTGTGTTTGAGCCAGTTCATCTTAAAAACCTAATTTAAAGTTAGCTCTTTATTTTTATATAAAATGTATATAGCCCATTACTAGTAGTTTAACTTTAGGGGACAGTCTGGCATTTTTTGCGCTAGGCTTAAGAATGTCCCTGCAGCGCTGATTCTCCCCAGATTTATGCAGAGGCATAATGCCTTTACATAAATCCGCAGGAAAAATGTTAAATTCAGTGGATGCAGAGGCTGCGCCCCCCCCATTCTGCCCCCTCTCTACCTTCTTCCCGCCCCTCTGCAAATATGTATTTGCAAAACAAGCATGTGTAAATATATTTATACACACCTGGCCCCTCTGCGGCAAAAAATACAAGGTTGCCAGCTTCCCAGTAGTTGTACTGTATATTTATATATGTACTTATTCTTTGATGCAGGTTTTATTACTAAAGGGTGAGGGGCTCTGTTTTTCTTGAACTGCATTTTTTTGGACAGCACCCTGCTTCTACCTCTCGGTGTCAGAAATAGCAGCAGGAAGGAGAAAAAGGTTTACCCTACTAACAGTGCTATTACATTGAGTGATTATCGTGTGAAAATTTGAAACAACTCAAAATCAGTGAGAATTTGCCTGTGTAATAACAGCCTAGAATCAAACGATGAGCAATAAGTCATTTATCGTTGTCAAATAATCATTGTTTTTAGTTTGTCGATAGTTCACATATATTTCCGGCAAATAAGTTGTTTACAGATCATAAACATGCTCTGTGGGTTGTCCTGAGAAGGAGTGTCCGCATGTGTCTCAGAAGAGTAGTGAAGGGAATGTTCAATATTACCTTCGCAATTACACACATGGAATCGGTTGCTTGAAGATCATCAGTTCGCTGTCTTCAAAGTTTATTTGGATCTTTTTGCAAGAGATGATTTAGGCTACAAACACACACAGCAGTTTTTTAGAAAACTTTAGTTTTTTTAAAAAAATGCTGTGTGTGTTTCCAGCTGTAGGCTATGTTTGCACTACGTAAAACTACAGCCGTAGTTCTTGCCACAGAACTACGGCCGTAGTTTTGCGGTGTGGACAATGCCTTGTGTGCAATGGGATCCCGGCTGGAGCGTACACACACATTGTATGCACTCCGGCCGGGATCTATGCGGCGCCGGAAAAAACTGACAGGTCAGTTTTCTGCGGCCGGAATTCAGTGAATTCTGGCCGCAGAAAGACCTGTCAGTTCACACAGTGAAGCGAACGGCTCCGGCCACCCGCATCAGAGCTCCGCGGCCAGAGACCGGCCATTCCGTGACCCGGCCAGGGTCACGGAACGGCCGGTCTAATACGTAGTGTGAACATAGCCTTAAAGTTAATTTGTTTGTGTGTGTGTTGTCTGTAGACGTATATATGGTTATGTGTTTGTGTAAATAAATATAGTATCTAGTATAAAATAGTGTATATATTTGTTCAAAAGTTATTACAAAGGTAAGGTTT
This sequence comes from Dendropsophus ebraccatus, assembly GCF_027789765.1. Taxonomy (NCBI): domain Eukaryota; kingdom Metazoa; phylum Chordata; class Amphibia; order Anura; family Hylidae; genus Dendropsophus; species Dendropsophus ebraccatus. The sequence goes on from NC_091456.1 coordinate 132,137,149, forward strand.
AGGGTAGGTTGACATTTATTAAAAATGTATAGTGATTGAAGAGGTTTGCTCTTCAAATGCAGACTAATGGAGTCTAGCTTAGTGTCAGGAAGTAGCATAGATCTGTATATGCAATCTAATGATTACATGTTATACTGTAAAATAAGAGTGTTAAAAAAAAGTGTAATACAAAAAGTTTTTAAAAGTATTTAAAAAAAAAAACCTTATAAACCCCCAAAAAGTTTAAAATAAAGGTTGCCCATTATATAAATAAAAAATAAGTAAATAAACATATTATATATCGTAGAGTGCGGAACTGTCCGATCTATTAAAATATAACATTATTGTTCCCGCACAGTAAACGGCGTAAAATAAAAATAATTAAAAAAAAAAAACACCAGGATTGCTTATTTTTTTTAAATAATATATCAGAAAAAAATTTATAAAAAGTGATCAAAACTTTTCTTTTACACCAATATGATATTAATAAACACTAGAGATCATGCATCAATGGGCTCGGTCTTGAATGGGTTATTGAATAACAATTGTTTGTAACAACTTCAAATAAGTTTATAGTTAAGTACCTACTACCATTACAAATAGGTATAATCATGGTTAGCGACATACATAGCCCCTCCAAAAAGTAACAAATACATGAATTATGGAAGTCTTTCTAATCCTTGAATGACAATATAACCTCTAAATCCTCTGAACATATTCAACATCCTATGCTTATGCAGTCATTTGACTCAAAGGATATTATTACAGTTTCTTTAAATCTTACCAGGTCAAATTTTGAGAGGCTCAATTCTCATAAAGTATCCAGTTCCACAGTTCCGATTTGCAGTTCCGGGACAGATGTGTTTGCCAGATAAAACCCAACAGACAGTAACAGTGTCCTTAGGGCTAATGTTCTCCTGTGTGCATGGATTTCAATCTCATCTGTATTTTGCAGTCATTATTGGGCTTTATGTAATTTTCAGTTCAAAGGATCCTTTATGCTGTAAGAATAAAGGGAAAGGGAGAGAGGAAATCCCTGTGTTGGATAACAGCCTTTGTAACAAATATATTTTTGAAGAAAAAAATAAGAGAGTTCATAAAAAGAACCAATTACGAGGAAGAGAGATATTAACCTAAGGAAAAATACCTAAATTCAGCCTTTATAATTCTCTGCCTGCACAAGTAACTGCAAGGGTTTAGTGGAGATGAGAAATGATCAGCTTGCAAGAGAGACAGATTTGACAAGAAGGCGGCTTGTTCAAAGGTGGGGCAGGCTATACAAATTTGAGTGACTTACTGCCATGGCTACCACATTGCCTCTGTGTTCACTAGAACAACTCCATCTAACATTTCTTTCTGGATCAGAAAATTCTGTCTGTATTTTCAGACCTATTAAAAAAAAATATATTTTCAGACAATAAAGAGATCAAAGAAAATAGTGAAGGATATATAATATATGTGGCTTTTTGCAGTTGAAATATATTAAAGGAGCACTCCAATATTTTAATTTATTTATTCTTCTTACTTATATAGTAACTATTATTAGAGAATAATGTGGAGGCTCATGTGTGTGTCTTGTGCTTTCTTATTTTAGCTCATGTAACAGGCAGGTTTTCAGCCATATAAATTCATATTCGGCCTCAGAAATTATTTTCTAATGCTGCCTACATTTCCCATGAAGCCTTTGGCTTTGCAGAGAGAGGGGGTGGAGTCTCATTATTGACGTTAACCTAATTAGGCTGCTGCTGGATTTTAGCCAGGTGAACTCATTAGACCAATAAGCTAATGTTGTCAGTTGTTGTCAGTTCACAACATGGGATATTTTCATGTGTTCCCCCGCATGTTCGCAATCCGGCCTCATGTCTATTTTTCCCATGGCCGTAGTTTCAGCCGCACATGTGCGGCCGCGTACGAACTTAAGGTGTGTTTACACAGACAGATTTTTCTGACACATTTGTGAAGCCAAAACCAGGAATAGATTTGAAAAGTGGAGAAATCTCAATCTTTCCCTTTTGACCTGTTCCCTGTTTATAGTCTGTTCCTGGCTTTGGCTTCAATAATCTGTCAGATAAATCTCTGTGTAAACTCACCATTATACCATGCTTTAATTTATCCTAGTAGATACTAAATAGATTTAAAGTTTAGTGAGACTAATTTATATCTAAAAATAGTTTTTAACAAAAACATGCATAATGTTAAGCTATTTTGATGATAAGCTTCAGACATTCAGTAAGGGAACATCATTGATAATTAAAGGTCACAAGTGTCCATTTTAGAAGCTCATTAAGGGGCCACATGAACATCTGTTCTTCCTTACTGTTTGTCACATTAGATGGCCACGTCTAAACTGCAGGACTAGGGCCCTGTTATAGGCAAATTACAAAGATATATGCTACTTCTTGCTTACTAATTGGATTATAATGTCTCCCTATTTTTCCACTTTAATTCTCAGGCAAAGAACCTAAAAAAAGGTTTATTTTACTCTTCTGATTTAAAGAACTGATACTGTAAGCCCATAGGATGTCTATGCACATTATCAAGGAGATAATCAAAATCTGTCTAAAAGTAAAATTATCTTCATTGACTATAGCAACCAATCAGAATTGAACTTCGATTTTTACTAAAGCTCATTAAGATTTGAAAGCTTAAAGGGATTTTAATGGGAAACCACATACTTATTGCTTTGCCCCCCATGCAATAAAACAACAAATGCCTATAGACTTAGCCCACCAGATTCTACAGCATTGGAGCTGGTTCCCACTCCTGAGTTATTCTTTCTTCCAATGACATCCTTCTTCCAACCCAGCCAAACACAAAGCGGAGCAGTGGAGCATTACATCAACTAAGAAAGTATAACATCACATGAGCTGCAATCTGAAGAATTCACATGGGTATGACTAAAGGGAATCAGTACCAATGGTGTTGTAAAGGTCTGCCAACAACTGGGGCAAGGCAAACGTTTTGCTAACCCATCAATCAATCATTAACACTTCAATGCAGAATTAAATTTTTAAATTGTCTGGATTTAAGATGGAGCAAATGTACACTACACACACAACTCACGTATTCTATCATAACAAACCCTTAAGGCCTCATTCTGGAAATCACAGAGGGTCCCCATCGTCTGACTTCCCCCCCATGATCTGAAATGTATCCATTATCTTATAAAGAATGAAATGCCTTATACTGATTTATAGGTACTGTACACGGATCCCTAGAACACAATTGCCCCTACAATGAATGGAGTGCTCAGCTCAGTGCTTATCAATTCCATGGCAGGAGTGTCATACTAGCTAAGAAGATTAGCGAGGAATAATGCGGTACTCACCAATGTGCAAAATTTTCTTGTTTTATTTTTCAAATGTTGTGTATAGGATAGAGAGGAGTGAAAGGGGTGGCGACAGCTGTTCCACAGCTAAAGGAAGCAGACGAAACAGCTGTTGCCACCCTTTCACTCCTCTCTACTAGTGATGAGTGTGGATATTCAGGTTCGACTGGTTTGTTATAACTTGAAAAAAAACCTTTGACAACCTGGATTTTTACTCAAACTTTTGCAGAGACCTGAACCCCATTAAAGTCAATAGGGAACTAACCTTTTGGCCACAAAATGGCTGTAAAATGGAAGTAGAAAAGGGTATGGAATTTGAATGAACATGTCGACTATCTATGAGTGGGCAAGTATGAGAGTGAAGACCCCGCTCTGAACCACCGCGATCCCAGGTGCTATATGCAGCCCGGGACCATGGCTATTAGCGGGCACGGTCCGAACGCCGTGCCTGCTAATTTAGGCATTAAGATGTAGTTTTGACAGCTGCATCTAAATGCTTGCTGTCCCCCATCATTGGTGGTCTAGGGGGGGGGATCGCCCGCCCGCGACGTGATCGCAAAGGAGCGATCCCCGCATCTGTACCGGCCGGGGGTCTGCGCCATAATGGCGCTGATCCCGACTCGGCATTCTATTGCTCTCGGATATAAAAAAAAAAACCTTTTCTAATAAAAGTTTGAATCACCCCCCTTTTCCCATTTTATAAGTAAAAATAAATAAATAAATAAACATGTTTGGAATCGCTGCATGCATAATCACCTGAACTATTAAATTATCATATTCCTGATCTTGCACGGTAAACATAGTAAGCGCAAATAAATTCCAAAGTGCAAAATCTAGAAAATTGTAATAAAAAGCAATAAAAAAGTCACATATACGCAAACAAGGTACCGAGTACAAATCATGGCGCAGAAAATGACACCTCAACCAGTCCCATACACCAAAGGATAAAAGTGTTATAAGCCTGGGAAAATAACAATTTTAAGGAACATATATTTTTTTTAAAAGGTTTTAATTTTTTAAAAGCCATCAAATAAAATAAAAGTTAGTTACCCTAGGGCATATGGCATAAAACTAACCCCGCCCCCCAAATAAAAAAAATAGTGTGTGTTTTTTTTCTCAATTTCAGGACACATGTAATTTTTTTCTGGTTTCATGGCATATTGTAGGCAAAAATTACATCTACCATTGCAAAGTACAATTAGTGGCACAAAAAATAAGGGCTTATATGGGTCTCTAGGTGAAAAAATGCATGCGCTATGGCCTTATATACAGGAGGAGGAAAAAAGGAAAGCGCAAAAATGAAAACTGGATGTGTCCCCTAAGGTTTAAGGAAGAACCCTTTTATTTTGTATACAGTGAACCAAACTATTTTGGTGCCCTCCCACTCTCAGAGGGGTATTCCCCTCAAATATAACTTTCCATATGTTGCCGCCCACGGTGAGACTAACAATTCCTCCCCTACTTATTATTATATATTTGGTCTTTTTCTTACAGTTTTGAGCTGCTGCTTTCTTCCGAAGACACAAAAAACTGTGTGAGTTTTTCTCTCCATACCCCCCTCCCCTTCTGAGACAGCTGATCTGAACAAGTCCCTATCTGCAACTTTGTAGTAACTTTGTAATGCTAGGAGATTAATCACAGTAAGTTCATCAGCAACTTGATGTCAGATTAACCCTCCCAGCATTACCAAGAAGATACAAAGTGGCAGATAAAGCCTGCCAGGAACTTGTTTACATCAGCCGTCTCTGAATGGACGAGGAAGGAGGGTGAGATGGAGAGAAAAGGTTTTTGTCTCCAGCAGAAAGCAGCAGCTCAGAACTGGAAGAAGGAGACTGAGTAGATAATATAAAGTATGGAATTAATTATAAGTCTCACCATGGGCAGCAACATCTGTCTGACGCTAAGCACCACTGTTCCTGTTTTTTTCCAACTTACATTCATCCTCTGAGCTACAAAGCCTGGCATGTCTGCAAAAAGTTGCATAACCTCTGGACCTCTAAATTATAGTCATAGAGTTATCAAAAATTGCAATATACAGGAAACAAATATTCTCAATATGCATATACCATCATACCAGGAAGCATATATCCTTTCTCTTGATTAAAGCCAAAATGGACACAGGGCCCTGGATCTTACAATTAACCCCTTAGCGACCCATGACGTATCTGATAGTACATGGTGCCGCGGGGGGAGTTCAGAGAGGGTTCCTGTTTTTTTATAAATAAAAAATTCCCTCCCCTAATAAAAGTCCAAATCACCCCCCTTTTCCATTTCATAAATATAAATAAATAAACAAATAAATAAACATATTTGGTATCGCCGCGCGCGTAATCGCCTGAACTATTAAATTATCACATTCCTGATCTTGCAAGGTAAATGTCGTCAGCGCAAAAAAATTCAAAAGTGTAAAAGAAAGGTTATACATGTTACATATTGTTGTAATCGTAACAACTTGAGGAACATATATAACTAGTTAGTTTTACCCCAAGGTGAATGGGGTGAGCACGAAACTCCCTGAAATGAAAACAAATTCCTTTATTTTTCAATTTGACAGCGCAAATGATTTTTTTCCGGTTTCACAGCATATTTTATGGTAAAATAAAGTCTGTCATTCCAAAGTACAATTGGCGTTGCAAAAAATAAGGGCTTATGTGGGTCTCTAGGTGAAAAAATGCAAGTGCTATGGCCTTTTAAACATAAAGTGAAAAAAGCAAAAGCGCAAAAATGAAAATTGGCTTTGACCTTAAGGGGTTAAAGAAGTCCAAAAAGGATCGGTGGTATGTAATCACCAGTGCTGGAGCCTGGGAGGTAGGTGGACTTTTTTTTTTTTTTTTCCATTTAGAGCAGCTGATGCAGAACATCATTAGAAACAAAACTGCTAATCCTGATGTATTATATGCCATGTATATATAGACACTTGTTATGCCCCCTTTAACATAAAAAGCATTAATACCAGCTGCTGCAGAACATCTTTGGAGGCTGACTTTTTGTGGAATTATACAGAAGTACAAGAGGGGACAGGATAGAGGGAAACACCTTCCAGTGCCGATCTCATGTGCTAGATGATCATAGAATTTAAGTGCAGAACTCAGCATGAATAGCTGCTGTTGCAGAAACTTGTTAGACCCTCACATTTCATAAAGTAACTATTGAGAATAAAGTTTGAAAAATAGAGCTGACTTCCAAATGCTCCTACAGAGGTTATCCTGCTTTACAAATCTAATATCAGTTTATAGTGTATCATCTCCTGTGTTGGCTTATAGCTGGAACTAGTGACTGAGAAAATGATGAAAGAAAGGTATGCCATCAACCAAATGCCAAAAATTGCATGCATGTTTCCCAATAAATTCTGTATTTTTGTGATGCAGTATGGGGCTATGTTCCCACTATAGAAACATACCGTCATTTTGTGGGAAAAGGTGGGTGTCTATTGATAATGTTGGCTGCAAATAATGATCATGATCATCGTCTGCGGACATCATTATCAGTAGATGGCTGCCTTTCCCTGCTAAATGACGGCACATTCCCATAGTGGGAACATAGCCTTGGGCAAAATGATGGCGGTTTTTATTGTACGGCTGTGATTTAATAGCGGATTTTTCACATGACAAAACTAAAACCCATCCATCCCACCACATTAAAAGTGGCTGATATTTAGAATGGGAAACCTGTCACAAATGGCGGATTCTAAAGGGGAAGGCCCACAACATGCCCACTTTTCATATTTAAAACAAGGTAACAGGTGCACAGCTTGAGGGAAATGATATGAGCATTCTTGGCCTGGTGACAAGCCATTACTAATGCTTGCTAAAGACAGCCAAGACTGTAGCTGGGCTGACAGAGAATGTGTCTACGGAGAGGCCTGAACCACCATTGTGGACCTGAATATATATATATATATATATATATATATATATATATATATTACTGTAACCACCATGCTTACAGTGCCTCAACTAAGGGTATCATGTCTAAGTTAAACTGCAAAGACTGTGAGGGAGGGGGCAGACATGAAATCTCTTAATTGCTTCAAAATTTTCTCACCAGTTTTCTCACCTTGAAGAGGTTGTACGACATTGACTGAAAATCTACTATTTTGCTGGGGCTGCAGGGGACACAACAGTGCAGTATACTTACCTGTCCCACTCCTTCGCAGCTGACGGTTCCCAGGCTACTTGCTGTCCACCACTGTCATCGTTTTGACAACATTTACTGACATGCCACTCCCACCAGAAATGGCCACTCAGCATAGACTGCACTATACTGTTTTATACACCAGCCATTTCCAGTGGGAGCCACACATCAGTGGAAGTTGTTAAAACGAAGACGATGGCAGATAGCGGGTAGTCCAGGAACTGAAATCTGCGCAAAGTGGGACAGTTAAGTATACCACACTGTTGTTTCCCCTGCAGCTCCAGCAGAATAGTAGATTTTCTGCTTATGCCGGACAACCCCTTTAAACACATATTAGAATTTAGGCAAGATTTGCAAAATGCTACTTTAAAAAAAAAAAAAAAAAGGGGGGGGGGATTTGCACATATGGGGCAAGATTTATCAAAGGGTGTAAAATTTAGACTGATGCAAACTGGCCACAGCAGCCAATCACAGCTCCTCTTTTCTTTCACCAGAGCTGGAAGCTGAGCTGTGATTGGTTGCTGTGGCCAGTTTGCACCAGTCTAAATTTTACACCCTTTGATAAATCTCGCTCATGGACTTCAGCCGGGGCAGACTTATCTTGGCATGTGTATTTTCTCGTTTAGGCACATATACCTTGTTGTGACCTACAGTATTTGTTAAATAACATCTGATTGTTGGATTTGTTGCATGTAAGTAAGCAGAAAACATGCTATAAGATATATAAATGGCATCATAAAATATAACTTACCACCAAGTATTTGTCTAGTTACTAGCTTTTCCGTCTCCTCCACTACACCAGCAGTCCACAAGGAGTTAACCATCACATTCCACTTGCCCCCTCCCCCCCCCCCTTCTATGTGTTATCATTTCTTAGCACCAAATACCTCTGGGCTTATAATCATTTTCTGCTAATGCCTCACAAAACCTACAGTATAACATTCCCATGATAAGGAAAATAGTCCCATTCTGCTATATCATAAATTATAAATGTAATGCAATGTAATGAGCTCACAAAAATAATATTGTAAGTTATGGAGGAGGGGGGAGCCAAAGAAAGCCTCTAGCCTTTTGAGGTGCAATTTATAACTATAAGCGCCTTACCTTTAGGGTTCTGGGTCTCATACTGATTATCCATCAGACTGCTTGCCAACTGCAACTGTTAAAGGAGAAGTCCGGCGAAAATTATTTTTTTATATGTTATTACTTATGGAAAGTTATACAATTTTCTAATGTACATTAATTATGGGAAATGCTCATATACTGCTATTTCCCTTAATTTAGTGTATCAGGAAGTGTTAGAATTATCTCTGAAGCAGTGACGTCACGACCAACGGTGTAATTCCTATGGAGTGTCCAGCAGGGGGCGCTCTATATATAGAAGTCAATGAGTACCATTGACTTCTATATCTAGTGCGCCCCTGCTGGACACTCCATAGGAATTACAGTGTATGTAATGTAATGTAATGTAATGCACTGTACTGTTGTGACTTTATGAATACATTTATGGAATACTTTGGGGAGCAAGTGTCCTTGCTCCCCAAAGTATCCCATAAATGTATTCAATGAATACATTTGCAGGGCACCGAGCAGGGAGGGAGAGAGGTGCTATCTACCTTCCCCCTCCCTGCTCGGTGCTGGGAACATATACAAAGCACTACTCCCCCATTATCTGCAGATAATGGGGGAGTAGTACCTTTTGCTATCCCTATCACCGCCCGCGCCGCCGCCGCTCACACAGGGGCTGCTATTCATGCCCCCCGCCGCTTCCCCTCCTCCTCCTCCTCCCGGCATCAAACTTACGATCGCGCCGCTGATTCCCCGCCGCCCGCGCCGCTCCTAACTACCCGCCCGCTCGCTCGCCCGCCCGCCCCGTTCCTGGCCGCCGCTCTCTGCTCATGCCGGCCGCGTCAGCCCGCCCCCACCCCGGCCGGGGACACCAGGAAGCGCCGTGCTCCCGGCCGAGGTGGGGGTGGGCTGACGCGGCCGGCATGAGCAGAGAGCGGCGGCCAGGAACAGGGCGGGCGGGCGAGCGAGCGGGCGGGTAGTTAGGAGCGGCGCGGGCGGCGGGGAATCAGCGGCGCGATGAATAGCAGCCCCTGTGTGAGCGGCGGCGCGGGCGGTGATAGGGATAGCACAGGTACTACTCCCCCATTATCTGCAGATAATGGGGGAGTAGTACTTTGTATATGTTCCCAGCACCGAGCAGGGAGGGGGAAGGTAGATAGCACCTCTCTCCCTCCCTGCTCGGAGCCCTGCAAATGTATTCATTGAATACATTTATGGGATACTTTGGGGAGCAAGGACACTTGCTCCCCAAAGTATTCCATAAATGTATTCATAAAGTCACAACAGTACAGTGCATTACATTACATACACTGTAATTCCTATGGAGTGTCCAGCAGGGGCGCACTATATATAGAAGTCAATGGTACTCATTGACTTCTATATATAGAGCGCCCCCTGCTGGACACTCCATAAGAATTACACCGTTGGTCGTGACGTCACTGCTTCAGAGATAATTCTAACACTTCCTGATACACTAAATTAAGGGAAATAGCAGTATATGAGCATTTCCCATAATTAATGTACATTAGAAAATTGTATAACTTTCCATAAGTAATAACATATAAAAAAATAATTTTCGCCGGACTTCTCCTTTAAGCCATTACTGTTTCACCATTTTGATCTTATTTTTGATATTTTTGATATTTGATATATATTTTGATATATATATATATATCTTTTGTTTGAGGGTGTTTTTTTTTTTTTTTAGCAAAATACATTTCTGCTCAGCATTTATACAGTTTCCAAGTTAAACTTTCTTGTTCCCATCATGTCACATTTTATTACATCACTTTTATCCTGTCTATGCATAAATCTTCTGTGGGTTACATTTAATTTTGAAATTGACATTCACAAAGTTGTAAGCAAACAAGACTACCTTTTCATAGGCAAAACCTAATTAATTCCATTGATGCAGTGTCTTTTGTTCTGGGATGCTTTCATAATCTAAATTTATTAACCCTCACATTGCAGATGCATTATGTTGCTAAGGTTTTTTTTTTTTTTTTAAGTGGTTAAAGTGATATAAAATAAAAAGTCTAGCCATGTAAAAATACAGGGATCCAGGAGGCAAGGAGCCTTGTATAACTAAAAAATATACAATGCTATACTGTACTTTTTTCACCTCTCACACACAAGCCATACAGTAAGAATGGAGCGTTACAGGAATGCTGCCTTTATATATATATATATATATATATATATATATATATATCTGTATCTATAACTGTATCTTGCAGTTTAGATTCTCACCACTGGGCTAAAACTAAGCTGAGACTTCCTAATGTGTCTGTAGTAACAAGAGGAGGCAGCTGTAAAGTGATCTGTACAACATTACAGCATCATGTGAAACAATAGCAGCTCCCTGTAGAATGACCTCTTCGGCCTTCTCTGATTTTTTTTTTTTCAATTCTTTATTTCTTTAACTTTCGATTATAAAACAATAACAAGAAATAGCACTAACATGATTCCATATAAAAAAAACAAGATGATAGGGGAGGGAGTCAAGATGCGATGACAATCATAAATTCATTTTAGCATAATCAAACTCCCAATCCCCCCCCCCTGTTTCTTAATATATATCCCCTAAACCCCTCATACCCCGACCCACCCTACCCACCCTGAGAGAGGAGAGCACGAAAGGAAGGAAGGAAAAAAAAAAATTTAAATAGATCCTTATTACAACTTTCTCCATTTCTTAGCAAACTTTGCAATTCCTTCTTTTTTGGTTTGGAACCATACCTTCTCATAAATCTTTATAGTATGTACATCATTTAGCCATTCAATTTTCGAGGGGGCCTCAGGAGAAAACCAATGGTTTAAAATTTTCAGACGTGCATAAAACAGGAGCTTAATTATCAGATATCGGTTCTCCTTTATTGTTGTTGTGTCGCCCAAGATAGCTACAGAAGGGTTTCTAGGGGTTAGACAGTTAAGTTTTATGTCTATTTCGTCGACAATTTCACACCAGTATTTATATATCGGGGTGCATAACCAAAACATATGAATCAGATCAGCTTCCTTAGAGCCGCATCTAGGACAGGTAGATTTTCCCTAATCCCCATTTCAACTGCATGGGAGAATAATAACCCAAATGAATAATACGGAACTGGATTAATTTATGAGCTTCATTGAGGGAAACTTTATCCATGTTCCCCAAAATACCTTCCCACTGCTGTGCTTCTAACTGGCCCATCATTTTACCCCATCTGGATAAGCTCACACCACTCCTCACCAGAGTTCGTATATTGATCAAAATTTTATACAAAAACGACACCCTTTTCTTATTCATATCAAAATCTAACAGTGCTTGAAACTACGGTGAAGAAACAACCAAGAATAACTTATCATTAAGGGATTTCTCCCTAGCATGCAATAGTTGATTATAAAAAAATAAGTGCTTATCCATCAAATTATAAGTATTTTTAAGCTCCTAAGAAGGGGGTAAACTACCATCAAAAAACAGCTGCTCGACTCTAGAAACACCTCTATTTTTCCAGAAAGCCCTGTTACAAATTTTACCAAATTCAGGGAAGTGATAATTGTGCCAAATCGGAGTGAAATTTAAACTACCCTCTATCTCACACCAATGTTTAGTCGCGTTGCAAACCTTGTGAATTAACAAACACAGTGACGGGTTCTTAAAGTGACCTTGACCGAGCGTTCCCGATTCCAAAAACTCGTACCAGTTCCCAAACATACTTCTATCTAACAGTAACTCATACACAGTAATCTTCACCCCCTTTGTGATATTTGCAAAATAAGAAGCAAGAAAGTACAAACGCAAATTAGAAAGAGCAAACCCTCCTTTATTTTTAGGTGCAGCAAAGACTGAATACTTTATTCGAACCCTCTTTCGTCCCCATATCAGATCCCCTAACATACATTCTATTTTTTTTAACCATGTGGAGCTAATCCAGATGGGGGAAGCCATGAAGAAGAACAGAAGCTGGGGAAGGACAACCATTTTTACCACCAATGTTCTATCAGCCATGGAAATCGGGAGGCTTTTCCAGGTCTTGATTCTTTGCGCCAACTTACTAGCAAAAGGAATCAAGTTGCTACTCATAAAATCAGAGGCCTCTTTTGTGACCTTAATGCCAAGATACTTCATATGGTCTGAAGGCTTTAGAATTTTTAACTGCCCAATGGGGAAAGCTATCTCCTCATCCAAGGGGAGGAGACAGGATTTCTCACAATTGATACTAAGACCTGATAAGCGACCTATTTGTTCTAGATTCTCAATAATCCCTGGAATCACCTTCTCCAGCTGTCTAATAAACATCAGGATATCATCTGCGTATAACACACTGTTCCCTCCCCACGACCGACGCCACAACCCTCCCCAAACGCCCAGCCAAGACCTTAGCAAAAATCTTGACATCGGTGTTGAGGAGGGAAATAGGTCTGTAGGAACCAATATCCAACGGGTCCTTACCCTTTTTTAAAATTAAGACAATATGTGCCTCCTTCATAGATTGCGGAAAGATGCCCCTTTTACAGGATTCATTTAAGACTTGGAGTAATATAGGCAAGACAGCACCCGCCACCTTCTTGTAGAAGAGAAAAGGGAGACCATCAGCACCCGGTGCAGAATTCCCTGAAAAGGACTTTAAGGCTATCTCCAAGTCCTCTATAGTAATATCTTCGTTTAACATACTTATCTGATCAGCAGAAAGTACCGGAAGGTAAATCCCTGAACAAATTCCTGCAATCTCCGTATTGTTGATCAACCTTTTGAAAAACCAACACCAGTATCAGGATATTACCACAATCAGAGCACAGGGGGGTCGTCTGGTGCAGGAGAAACAGGAGGTAGAAAACCTATTTGTGAATCACTTCTCTGCCCTGTATAAGTCTGAACACTTGTCTGACCAGTGGAATGACCTCTTAAAATGTCACAGAGCACGTTCAGAAATGTATTACATTCACTTCAAGGGGACAGAGTCTGTTTATTGTCGTCTATGTTTATGAGTCTTGAGTCGGAAAATTGTCACAGATTGGAACATTTAAGTGACATTTTCCATTTAAGTGAATGCTCACCAACAAACACTAGTTTTGGTTTTTTAACTCTGAAGAGATTCAAAGTTAAAATACTATAACATCATTATACAAGTCAAAGTTCTCTTTTTTATCAAACATAATTTCCCTGCTTTACTTCATGCAGCCATACAGTTATATGATAAAATTCTGTCTCCTTATACCTGCCACTAGGTGGAGCTTAGGAGTTTACTGCATACAATTTAGGCATCCACATAATGTTTTCTGCCCTGTTATCAGTATATGGCAGGATGCCATCAAACATATGTTCTAACATATATTCGAAGCAGACTATGCCTTCTTTCCCTCATAAAAACAGTAATAAAAATTGTAAAACAGTGTAAAACAGACCAAATGCACTACATTTCTGAGCTTCCATTAGTAGTGGAGACTGCAGCCAGCCATTTTCATTTGCAGCTAGATATCAGTAAATTAGAAAACTAATAACTATAAGGCTGGTTTCACAAAGAACGTTTTTTGGAAAGCCAGTGCCGTTTTTTTGTGGCAGTTTTTCATTTCAAATGAAGGAGGGGATGCCGGATCCACTTCTAGCTTTGGCTCAAAAACCTTAATCAAAAACTGCATTTGCATTTTTCCTGGAAATAGTGTGTGAACCCAGCTGTACAATATGTTATAGAATTAGAAGAATTGAAATAGCATATTTGACAGTCACTCCATGCCAGCTATTAACTGTTAAAATGTCATTAAAATAGTGTAAATGCACATTGTTAGTGGTATAGCATTATCACAGGGAGCCTATCCATTGTCATGGCAACCCATATTGATCCCATACAGTGAATGCAGTGAATGGCCTACAGTATATGGAAAAAAATACTAAATGGCAGAATTGCTGGGAGGTTTTGTCACATCACATCCTCCCAAAAATTAATAAATAAATAAAAATAGCTCCCTAGGTAGAAAAAAAAGAACTTTTTCAAACAATCTCAAGCCCTCAAATACTTATCAGCTGCAGTATGTCCTGCAGGAAGGGTTGTATTTTTTCCAATCTGACACCGTGCTCTCTGCTTTAACTTCTGTGAGTGACAAAAACTGTCCAGAACAGGAGAAAATACCCTTAAGAAATCCTCTCCTCCGGACAGTTCCTGGCACAGAGAGTGTTGGCAGCAGAGACCACTCTGTCAGACTAGAAAGAATATACCACTTCCTGCAGGACATGGAGCAGCTGTAAAGTACTGGAAGGCTTTAGATTTTTAAATAAAAGCAACTTACAAATTTGTATAACTTTCTGACACCAGTGTTTTTGAAAACATTTTTTTCCCTCCATAGTACTACTTTTAGAATCAAGAAAACATGAGGGTTTGACTTCACAATACACAATGTTTTTTTTTCTATTTCAATCTCCACGTACAAAGTACAATTGGTCCTACAAAAACAAACAATTACATGGCTCTGTAGAAAGAAAAATGAATTATGTCTTTTAGAAAGGAGGACACAAAAATTAAAACTCTATCTCCCTCCCACTGTGTGAGAGAGGTTATGATCAAGAAAGAGTTGTCAGATGGAAGTGAGGAAGACTTACAGCTTGTGGCTATGTTCCCACAACAGTTTCTCTTGTCCGTTTATAATTTCTTTGTAGTGTGGGCAGTAAACAGCTTTTCCTTATTTTAGAGTATGTGCACACTAAGGAATCCGGGCGATGGCACAGGCGAAGATGCACACAGCCCCAAGCTGCGGAATCTGTGGCGGGTGATCTGCCCGGGTTGTGCCTAGCGTCTACTATATATTCCCTACAGGATGCTCCATAAGTAATCACTTTATCTGTCCGTATTTTGGATGTTATGCATACAGCAGGATATTACTGCAGAAAACCATGACTAAGGACCCAGTGGGGTCTGAAACGCGTCGGTGTTATATGCACATCTAATAAAGCATTCAATCATATTTGAGCTGGAGAGGATCTCTTCTTCTTTTCTTGTACATGCAACCCCGGAGTCCAGGGGAAGTCTCTCCGTGCACAAAACAGCCAATTGAGCCAGGAGACATGTTTTTCTATTCGTCTGACCTCACATACGTACAGTATTTCTCTTCTACATGTGCACATACCCTTACCTACTCTAAAACGTAGGTGCATTTTATCATCAGATGCGTCTAATAAAGTGAAAAGTACAGTACTTGAAATCCAGGTTCAGTTTCCTCAAGGCAGCTTTTTTTTGTCTTGTGCTGGTTGGAAAAAACAAACAAACTAAATGCAGGAAATCCTGGCCATTTGTGCGCTCTTAGAGAATTAATGGACACATTGAACTGGGACTTCTTGTGTTTGGTCCTCTTTTCAACCAGCACAAGACTTAAAAGCTGCCTTCAGGAGACTGGTCCTGGAAACAGGTAAGTATAGCTTTGTTTTACAGCATGATAACATAAAGATAAATAATGAATGTATATTGCAAACTTGCTTTACTTCACATCTACTGTTAATTTAGATTTTGAAAGTTATAACAACAGTGACACTTAAAAGAACCACTACACAGCCAGAGGTTGATTGTATTCCAAGAGAAAGCCTGTTTTTTTATGTAAACTTATCCATGAGTATCCATGGGGCTCAGACCCTGAAACGTGTAGGATGATTCGTTTTCTGTCTTCCATTATCCATGGAATTATTTTAACATGATTGAAAGTTTTTGTGTTTTTTTCTAACATACTGGAGCTGGAGACACATATTCGTTTTTATGCTCCTCTTCCAGCGCAAGTTGATTGCCTTGCGTGTCCCTGACCTGAGGCTGGACTAGGTTCTCAGAGCAGTAATCTGGCCTACTCTATTTCTTTTGTTTCAGTGTTTATGTAACACAGATTGGTAATTTTAAATATTGGTATTTTTGAAAAAAAACAAAAACAAAGCATTTATCATCCAAAAAAAGGCCACAAAAGTAAACGGCACTCACTATAAAATGTGTGGGTTTTTTTCCCTTCCGGAAAGCCAATACAGTGAAAGATACATGAAGCTGGTGCACTCCACTAAGACAACAGCCATATTGCATTGGCACACTTCTTCCAGCCTAATGGTATGTCCCGAAGTCAGTGTGTGCACGCTTAATACTAATGGACGCCTGATGTCAATGTAAAAAAAGCACAGATAGGCTTTGTGCACACAACGTTTTTAATTTTCGTTTAAAATGACGTCCATTATTTTAAGTCTAAAATAACGGACGTTATTTAGCAGCCTGACCTCCCGTAGTGCACTGACGGGTGTTTGTACATTATACTAGTTTGGAATTACTAATTGGACTTTGGGTGCGGCTTAATTGAAAAGTCCATTGAATTTAACAGTAAAAACTGAGACAGAACGGTGACAAAAGGAAAACTGTGTGTGAACTTCAAATAAAAAACGTCCGCTGTTTGCAAAAGACATCCGAAAATAATGATCATGTTCATCATTTTGACGCCCGCAGCAAAAACATCCATTATTCAATACGCTGTGTGCATCGGACTTCCGTCTTCCCATTGACTTCAGTGCATTGCATTGCAGTCAGTTAAATCTTGGCAAAAACGGACGTTATTTTAAATATGAAAATCGGTCGCCTTTTCAATATTTTTGACGTTGTGTGAACATAGCCATACAGTGTAATTAAAGTGACAGAACACTTATAATGCTATACACATCATCACATCATGTACATACACCTAATAGTTCTCCCTATATAGAAAAAGCCACATAGATATACAATGGTATAGGCAACATACTTACTCTTGCACATAAAAATATTTTTAAAAAGTTACATCCCAAATGATTGATTTCAGTAGATAAAAATTTGAAAAGTATAAAAGTTACAAGTGATTAGTCTACATTCCCTGAAGAAGTTTTCAGAGGGAGTGAGATAAATAATTCATAATTCCATCACACATAATTATAATTATACCTTGTTATTAGCTTTGTTTGCTGTCGGCTAGTTCTGTCTCCTCATGTTGTGTTTTCCAAAGCTTGTGCAGTTCATTACTTTGTGTACCCAAGTGCTCCACCAGGGAGCCATTTTGTTTCACATGCGTCATATTTTTGTCTTGATTTTTATGTTAATGTCTTATTTAACGTCAATGTTTCAAAATTAAGTTCTTTATGGAATCTAACAAATGTTAAAATTAATGAGCTTATTAAGACATATGTTTTTTTAACTTGTGAAAGGAGCCCAGACACCCTGTAGCTGATTTAGTCCCTTTATTAATAACATAGAACTAAATTTGTCTTGAGTCACAATAGAGGCTCACACACTCTGGAAAACCATGACTAACTAGTAATAATTATTTCATACAAGTGTAAATGATATTTTATAATTAAAAATCAGTAAATTAGGTGATTTCGAAAGACTTTTGCTCTAACTTCAATGGAATTAAAGATTTACAGGAGAAGTTAAGATCACAGATCCTCATTAGATGCACGCACAGAAGTTATCCAGCAAAAGTCAGCAAAGAAACATATGTTAAAGAACAACTCCGGCGGGACCCCCCCCCAAAAAAAAAAACACAGACACACACAGACACCATACTCACCATCCCTCCGGTGACGATCGCCACTCCATTCGCCCGCCGTCCGCCTCATCGTCACCTGCGTCCGCCGTCCAGCGATGTCTCTTGCTTCCGGGTCCATGAGAGAGAAAAGGCTGCCAGTGCGCTTGCGCACCGGCAGCCTTTTCATTGGCTGGAGCGCATCACATGGCTTCCAGCAAGCTCAGCCAATCAGGGCACATGTGAGCCTTTTCTCTCCCATTCACTCTCAATGAAGACGCCGAAGAGGAAGAAGAGCCGGACCGCCCCCCAGCTCTGACGTCACCCGACACCAGAGAAGAGGACCGTGACAACCGTAATAGGTAATGTATACATTCTTTAACTTCCGGGGTGGGGGGTCAGGGGTCGGAAAGTGGGGGAAGGGGGCCAGACCGGGTATTTAACCACATTACAAAGTTATATAACTTTGTAATGTGTGTTAAATAAGCCAAAAAAAAATTTCGCCAGAGTTGTCCTTTAATCAAGAGAATATATGTAAAACCCTAAACTTTCCTAAAAATGTCATAAAAATATCTTTTGACATGTCATGAGGCATTTCAAAAGATATTGAACAATGTGGGTGTCACTGCTAAAACCCGCTGTGATCAGGAGATATAGCCGGGTACAGAGCTCAGCGCCTATGCAATGCACACCCTAGCCATGTTCACATAGCGTATGTTTTGTATAAATCCTGTCAGTTCACACAATGGAGCGTGCGGCTCAGGCTGCATGCTCCATTGTGTGTAGTGGTGAATTGGGATGCTGATGCACACAGGTGCCCCCGCATCCCAATTCATCAGAAATTAAGATCATCCGTCCGATGCTGCAGTATCGGCTGGGATGATATTCTCTGCCATCGGCCACTCTTTGACCCAGCCGGCTTACAGAACAGCTGGTGTCTTACGCCATTTGAACATGGCCCCTAACTATATCACCTGATCAGCTAATTTTGACAATGTAACTCTGAGCAGTGAGAAGTGCTGCAATCAATAACCTTTGACATACCTGATGACATGTCAAATGAAATTCACAGTGAAAGGGTAATCCTATCTTTTCAAATAAATGGTTCAACTTGAGGATAGGTTATTAATAAGAAATGGAAGGGAAAATCCACTTCATGACATTTGTGGTAATATAAGATATTCAATGAACAGGCAATGCTGCAACTAAACGTATGGCATTAGTAGGAATTGAACTGGGCTTATGCCAATGTAAAACATGTCCATCTGAGTGTGTGGTATTATCATATCTCCTAGGTGGCAAGCCTGTTGTCTTGGAGTTATGCTGGATGCAGATCTGTCTTTCACTTCCTATATTCAGTCCCTTTTTTTTGCTCTTGTCGCTTGCACCTCAAAAACATCTTCAGAATCCGTTCCTTATTATTATTATTATTATTATTAGTAGTAGTAGTAATGGTAGTAGTAGTGGTAGTAGTAGTAGTATTGAAGAGGCCAAGACGATGGCATAAGCACTGTGGTCCCTTTAACCCTTTAAGGACCGTGCTAACTTTCATTTTTGTGTTTTAGTTTTTTCCTCCATGTGCTTAAAAGGCCATAGCACTTGCATTTTACACCTACAGACCCACATGAGCCCTTATTTTTTGCGTCACTAATTGTACTTCGCAATGACAGGCTGAATTTTTCCATAAAATATGCTGCGAAACCAGAAAAAAATTATATGCGCAGTGAAAATGAAAAAAAAAAACGCAATTATTTTTCTTTGGGGGGGCATTTTTACGCCGTGTGTCCTATGGAAAAACTTAGTTGTTATATATGTTCATCAAGTCATTACGATTAAAACGATATGTAACATGTATAACTTTTATTGTATCTGATGGCCTGTAAAAAATCCCCCACTGGACACCAGGGAGAGGGGGCACAGCTGCTATTCAAATGCAGCTGTCAGCTTTGACAGCGGCATTTGAATAGTTAATTAGCGGCGGCGCGGCGATCGGCTGCGCCGGCTAATACACGCGGTCCCTGGCTGCACTTAGCAACCGGGGACCGCGTGCTGCAGAGAGGGCTCACGCCGGGAGCCCTCTCTGTTTACTCTTAACGGCCGCATGACGGGTATACCCGTCATGCGTCGTTAAGAGGTTAAACAGATGATCTGTAGGGGTTCTGGTGTTGGACCCTATCCTAATATTGATGACCTATAATAATATTAGGCCAATTAGGCAATTTAAAAGTGCTAGATAAACTCTTTTTAAAGTGACACTGTCACCCCCTTTGTGCATTCTGACATCTCTACACAGGTGTAAAGGGTAAATTTAGCGTTTTTCATACCTTATTTCATATCATACGTCATGGTGCTTGTTCAAGTAAAAAGTGTCCTTTTATCAACTGCAGATTGTATTAAGTGGGCGTGGCCTCGCGGCATTAGCGCCACTTAGCCCTGCCCACAACGGCACCGTTGGTTCCGCCCCCTTGACGCCTATTGGTTGGCTGACGTAAAGGGGGTGGGGTCTAGACCTTTCGACCAGCCTGTTCCAATGGCCGGCGAGGGGGCGGGGCCAACTGTGGTGTTGTGGGCGGGGCTAAGTGGCGCTAACTTGAACAAGCACCATGACGTATGATATAAAATAAGGTATGAAAAGCGCTAAATTTACCCTTTAAACCTGTGTAGAGATGTCAGAATGCAAAAAGGAGGTGACAGTGTCACTTTAAGTTCCCAAGTGGTATCTAGATCAGTATTTGGTCCCAATTTTGGAGCTCACTTTTGGCCAGCATTTTTAACCAAAACCAAGAACATAAAGGACACAATAGTGGATATTGAATCCATAATGGATAAATAATGGAATAGTAATTTTTTCATGTTTTGGGCCCATTTCTTACTTCCTGGCAAAAACCCTGACCACAATGAGCTCCAAAATGGGGACTAAATACTGACCAAAATACTATGTATGAATTCAGCCTAATATTTCTGATGTTAAAGTTAAAGAGTCACTGTCGTGATTTTTTTTTTTTTTTTTTTTGCAGAAATCAATAGTCCAGGCGATTTTAAGAAACTTTGTATTTGGGTTTATTAGGAAAATATGCCATTATCTGCATTCAAAAAGCCTTTTCCCAGGTCCCCACCTCCTCTCCTTTCTGTCATCCACTGCTCAGAATCAGGAAATCTCAATCAGATGCAACCTGTCTGTTGAAGAGGGGAGGGGGGAAAAGCGACGGAGGAGAAATGTCGGCAGCAGAAAACAGAGAACAAATGATTACTGAGCAGGGGAGCTATTCAAAGTGCTATTCAGAGGTCAGATAGCTCAGTGGTGACTGTCAGAGGAGAGAGCCCTGATGTAGCTTTTAATTAACTCTTTGTTGTCCTGTTTTGGTTTCTTATTTCCCTCTCTCCATAGGAGAACAATAAAGATAGGGGGAGAGCTTTAAACTGTTTTTTCATGATAAAAATTCCTTTTTCTGCTAATAAACCCAATTACAAAGCTTCTTAAAATCGCCTGTACTATTGATTTCTGAATATTGAAAATCACGACAGTGACCCTTTAAAGAAATGGATTTGAAATCTGTATGTGTGAGCACACTCTAAATGAACATGTGACATATAGATAAATAGTCTAATAGACCTAGAGTCTCATACACCACTTTCTAGGAGTATATCTGTAAAGACAGCTGTTGTCCAGGGATAAAGTGCATTGCAGGCTTTGTAGTAAAAGCTGCATCTGAATTGATCATCTGGTATAAAGAGAGTACCGTATAAAGAGCTGTACAGCAGACAATAGTATTTCTCTGAGCAAGTTCAGTTGTTAACTTAATCATTATACAAATGTACATTACGGAACTGCACAAATGAGTCTTTGATCCATTGTAATAAACAGTGAATGTATAGTTGCTTATCATGTCTGAAAACTACTACTGCTATATACAGTATGGTTGAATTGATACAACAGGTTTGAGCTGTGCAGAGGAACAGGGGGATACACATCTTGCAGAATTAGTGAATAGGCCATTTGTAACCACTTCTCTAGTACTGTATGTTAGATTCATGATTTACAAAAAATGTTACCTTTACCAGATTTATCTTTAGGATAATCAACTGAAGGTTTAACAGAATTGTCCATTTGCTTCCTAAACTTTTTAACCCCTGAATGACCAGACCTGAAAAGGCCTTAATGACCAACTCATTTTATTTATGATTTTTTTGAAGAAAAAAACCTTTATTCTTTGTGTTAGTAACTTTTTTTTTATTTACTTCTATATGAGATTACTATTTATTAACTTTAGTAATCCTGTACACTAATACATTATGGGGGAGATTTATGAAAGGGTGTAAATATTCACCTGGTGTAAACTGCCCACAGCAACCAATCACAGCTCAACTTTCAGCTCTGGTAAAATATAAGAGGGGCTTTGATTGGTTGCTTTAGGCAGTTTACACTAGGGGGGGCATTTATTAAGTTTTTTTACGCCGGACTTATAAATGCCCCCGCAGCTCCGGCGCTACAGGGATTTATGTAGAGGCGGACTGCCTCTACATAAATCCCGTACGCGCCGGTGCACACCGACGAAAACCTATGGCAGCTGAGGACTGGAGTAGGTTTTCGGCGTACATTTGGGCGGAACGGATGGTAAATCGCGCGGACTCTGAGTCCGCCCACTACACGCCCCCTTTCCGCCCCCCCGGCGTACTCGGCGGAAAGTGCCGATTTGCGAATATTTTATTTGCAGATTGGCCATTTGCGTATAAAAAAATACGCAAATCGGCACTTTCCGCCGAAAATCATCCGTTCGCCGGATGATACATGTGGCCCTAGGTGTATATTTACACCCTTTCATAAATCTCCCCCTATGTCTTTGCTTCTGTGACGCAGGCTGCTTCTATGGCTTACTGTACTCTAGCAGCAGGCAGAGCAAACAGACAGCCGTCTAGGTCCCCAGGACTGCCTGTGGATAATTTTCTCTGTGAACTGCTGAAACCAGGAAACTCCATCAGAGCAGGGAATCCCCTTTGATCATTCCGCAGTTACTGTCCGTGGCACTCAAAGGGTTAAACGAGCAGGATCAGAGGTTCCTCTGTTGTTCCCCTGCTTGTTCTCTGGAGGATGCCTGAGGATGCCTGTATTGGACAGCTCTGGTTTTTAGTGCAGGGGCAGCCCCAGAGAATCAACCCCCTACTACTGGAGCAACGGCAAGAGACGTTCCTGCAGACTGAGGTCCTTCAATATCTGTTGTCAAAAGATAGTGGGTGGGCAAGAAGGGGCTAAACTGTCTTAATTAAAAAAAAAAAAAATCTACCATTTCACTGTTTCAGAGTCAGTGTAATTCTATTTACTGTATGTGATTAAAAACCTTACAGTGCATACATGAACCATACCCATAGACTTCCAGTCATGAACAAAGGCCAAAAGATTGTTGTACAGTAAATGGTTGATCATCTCATAGAATGGAGGGGCAGAGAGCATCCAGGAAAGGTCACAATCTGAACTGTCTGAGAAAAGCACACACACTTGCAGTGTTGGACTGACCCACCAGAAGACTTGAGGATCCTCCAATAGGCCCCGACAACTGTGCAGCTCTGCTCCAGGGCCATCCCAGGAATCCAGGACACCGAAATGGTGAGTGCACCATTCAGTTGTGTGTGCCCCTGTCCTGCTGACCCAAGAAGTGCTGTTGATAAAATTGTCTTTCTAAAGCTTTCTAGAGTCTTCCTTTTCTCTTCAATCTCAGTTGACAGAAAAAAGAGATACTTATACAGTAGAGTACCAGAGGATCGTCTGCCCTGGCGGACTGGACTGTTGGTTTTAAAGTTTGTACAGTTACATTAACTCTATTTGCCTAAGTATAAATCTGCATAATATAGTTAATATTTATTTTATGCCTTCTGTACATCAAGGATTTGTGGAGGAGATTTGTATTATTCATCATATTCTGCATACTTTGGGGGCAATATAGACACAATGTCATTTGGATTTTTAAATCACCATGATGTTGTTATAATGGTTTTATAATTTGCACAATTAACCTTGGATACTAACGAAGAGGTGAAAGGGCTGTGCTGCTGTCCCAATGGAAACTGCAATCCAAAGATAACAAAATGAAAACACTTACCGCCCCAGGAGTGTCGAGCAGAACAACAGGAAAAGAACTAATCCATCCCTTCCCTACTCATGTACCATAATAAAGAGAACCAGGCTTCACAGTTTTCAGCAACTGTTCTCCAGCAGAATTGTTTCTTTTTTTTCTTACTATTGCATCATGATATGTGAGACACATAAAATCTTAGTAGGAAATATAATAATTTTTTACCATATTGTTGGATTGTAGTAATTTATTTTATTTTAAAGTTAACTAATGCATCTGAGACTATTTTCACACATGCAGTAAAGCAATGAAGATACAATGTTAATGCATGTTTTAATTGATCATTTCATTGCAGTAATTATTTATTGTGTCAATGCAATAAAACTCCAATGTTTGTGAAGATACCCTTATGTAGCACTTTTAGCAGAGCCAATTTCGCCTACCATATTAGCTGATTGACACCCTGCAATTGTGTTGAGTGGTGGTGACCAGTTTTATCAGTTATACAGCATATTACACATATACAAAGAGTATCTCTTGCTCTGGGGGACCAGTCCTGTCCTGCATTACAAAAACAAACTTGTGACATGAGTGGGCACTGTGTGATATCTACACCTCAGGTCAGAGGGTCGGCATTGTCATAGCCTGCATACTGTATATCAACACAACATGCTATGTAGTTGAAGTCTATTCAGGGATAACCCCAGAAGAAAATACATGGAGGGCACTCATCGCTCTCTCGCAGTGACGTTTCTTCAGTAGTACAGTAAAACATGCATTCCAGCAGGCTGTAGCAGACGCTTAAAGCATGGGCACAGGTGAGTTGCAGCTGTTTCACATACCTGCCAGGGCTGATGGACTAGCCGCTAAGCCAATCTGTGACTGAGCGGCATGGCTGGCTGGCTGGCTGTGCGGCCAGTCCATCGGCCAGGTCATAACGTGTACACCCCCGAGATCCAAGAGCCTGGCAGCGGGGTCCCGAGACCAGTCTTGCCGCTCACCATGGTCACGGGGAGAGGTAAGTTCGTACTTGTTATCAAATTCCCCTCCGCCAGCTGTCGGATTTTCAAATTGGACGGACTTATCCTTAAATGATAGAGTCCATCCATATCATGTAACATTCCAAAAAGCATTTCTGCTTCTTGCAATATTACTGTGTGATATCTAGTTTTCTTTGTAGCAGCACAGTAGGTAACCTGAACAATTACTACAGGTTTTTCTTACAGATTACAGCTGTCTAATAAGAATCCCAGTTGTAGGACATTTTTGTGATTCTCAAGATATCTTAATAACTGGCGGTCTAGGGTAGTAAATAAGTTTATTAAACTTCATGACTGCTATCCTTTTTGCCAAATATATATTTGTTGGATAACCATAAATAATGGATGAGATTTACTATGACTGTTGCACAAGAGTTTTGGCACACAGTGCCAAGATTCATTTATTAAGAATAGTGTCACAACACTGCAGATAGTTTTCAGTGAGGGAAGGGATGCGGTGGACAAAGACAGTAAACCCTGAACTTGACCTTGCCCACTGTCCCTGTCTACTTGCCAAAAACAGCCCTAGGAGACTGTGGGCAGACTGTAAACAGACTAAAGGCCCTATTCCACGGAATGATTATCGTTCGTATTCGGCCGATATCAGCCGCTACGGACGATAATCGGCCCGTGGGATAGAGTGCAACGATCAGCCGACATCGTTCATGTCGGCTGATCGTTGCAGTCGCTTGTTTTTCAACATGTTGAAAAACAAGCGACTGATATAGCAGCGATCTGCTGCCGTTGCTCCATTAAATAGGAGCGTCGGCAGCAGACGCTGCTATATCCTATGGGCTGCCCGGACGATCAGCAATCCCCCGGGCAGCCCCCCCGCAGCTCCCTGCCGCCCCCTCCTGCACTCACCCGCTTGCTGCAGCCGCGTTGAATAGCGGCGGCAGCGAGCGGGGAACGAGGAGCAAACGAGCGCTGAGAGCACTCGTTTGCTCCTCTAAACGACCAATGTAATAGGCCCATAAACAAGACAAGGCAAACAAACAGCAAGGTACACAATCAGAATTCAAAGAGTGGTCAGGTAACAATAGCCAAGGTCAGGGAAGACAGATAACAAAAGTAGTCAGGTAATAAGATCAGGGAAGCCAGAATAATAAAGCAGAAACAGCAGAAGAATGCTAAGCACACTAGAAAATCTAGTCTAAAAGCCAGAAAAGGGTTAACGAACGGGGGCATTATATAGGGGGTCATCTCCAACCAAAGTCATCTGTGTAAAAGTCTACTGACTAGCAGGGAGACCCACCAGTCACAAGAGTACAGAGGGAGATTCAAATATTCTGCTAGTGATGTGGACCCGCAGCGCCCCTGGGTTGCGGGGGACATTGCCGCACCTCCATTACTTCACCCGGCCGGTAGAGCCACCTGGGGCACTTGGAGCGCGTTCCTGCAGCACGGTCATTCTGAAGTTATCAGACCATGCTCCTGGAGCTCCAGGACCGCGCTCCAGCCAAAAAAGACATTGCTGGAACTCTGGAAGGTAAGAATATAACAAATAGTCTGTCATAAAGAGCAGTAACATAACAAGAGAGCCACACTGATTGTTGGTTCATGTAAAGTCCCAGCTTGTTCTTCCTGCTGGAATTGTTCCGCACCGGAGTTTAACGCAACTCATCATTTGGCATTTGAATACCAGTGGCTGAAAAAGCTGGATGCAACCCTAGAGTGTCCAAGAAAACATGGATACAGCCATAGGATGTTCAAGTTGTGCTCATGTCTATTTAGCACCAATAATTTATTGTTATTCAGCTGTTATTCAGGGTCTGAATTGACAATAATTGAGCCATGTAGAGGCATTTCTTTAGATTTTTAGATTTAGAACTAGGTGAGAGTAACGCTATGTTCATACAACGTTTTTTCAGCTCCGTTTAAAATGACGTCTGTAATTTTGAGTCTAAAATAACAGATGTCATTGAGCTGTCTGGCCTCCCCTTAGTGCAATGATGGGTGTTCGCACATTATTCTAGTTTGGAGTTACTAATTGGCCTTTGGTGTGGCTTAATTGAAAATTCCATTGAATTTAATAGAAAAAAACGGAGAAAGAACAGTGAAAAAAGAAAGACTGTGAGAACAACTAATAAAAACCGTTCCCCTGTTTGCAAAAGACGTCCGAAAATAATGATCATGTGCATTATTTTGACGTCTGTGGTACAAACGTCCATTATTCAATCCATTGCGTGCATTGGACGTCCGTCTTCCCATTGACTTCAATACATTGCATTGCAGTCAGCAAAATTGCAGCAATAACGGACGTTTTTTGAAACAGCAAAATTGGACGCCTTTTCTCTATTTTTGAGGTTGTTTGAACATAACATGGGCAGACGGTTACGGCACCATTTGGCTTGTTTCGATTGCCAATGAGATATATCAATGTCAATGTTTTTTCCACTAAAAAGAATGGTTATAGCATTGACAGTTTGCATTAAGTACGCCACACAATGCACTCTTATGCCCATCCCATCTCTATTATCTTCTCACTATTCTAACCCATCTAACTGATGTTATGTAATACTTCAATGATATTGTTTCATTTATTTGCAAAAAAAAAAAAAGCATCTGGGGAGAATTGAACTCAGAGGAATTGCTTCACTTCTTCCTGCTAAGATAAATGGTGCCAAATTAAAGGAAATGTTTTTCCCCTTCCAGCAAAGCGACATAATGCTTGGTAAGACGGTCACATAAACAAAATGAATTTTAACTGGATATAACAGCTTTTTGGTACACAGACAGCAGGAGCATCTGCTTGAACAAAAGTCAGCGTGACAGAATCAGTAGCAGGCGAAGCTCTGGAAATTGTGCGGCTCTCTACAATCAGGATGTAAATAAAATGAAAGGTGACTTTTCCTTTTTAGACATTGTGGTTTAAGCAGCTCCAGCCATGAGGTTATTTTGTGGCAATTACATTAACCAATGACCATATCTGAAGGGCTATGTGAACTTCATGTTCACTTAGTCTTAAGGAGACAGTAGCATAAAGAGTCTTCAGCAGCCTACAAACCAATCCATCACTCTTTGCTTCAATAATATGGAACTGTGCTGCCACCATTTGGATTTCTAATATATTATCAAAAAATACTGGTTTACATATTACATATTATTGGGTATTTGGGAATGCCATATATCTGCAAAGAAAATAGTCAGATTTATTTTACCTTAAACTTTTTTATTTTATTTTGCTAGGATCTGTTTAGCACAAACCCTATCGACTCACAGAGCAAAGGGACTCCAGCACTGTGTCTAACCTCCTCTAGAACTGAGATTTATGTATCCCTTTAATTTGATATGGGTGGTAAGAATGCTATTAAAATAAAGGCACTGTATTGGATATGTATGTTAAGATGCAATTAAAAGAAGATCTCCGAAGAAGCATTGCGCTAGAGATTATATGAGTTATGGAAATCCCTGACTAGAGCCATAAAGGTTTGAGTGCATATGCTTGTACTGGGAATTGGTGTGATCCCAGAAGTGAATGCACAAGCATAAACATTTTTTTATAAAGATTATTTTTTTTCACTTTCTTTCAGTTTGTTTTCCCCATTAGTGAACATAGTATTGGGTTCTTGATGTAACCCCCAAGTCTACTAGTCAGAAAAAACTTTTCTACTTTATCTCTCCTTTTGGTTCTTTGTTGATTGATTTTGTTGATTTATTTTGATGAATGTTCAATGTCATATTCAAATTGTTTTAAATGATCAAATACAATGGGGGAGATTTCTCAAAGGGTGTAAATTTTAGACTGGTGCAAACTGGCCACAGCAACCAATCACAGCTCAGCTTTCCTTTCACCAGAGCTGGAAGCTGGGCTGTGATTGGTTGCTTTGGCCAGTTTGCACCAGTCTAAATTTTACACCCTTTGATAAATCTCCCCCTATGTGTTTCTTACGATATTCTTTTAAGAGAAAAATATCTATTTGAATGCTATATATATATATATATATATATATATATATATATATATATATATATATATACACACACACACACACACACACACAAAGGTGCCTTGAATTACGAGCATAATTTGTTCCGGGACTGTGCTTGTAATCAAAACCCACTCTTAAATTGAAGCAAATTTTCCCATATGAAATCACTGAAATGCAGAAAATTGGTTCCACACCACAAAAATAATGATTTTTTTATTCTGAATAACATGTAGAACAGATGAAACAAACAATGAGAAACAGCTGAATATGCCATATTATAAGATACTGTAGAATATAGCAATCAGCATGTGGAGTATAATGTATAGTATAAAGTGCATAAACATGAAAAAACAGCAGCCGTTTGTAGATACAGAATGGAACTGCAGATCCCCATAATGCAGTAGCATAGTACAACAGGCTAGACTAGAGAAGCAGGGCTGCTGTCAGTGGTCTGTGTGGTCACATGACAGCAATGGGGAAGGGGGTGTGTGTCCAGCATGGACCAATCAGGAAATGAGAATCACACAGCTGTGCAAGAGGACAGTGACAGAAACTTTTCTATACAGCAGTGTGAATGGCTGAGTGTAAGTAAAGGCACATTATAGCTGCAGTGTGTATAGCTGAGTGTGAGTGCAGGCACATTATAGCAGCAGTGTGTATAGCTGAGTGTGAGTGCAAGCACATTATAGCAGCAGTGTGTATAGCTGAGTGTGAGTGCAAGCACATTATAGCAGCAGTGTGTCTAACTGAGTGTGACTACAGGCACAATATAGTAGCAGTGTGTATAGCTGAATGTGACTACAGGCACATTATTGCAGGAATTGAGAGGATGAGAAACACAAGGGCTGACAGGGACTGCATGGCGCATGAAGGAATGAGCAGGGCAGATGTGAGCACATACTGTACATGCAGCACTCTCCAGGGAGACAGAGGTTAGAGCTATAAAGAGATTACCTCCACAGTCCTGTCCTGAAGTGGATCTGCTATGATTTGGAAGGTGAGGGAGACTTCCTGGGTGAAAATACAGTGCTTTAGGCCCCGCTATGCAGACCATGTCCCTCTCCCACTTCCCCTCCCAACCAGAACAGGGAGCTCTTAAACCAAAGCAATGCTCTTAAACCAAGTTACAATTTTGAAAAACTGTGAGCTCTTCTTGCAAAACTCTCTTAATCCAAGTTACTCTTAAACAAGAGGAGGGGGGAATGAGAATTGGTCTGGTCCTTAAGGGGTTAAAGCATCAAAATTGCTTGCTGCATACAATTTAATATAAACCAGAAATGGAAAAAATATACTGAATACCAAATATACCAAACTAGACATATATGCCCATGGTCTAAGGATAAGATAATTAAATACACAAAACATACATTTACAAAGCACAAGTCACTTTTCTACATTGCAATATGGTAAGTGACTTGTGCTTTGTAAACATATGTTTTTGTATTGAATAATCTTGTCCTGTATTATAATGATGTTTTAAACAGCAAGGGCCCAGTGGCATATATGTTTAGTTTGACATATTATTTTTGCCATTTGCGTTATTATTACATTTTTTTTAGATCAGCAGTTTTCATGTTTTGAGGACTGGCTTTACTTTTCCTTCGACCTCCTCTTCTTTTTGTGCATTTGGGTAGTGCAATAATCAGTTACCTTGACATAATTTTCTAAAACCTTCTTGTTTTATTATGTTATTTGTATACTGGTATAAAAGGCGACAAGGCAGGAGGAGGCGTGGCCTCCTCCTGTGTTGGATTTACTATGATTTACGCCTGGTAAATCATTACAGAAATCTACACCTGCTTAGGAGCAGGTCAGACCAGTTTCACTAAGAGGCATGCGCCTCTTAGTGATTAATGGGGGGCGATTGGCATTGGGGCCTAATTTAACACCGGTCTTCATAAATGTCCTCCATGGTCCTGATTTTACCAACACAATAGGTATTATTAATACGCAGTATGCTGTCTGAACTGTTTTAGAACACTTTAACCATAAAATAACTATATCAGACGCAGAAACCGGCACTACGGTATGTGTATAAATAATTTCATGATATGGTACCAATATATCCTAATAAGTACTGTCAGTCATACTCTATAATGAAAAAGAACTCTCACCTAAGAAAGTTTAATGAAAGTATTCATGATGAATTTTAATTTTCAGATTTACTAAACATCCTAAGCCATATTGCATATTGTTTTATTCCTGGTGATTTTACTGTTACAACCCTAGATTCATTAAATCCTCCTCGCTGCAATAACATGCAACAATCCTGTAAGAACAGACCGTGGGAAGAAATCAAAGAGTGAAATTTCGCAAACAGTGACAGCTGGTGTAGAATCACATGAGTCCACATAATGTATTTCTATTTCTTGTTTTAGTGTATTAAAATATATCATGAATGATCCGCAAATAATCTAGTAACATATTTAATATTCTTATGACTTTCCCTTCTATGGCCTCATCTATACACTTGTCAGTGGTGTAAAGACACAGGCACTAACAGCAGGATCACGGGAGTTGTCTGAGATTTGGCTCCTGCTTGTGGCTATAGATAAGTTTGTGTCACTTTTGTTTGTTTTTATTGACATATAGAAGAAGAAAATTAAAAATTACAAATGACAACAGAACCTCTCAACAAGGCTGACAAAGGAAGGAACGCCATGTTACACTTGGTTTTTCAGTACATGTCAAGTACTATATAAAATGTCTTTGACCTTTTTTGTACAACTGCATAAAAAAAAGCAAGAACATGGCATTATGGAAAAACAAATACAAAAGATAAAAATAGACACATACAGTATCTGCCAGTACAAAGTATTCCATGTAGACAGCATTCCTAGCCCCTCTTGTGCAACCACTTTTGGTAAAGATATAAATTATAAAGTGGTCTAAGCTAAGGGGAACTCCGGATAGCCTTCTTAAAAAAAACCTTCCAAACAATGTAAGGTTCTTCCCGCTTCCTATTTGCTGTTCCTCCTCCCATGCAATCGGACTACCTTTCCCAGTAGTAACCCTCCCATACCTACCCTGCCCCATTTTGGACCTCAACTTGATGCTCCACCCCTTTCTGCATACACAACGCCTCCTCTCCACCTGTGCCCTGCCCTTTCTCATGTCTGCATTAACAGTCTGTGCTCAGCCAAAAATTCAATGTGACATAGAGGTCACATGATTTCTGTCTCCTGGGGGGGGGGGCAGTAGAAGGAGCACAAGAAAGTGTGAAATTCCAGCTTTCTTCACCTTCTGG
This sequence comes from Dendropsophus ebraccatus, assembly GCF_027789765.1. Taxonomy (NCBI): domain Eukaryota; kingdom Metazoa; phylum Chordata; class Amphibia; order Anura; family Hylidae; genus Dendropsophus; species Dendropsophus ebraccatus. Next base: position 132,169,434 of record NC_091456.1, read on the forward strand.
ATATCATTCAACTATCAGTAAGGCAGGGCTGTGCAGACATAATAATACATTATATAGAGACATCTAGATAACTTTAAATGTACTTTTTAATAGAAAATAATTTTCCCGATCTGGAGTTCCTCTTAAAAGTTACACACCACCGAAGAATGCACAAACATCAAGGAATTAAAGGTATCCTCCAGCCATAAATACCTTTGTACATGCCCATATACATACATACTAAAAGTTTGTCTGACAATGTAAGTTAACTCTCCACAAATAGATGATGGCAGTGAAGGGTTTAGCACATGGGTCTCCAAACTGCGGCCCTCCAGCTGTTGCGAAACCACAATTCCCATCATGCCTGGACAGCTAAAGCTTTGGATTTGGCTGTCCAGGCATGATGGGAAATGTAGTTTTGCAACAGCTGGAGGGCCGCAGTTTGGAGACCCATGGTTTAGCATGATGGATTTTTACTGCCCGGCCTTTTTTTCTCAAAGGGATAAGCCAGTGCCAGAGCAGTCTGGTGGTGGCTTACCCCTCTTTTTCCCATATGGAACACATGAACATTCCATCATGCCAACATTCATTTTTATGGGGAGGATGAGATAGATAACTGTCTTCTGAAGAATCATTTGGCTTACAGTTATTGAAGGTGTATGGCCACCTTTAGGTTCACATCACATTAATCCCTTACATTCAGTGCATATACTTGGAATAACCGAACATTAACCATATACCATGCAGCTGCATAGGTCTTTATTTAAAGGCACAACTGTCTAGTCTTGCATATACAGATTTAATAAAGTACTCTGACACATATTCCACTTGTTGACCAATCATTACGTGTTTTTCATACTGCATCTCTAAGTGCAGAAGGGTTCCATAAAACATACCTCTAAAAAAGTCTAAAGCATGGTATATATATATATATATATATATATATATATATATATATACACACACACACACACACACACACACACTAATGTTCAAAAGTTTGGGGTCACATTGAAATGTCCTTATTTTTGAAGGAAAAGCACTGTACTTTTCAATGAAGATAACTTTAAACTAGTCCTAACTTTAAACAAATACACTCTATGCATTGCTAATGTGGTAAATGACTATTCTAGCTGCAAATGTCTGGTTTTTGGTGCAATAGCTACATAGGTGTATCGAGGCCCATTTCCAGCAACTATCACTCCAGTGTTCTAATGGTACAATGTGTTTGCTCATTGTCTCAGAAGGCTAATTGATTATTAGAAAAACCTTGTGCAATCATGTTCACACATCTGAATACAGTCTAGCTCGTTACAGAAGCTACAAAACTGACCTTCCTTTGAACAGATTGAGTTTCTGGAGCATCACATTTGTGGGGTCAATTAAATGCTCAAAATGGCCAGAAAAAGAGAACTTTCATCTGAAATCGACAGTCTATTCTTGTTCTTAGAAATGAAGGCTATTCCATGTGAGAAATTGCTAAGAAATTGAAGATTTCCTACAACGGTGTGTACTACTCCCTTCAGAGGACAGCACAAACAGGCTCTAACCAGAGTAGAAAAAGAAGTGGGAGGCCGCATTGCACAACTAAGCAAGATAAGCACATTAGAGTCTCTAGTTTGAGAAACAGACGCCTCACAGGTCCCCAACTGGCATCTTCATTAAATAGTACCCGCAAAACACCAGTGTGAACATCTACAATGAAGAGGCGGCTGCGGGGTTTTGGGTTTCAGGGCAGAGTGGCAAACAAAAAGCCATATATGAGACTGGCCAATAAAAGAAAAAGATTAAGATGGGCAAAAGAACACAGACATTGGACAGAGGAAGACTGGAAAAAAGTGTTGTGGACGGATTAATCCAAGTTTGAGGTGTTTGGATCACAAAGAAGAACGTTTGTGAGACACAGAACAAATGAAAAGATGCTGGAAGAATGCCTGACGCCATCTGTTAAGCATGGTGGAGGTAATGTGATGGTCTGGGGTTGCTTTGGTGTTGGTAAGGTGGGAGATTTGTACAGGGTAAAAGGGATTCTGAATAAGGAAGGCTATCATTCAATTTTGCAACGCCATGCCATACCCAGTGGACAGCGCTTGATTGGAGCCAATTTCATCCTACAACAGGACAATGACCCTAAACACACCTCCAAATTGTGCAAGAACTATTTACAGCAGAAGCAGGCAGCTGGTATTCTATCGGTAATGGAGTGGCCAGCGCAGTCACCAGATCTGAACCCCATTGAGCTGTTGTGGGAGCAGCTTGACCGTATGGTACGCCAGAAGTGCCCATCCAACCAATCCAACTTGTGGGAACTGCTTCTAGAAGCGTGGGGTGCAATTTCTCCAGCTTACCTCAACAGATTAATAGCTAAAATGCCAAAGGTGTGCAATGCTGTAATTGCTGCAAAAGGTGGATTCTTTGACGAAAGCAAAGTTTGATATAAAAACAATGTTATTTCAAATACAAATCATTATTTCTAACCTTGTCAATGTCTTGACTCTATTTTCTATTCATTTCACAATGTATGGTGGTGAATAAGTGTGACTTTTCATGGAAAACACAAAATTGTTTGGGTGACCCCAAACTTTTGAACAGTTTTATATATATATATATATATATATATATATATATATATATATATATATACACAGTATATTTTTTATATATATATATATATATATATATATATATATAATTATTTTATTTTTTATGTTTTCTTTTCTATGAAATGGTCTGCACACAATATATAAACATGAACAATGATCTCATTTGGACTTCATTGGGTAACTGGAGGACTTGCCGTAAAGAGACACAATTAATGCATAAAAATAGCTATTTTATTATTTTTCTTTCCCTCAAGCACCAGAAAAAATAGACTCATCAATCTGAAGCAACATTGTTAGATATTTCTTTTCATTTCTAATAAACAGGTATTTTTATTACAAGATTAATCAATGATTTGACCAAACTGCACATACAGTTTCTTTAAAAGTCACCATGTTAGCTCCTGAGATCAAAAATATCTATGTCTTTGTAGCAGATCATGAAAAGAGTATCATCCACAACACTTTAAAGAAGAAAAAGAAAAGCCTGTTGACCTTTTAAAAGGTCAGCTGTATCAAAGTGTATTAATTCAATGTCTGTCATTTCATTTTGCAGATATTGCTACAGAGATTCTGCCTTACATGTTAGTGTTTCTGATTCAGAACAGGACCCTGTGTGTACGTCACACTGCAATACCTGAGGGCAAAGGAAGCGGAAAGCCTGTTTGGTTCAGCCAGGCTGTTTCTTCCATATAAAAAAGCTATGTATCAGAGTACATAATCGTAACTGACTAGGTCCATGTTATATGGCCTTCCTAAGTTACACTAATACGTTATGGCACAAAGAAGGTGAGTCAATGATTATTATTATTTGATGTATGTTTTACTGGTAGAACCCATAAAATAACCATGAAATCAACACACATAGAGAATTATCACCCAGCTTTTTAATAGCTGTAAATAAAACATTCAACCAAATGAAAAAGAAATGAATTAAATTGGTGGCATGTGTTTTTCCAGATTAAATAGAGGAGTTCTGGAATCATAATAAAAAAAATCATTTTCTCCTTTGTTAGGGTATGTGCACACTGCTTAAAAAATAATAATCTGTCGCTCGCGCCTGCTTGCGGACTGCGCGTCTCCTCCCGTGTCATAGACTCCATTCTATGCACTGGCGGATTTCTTTTCTCCGTCCAAAGAATGAACTTGACTCCTTGGGTTTATATTAGTCTGAATAGTTTTAGGCAAAGACTTTATTAATGGAAAACAATATTCTGCATGGAGCTGACTCTAACTTTCTCACCATGGACAAACTTTTTTCCACCATAATTTTTCAATTGGATTGAGAAGTGGACAGTTTGCTGTTCATTTTATTAAGTTTATACACCTTTCATGTGTTATGGTAGAAGACCATAGATGGGTGGACTATATAGGGGTCCCTTAATATACAATATTAATTGGTTCTGTGAGGACAATTGCATGTTGAGTCCATAACTCTATAGAAAACAGGTAATTGGTTTTGAAGGCCCCAAGATGTCAAACCAGATGTGTAAACATTAGACAGGCGATAGATAGATAGATATCAGGAATCATATCATCCACATACAGATAAGATCCACTAAAAATCAGATATGTCCGGCTGCATGATTTACACCAGGAGTACTCCGGCGTCATACACAAAAAAAAGCAACCAAAGTCACAGGAGGTTTTTACCTTCCCATACATATGTTGCTGATGCCGAAATCACGGCATTATTAGACCTTGAAGACCCCCATTACTGATGTCAGCTTTCTGTTTAGTTCCTGAATCTATGTCTGTGCACACCCCCCGAACTTTCAGTTGGCCATGTTATGCCTTGTGATGCAATGCATCTCATATTTCGGCCCATGTAACTACCTCTCCTCCTAAGCCCATCCCCTCATTCATAGCAAATTACCCGCACATACTACAAATGCTTACAACCCTACGTCCCCAGACCTCCTGGCCTCTCCCCCAAAAATGGTAACTACACAAACACATATCAGTATACATTTGCATTTAAATATTTATGACACTGTATGTCCTGTCTGCAGAGCTGTCCAGGCACCGGAAGGAGCTATCCTTTGATCCTGGAGTCACTAGACGGATTCCTTTCGCTGCCTGTAGTGTCTTCCTGACACCTCTGTTCTTCAGGGCTCCCAGCCACCTGTTCGTTCTGTGACCAGGGCATTGCAAGCAGAGGCAAGCGAATGAGAGCCAGAATGATTATACAAAGCTATTACAAAATTATATAACTTTGTAATTATAGTGTCCTATGCGTGACACCAAGAAAAATTTTCATGTCCCTTTGGTGGAATTATGGTAATATGCTGAGGGTATTGTGTTGCAGGGTGGTGTAGTGCAACCTTAGGGTTCACCTTCTGAAACCTTCCTGTCACGGTGGGGTCCGAGGGTTCTGGGGCCCTTGTCTTCTTCAGCATACACGCAGGGACATATAATTTTTAATAAAAGTCTTCACACAATAGCGGTGAAAGTATATCAAGACTTTACTTAAAGGATAACTATATACGATACAATAGAGGGAATCTGATGACAGTAAACTGTTGGCTTGATCAGAGTCCTTAGCTTCAGGGGGAGGGTTAACTTGGTTACTATAGCTTAGACTTGGTGGATAAATAGGATTTCAAAGAGATAGACCTGTTCCAGAGACTTTATAGCTTTCCGCCTTTATAAGGTACGTGTGAATAGGTACTTGAAGTTACTGAAGAGACTTGACGCTGTCAACGCTCACTATCATGTAGGAGGAAGACGCATGGACACACTGACTTGGAAGCCAGGAAGATGTGGACGGTGAATGGGAGACCCTCTACCACTTCACCAATCCGACAGCAGGCACTAATAAATACAGACGATGTCCTGCTCAGACATTGAAGACACGTATTAGTCCTTATGGCTGACTGGAAACAGGTTAGGGGGTTGAAGATGGAATCTGACAGGATTACTGAGGTAACGTAGGGAGGTTAGATGTGACTCTGGCAATGCCAGACTACCAACTGTCACTGACAAGACTGCACAGCCCTTCTGGGTAAAAGGTGGGCGGAGCTAGCTTTTACCTGGCCAATCACTAGAGTGTGATAGGTTGCAGGGGAGGAGCACTGATCAAGCTCAACACTTGTATTATTAGCAATTAATACATAACAACATATTAAATAAATACATAGCAGAAAACAATACCACCACAAGAGAGCTAAGGAAGAGCAGCAAATACATAGGCCCTAATACAGACTGTCTAAGGTTGCCAATAGCAACAATACATATCCAGACGCCTGACAATAAATACCATTCTGGACCATTACATAATATCTTTGTAAAGCTGGAAAATTGTTGAGCACCACAGTACCCCTTTAAGTGATGATCTATAACACCAAACTGGTAACAACGCTGGCACTGCCTCGGATCTAGTCTGGCACACAAGGTTATCCCTCCTTATTTTCCCTGACAAGTAGCAGTGCAGGGTCTCCCTTTTCTTCCTGATAGCACTGGCACACACATGCTGCTTTTCCTTCTCCCCCCCCCCCCCAACAATAGACTCTGCAGACCCTCCCCCCCCCAGTTTTTGAATGCCCCAGTGTCTGGGCATCACACACTCACAGTTTACACAATCAGTCCCTTGGCCAGAAGCTGCTCTGTTCCCCTCCCCCCTATGTCTGCTGTTTGCAGACGCTCCCTTGTTTGCAGCCACAGTTCTGCACTGTGCTTTACATTGCATGTGTAGGTGTGGGGTGTGACCAAATCAACAGATATCTGAGAAGATCGGGAAGGGGTCTCACCTAGTAGCTTTTCAATTTGTAAAGCGAAATGAGTTTCATTTCTTAGGATCAGTTGAGTCATCTCCTACTCTTTCCCCCAAAGATGGATAGGTTCATCAGGGAATGTGAGAAATGTGTCATCATTTAGGTCATGGATATGTGCAGAGTCGGCATGGATGGCGGCATGGAGTCAAAATATTCCCAATATGGTGGTAAACAAGGGGTATACTGGGTGTACCATGAGGTGATGCCAACCCAATGGCACAAAGAAGGTAAGTCAATGATTAGTATTAATATATGTATTTTTTACTGGTAGAACCCCTAAAATAGTCATGAAATCAACACACTTAGAGGATCATCACCCAGCATTTTAATAGCTAGAAATAGCGGGAAGGGGACCCACCTAATAGTCATATGAAGGAGAAATCTATGGAAATATCTTGGCACACTTCTTCACTTAGTGATGCATAATGGGTTTGCTTTGCTTAGAATCAGTCACATTCCATCTCCTTTGTTTTTTTCCCCAAACTGTGATGGATGGTTTATCAGGGAATGTTGGAAATGTGTCATCACATAAGTCATGGATATACACAGACTTAGTGTGGATGGCCCCAAATAGTTCTAATTGGGTTATAAACAAGCGGTATACCGTGTATACCGTGATGTGATGCCAACTCAATGGCTTTGTAGCATAGGTCCAGATGGATGCTGGAGTACTATTGCCTGCAGTGTTCAACCAGACAGCCCTCAGAGACACACACGGCTCTCTGGCTGAACACCGCAGGCATTAGCACTCCTTTCCTTTAGACCCATCTCATTTTGTATGAACTAGCACCAGCACACAGCTGCCTGGGAACAACCAACATCTTTTTATAAATATACCTGTGATGTAGACGTTTTCTATCAAATAAAAAAACTGAATTAACATATGGTGATTCTATAATTTTGGCAGGAGTTGTAAATAATGTTATATCTCATGTGCAATGTAATATTACTCCTATGTCACACATATAGGGACTCATTTATTTAAAGTAAAAGGTTGTTTTAAAATCTGGGCTATATCTTATTGCTTCGTCTTCATCCTGGAAATGTATTTCTATTTGATATCTAAAAAATGTTTTACAGCTGCCGTATATATATATAGTGCAATATATATATTAGGCTACCGGGATACGGGGAATGTATCCATCTGTAACCATTGATAAATATACATTGTCATTTCAGATTTGTCTTCTCATACTGCAGACATTTATTCAGGAGGGAACTGTAATTCATATGCCCTTCTTGGAAGGATTCCTGCCATTGATTCACTATATAATAAGATAAAAGTACTTTCTCTGACACTTTTTCTGTAGTTTTTATACTAAGAAGAGACTTGTCCTCATCTTACCCAGTGTTCATTACAGTATATAATTGTATGAAAGATGATATAAATAACATACAGAGATTTTTTTTTTTGTACACGCAGGGAGAAATTATATACACTTTACATGGCATTTATCACCACTAGCTGACTTTTATCAGCATAAGTACACTATATTCTCTGGAAATAGTCTTTGAGCAATATATTTCACAAGATATATTAAGGTGATAGACCATTCCTACTGGAAAATTACAATATTAAAGTTTATACATGTAGCTGAAATTTAAACTTTCTAAGTACTTGTCAAGTTGTTTGGGTATTAGAGAAACATGCACCACTCACATTAAGTAAGGGGTAAAATGTATGAAAAACATTAAAAGTTCCACACTACAGTGATATTATATCATGAAAGTAGAGAATTAAATTAGAGGCATGCAATGGTGATTTCCTCATCTCAAAGTATTTATTGACATAAAAGCCAACACTAGTGGTGGGTATACCCAACAAAATGTGTCTCATTAACTTGTTGTGTGCCCTTAAGCATTAAAGGAGAAGTCCAGCAAAAATGTTTTTTAAAGTATTGTATTGCCCCCCCAAAAGTTATACAAATTATCAGTATACACTTATTATGGGAAATGCACATAAAGTGCTTTTTTTTCCCTGCACTTACTACTGCATCAAGGCTTTACTTCATGAATAAAATGGTGATGTCACGACCCGACTCCCAGAGCTGTGCGGGCTGTGGCTGCTGGAGAGGATGATGGCAGAGGGATGCTCAGTGTTCCTCCAGTGCCCTGTGTCCCTCATTGTCCCCCTGCCATCATCCTCTCTGCACAGCTCTGGGAGTCGGGTCGTGACATCACCATTTTATCCAGGAAGTGAAGCCTTGATGCAGTAGTAAGGGCAGGGAAAAACACTTTATAAGCATTTCCCGTAATAAGTGTATACTAGTGATTTGTATGACTTTTAGGAGACAATACAATACTTTAATAAAAACTTTCGCCGGACCTTTTCTTTAATTACAGCTTGAAAGTGCTGTCTCATGCTGTTCACAAGTCACCTTACTGTCTGCTGAGGCATGGCATCCCACTCTTGGAGAGCAATCCTCAGGTCATTAAGGTTCTGGGGTACAGGTCTGGAGAAAGTGCATGTCTCTCCATGTGAGGTTCCTCAGTCTCCTGCAGCCGTTCCCTAATGATGTGACCTCGATGAACTGAAGCATTGTTGTACATGAAAATTAAATATAGCATGTTTTTCAAGTAGTATGGGTTTGACACTGTACCATTCACAAAGAAGGGGCTTGGACACTAAATAGACAAAACTATAGACATTGTGGGTCTGAGAGAAATCTTTTAATCACACTTTTTCAGCTGTCACATATTTATTTTTATTCAATCCAATAAAAGTTATATTTTAAAGGGGTGTTTTCTAAGGAGACTTATTGTACCCCAGGCCCTCAGGCATGTGGGTCATTGGTGTTATTGTGAATATAGTCTTCGCCGACACATCTCTGATAGCTTTTTGGTTTTTATTGACGAAGTCTAGGGCAGTACTGTATTGACTAAACACACCCACTACACCACCACCACCACCAAAGGAAACAATGGCTAATGCTCTCCTTGACGTCTGGTCCCTCATCCAGCGTAGAAGAAGAGTGCTATCCTTCAGCCACTTTTGCCTTTGGTGGAGGTGGTGTTACAGTGAGTCGGTGTGTCTTTATCAGAAATACATTTATACTACAGCCACATAAGTGACATTATAAAGGTAATTTCACACACAGTTCCGTGAGTTTAATGGAACAGCATTTGGCTATGTTCATACAACGTCAAAAATGGAGAAAAAACATCCGATTTCGCTATTTAAAAAAACATCCGTTTTTACAGCAATTTAACTGACTTCAATGCAATTGCATTGAAGTCAATGGGAAGACGGAAGTCCTATGCACACAATGCATTGAAAAACTGACGTTTTTGCCGCGGACGTCAAAATAATGAACATGAACATTATTTTCGGACGTTTTTTGCAAATGGCGGACGTTTTGTATTAGTTGTTCACACACAGTTCTTCTGCAGTCACCGTTCTTTCTCCTTTTTTACTATTAAATTCAATGGATTTTTCAATTAGGCCACAACCAAAGGGCAATTAGTAACCCTAAACTAAGATAATGTGCAAACACCCGTCATTGCTCTAAGGGGATGCCAGGCTTTGAAAAACGTCCATTATTTTAGACTCAAAATAACGGACATCATTTTAAACAGAGCTGAAAAAAACGTTGTGTGAACATAGCCTTTTTCTGTAATGAAATGTAAAAGTATGAAAAAAAGTGTCCAATCCCCTAGAATGCAAAATTGCACCTACAAATCAGCAATGCAGCCTTGGGTCCTGGGTTGTTCTAATGTTACATCTAGTGATTAGACTACTCTGATGTGCTGACATGCCCACTACATAGAGAAAACATGACAAAATCTTTTTTATATATGTAGACTCTCCCATCTATCCAGCAAGGCTATGAGTTGGGGAGAAACAATTGTAAATTAATTTTCATGGGAACTATTGTAAAATGTGTATTTATTTTTTTTCTTTTTTTTAAAGAATTTATTTAAACATTTTGCATATTATACAAAAACCAGCAAACAGCAGCATTTCCGCCCGAAATATGCAAGTTAAGAGTACACCAACAGGAAATACAAAAGGTGAGATGGCTCAAAGTCCCAGAGAATAGCATTGCAATAGGTGTAAATCTTGAGGGGAAACAACTGCCACTGAGGCAAAAGTGTATACGGGCGGAGTATTGACATAACACAAAGACTTAACACACAACCACACGAACACAATCAACCACACCGTGGCACATCTGCACCCCCCCCCCCCAAAGGACTACGAGAGGGTTAGACGTCTACCATCTCATCTAGCATGAGCCAGTAAATCCAGATTTTCTTGAATTTCTTGGGACATTTACGACTTTCATACAAGGCTTGGTATAATGGGACATATTTATTTACAAGCTGCTTCCAACGGGCCAGGGAGGGAACATCCGTGCATTTCCATTCCATAGCAATGATTTTTTTCGCACAAAATAAAAGAAACCTGATAAATATTCTGTAGTATTTGTTTTGTGTGATCTCGTTAATGAGCCCTAGCAAACAAACAGAGGGGGTACAGACAAACGGAAAGTCAAAGTGGTCGGATAGAAATTGAAGAGCTGATCGCCAAAAAGCCTGAATCTTGTGACACGTCCACACTGCGTTCATGAAAGTTCCAACGTCAGACTGGCATTTGAAACAAGTATCTGAAGGTGACACACCCATCTTCCTGAGCCTCTCCGGAGTGTAATATGTTCTGAGTAAGTAGCGGAACTGAATTAAGCGGTCCCTAGCACTGACCACCGTAGTGTAGTAGGTTTGCACTACCTCCTTCCACCGCCTCTCACACAATGTTGGGATGTCTATCAGCCATTTCTCATATGCCTTTTGGAATGGGGACTTATCATTAGGGCATAGCAGTAAATAGCTGTGAGTAAGGGGTTTAGTAAGATCCACCGTGCCCAGCAGTTTCTCAACCGGTGTGAATTCCAGGGGAACCGCAAGGCTGCCAAATTGTGCCTGGATGGCATGCCGTAATTGTAGGTAGTGAAAGAAGGCCGTACGGGGTACCTCGTACAATTCACACAGGGTAGAGAATGAGTGAAACTTATTTGCACGGGAGAATAGGTGAGAAAGATAACGGATGCCGTGTTTACCCCACAAGGTCGCACCTGGGAGACCAATGAGCTCAAGCCCTCATATGAGCCAATCAGCTCCCCAGCCAGGGCTACTGCTGCATTACTAAGGCCCAGATCCAGCTACCAATTAGCATAAACTAGCTGAGACGCCAAAAAATATTGGTACATATGGGGGGCCGCCAGTCCTCCCTGGTGCTTGGGCGCAAGGAGGTGAGTGTATCCAATCCTAGGGGACCTGCCCTGCCAATAGAAGGATCTCAGAATCCTGTCCAGATCAGTGAAGAATTGACGGGGAGGGACCGTGGGACAGGCATGAAACAGGTACAAAAATTTGGGGAGAAAGATCATTTTAAAAATGTTAATCCTACCTAGTAAGGATAAGGGAAGCTGTCCCCATTTTTGCAGTCGGAGATCCGTCGTTGCCAGGAGGGGTGTTAAGTTCAGGGTCATGTAGCTGTCCACTGATGCAGTGACCTCAACGCCCAGATAGCGAAATTGGCCACCAACAGCTGGTTCGGCAGGTTTACGGGTAGGGGGAGAGAAGATGCCAGTGGCATTATGACAGACTTATGCGAGTTCACAACCAAACCGGATATGTCACCAAAGCTGTGGATGATTGCCATCAGGGCTCTGAGGGAGGGACCAGTGTCAGCCAGATAGACAAGGGTATCATCTGCGTACATTGATACCTTCTCAATAATTGACCCCCGCTGGAGGCCATGGACGGAGGACGAGGTCCGGATGGCCGCCGCCAACGGCTCGATGGCAAGGGCAAAGAGTAAAGGCGACAGCGGAAAGCCCTGCCTCGTCCCCCGACCGAGTGAAAAGGGAGGGGAAATATCTAGATTGGTACGGATCATAGCCAGGGGGTCCGTGTAAAGTAAACGGATCTAAGCCAGGAAGCCCGGGCCAAACCGGAGTCTACCAAGGAGGGACCACAGATATGACCACTCTACAGAATCAAAAGCTTTGTGAATGTCCAGGCTAAGCACATAACCCGGCACTGTATCAGATGTGCTTGCAGCGATATTCAAGTGTAGATGGGAAATGTTGATAACAGTGGCCCTTCCTGGCATAAATCCGGTCTGGTCAGGGTGGATTACGGACTGTATGACTCCGTTTAGCCTCAGCGCAAGCACCTTGGCCAGAATTTTGACGTCAATTGTGAGAAGTGAAATTAGCCTGTACGAGAATGGGGATAGGGGGTCCTTGCCCGTTTTCAGTAGTAGAATAATCAGGGCTCAGGAGTCGGTGAGGGTCCACTACCTCAGCATTAGATTTGTACCAGTCTATGACTAAACCATCCATACCCGGTGTCTTTCCCAGGGGCATGGATTTAATTGCCTCTATTACCTCCTCAGTGGTTATCCGGGAGTCAAGGGCTTCAGATTGCGCGGGAGCCAGGGGGGTTAGGGGAGTCTGTTTGAAGAAAGCTGCATAAGCTAGGGGGTCCTCCGGACAGTGGGGAGAGTAGAGGTCTTTATAAAAGGACTCAAAGATAGTGTTTATGTGGGCAGGGTCGGTCACCCGGGCCCCTTTGTCGTCAAAGACTCCGGGGATGGAAACCGTGGGACGTTCTGCTCTCGCAAGGGACGCCAGTAGTTTGCCGTTTTTATCGCCAAACACAAAAATGGCCGCCTCAGTTGCAAAGAGATCTTTTTGGAAGATCAGAAGGTCCCTGGCCCACTCCTTCCTCCTATCCTCCGCCCCCGTACTGGCTACCACGACCTCCAAGGAATCTATAAGAGAGACCAAGGAGGCCTCCTTTTGTTTGTGAATAGACTTTTGGGTGGTCACCCCAGTTATGTATGCACCTCTGATGGTTGCCTTATAAGCGTCCCTTTTTATCAATGGATCAGTGAAGTCAGAGTTATGCTCCCAATAAGTGGAATGAGCAGCTGACATAGCCTCTGTAACCGCCTCCGAAGACAGCCAGCCAGGTTGCATTCGCCATAATCTGAAGGTGGGTGGGGTGGACAGTCTTAGGGAAACCAGCAACGCGGAATGATCTGAGATCCCTCTACTGGTTTATGACACTTCACCCATGTGGGGCAGTAAATCAGGGGAGGCTAGGGCCTGGTCGATCCTAGAAAAGGAGCGGTGTACCTGTAAAAAGTAGGACTACTTCACTGTGTGTGGAAACCTCCAGCGCCAAACATCTTTCAGGTGGAGGGCAGCACACCAGGCATTTAGATGAGAGGAGGCTGGATCTACGCCACTGGTCCGGTCCAGTGAAGGATCGGGGACCGCGTTGAAATCTCTGATAAATAGAACAGGATCTGTGGGGAAGGAGGACAGATGAGCAGAAATAGTATCCAGGAGAGACTCAGAGAGTGGCGGAGGGATATATATTGAGGCCAGAATAAACTAGAGGGACCGACATGCACAATGAAGTATCACAAATTGGCCAAAATCATCACACACAACCTGAGAGACAGTTATAGGCAGGGCTTTAGAGATCAACACAGAGACCCCTCTGGAGGAAGTTGAAGATAACCCTTGGCGATCCAGGCTCTTTTTAGGGCCAGGGTTTTCTGTTCGACCACGTGAGTCTCCTGTAAACAAATAACGTGAGGGGAGTGTTGCTTCGTAAAATCTCTATTTCACCACTGTTTAGCATACCTTTCATTTTTTCTCAAGCCTGAGCATAGGTTACAGACTTTGCAATATTGAAAGTTCTCAAATTCCGCACTCTGTCTAATTACAATAATTTGTCTTTGTTTTATAATTAACTTATGTCTATTTTTAAAGATCTATCAATTCCATTTCCAACTCCTTAATGTAAAATTAAAACAGATGACTTAATCATCCATATATTTCATTATTATGGGGGATGATTTATTACTTTAAAGATTGCAATTAATCATTAATTTCATCTTTAAAATTCCAAAAATACTTTTATTAGTAATAAGACAGCTTATTATGAGGGGGAAAAAAGTTTATTCTTTTAGATATCAGGTACACTTAAAGTAGATCCTAACTCTAATGACAGGTGGGGGAGTCTAAGTCAAATTACCAGCAAACTGATCCTAAACAGCAGCCACCACTCTTCTCAACTTGGTGTATCAGAGCATAAGGCTCAGGCCTCTGACTTCAATGGAGCTTCTGAGAGGCCAGGGGCCCACATTGTATCTGCACAGCACTAAGATGGAGCATTGAGGCAATACAGGAGGCTGCAAACTATCACAGAAGACAAGAGAAGGTCCAAATACAGTGTAGAACGTCAGGCAAACCAAACCCACAGACACCTGCCAAAGCGGAAATTTGTGTCAGCAAAATAAAGGATAATTTAAGTGCTGCTTAGAACTTTGGAAATATTAAAAAGTATATCTGTAAAATTATTCTCAATCACAGCGTCGCCTATTAACATTGTAAAACCCAAAGTAACTAAAGTACTAAAACCTTGTAACTCAAGCATACTGATCTTTTAAAGATGCTCCTGACACCAGAAGAAGATGTGTCAAAGAGTGAAGAATCATAAATACACTCACTCTCCAGCTTTTCTTTTTTCTACCCTTTGATGAATATTTCTTATTTCACCCAGGCACCCAGCTTAAAGTGCTGGATCCCATGAACTCCTGTGTTTCACTGCTGAGGAAAGCAGTATGCAGAATTGCTAGAAGCACTATAGACATGCATTGCACTTTCATTTGTATAGGAGCCAAACCATTTGCATAGTGGTCCAGATTATGATTACAGGATGATATTTAATATTATCTTTCTTCTTCCTTCTCCCCAAAATATTGGGGAAAGTGCATTTGTAATATTTTGGGGGATTTTTTTTAATTCTTTATTTTCTTTTCCATTTATCCAAGCAGACATAAAATTGTTACAACAGAATCCACATTATCACATGCCATATTGTAGTATAGCACCCGTGTAGTATCCGAGTTCAGGTGTGCCACAAACTTTCTATTGCACCTGGGTAAAGTAACTTGGTTCAGGTTCTCACATTGGGATATGGTCAGAGGTGTTCCGTGTATTCCTGACTGGGTGTAACTACTCTGCCTTGTTTTATGCACAGCTAAAGGAGACACTGGGTTAAACTGTTATGTCACATGGTTGTTTTCCTCCTGTAACAGGTGCAGGACTGTTTTCCCTTCTTTTTCTATCCTATCCTCATACTCCTTTCTGTGGCACTACACAGCCCCACCAGTCCCAGTCTAGCTCAGGGAACCCTATAAAAGGAGGTTAGTTCCTGGTGGGAGGGTCTTTTTCTAGTCAGGAGTTGGAAAGAGGAAGACAGGGTGTGAAAGAGTGTTCCGAGTCAGTAACGTCAGCTAGCATGCAGTGCTATACCCCTCAGGAGTAAAGGATGTCCTCTGAGGATCACATTGTCCACGCCATGGGATACTCTCGACACAGTACAGGGCAGTGACCTGTATCCAGTTGGGCACTGACCCCAGAAGAAAAAGCTGCAACTAACCTACTTATTCTACTGCGTAATGCACAGCTCTTCTGAAAAGGTCCTTGTACTACTCTAATTGGACGGGTATTCCGACACTGTAGGTGGTCAAGTATGTGAGTACGATTTTTCTTTTTTTTCTCTTCTCAACTACGCTTTCCCAGCAGAGTACAAAGCTAAATTGGACAGGGCCCTCAAGACGCTCCTATACTCTCACTTCTGTTGCTTCAGCTACTTCGACCTCTCACCAGCACCTGCAGTTACTGCGAAAGCAGTGCCTGTCTAACCAGGGGTGGGTACCAATGCTACTCCAGGCTACGGTGACAAGTGTCCAAGTTACCCACACCCACCTAGCAGCCACAACACCGCCAGAGCTACCTCGTCCAACAGCACCCCAAGCTGTTAGTCTGTCGCACATGATAAAACTTAAGATAAACTCATGATAAACTGCTATTATAACTATTGCTACATATATTCATTGCTATATATTCATTCACAGCTATTTTCTAATCTAGAAGCTGATTAATACCACAATCCTCACTAGCAAGCTGAAGATGCAGGTCTTAAACTGAATAGTTTATAGTCATAGACAAAACAATCATTGTTTACTATCAAATCATTAACTGCTATAGTTAGCTTAACATTACCTAGATAAAAGCCAGATTCTAACTGAATGCAGTAAAAAGTGGCAGCCATAAATATTTATTTACAAGACTGTATTTTATTAGACCTACTTTATGAAGGTAATTGATGACTTCCTTAATATTAGTAATATTGCATGAATCTTCAACCAAACACACAATAGATCTTTATATTAAAATGTTTGAGGCCACTTAATGTGGTGGCATTGATGGTCTCTTTACAGGAGTCATCCCTTTTCTAGGACCTGGGGAGGAACAACTGGCTAGCCCCATGTTTTGAGATTGGTAACTGAGGTTCCGCAGATTTTTTTTTCATATTGATGTTTCCCAGGAGGCAATGCACCTAGGATTTGACTGTATTGAGCGCTCTAACCAGCAGCCGACAGTGTTATCTTTGGCTGGTCTCCCTAAGATCAGTCATCTGTTTGACATGTTAGTTTTTAAATGGTCACTGTTGTTTCTGCTCTTTTCTTTTTGCACAAACTAGAAAATTTGGCTTTTAGTACCATCTCTACAATGACACCCAGCTTAAAACCTCTTCCTGTGACATCATCCCTAAACACCATTGATTGTAAGCTGTCTCAAATATCATGTCCTCCTATATCTAAAACTCAACATTTCTAAAAATGAACTCCTTCTGTTTTCTTCCTCTACTAACCGACCTACACCTGACACTTCCATCTGTGTTATGGCACTACCATAGCTTTTAAACAGTATGCCTGCTGTATCGCGCTTATGCTAGAGCTGGACCTTACTTTAACTCTGTAGTCACTCAAACACTGTTGTCACCTGCACCTATAAAAACATCTCCAGAATCTGTCCTGGAGGGCACCTGACTGGATATGGAGGGTGCACACTTATTGCACATGCATCCTCCTCTTTTTCCTTTTAAATCCTGATTGTTAGCAGCTGCCATAAAAAGGTAAAAGTTATTGGGAGGATGTAACCCCTCCTCCTTACAGGCCCATTTCCTGGGTGTTTCCTATGAGCTCTATGGCCAATAGGTTGGTTTCCCTCCTTTCTCCAACCCCTCCCTATCCCTTTAGTCCTCTAAGCTTCCTCTTCATGCCCTCAGTCTCCACAGGACTGCCACCAACCCTCCCTTTTGGTCCTGGTTTTTCATGGTGTTTTGTATCTATACTACTTAAGTCACAGCTGGAGTAAATTAGCTGCTAAGCAGGGATGTGAGGGTAGTAAGGTGGGCTTGCACAGCAGGAGTCTGTTGTTCGCCATATCACTTACACCTTTCAGCCTAAGCGTTTGGTACTACATGCCCGGCTATTGGTACGGTTGAAGAAATTATAATTAAAAGCTGTGGCCGATCCCCACCCAGCATAAAAGTTACTTAGGTGTCTGTGTCTTTATTCCTGGCAGTGCATGCTTATTAATTATGGTTGCAGTTTGCTTGGGTCTATGTGCAGTCTTTCCTTACTGTCAAAACTCGAAAACTTTCACTGTCACTCACGTAATTCATTCTCAATTTTAATGCTGCAACGCCTTACCTGACTACTGCAACTCTTCCCTTTTCTTAGTTCTCTCCTCTCCAATCCATCCTAAATGCCAAAGCCAGCCTCATCTTCCTCTTCAGACGTTACAGACATAACAGCATTTCTCTTAATTTCCTTCATTTAAATTAATAAGTAAAAATGTGTATTCCTCCATATCAACTGGCCTAACATTACTGTTGTTTACATGAGCTCTTAGTTGTAGTTTTCATTTTGAAGTAGTAAAATGTTAGACAGGTCCCAATGCTGATACCAATGTGTAATATTATCCCTAATAAGTAACAAAGTGTACTGTGAACCCCTCACTCATCACTAGAAACAAATAGCTATTCTAGTTGTAATGACAAGCGTATTTCTTAGGAGAATTCACACACTCATTGTAGTAGATCCAACCTGCAAACTGGCATTGTTTTAATGAAAAACCACACTGAACTGCAGGTAGGATGGGAGATTCTGCATCCAATTATATGCCTCAGACTTTCCATTTATTTAGAACATTGCCAATTATCAACATAAGCTTCAGATATACTGGAGAGATTTTGTTCCCCTGTGGATTTATGAGAAAAAATATGGATCTATTTAAGATTTATAATTCAATTTGCTAGTTGAATATCTACATATTCACCCATCTATAGTAATGATGGATTGCTCTGCCTCAGTTGAGCGTTTCTCCATATATTGTGACTAATAGTGACTGATCAAATGATATATCTTAAAGTATTCCATCACCTCAGCACTCATTACCTTTCACTATGACAGATGCCTCAAAAAGTGCTTGTGTAGTAAATTAGAGAATTAAAAAACCCATTGCATTATAAAGACATCTGGAGTTTTATTATTTATGTACAAATCACAAAGCGATGGCTCCAGATACAATCATCCGTACTCCGTATTAGTGTATGATTTAATGTTCAGAGAGCGTATAAATTTATTTTATATAATATTTTCTGTACCTGTCATTCACAAGATTTTTTAAAACCTGCATGACTTTGTTAGATTGACCTTTTAGAATGGTGACAAAGTGATCCAAGTGCTTTCACTGCTGTTTTTAAAGGGGTTATCCAGCGCTACAAAAACATGGCCACTTTTCCCCCTATTGTTGTCTCCAGTTCAGGTGCAGTATGCAATTAAGCTCCATTTACTTCAATGGAACTGAGTTTCAAAACCCCACCCAATCTGGAGACAACAGTAGGTGGAAATTGGCCATGTTTTTGTAGTGATTGATAACCCCTTTAAGCCCTTGAGAGCCCCCTCCATGATGCAGAGCAATTTCTCATTTTCTACAATTTAGTGGGCCGGACCAGAGGTGACCAGTTTGCCAATGGTACACTTCTCTGGCCAATAAAAGAACAGCACATACTCCTCTTTGGTATACCATTACATAGTGCTGGAGAAAATGCACTGGACTTAACACTGTTAGGTTGACAATTTACACAGTACACTACTATAGATAGCTTTTGGGGCAGTAGAAGGGGATTACTTAGCAGAACTTGTGAGCAAAAATGAAAGAAACTACAGCAGGATTCCCTGAGCTTTATGGGTGGTCAGAGATAAGAAAAAAGCCTTGATTTACCTTTGAGGAACAATGTGGATGATTTTTAACAGACTGGCTCAGCATGCAGGAATACAGTCTCTCATTCATTCATTCTCTCTCTCTCTCTCTCTCTCTCTTCTGGTGGCCAACATTTCAAAGTTTCAAAGTCGGGGTCTTACGAGAAACATCATTAAGCGTACTAGCATGTTAAATACCCATAATGCATTATTTTAGCAAATATCCATGTTTAGTAGGAGTATCACTTCAAAGTGGGGTGTTAAACATTCTACATCTGACTGTAGCAAAAAAAAAAATCTGCAATAAAAATGTAAATTTTTTTGACAGATAATGTGAAATTTCTGATGTACTATATAATAGTTAGTATATTACCGTTAAGGCTGATCCATTTAAAATTAACCAATGTTCCTTTCTATCATAAAATATTCCACAAGCTGCTTTAAAGTAATAATATATTGCAGCATCCTGCATCTAAGTGGACATACTCATCAATCACTAACCTGAGCAGCATAACCCTCCTACCTGCTTTCATGTGTTTTATGTGTTTATTGATTTTGTGTTGTTTCAGTAATTAAATTGTCCTTCAGTAAAATTAGTCTTTAGCTAATTTTCTTACCACTGAGCATATCTCGTTTCCTTTGAAAGTTTTGCTGATGGTGCTTTACTAGAAGTATTGTTTCTTAATGTCTAATTAAAATGCAAAATAAATGTGTAGAATATGTTAATGAACCAATGAAACTAAAACACTGATTGTACTTGCTCTACAGTAGAGATGGGGTACCTTAGGCCCTCCAGCTGTTGCAAAACTACAATTCCCATCATGCCTGGACTGCTTAAACAAAGCTTTGGCTGTCCAGGCTTGATGGGTACTGTAGTTTTGTAACAGCTGGAGGATCGAAGGTTCCCCATCCCTGCTATACAGCTATATCCTTTGACAATAGTTTTATTTGTAGTTCTTTGCTCCCTGCTTTCTGACTAGTGCAACAAATTACTAGGGACTAAGGGGCCTATTCCACGGAGAGATAACCGGCCAAATCTGATTATCGATCCGTGGAATATAGAGAACGATCAGCCGATGATTGTGTCATCGGCTGATCGTTCATTTAGGTTCAAACCTAAAATCATAGGTCACCACCCACGCATCGCTAAGCGGAATGGCGGTGCATGGAGGGCGACTGGCGATTTAAAAACAGCATATTTTACCTATCCAGGCTGCAAGGATTCCTCCGCCCCTTCTCCCGATCCCGCGTGCCACAGCAGCTTCGGAATGGCCTGTCTGAGCTGACAGACCGCTCAGCCGATCACTGGCCAGGACCGCCACAGCCAGTGATTGGCTGAGTGGTCTGTCAGTTCAGACAGGCCGCTCCAAAGCTGCTGCTGCGTGAGGGACCGGGAGAAGGGGCGCAGAAGACCTGCAGCCTAGAAAGGTAAAGTATGATGTTTAAACAAGGTCTGCAAGGACATCGGTAACAATGTCCCTGCAGCCCTCCCTAAACGATTATCGGCCCATGGAATAGGCCCAGTAAACGTTTACATTGTTTATCGGGCCCCCATCAGCCCGTGGAATAGGACCCTTACACTGGTAAGCAACCAACCATGTGATGCTATGGAGAGCTAACAGATATAAGGGACTAGACAAGCTCAGCATTTATGAGCTCTGTTAAAATGAAAGCTGAGCTTTCATTGGTTGATGTATGCAGCCCTCGCTAAACGATTATCGGGCCATGGAATAGGCCCAATAAACGTTTACATTGTTTATCGGGCCCCCATCAGTCCGTGGAATAGGACCCTTACACTGGTAAGCAACCAACCATGTGATGCTATGGAGAGCTAATAGATATAAGGGACTAGACAAGCTCAGCATTTATGAGCTCTGTTAAAATGAAAGCTGAGCTTTCATTGGTTGATGTATGCAAATAACACCCGTTTTTGTTTCACACAGATCAATAAATTAGGACCCTTGTATTTGAAAAATAACTTTTTTTTAATATTCTTCAGCCATTGTTCTCGCTATCTCCATCTTTCCACTTTTTTTAGATGATGTACTTTATTAACAAATGTGACTAAACTAATAGGATATTGATCTTTTTCATAGCACAAGCTGTCAAATTTCAGCTCAATAATAGCTTTTTCTCTCTGACATTTAGTGGAAGACAAATGGACATTTTTTTGGCTGCAAATCAGTTTATGAATCTTGACATTTAGAATTTAAAACCCACAAAGTAAATCTAACTGTAATAGGACATTACGGTTAAACATTCTGTCACTTAAGAAAACTAAAGAACACCTATATGGTGTAAACATGATGAATGTAAAAACATAAAACTTTTTCTGAGAATTTTTAGTTATAACCCCTTTTGATCCACAAGGACCTTAAAGGCTCTGTGCCAGAATTTTTGTACTAAAAACCCTGGAATGCTATTAGAGCAGTTTTTATCATATTTTGCCTGCATGTGTACCCCTGGTTGCACCTGCTAGTCTGTGCTGGATTTGGGCCACCTCTAATATAGACCCAGAATTATCAAATCTATCACAAAATTTGCTAAACAATCACAACTCAGCTTTCATTTCTTAAATTGTTTGAGCTGTGATTGGTTGCTATGTGTGATTAAAGTGGTAATTTAAGAAGGTGAGGTTGCAGCACCTGCAGCTACATTCAGTACAACAAAGCAGTATGTTGTAATCACAACTCACTCTCCTCACCTCACTGTCTTGAATTTTTTTATTTTTTTTTGCAGATATCAATAGTACAGGCGATTTTAAGGAACTTTGTATTTGGGTTTATTAGCCGAAAAATGAATTTTTATCATGATAAAGCAGTTTGAAGCTCTCCCCCCTGTCTCATTGTTCTCCTATGGAGAGAGGGAAATACAACACCAAAACAGGACAACAAAGAGTTAATCTACAGCAACATCACCCTCTATCTTCTCTGACAGTCAGCACTGACCTCTCTGACCTCTGAATACAGCTTCACCCAGCTCCGGTTTGTGTAATCCTTTGTTCTCTGCTCTCTGCTGCCGGCTAACTCCCTCCACCCTCCTCCCCTCTCTATAGAACAGACAGGTTGTGTCTGATGCAACAAGTCACAATTTCCTGATTTTTTGCAGTGGATGACAGAAAGGAGAGGAGGGGGGGAGACCTGGGTATAGTCTTTTTGAATGCAGATAATTGCATATTTGCCTAATAAACACAATTACAAAGTTTCTTGACCCCTTAGTGACCGCCGCACGCATATTCACGGCGGCCACTAATAGGCTTTATTCCGATGCGTACGCCTTTTAACGGCGGGCGCATCGGAATAAATTACCGCCCACCGGCGGCTGCAGGACGGGTGATCAGCAGTCAGTGTGACCGCTGACACCCTCCTGTAACTGCCCGGAGCAGAGGATTCTCCGCTCCGGGCAGTTTAACCCATTAAATGCCGCTGTCAAAGCGTGACAGCGGCATCTAACGGGTCCCGGTGTATCCCGGACGGCGCCGCAGGTCCACTTACGTGATTGCGATGTCCCGCGGCGCAGTCCGGGGTCCCGATGTCTCCATAGTGATCCCGGGGTCCTAATGAAGGTCCCCGGGGTCACCATGGAGATGCCTGATGCTGACAGGGGTGGCTGTGGCTATTGCCTGTCAGCATGAGGCATGATACAATACATTGCAGTACATCAGGTACTGCAATGTATTGTATCAGTGATCAAAGTATTTTACACTAGTGTACAGTCATTCCCGGCCAGTCCCCTCACCGGCGATCGCCGTTATTACCAGTATAACGGCGGCCACCGGTAACAGACATTGCCAGCGCAGCTGAACGCTTTCATCTCTTCTCACCGTGAATCCACAGTGAGAGGAGATGAGAACATGTCCCCCCCTGTCCCCAGAATTAACCCTAGTGACCTGGTCACTGACCCTCCCCTCCCAGGGTGGCCATCTGATCCAAGATGGTCCCAGTGCAAGTGATCAGCGGTATATACTATATACCACTGATCGCTTGTTACAAATGGTGCCGGCACTTTTTTACGCCTGTCACCAAAGTCAAGTGCCCTGGATTACCCGTAACCACCCTGGATTACTTGTAACCACCCCAGATTACCTGTAATCACCCCAGATTACCCGTCACCACCCCAGATTGCCCGTAACCACCCCAGATTGCCTGTAACCACCCCAGATTGCCTGTAACCACCCTAGATTGCCTGTAATCTCCCCAGATTGTCCGTAATCTCCCCAGATTGCCCGTATCCACCCCAGATTGCCCATATCCACCCAAGATTGCCCGTATCCGCCCCAGATAGCCCATAACCATCCCAGACAGCCCGTAACCACCACAGATTGCCCGTAACCACCCCAGATTGCCACAGACTGCCTGTAACTACCCCAAATTGCCTGTAACCACCCAAGATTGCTCGCAACCACCCCAGATTGCTCGCAACCAGCCCAGATTGCCCGTCACCACCCCAGATTTCCCGTCACCACCCCAGATTGCCCGTTGCAACCCCAGATAGTCAGTGAACACCCCCAGATTGCCCGTAACCACCCCAGATAGCCAGTGAACACCCCCAGATTGCCCATCACCACCCCAGATAGACAATAACCACCCCTAGATAGCCAGTAAACACCCCAAGATTGCCCATAACTACCCCATATAGCCAGTAAACACCCCATAACCACCCCATACAGCCAGTAAACACCCCCAGATTGCCTGTAACCACCCCAGATTGACCGTAACCACCCCAGATTGGCACAGACTGCTCGTAACCACCCCAGATTGACCATAACCCCACCAGATTGCCTGTTGCCACCTCAGATAGCCAGTAAACACCCCGAGATTGTCCATTACCACCCCCAGATAACCAGTAAACACCCACCCACCACCCATATTGCCTGTAACTAAAATGACACTCCTTCTCTTCTGAGCCCTGCTGTGTGCCCATACAGTGGTTTATGCCCACATATGGGGTACCATTGTACTCAGGAGAACCTCCGTTACAAATTTTGGGGTGCTTTTTCTCCCCTGTTCCTAGTGAAATTGAAAAATTTCAAACCAAACAAATATGTTATTGGAAAAATTCTATTTTTTTCATTTTTACGGTCTAGTTTTGAATACTTTCCTCCAATACCTGTGGGGTCAAAATGCTCACCACACCCCAAGATGAATTCCTTGAGGGGTGTACTTTCCAAAATGGGGTGACTTTTGGGGTGGGTTTCTATTCTGTAGACATTATAGTGGCACTGCAAATGCACCTGGCTCTCAGAAACTTCTTCAGAAAAATCATGCACTGAAAATGCTAATTGGCGCTCCCTTCCTTCTGAGGCCCGCTGTGTGCCCACACAGTGGTTTATTCCCACATATGGGGTACCGTTCTACTCAGGAGTACCTGCGTTACATATATTGGGGTGAGTTTTCTCCCCTGTCCCTCGTGAAATTGAGAAATTTCAAACTAAACAAACATGTTATTGGAAAAATTCTATTTTTTCATTTTTACTGTCTTCTTTTGAATACTTTCCTCTAATACCTGTGGGGTCAAAATGGTCACAGAACCCCAAGATGAATTCTTTGAGGGGTGCACTTTCCAAAATGGGGTGACTTTTGGGGGAGTTCTATTCTGCTGACACTACAGGGGCTCTGCAAACGCACCTGGCGCTTAGAAACTTCTTCAGAAAAATCATGCACTGAAAATGCTAATTGGCGCTCCCTTCCTTCTGTGACAGTGACTCTTTAAGGTTGTGCTCATACATGGTGCTTTTGTTGCATGTTTTATGGTTTTTTTACCACAAGTTTCCCACTATTCTGCTGTGAAAAAGCAACAAAAAAGCCATGTGTGATTACAATATGCTGCCTTCTTGTGCTAAATGGGTGTAGAATATGTAGGGGGTCTTTGATGAACAACTAAGGGAAACAGTGCATCCTGGGATTTTAAATACTAATTACATGCTCAACCAGGACATACAACCATGAAGAGCAAGGTCAAAACAAGGGCAGACAGGTAAGCAACACTACATTCTTCTACAGCATTTTTATTTTTTACCTGATGTCTCAGTACCCCTCAAACAGATTGAAAAATCTGTGCCATAGTCCTTTCTTGTTCTACCTTTCTTGATCTGTCCAACCATACCATCATGGTACTGTACAGGCTCTGACAAGCAGAGCAGAAAACCATTTCTATTGACTCATCTGCAGTAAAACAGATGATGACTTACTGACAATGTTTAGATCCTACTCATAACATTATTTGGTGAATGATTTCTAATTGTGGGACAACCCTGTTAATGTCAGCAGTCACTGTCATCCTGCTTACTTCCCCTACTTGTATAAAATCATATAGTATGTAGTGATGAGCGAGCATGCTCGTCCAAGCTTGGTACTCGATCGAGTATTAGGGTACTCGAGAAAATCTCATCATCCGTTTCCTGTAAGTTTGGGAGCTATTTAAGCCAATAAACATGCAAGAGACTCTTTGGTACATCCTGCGATCACGTGGGACCCATACATGTCGATAGCAGCGATTGGTTGGCCAGATCAGATGACCCTGCCATGTAAAACGTGCAGCCGGCAGTACTCGCTTCAGACGTATGCTGTGAGAGATTAGGGACAGAGCTGCTGCTTCTCAGGGGAAGCGTCAGTGTAGGATTTAGAGTTCCTGTAAGCAGGGAATACTAGCAATATAAACAAACAGCCCTTTTCAGGGCTTCAAATCGTTTTTTAATAGTATTACTACAGACTGCTGTCTGGAACTTGCAGTGCTGCTACCGCGATTTCAGCAGCACACTGTGGTGATCGGCTGCTGGCAGAAAGGGGACATTAGGTGTTGCATACAGACCCCCAAGAAGTGCTCAGTGTTCTCTTTTTTTTATTTTAGGGCTGGTGGTGCTGCTGTACTACATTGGATTGCTGGGATTTGTAGTACACCTTTATAAAACTTCACTGCTCATTGTAAGGGGATATCACAGCCTGTATCTAGGTCCAGCCAGTACCAGATAGTACCGTACAGCCCCCCCCCTAAACTAGTGGGTACTACACTGTATTGCTGGGATTTGTAGTACACCTGCATAAAACTTCACTGCTCATTGTTAGGAGCTATCCCAGCATGTGTCTAGGTCCAGCCACTACCACATTGTACCGTACACTCCCCCCTTAACTAGTGGGTACTACACTGTATTGCTGGGATTGGTAGTACACCTTTATAAAACTTCGGTTCAGGGAAGAAAAAGAGTGCTGCACCTCACACCTATGGCTGATAGTACCTCTCGGCTGCATAAAAAATATCAGAATTCTGTATGTGAATTGATCAAGCCACACTGCTCCATGTACCGCGTGCAGGTATCTGATACACATGGGTCACTACACTAAGTCCACACTGTGCCGGTCAGCGACCACCACCCCCACAGGCGTGCACAGTCAGGGAAGGGAGGCCATGGAACGGCCCTGCAACCCCTATGCCACAGGACCAGACCCAAAAATGCCACACCAAAACCCAGCCAGCACCACCGGCGGAGGAAGCTGCCCCCAAACAGCACAAGTCTGGATAAGGTATTGCACTCACCATAGCTATCAAAGATAGAATGGGACAGACAGGAGGGATTAAAACCATGAGCACTCAGGTGTCTGCTGCTAATTGCGGTCATGTGGGTCTCACCAGGAGGAGTGCAAAACACGGAGAAAAAAGAGAAACAAAATACGGTTCAGGGAAGAAAAAGAGTGCTGCACCTCACACCTATGGCTGATACTAGTACCTCTCGGCTGCATAAAAAATATCAGAATTCTGTATGTGAATTGATCAAGCCACACTGCCCCATGTATCGCGTGCAGGTATCTGATACACATGGGTCCCTACACTAAGTCCACACTGTGCCGGTCAGCGACCACCATCCCCGCAGGCGTGCACAGTCAGGGAAGGGAGGCCATGGAACGGCCCTGCAACCCCCATGCCACAGGACCAGACCCAAAAATGCCACACCAAAACCCAGCCAGCACCACCGGCAGAGGAAGCTGCCCCAAAACAGCACAAGTCTGGATAAGGTATTGCACTCACCATAGCTATTAAAGATAGAATGGGACAGACAGGAGGGATTAAAACCATGAGCACTCAGGTGTCTCCTGCTAATTGCGGTCATGTGGGTCTCACCAGGAGGAGTGCAAAACACGGAGAAAAGAGAGAAACAAAATACGGTTCAGGGAAGAAAAAGAGTGCTGCACCTCACACCTATGGCTGATACTAGTACCTCTCGGCTACATAAAAAATATCAGAATTCTGTATGTGAATTGATCAAGCCACACTGCCCCATGTACCGCGTGCAGGTATCTGATACACATGGGTCCCTACACTAAGTCCACACTGTGCCGGTCAGCGACCACCACCCCCGCAGGCGTGCACAGTCAGGGAAGGGAGGCCATGGAACGGCCCTGCAACCCCCATGCCACAGGACCAGACCCAAAAATGCCACACCAAAACCCAGCCAGCACCACTGGCGGAGGAAGCTGCCCCCAAACAGCACAAGTCTGGATAAGGTATTGCACTCACCATAGCTATGAAAGATAGAATGGGACAGACAGGAGGGATTAAAACCATGAGCACTCAGGTGTCTCCTGCTAATTGCGGTCATGTGGGTCTCACCAGGAGGAGTGCAAAACACGGAGAAAAGAGAGAAACAAAATACGGTTCAGGGAAGAAAAAGAGTGCTGCACCTCACACCTATGGCTGATAGTACCTCTCGGCTGCATAAAAAATATCAGAATTCTGTATGTGAATTGATCAAGCCACACTGCCCCATGTACCGCGTGCAGGTATCTGATACACATGGGTCCCTACACTAAGGCCACACTGTGCCGGTCAGCGACCACCACCCCCGCAGGCGTGCACAGTCAGGGAAGGGAGGCCATGGAACGGCCCTGCAACCCCCATGCCACAGGACCAGACCCAAAAATGCCACATCAAAACCCAGCCAGCACCACTGGCGGAGGAAGCTGCCCCAAACAGCACAAGTCTGGATAAGGTATTGCACTCACCATAGCTATGAAAGATAGAAAGGGACAGACAGGAGGGATTAAAACCATGAGCACTCAGGTGTCTCCTGCTAATTGCGGTCATGTGGGTCTCACCAGGAGGAGTGCAAAACACGGAGAAAAGAGAGAAACAAAATACGGTTCAGGGAAGAAAAAGAGTGCTGCACCTCACACCTATGGCTGATAGTACCTCTCGGCTGCATAAAAAATATCAGAATTCTGTATGTGAATTGATCAAGCCACACTGCCCCATGTACCGCGTGCAGGTATCTGATACACATGGGTCCCTACACTAAGGCCACACTGTGCCGGTCAGCAACCACCACCCCCGCAGGCGTGCACAGTCAGGGAAGGGAGGCCATGGAACGGCCCTGCAACCCCCATGCCACAGGACCAGACCCAAAAATGCCACACCAAAACCCAGCCAGCACCACCGGCGGAGGAAGCTGCCCCCAAACAGCACAAGTCTGGATAAGGTATTGCACTCACCATAACTATCAAAGATAGAATGGGACAGACAAGAGGGATTCTGTGAGAGTAGCAATGGTAAGTGTAATACCTTATCCATACTGGTGTCGTTTAGGGGCAGCCTTCCCCGCCGGTGGTGCTGGCTGGGTTTTGGTGGGGCTTTTTGGGTCTGGTCCTGTGACATTGGGGTTGCAGGGCCGTTCCATGGCCTCCCTTCCCTGCATGTGCACGCTTTGCGGGGTTGGCGGTCGCTGACCGACATGGTGTGGAGTTAGCGTAGGGACCCGTGTGGACCAGAGGATCTGCGTGGTGGTACTCGGGGCAATATGGCTTGATCAATTCATATACAGACACTCTGGTGTTGATTTTTAATATAGGCCTAGAGGCATTAGTATCAGCCATAGATGGGATGTGCAGCCGTTCCATTCTCTCCAGTTCGTGCTTTATAAAACTTCACTGCTCATTGTAAGGGGGTATCACAGCGTGTATCTAGGTCCAGCCAGTACCAGATTGTACCGTACAGCCCCCCCTAAACTAGTGGGTACTACACTGTATTGCTGAGATTTGTAGTACACCTGTCATGAATGTGCCTGGGATGAACTCCGTGCGCCCCTCAGCTCGTGCTGCGCGGCTGAGATGGCGCTGATATTCAGTGTTTTGTATGTCTTGTGCAGTAACCTGAACCCTGTCTGAACACTGGCCTATTTCTATCATGATGTTCAGCCCCACCCGTCTGCTGTGTGCTCTGGATATTTAGGAGTTAACTGCTGCCAGTTCTGATCCGCAGGTGATTCTGTTTGGAACCAGGAGCCTTGTCCAATAGGGGCTGGGAGTTTCTCCTTATTCCCTATAAGTGTTTGGCTGAGGCTCATTCTGGTGCCGGTTATTGAGCTTGTCTCTGCCTGCTTCTGCCTCTGTTTAGTTCTCTGTGTATTCTGACTATTTTGCCTTGTATTCTGACTATCCCTGCTTGCTGCCTGCCTCTGACCATATTGCCTGTTTATTGACCTTGCTTTTTGGATTGTGTTATTGTACTGCGCTGCCCGATTGTTGTGACCCGGACTGTCGACCATTCTTTATTGTGTTTTGTCTGTCTGTCTTGTCTTTTTGTCCCACCAAGCCAGTACAGGGACCGCCGTCCAGTTGCTGCCCTAGGGTTTAGCCTAGGGGGGCAAGTAGGTAGAGTCAGTGGGCGGGGCTGAGCTTAGGCTTCACTGTCTCTGTGTGTCTGGTGTCACAGGTTCCTGACAACACCTTTATAAATTTTCACTGCTCATTGTAAGGGGGTATCATAGCATGTATCTAGGTCCACCCACTACCAGATTGTACCGTACAGCCCCCCTAAACTAGTGGGAGCACAAGTATTTTTCCTGATTTCTGTATTTCATAAGCAAGACCTATCTAATTTCAATCACATCACAACTGCTTTCACAGTTTCAGATCCACAACCATGCTCCCAGGAACTCTTTTCTGGACCCTTCCCTGAATCAGAGCAACCGGAGCAGTCGATCAGTCCCGATGCCCAAACTATGCAGCTCACGCAGTCAGTGGGTGATGAGAGTGGGGACTTGCAAGTGGGGTTGGAAGAGGTGTCTGATGATGACGATGAGACCCAGTTGTCAGACAGTGAGGTTGTTGGCATGGATGTAACTCAAACTGAGGAAGAGAGTGAGGAAATGGAGGAAGAGCTGGTGGATGAGGACGAGGTGACTGACCCGAGCTGGGTGGATAAGCCTAGTGAAGACCGTGCTTCTGAGGGGGAGGCAAGTTCACCCGCAGGACCGGTTGGAAGAGGAAGAGGGATGGGCAGAGGGAGAAGCAGGGGCAGAGCGAGTAGATCAGCAACTGTTTTACGGAGTCAAACTCCCGTGGCCAGGGCTAGATGTTCCCAAGTCTGGAGGTTTTTTAAAGAAACTGCGGATGACCGACGGACTGTAGTGTGCAACGTGTGCCACGCCAGGATCAGCAGGGGAGCCACCACTACCAGCCGAACCACTACCAGCATGCGCAGGCATATGAGTGCTAAACACCCCACTCAGTGGAACCAAGGCCGTTCAGTGACTGCAAGTCGTACACCTGCTTCTTCCCCTGTGTCACGTGCTGGCTCTTTCAGTCTCCCCGCCCAGGCCCCAGGTACGAGGGCCTCCCGCCCTACAGGTACCTCTTCCCCTCCACTATGCTCCACACCCTTCAGCAAGGTGTCCAAGCGCAGCTTTCAACTGTCCCTTCAGCAACTGTCCCTGCAGCAACTGTCCCTTGCCTCCATGTTGGCTACTGCTGGGCCTTAACTGGCATCCGTGTTGACTACTGCTTGGCCTTTACTGGCATCCATGTTGACTACTGGTGTGCCTGCCCTTGCATCCTTGTTGCTGGGCCTTAACTGGCATCCATGTTGACTACTGGTGTGCCTGCACTTGCCTCCATGTTGGCTACTGCTGGGCCTTTACTGGCATCCATGTTGACTACTGGTGTGCCTGCCCTTGCCTCCTTGTTGCTGGGCCTTAACTGGCACCCATGTTGACAACTGCTGGGCCTTTACTGGCATCCATGTTGACTACTGCTGGGCCTTTACTGGCATCCATGTTGACTACTGGTGTGCCTGCCCTTGCCTCCTTGTTGCTGGGCCTTAACTGGCATCCATGTTGACTACTGGTGTGCCTGCCCTTGCCTCCTTGTGGGCTACTGCTGGGCCTTAACTGGCATCCCGGGTTCGTGTGTAATTAGCAGTGAGCTTGGTTGCGTGTGACAAGGGGCGGAACCTGGAAGCGGCTCTGCAACTCAGCTGCCTCACACATGTACCATGCCTGGCCTACGTCTTCAACCTAGTGTTGCTGCGGTTCCTTAAAACTTACCCTAATGTGGCTGACTTGCTCACCAAGGTGCACCGCATCTGTGCGCATTTCCACAAGTCAAACCAGTTAAACTAACCCCAACTGCTACAGTCAAAATCAAACTCAAAACACATGATGCAGGGAATGTTACCCCAACTCTCTCCTAGTATTCTCCCATTCTACCTGCAGAGGAATGGAGAGAGAGGTAAGAGCTTGTTCACACTTGTGTTGCTTGGCGTCCACTTTTTCCGTCGGTGGCGCCTGCGGGGTCTGGTCCTGTGACAATGGGGTTGCAGGGCCATTCGGTGGCCCCCCCTCTCTGCTTGTGCACGCTTTGCGGGGATTGTGGTCGCTGACCGGCACAGTGATGTTTTTTGGTTAGGGACTCATGTGTATCAGAAGACCTGCACGTGGTACATGAGGCAATGTGGTTTGGCCAAATTATATACTAACTTCTGATGTTGGTTTTAAATGTAGCTGAATAAGCTTTCGTGGCAGCCATGGGTGCGATGTGCAGCCATTTCTGTCTTTTTGGCTTGTGCATATTTTATGTATTCTGTCCCTTTTTTCATTGTGGCTAGCACTCGTGCTTTGTAAGACCCATGTGATCCAAATTAGCAGGAAGCACCTGTGTACATAAGGGGAGGATCTCCTAGTATTCTCCCATTCTACCTGCAGAGGAATGGAGAGAGGGGTAAGAGCTTGTTCACACTTGTGTTGCTTGGCGTCCACTTTTTCCGCCAGTGGCGCCTTCGGGGTCCCCCCCCCCTCTATGCTTCGCACGCTTTGCGGGGATCGTGGTCGATGACCGGCACAGTGATGTTTTTTGGTTAGGGACTATCAGAAGACCTGCACGTGGTACATGAGGCAATATGGTTTGGCCAAATTATATACTTACTTCTGATGTTGGTTTTAAATGTAGCTGAATAAGCTTTCGTGGCAGCCATGGGTGCGATGTACAGTCTTTTTGGCTTGTTTATGGTCAAATTCAATTTACCTTCCTTGTCTTCTCCATTTCGAACCATATTATCTGTGGATGTCATCTTATCTTAGGGGTGTCCTCTGCCATCCTTTCACCAGTACCTTCTACCTTTTTTCGATGTTGTAGCCGTTTTGAAGGCAGGATTGACCAGGCCTTTCACCAGTAGCTTCTATCCTTCCTTGGATGTTGTAGTAGCCTTTTTGAAGGAAGGATTGACCGGGCCTTTGAACAGTAGTTTCTATCCTTCCTTGGATGTTGTTGTAGCCTTTTTGAAGGCAGGATTGACTAGGCCTTTCACCGGTACCGTCTACCTTCCTTGGATGTTGTAGCCTTTTCGAAGGCAGGATGGACCAGGCCCTGGTGCAGAAGCTAAAAATGTACTTCCCATCTGACACCACTAGCACCAGAGGACGTAGTTCTGTGGGCCAAAGAGCGGGGGAGAGGAGCAGTGGAGCAGGCAGCTTGTCAAGGGGCAGGGGAACACTCTCCAAGACTTTTGACAGTTTCATGGCACCCCAGCAAGACTATGTCAACCGTCCCCAGTCTAGACAGAGTAGGGGGGAAGCCTTCAGGAAGATGGTGAGGGAGTACCTTGATGACCATACCAATGTCCTTACTGATCACTCTGCTTCCTACAACTACTGGGTTTCAAAGCTGGATACGTGGCCCGAACTGGCGCTTAACGCCTTGGAGTTGCTGGCCTGCCCTGCCGCTAGCATGTTGTCAGAGCGGGTCTTCAGTGCAGCTGGTGCCATCTTCACTGATAAGCGCACCCGCCTGTCAACTGACAGCACTGACAGGCTAATGTTTATAAAAATGAACATAGCTTGGATTTCACCTGAATTCAACTGTCCACCCGGGGAAATTAGCTCAACATGAAGATTCTTGGTATCTCCTCTCCTCCTCCTCCTCTTCCTTTAATTCTCAGCCAACTGCCAAGTCTTCTTCCGCCATGCAGGGTCTGGCCTAATTATTGGGAGACTCAATTGCTTCCTCACTCACTTCTAATGGTTCTCTGTGCTGGAGCGGGACTGGTTGCCGGGGGCCCGCCGATCACACCACCGCCAACCAGCCAGCTGTTTTATTTTTTTTTGTCTAGCCGTGGCCGTGGCCTCACCACCCCCAGTCGAGAGGCATCAGGGGTACCCTTAATGGTGACTGACAGCTGGCCTAGCCAGTTAGCTGTCAGCACCCGGGTTCATGTCCACTAAATATCCCAGCCCCGGGACTCACTCCAATTTTTTGGTGGGCTCACTTGCTTCCTCATTCACTTTTAATGGTTCTCTGTGTGCTCAATGTCATGCAGTGTCTGGCCTAATTTTTGGGAGGCTTACTAGCTTCCTCACTCACTTTTAATGGTTCTCTGTGTGCTCACTGCCATGCTAGGTCTGGTATCATTTTTGGAAGGCTGACTGGCTACCGCTTCTACCTTGTTCACTCTGTCCTCACCGCCATGCTGTGTCAGGCTGAATTTTTCTCTGGTTCATGATATGCTACCTCTGTTTTAATGGTTCCCTGTGTTCTCAAATTCAAAGGCCTCTTAAGAAGACTGTATTGTTCTTTGTGTCCTCACTGCCTGACGTCACACTACGTCTGTGGAGGAGCGGGACTGGTTGCCGGGGGCCCACCGATCGCGCCCCTGCCAACCAGCTAGCTGTTTTATTTTTATTTATTCTTTTGTCTAGCTGAGGCCGAGGCCTCACCATCCCAGGGTCGAGAGGCATCAGGTGTACCCTTGATGGTGACTGACAGCTGGCCTAGCCAGTTAGCTGTCAGCTCCCGGGTTCGTGTCCACTAAATATCCCAGCCCCTGAACAGGCCTAATTTTTGGGAGGCTCACTATCTTCCTCACTCACTTTTAATGGTTCTCTGTGTGCTCACTGCCATGCTAGGTCTGGTATCATTTTTGGAAGGCTGACTGGCTACCGCTTCTACCTTGTTCACTCTGTCCTCACCGCCATGCTGTGTCAGGCTGAATTTTTCTCTGGTTCATGATATGCTACCTCTGTTTTAATGGTTTCCTGTGTTCTCACTGCCATGCTGTGTCAGGCTGAGTTTTTGGGTTGTCCATATGCCAACTTCTGTTTTAACCAGGCTGTTGCACAGAATTAGGCATAATGGTGCCATTAGACAGCCTCAGAGGCATGCATACATGCTGCCCCTGCTGTTTCCTGTCCATTTCCGTTGTGTTTCCATCAATTTCTGAGGTTGACAGGTTTTCCCACGACCTTCCCTCTACGGAACTTGAGTCTTCTGCAAAAAAGCTCGAGTCTCCCATTGACTTCAATGGGGTTCGTTACTCGAAACAAGCACTCGAGTATCGGGAAATACTCGTCTCGAGTAACGAGCACCCGAGCATTTTATTACTTGCTCATCACTAATAGTATGTGATCTGAAGCATTTACAGATATAGTACATTGTAGATTTCTACAGGCACCATGTCTCACTGACTTGTTTTGCTACACTTACTATAATTATGTGATTTTATGGTGATTTGTGTTTAGGGAGCATACTCACCTCGAGTATGATACTTGAGCATTGGGCTACTCAAGAGGGCTCAATGCTGACCACCTCAAGATGGTTAATTATTGAAAGCAGTCTTTTAACAAGCTCTCAGTCTGTGGAAATGCATTATGCATTAAACCTATGGGGGGGGAGGTTAAATTATACTTACCACTCTGGTCTTTATGTCTGTAGCTTCTAGTCTCTGCTCAGCCAATCAGCAGCTGAGCACTAATCCATGTCTACTATACCTTAATTCTTACCTTGTTGTTGTAAGCTAGACGCTCTGGGTTAGGCCTTATTCACACGTCCAATATTGTACGGATCCGTATTTCCATATTCGAGTTAGGGCACATTGTTGTCTATTGGGCTATAACTAGGGATGGTCCGAACCTGCCGAGGTTCGGGTTCGTACGAACCCGGACCCTTGGCAATGATTCCCGCTGTCTTAAACGGGAGAGGGTGGATACAGCGGGAGGACCGCCTGGAAAACCGGGATACAGCCACAGCCATAGGCGGTCCTCACGCTTTATCCACCCTCTCCACGGAGGTGGAAGACAGCGGGAATCATTGCCGAGAGTCCAGGTTCGTACGAACCCAAACCTCGGCAGTTTCGGACCATCGCTAGCTATAACAAAAAAAAAAGGATTGATTTTTTTACGGATCCTCTCATAGAAATCAATTTTTTACGGATTGTAACCTGTTTGGCATCTGTATTTCTGTATTTATAATTTCTGAGTTATAATTGATATGTTAAAAAAAAAGGATTTACAGAAATATGGATGCACTACGAATGCACTATGCCCAATCCATAAATTGGGCATATGTATGGGTAGATAGCAGGAGGAATCTACGGACTTGAAAAAAATACTGAACGTGTGCATAAGGCCTAATTTTTTAAATTTTGTCTCATTTTCTTCATAAAATAGAAAAATCTGGGCACATTTTATGACAAGTTCTGGGAGCAGACACATAAGTAAATGCACCTCATTCTCTGTAGTCTGCATTCATTTAGGCTTGTCTTGTTTTATTCATTCTTTTAGTGGCCGGATGCAACAAACAGCAATCGATTGGCTGCAACTATTATTCTTGCACTAAAGCAATTCTCAATTCAGTATGTGAAGTAGATTGCACCAGCATAGGCTTCAGAGGCAGAACAATATTCCTGACAGTACTCATTAGTGCATATCATTTAATTTCCTTATAGAAGGCTGAGACCACTGAGTATTTCCATTACCTACTCTACAACTAATTTGACATGTAAGGACATTTTCCATCTCAATGGGGAAAAAACGCTTCAGCTATGCTTTGTGCTTTCTGTTTTGTGCATTGTAAATTAGGCCTGATATTATACTGTACATGTTGGCAAACTTTCCTTCTTTAGGCTATGTTCACACTACGTAAAAGTACGGCCGTTATTGCCATCGGCAACATTGGTCGTACTTTGTGCGGAGGGAAACATAGCCTTTTGTTCTATGGGATCCCAGCCGGAGCGTATACACATAGTATACATATCGTCCGGCATCCAGTGCGGCACCGCATAGATTTGACATGTCAGTTTTCCGCAGCAGCTGCTTGATGTCATCTCCCCTCAGTGGAACCCTGACTTGCTCTAGTTTTAAAAACGCAACTAAGAGATTTGGTGGTTACATGTGTTAAGATGGTAGGAACTGGAAACAATAGATTTTGCAGACGAATAGTGGATTTAAGTTGGACTATGTGTTCCCTAATCTTTTGTGTCGTTTTTCTTACTATCGCATGTACGTAGGTAACCTCTTATTTTGAATTTCTTTCCTGAATGAGCATGGGTGAACATGTCACCTTAAATTATATTTGAACATTGCTGGCATCGGAGGCACGGGAAGGTGCCATTTCTATTCTCACTTAATGCTTGGTGTCTACTTGTTTTCCTCCTCTCACCCACTTCGGCTTTCACTAATTTATCACATAAGTTTTGGGCATGTTTATTGCACATTAGGGGCAAGGACTTAAACTCAGTGACATCTGGATGGGCTTCACTTAGTATATGCCAGTGGTGTCTCACTGCTTTATAAATGACATAGTAAAGGGCGTGGAACTTCCTCACAAAAGGTATACGTGGAGAGGAATCTCTACTATAGGCTGCTCTAATCGGGTTATCTACAGCTGCTAGCATCTTTCTTCGATAGCCTCAATGTCCTCAATTCTTGTACTACATATTGTGGGATCAGTAACTATCCTTCTCAGTCTGTCACATTAGGAGACTGGAATAGATCTTTTAGTTGCATATGGATGACCACTAGAAAAGTGTAAAATATTGTTCCGGTCAGTGTCTTTACAGAACAAATCCATGTGGAGTTTACCATCCGTGTCTTTAAGGACAGTGGTATCTGAAAAATTCAACCAAATTCATCATAATGCATAGTGAATTTTAGCTCCTCCCACACCCCGTTAATGTCCGAGTGAAATGTTAGAACGGTGTCCAGTGACCCTCCCATATGCAAATAACATCATCGATGAATCAATGCCAAAACCGCGCGTGTTCACAGAATTTAGGATGTGTATTCGCAAACCTTTCCTCGAATGCTGCAATATACGTATTTGCATAAGGAGGGGCCACGTTAGACCCCATCGCCAAGCCTCACTGTTGGATGTAAAACGCATCACCAAATAAGAAATAGTTATCACGTAACACCAAATTCAACAATTCTAGAAAGAATTCACATTGTAGAGCAGTGAAAGCACTATTGGATAAAAGGTCTTGAATGGCTTTAATGCGTTTGTCATATGAGTTTGACGTGTATAAACTCTCCACGTCGATTGTCACTAGCCAGCAATCATTTGTGACTGGACCAAGTTTACGCAATTTTTGCAAAAAATCACCTGTATCTAACAAAAATTACTTTGTTTGTCTAGTCAAAGGAGTCAGATTTTTTTCCAATACGATAGGGAACAGATTTAGTAGATGCAACGATTGGACGTCCTGAGGGATTGTCCAACCGTTTATGCACTTTCGTTAAAATGTAAAGTACTGGTGTAATCAGTGTTAACCAAATATTCTGCAAAGTAGTATCAATTACTCCTGCCTTAATATGCTTGTTAATCACATTTTACATTTTCTTACGTACACCATTCAATGGATCATGAGAAATATTTTTATATGTATTGGCATTGGCTAATTGACGGTGGACCTCCCGCATGTACCTTTCAAGATCCATCACGACAATTGAGCCGCCTTTGTCAGCCGAGTTCAGTGCATCAAAGTAATTTTTTGAAAAATTTCCTCCAGTATGGTATAAGCCGTGTTCATAGTCTATATTGAAGCGCTTAACGTCCATACGGACTAAATGCACAATACTGTAGCATGATCGGTCTTAGGTGGATTAAAAGTACTTATATTCCTCAGTCCTAAATCCTTCAGAATGAGTCTAGCTTCTGAAACATGTTAAGATGTAACGGTATCAGTCTCTTTAGTGTCCATCTTGGAGAAATAGGTCTTTAATCTTACATTCCTGAAAAATCTGGACAAGTAAATGTCTAATTGGAACGTATCAAAAAGTTCAATAGGACTAAATGTGAGACCTGTCTCTAGGACACTGTCCTGAGAAGGTGACAATGGTACTGAGGAAATATTAATTACTAAAGGTTTATTCATACCTACGACCAAGTTTGCACTCT
Organism: Dendropsophus ebraccatus; assembly: GCF_027789765.1. NCBI lineage: Eukaryota > Metazoa > Chordata > Amphibia > Anura > Hylidae > Dendropsophus > Dendropsophus ebraccatus. The sequence goes on from NC_091456.1 coordinate 132,208,360, forward strand.
AATTCCTTGGTTGTTTCTGGGAATACACTGGTGCACCCAAGTCATGTAAGATGGCTGGATTGCAATAAACACTCATGCTCCGGCATTAGGATCCAACGCATGCACACCAATACTCTCCAGCTAAGGCTATGTTCACACAACGTATATTTTTGTAAAACCACGGCTTTGGTAGAACGGCCGTGATTTTTACGGGAATATACGTGCCATTGCTGCCTAGGAATCCCAGCTGGAGCGTATACACATAGTATACGCTCCACCCGGGATCTCTAGCGGTGCCGCAAACAGCTGACATGTCAAACAAAACCATGCCAGCTCTGGCCACTTGCTCCATAGTGTGCAGCAGGGAGTTCTGATGCGGGCGCACATAGATGCGCCCGCATCAGAACCCTGCGGACGAAAAGATCATCCGGGATGATCCGGTTGGTCTCTTACATAGTGTGCACATAGCCTAAGTGCGTGATTGGATTTCATTGCTCACCACTAGGGGCAAGGCATCTGTGCTAATCCTGGTTAAAAGAATTGTGATGGAATATTATTAGGGCTTTCCATTAGATTCTGACTGATTGGAACCCAGATTACAGGGCCCAACACAATGTAAGAGGTACAGTAATAGCTTAATGCTGTTAATTTTACCTTTTACTATTACCTTTTGCAGGTTTATTCAGTGGCAGCCCCGATCACTCACTGTGCACAGTACTGTAATACAACTCCGTGGACGTAAAAATGGCCGTGTCGCAGGTAACTATGCAGTAAAAATTGTTGACAGTGACAGAGCACTAAAACAATACTACTACTTCTTCATTCTAAAAATAAGTAGGGGTTACTTGGACATTTCAAGAAGATTCTCATTTTCAAGAACGAGCCAGTCAATATACGTCCCACTGGTTATTTTATGGGGATTTTATCAGAAATGTTATTAAGATCAAATTTAATTAACACGATTTATCAGGATGAAAACATAACATGTAGACACGGCAGGGACATGGGGAATTGTATTTCATTGAGAATTTCATTAGTGGTGTTTATGACTGCAATCTAATGTCTGTTGGTGGGCAGTACTTAATCCATCTGTTCATTACCTTCCATCAAAATATCGGAGGTGTCATGAACTGAATTCAAACAAAATAATGTATTGACTGAAAACCTTCTTCATGGTGTTTGGGTTCCTTAAAAACATATATATACTTACTGGTCTGCTGGTTTTCATTATAGTGTTTGTTGATTAGAAGAAGCAAGATGTGTTTTATGGTATCATCAATACTGTCCGTAATGTATTTCCTGCTGATGCAGATAGTATTTGTGTTCCACCTCAGGCTTTCAGAAGACACTAACATAGGAATAGCATACTGGGCTCCATGAGATTAACAACATGACATGCGAACACATCAATGTAAAGCTTCTACCTACAACTAAAATATATTGCATGCTGATGGTATTGTCTATTTAATCTGTGCCCTGTAGTTTGCAGTTTGCAGATAAAATATTAACATATAAAATAACATTCCTAAACGCAAACAGAAGTGTTTCTTTACAATACAAAATGTGTGTATATGTAAAAATTCAGTTGGAAAAGATAATAGGGAAAGCGCTATGTGGGTGGGTGACATTAAAGGGGTATTCCAGGTTATTTTGATATTAATTCTACTGATTTCTCTTGTAATATAATTAATATATCTCATTGGTTTCTATAATAAATTTTGTCTCTTTCTCTCTATTTTTATGTAAGTCACGTGTTTCTGTGACGTCACCGAACCGGAAGTGTGGGGACTTCCCCGACTCGGCCGGCCTCTTGGTGTTTATGTAGTTAGAAAGCTAGCAGAGCTTTACAAACGGCCTCCCTGCGCACGGGAGGTCACATGACACCCTGTTCCCGGGCGGCCTGTCAGTGTGAAGGAGGTCGCATCCACCTCCTGTATAATCACTAAAACCCTCCACCCCCTGCCAGTATAATCCTCCCGATGTCTCCCCCGGCCCCCTCCATCCTGTGTATACAGTCCTTTTCAAAGATCTCTCACCCCATCCCCCGGTCTCGGCACCTCTTGCACTCAGCTGACAGTCTCTCTCTCTCTCTCTCTCGCTGTGTGTGAAGCAGGAGAGATTTCTTTCCTGCTCCGTACACAGTGCCTGTCAATTGCCCCGATAAAACTCAGCTGCCAGGAACTGTGTACGGAGCAGGAAAGAAATCTCTCCTGCTTCACACACAGCGAGAGAGAGAGAGAGAGAGAGCCTGTCAGCTGAGTGCAAGAGGTGCCGAGACCGGGGGATGGGGTGAGAGATCTTTGAAAAGGACTGTATACACAGGATGGAGGGGGCCGGGGGAGACATCGGGAGGATTATACTGGCAGGGGGTGGAGGGTTTTAGTGATTATACAGGAGGTGGATGCGACCTCCTTCACACTGACAGGCCGCCCGGGAACAGGGTGTCATGTGACCTCCCGTGTGCAGGGAGGCCGTTTGTAAAGCTCTGCTAGCTTTCTAACTACATAAACACCAAGAGGCCGGCCGAGTCGGGGAAGTCCCCACACTTCCGGTTCGGTGACGTCACAGAAACACGTGACTTACATAAAAATAGAGAGAAAGAGACAAAATTTATTATAGAAACCAATGAGATATATTAATTATATTACAAGAGAAATCAGTAGAATTAATATCAAAATAACCTGGAATACCCCTTTAACTACACAGATTTGGGTATAATACGTCAACATATGCAGTAAATAACTAATTATCTTGTGATAGTGGGAGATATATATTAGACAGCAACTGGACACTCTCTCAAAATGACTGTATTGGAATAAAAAAAATAAAAAAACGGGCAAGTGTAAGGATCTGAGCCACTGGAATAGCTAACACTAGTAGACAAGGGACAGATAAAACCATCACACCATGACTACTGCCGTTACTACCACACTGTTCCAGAATAAAATCCTATACTAAGACCAATATCCCTCTATACAGTGACCAAAAATTGGTAGATTCCAGTTCTGCACAGGCTCTGCAGACCATACAAATGATGACAGTGCACTTATAATGAGTGACTATAGTGGGTGTCTGCTCTGATAAGTCATTCATTTTTATTTTTATTTTCCATCCGATTCAGACAAACACTCTTCTCTGTAGAACCTGCCAGAAAAACATTTTAGGTTCCTTACTGTAGCTCATATAGTAAGTTAGACTCCCTCTGTGCCCACATATAATATTAAAGCCTGTCTCTGCCACCATATAGTAGTTAGGCCCCTATGTACCCCTTAAAGTATTAGGCTATGTTCACACAACGTAAAAAACACGGCCGTATTTCATAACAACAGCAGTTATTTTGTAAATAACGGCCATTGTTTGTGCAAATACGGCCGTTGTTATGAAATACGGCCATGTTTTTTACGTAGTGTGAACCCGGCTTTAAAATGCTGCTGTACCACCATATTGTAATAAGGCTCTCTCTCTGTGACCTTATAGTATTAATGCCCCTCTGTGCCACCATCAAGTATTTAGGCCCCTATTTGCCCTCATATAGTACTATATCACCTCTGTGCCCCCATATAGTATTAAACCCCTTTTGTGCCAACTTATAGTAATTAGGTCCCACTGTGCCTCTTTATTCTAGATAGGGCCCTCTGTTTCACCATGTGGTAGTTTGGTCTCCCCTGTGAACCCATATAGTGCTTAAGCCCCTCTGTTACCCCAAAAAATATTAGTCTCCTGTGTCCTCACAGTAGTTAGGTACCCTATATGCCCCTATACAGTAGTTAGGCCCTCTCTATGATCCCCATGTAGACATCCAGGCCTGCCATGGGTGTCTAAGTACATGGCAAATTTTGAGGATTATAGAAGACTTACTGTGTAATAAATAATACCTTTAGTGGTTTGTTGTGATAAATTGATGTCCTGAAAAATGCTTTATACCCCATATGCAAATGAGATAGTTGGTGCAGTGGGTGCTCTGCTTCAGATTTTGGAGCACCAGGAAGTTTGGTATGATCATCTGTAGTCCCCATATAGAAATTGTGCAAAACATTCATTACTTGCAGAGATACAGTTGCTTACACCCACATGAAGTTGTGGGTAGTAATGCATCTTGTTTCACTACCGTACCCTGTCTATAGATGCCCCAGAACTCACCATCCCCAAGGACAGGCCATAAATGTTATAGTTTCAAATTGAACTATTACTTTTATTTTGCCTGAACCACATATCATCAGGGCAGTACTCGGAGGCTTCTGTCTGTCCTGAAAACCTTGATTTATAGATCTCTTCTTATATCCAAACCTAGAGATCCATCAATCAAGGTTGGTGGGTTTGTGAAAATCTGCAGCAAGAAAGTGAATCTCTTAAACAATAGGCCTCTTTCCCTCACCCTATATCATACAATAATTTCAATGGACTGTTCTATAGGGAAGTTCGTGTACTTGAATGAATGGCACAACTCCATAGAACCATTAAAGAAGCAGTTCACTTTTTTTTTTTTTCGCCCCCCCCCGGGTAGCCGCTGTCAAGTATACTTACAGAAGATGATCGGTGTCCCGTTCCCGTCGGTCAGTTCCGTCCCGCGGTGCCGTTTACATCGGGCGCGCGCTCACTTCCGCCGGCGCTGTGACTCCTCTTCTCTCCCTTGTCATTTGAACGCCGGAAGTCACGCGCTTCCATAGAGAATGCATGGAAGCGAGTGACTTCCGGCGTATCACTGGTCAGAGAAGAGGACTCGCAGCAGCCGGCGGAAGTGAGCGTGCGCCCGATGTGAACGGCACCGCGGGACTGTAAGTATCCTTGACTTGATCTTCTGTAAGTATACTTGACAGCGGCTACCCAGGGGGGGGCCAAGAAAAAAAAAGTGAACTGCTTCTTTAAATTGAAATTCATATGGGAACAAACACTCAGAGTAGATATCCAGGAAGTTGAGTACAGTTTATATGCACTCTATACACCATAGGGCAAAAGACTTATAATTGTTATAAGGCCCCGTTCCCACTGAGCAAAGCTAGCGGAATTCCGCGACGGAATTGTCCGCCGCGGAATGCCGTTAGCCTCCCGCTCATAATGGGACTCTATGGGAGGCGCGCGCTCCTGCCCTGTCCGCGCTGAAGAATGAACATGTTCATTCTTCAGCGCGTATAGAGCAGCAGCGCGCGCCTCCCATAGAGTCCCATTATGAGCGGGAGGCTAACGGCATTCCGCGGCGGACAATTCCGTCGCGGAATTCCGCTAGCTTTGCTCAGTGGGAACGGGGCCTAAAAGTCATAAATTATATGTTAAGTGCTTGACTTGACTAAAAGATTTTCGTTTCCTTTTCTACTATAGCAGGGAAAATAGCTATGTGATACACTGACGATTTTCCAGGTTTTCCCACCTACAAAAAATGGAGAGGTCTGTAATTTTCATCATAGGTACACTTCAACTGTGAGAAACAGAATCTATAAAAAATATATAAAAAACAGAAAATCACAGATTTATTTTTACATAATTATTTAGCTTTTTATTGCAAGAAATAAATATTTGATACAATAGAAAAGCAGAACTTAAAGGAGTACTCCGGTGATCATGGAAAAAAACAAATTTATTCATACATCTGTACAATGCGTCATCACTTTGTCTTGTTGTGTTTATTTTTTTTTAAACTCCCCTTTGCAGCCCCCATTCATCAGCATAGATTCAGTAAAAAACGTATCTACTTCCTGTTTCATCAACATCTCCAGCGCATGAGCTCCAGTCTGACTCTCTATATTCCCCTCTGGCTGTCAAGACGCTCTAGGAGTCCCCTGGCCTCTCTATGGTCCCCTCTGTTTCTCCTCACTGCCCTACCACATGACCAACTGCCAATCCTGTTGCTAGGCAACATACTTTGTGTGTGAAGTGTGTCCTGAAAAGCAAACAAACCCCTGCTGACATAGTAATGTTGTAAATACAATGTTGTACAAAATGGGAGTTGTAGTTCTGCAACTTGGAGCCCTCCCGATTGCATAACTACAGCTACCATCATGTACCATCACCACAATATGAGGATGGGGCTTTTAGTTATGTAACCAGGAGAGCTCCAAGTTGGAACAATACAACTCCCACAGAGTATTAAGCCAAAACATGACCATGGGTGTTGTAGTTCTGCAACTTGGAGCTCTCCTGGTTACATAGCTACGATCCCCATCCTTATCTTGTGTTGATGGTACATGATGGTAGTTGTAGTTATGTAACCAGGAGAGCTCCAAGTTGCAGAACTACAACACCCATGGTCATGTTTTGGCTAAATACTCTGTGGGAGTTGTATTGTTCCAACTTGGAGCTCTCCTGGTTACATAACTAAAAGCCCCATCCTCATATTGTGGTGATGGTACATGATGGTAGCTGTAGTTATGCAATCAGGAGGGCTCCAAGTATAAAAACTACAACTACCATCAGGTATTTTCCCCGCAACATTAGGATGGGGCTTGTAGCTATGCAAGTTCAACAGCTCCAGGTTGCAGAACTTGGTTCGGAAAGATGCTGCTGAAGATGCGATAATGTGCAGGACTGTCCAACTTGTTGCATAATGAGTGAGCAGAGGGCGGCACACACATGGACCAATGACAGCGCTGCAATGCATGATGGGAAATGTAGTTTCCCAGCAGGCGCCATGTTAGCTGTATACAAACATTTACAAAAAAGTGCAAAAACAAGAGGAGTGAGATGGCTCAAAATGCTCAGAGGGACTTGGTGAGTATGACTGGCAAGGTTGTCTAGCATTTAATTTTTTTTGATTATGAGGGGAATACCCCTTACCCCTTTAACTACAACTCCCATCATGTAATGTCATCCATGGCATACTGGGAGTTGTGGCTGTGCCATCTGAGGAGCCACACTAGATGGCGAGTCACAGAGGGGGTAACAGTGAAGCCTGTAGTGAAATCCCCCACCCCTACAGAGCCACCAAGAGGCTGGGATGCTATATCACTTATCTAAATATCTATCTATCCATTGTTCGACTGGCTACTTGGGGCCCACCAGGGAAAATGATCCCATTGGTGCCCACCAATGAAGAACCATTGAGTAACATGCTGACCTGATTTAAGGCTGGATTGATCTGTGTCCACAACTAGTTGAACTACTGCTCTCAGAATGCCTTACACTTATTCAGCTATGAGGGTATGCTGGGAGTTGTAGTTCTAGAGACGACAATCCTTTAACAATTGATGGCTGTGTAGAGGCTTCTAGTGGCTGCAGTTTGTCACAACCATCAGCCATGAAGATCCATCAATAAATCTATATACAGCACCAGCTATTATCAGAGGATTGTCCATTCAAATATACTACATCTCACATCATATCCTTAGGATTGTGTGCTGTCAATAAATGCTGGGAGTTGTAGTGCCTGCAGCTGTTGTATTTTAAGGATCCTAGGTGTACTGAATACTGGATGCATTTTGGGAGACCGGAATACATAGTTCTGTGGGGGCTCAGTATATGGAAACACTAGCATGGCAACAATAAATGCAATACCCAAAAAATCTTTATTGAAAATAGTACACAGCAAGCAAAAACATTAAAGGGAACCAATCACGCTAAAAACAGCCATAGAGTTAAGGAAACATGCTGGTACATCACCCAGCACGCTTCCCAAACATAACCCTGTACCCTGCGTACCATGTACATATAAACCGCAAAGATAGTTTAATTATCTCCCGTGCTGTATGTAAATGACCTGCTAAGTAGTCATGGTGGGCGGGTGGCTTGTTCAAGTAGTCACGGTGGGTCGGTGGCTTGTTCAAGTAGTCACGCTCCGGAGCTGTAATCACGCCCCTCTGGGAGTGTTGAAAAGAACTGCATGCTGACGTCACCGGGAGACGGGGGGGGGGGGGGCGGCATTGCACGTGCAGTACAGCGGGAGAAGACGCTGCTGTACTACGCCACGCAGGCGTCAGCATGCAGTTCTTTTAAAGCCACCACTACTTGAACAAGCCACCCGCCCACCATGACTACTTGAACAAGCCACCCGCCCACCATGACTACTTGAACAAGCCACCCGCCCACCATGACTACTTAGCAGGTCAATTACATACAGGAGATAATTAAACTGACTCTGCAGTTTATATCTACATGGTACGCAGGGTACAGGGCTATGTTTGGGAAGCGTGCTGGGTGATGTACCAGTACGTTTCGTTAGCTTTATGGCCGTTTTTAGCGTGATTGGTTCCCTTTAAATACATGATACATACCAGGAGACCATGATGTAACAAACTTCCCATCGGTCCATCTGACCAAAGTATGAACAGTACCCAATATACAAAAATGAGAATGCTATAGTACTACTCCAATCAATGTGTAAACAACACAGCAAGTAGTGCTCTCCTATATAAGTATATCCAGCAAGGTAGTGCTCTCCTATATAAATATATATGTATCATGCAGCCTACAGACATAATAAAAGACACCGGCAGTGCACCAATAAAAGACACCGGCACTGCACTAATAAAAGACACCGGCAGTGCACCAATAAAAGACAACGGCACTGCACCAATAAAAGACACCAGCACTGCACCAATAAAAGACACCGGCACTGCACTAATATAGAAAAATGAGAATGCTATTGTACTACTCCAATCAATATGTATACAGCACAGCAAAGTAGTGCTGGTCTATATAAGTATATATGTATCATGCAGCCTACAGACATAAAGATGTCAGAGTGCAAAAACAATCCGGGGGAGAAAGCAAAGTATGTATATCACCAGTAACATGCAGTCCAGGTTGGGGCTCATTGGATCCTGGGCTCTATGTTACGGGTGATATACATACTTTGCTCTCTCCCCCAGCTTGTTTTTGCACTCTGACATCTTTATGTCTGTAGGCTGCATGATACATATATACTTATATAGACCAGCACTACTTTGCTGTGCTGTATACATATTGATTGGAGTAGTACAATAGCATTCTCATTTTTCTATATTGGTGCAGTGCCGATGTCTTTTATTGATGCAGTGCTGGTGTCTTTTATTGGTGCACTGCTGGTGTCTTTTATTGGTGCACTGCCGGTGTCTTTTATTGGTGCACTGCCGGTGTCTTTTATTGGTGCAGTGCCGGTGTCTTTTATTGGTGCAGTGCTGGTGTCTTTTATTGGTGCAGTGCCGGTGTCTTTTATTGGTGCAGTGCCGGTGTCTTTTATTGGTGCAGTGTCGGTGTCTTTTATTGGTGCACTGCCGGTGTCTTTTATTGGTGCACTGCCGGTGTCTTTTATTGGTGCAGTGTCGGTGTCTTTTATTGGTGCAGTGCTGGTGTCTTTTATTGGTGCACTGCCGGTGTCTTTTATTGGTGCAGTGTCGGTGTCTTTTATTGGTGCAGTGCTGGTGTCTTTTATTGGTGCAGTGCCGGTGTCTTTTATTGGTGCAGTGCCGGTATCTTTTATTGGTGCAGTGCCGGTGTCTTTTATTGGTGCAGTGCTGGTGTCTTTTATTGGTGCAGTGCTGGTGTCTTTTATTGGTGCAGTGCTGGGGTCTCTATATGACATGTCTCTTTATGTTTTAATGTGACATATAAACAGGTCCCCACACTATATCTATACACAAACACTAAAGGTTCAGTCACACAAATACATATATATACACTATGCACCCCCACACATTATCTGTATACACACACTGCAGCATCATTCACACAAACACACATACACAGGGGTGTAACTAGAAATGGCTGGGCCCCATAGCAAGCTTTCCAATGGGGCCCCCCCTCCCGGCTACTGGGAAAGAAATGGACACATGGTTTTGGCCACATGCATTGTCTGGATTTTTTCTACACATTTTTTAACTGCCCTCAATGGCAGATAAACTTGCAGCAGGGATGTACATCCGCAGCCCGCCCCGTTAACCCCCCAGCCGCTGGAGACTATACATCACCGGGTCCCCACTCCTGCTTGCTTTGGCGGTTCCCAGTATGTCCTGCTCGGCCAATTAAATCGGTAATCCTCACTTTTTTCCCTCTTTTCGTGTACGCCGTTTGCAATGACGCTTATTATATTTTAATAGATTGGACAATTACGCACGCTACGGTATATTATATGTTTATTTTTTTTTATGTTTTATTTATATAATGGGATGGGGGGGTGATTTCAACTTTTATTGGGGGAGAGGTTTTGGGGTAGTGTAATAGTGTTTTTAATTTTTTTTTTACACATTTGAAGTCCCTTTGGGGGACTTTTACATACAGTACTTTGATTTCTACACCGATGATTGCTATGCCATAAGCAAAGCATTGATCAGTGTTATCGGCGATCTGCTCATTGAGCCTGCCTGACCTGATACCAACATACTGTGATTTGATAACACTGTCATACTAGACCTGACCAATACCGCCATACTGTGACTGGATAACACTGCCACACCAGACCTGACCAATACCGCCATACTGTGACTGGATAACACCGCCATACCAGACCTGACCAATACTGACACACTGTGACTGGATAACACTGCTACACCAGACCTAACCAATACCGCCATACTGTAACTGGATAACACTGCCATACCAGACCTGACCAATACCGCCATACTGTGACTGGATAACGCTGCCATACCAGACCTGACCAATACCACCATACTGTGACTGGATAACACTGCCACACCAGACCTGACCAATACCGCCTTACTGTGACTGGATAACATTGCCATACCAGACCTGACTAATACCGCCATACTGTGACTGGATAACACTGCCATACCACACCTGACCAATACCGCCATACTGTGACTGGATAACACCGCTATACCAGACCTGACCAATACCACCACACTGTGACTGGATAACACTGCCATACCAGACCTGACCAATACCACCATACTGTGACTGGATAACACTGCCATTCCAGACCTGATACCACCATCTCCAGCCTGCTACTGCACTTATATATATATACATCCAACCTGCTACTGCACATACTATATATATCTCTCCAGTCTGACACTGCATATATGTATACATATACATCCAGCCTGGCACTGCAAGGTAATATAAAACACTTGGTAGTAATTCTATGACTGTATGCAGGGTGACTATTACACATAAGGAGTTTTCAGTCCTACAGGAGCTGCAGTTACAGGGTACCTTACTATATAGACAGTGTGGGACTACAACTCCCAGTGTGGTCTGTCTGTGCCTTTGGGTGGGGGGCAGCAGACAGACCACATTGGGAGTTGTAGTCCTATGTCACAGCTCCTGTAGGAATACAACTCCACACTTATGCTTCTCTGTAAGCTAGCAGGGAGCATACAACCCCCCTCCCCCACACACACCTTATCAGTGACACAGAAGGAGGAAGGAGCTGTGGCTGTCCCTGTGCAAGGTCCCGGCAGGAGAGGGCTAGGGAGTCAGAGGTGATCCAACCACACAGGATGCTCCTCCGTGCAGGCAGCTGACAGCTGCTTCAGGAGGAGAGGAGTCTCCAGTCAGGACGGAGGGAGATGCTGCAGCCATGCTTTATCTCCCTATCTCTTTCTGTGATGCTGCCCCCTGCTGGTGGGTGTTCCCGGCATTCCTATGATCAGCAGAACAGTGAGCCTGTGCACAGCGACGGCGCTGATTGGCTGATTCTGACCAATCAGAGGAAACCAGTAAGACCTGGTGACCAGGAAGATGATTGGCATATGGGGAGAGACAGAGAAGTTCGTTAGTGACGTTTTGTCACAAAATGGCGGCCGAAAACGGGGGGTCGACAGTCAAGTGGAGGACTTCAGTTGCACAACTTCCTGTGGGGTGGTGCAGGTTTCAAAAAGAAGAGCAAGCTGCAGGAACCCATTATGTAAGTATATTGCAATATTATATAATTTGACTTAACCCTTCTATTGCAGGTTAATTTTTTTTCACCGGAGTACCCCTTTAATACTTTTGTTTGCAATTTCAGGGGTCAGAGGTTTCCTGTAGTTCTGGGCCAAGTTTGCACACACTGCAGCAGGGATTTTGGTCTCATCTGACCACATAACCTTTTCTGTTGCTTCCACTGAATCATCCAGATGGTCAATAGTGAACTGTAAATAGGCCTCGACATGTGCTGGTGTGAGCAGGGGGACCATGTGTGCCCTACAGGATTTTTACCCCTTCCCGCAGAAGGACGTACCGGCATGTCCTGCTGCGGGTAAAGAGGTTCAGAGAGGGAACATGCTGCAACCACGCTCTAAACCGCCGCAATTCCGGCTGCTTTCTGCAGCCCGGGACCATGGCTATTAGCGGCTATCAAACATGACAGATGCATTTAAATGTCCTTTATAGCCTTATCCCTGGTGTCTAGTGGCTGGATCATTCCCCCCACACGAAATGTCATTTTTTATTAATAACTATTAAGTTATCACATTTGTAATCTTGCACAGTAAACGGCTTAAGCGCAAAAAAATTCCAAAGTGCAAAACCGCCCAATTTTTGTTGCATCAAATCTAGAAAAATTGTGATAGAAAGTGATCAAAAAGTCACATATACAGAACTAAGGTACCGATAGAAAGTACAGATCATGGCACAAAAAATGACACCTCACACAGCCCAATAGACCAAAAAAATAAAAGCGTTATAATTAGGGAAGTAACTAGAAACGGCTGGGCCCCATAGCAAACTTTTGATTGCCCCCCCCCCCCCCAACTGACCACTAAACGGTCAAGTGTAATCATAAGTACATAACTGCAAGCGCTGGTCAGGAGTGCTTGCATTTAAAGGGACATTTGCAAAACCAGCTCGGCCATGGGGCACCCTGATGCGGCTGGCCCCATAGCAGCCGCTATGACTGCTATAGTGGTAGTTACGCCCCTGGTTATAATGATGTTAACAGAGCACAGATGTACAGTGCTGCAGCTGAGTAAACTAATTTATCTAAAACAAATGTCATTTATAAACAAGGTCTGCCCAATAGCTCAGAGTGAGATGCAGAAGTGTGAGCAGCACAATGGGGCACTAAACAGGCCCCAATGAGAAACCAGTTCTCATTTTGATAGAACTAGCATGTCTGTGAATTACATAGACATCACTCTAATTTATATGTGTAATGTAATGCATCATTTTACCTGTGGTGGCACTATAGGAGAATTTAACACTCGAGGCCCAGTTACCTCTAAGACTATAATTGATTGCTGGAGGGCCCAGTATTTGAAATAAAATGGATTTTCTAAACACCAATGTTTTATATTTCATGAGCCTTCTATTACAAAAACAAAACTTAACCTACTAATTCAATGTTTTTAGTTTCTATTAGCTTGCTGTTCTGTACGTCAAGAGTATAACAGAAAATGTTAACAAAAATATATTTTGTCCATCAAGCCTTACAGGTAACACTTACTATAAAGGGTTGATAAAGACAACTATAACCAAACATTTTCTATAGCTGCCATTCTATTTTCTATTGCTGCCCAACTATTTCTACATATACTGTCTATATTCTATGATTTTTCTATTATCTTTTAAACAATCAACTGAAACAAGTTCTGATGCTTCAAACCTTATTCTGCACAAAATTCTAAATTATGTACTGCATTACAAAACTTTAACTTTAGCATGTGAGGCTCTTTTTACTATATATTATCAGTATGTTATATGTTTAACATAAGTCTTTAGGGTATAAGCCAGAGATCTTTATCAAAGACTGAGGAAGAGAGTGTATCCTAATAAAATCCTTAGAAATGCTTACCACAGGTCTCTTACCACAGGCCAGCATTTACTGTTGGTTGTAAAAAATAAGCAAAGCACCGAAGATAGTTGCATCATTGGTGCTTTTGATGAAAATCCAGTAAAAGTTAGACGCATGCATCTGAGAGCACATCCACTTGCCTTCTCCAATGGATGTGCAGTGTTGCTGGGGTTAACTATTATTGGAGTAGTTTGGGACAGATCTTCTTATCCCTCCATGTTCCTGCTTATATCCATGCCAATCCCTGCAACCCACCTGTATCAGGCAGCTTCACCTTCAATATTCTGCCTGAACAATAAGGTTCCTTAGTGTTCCAGTGACACTGTTATTCATATGCAGTTCCATTACTATGTATAACCATAGCTGGCAAAACGGGTTTCATTCCTGCTTGCTCCCCTGTACCACATTGTATCTACTGTGTTAGTCCTAAGCTTGATTGGCCAGTACTCTGACTTGTTTCTGGCTGTCCCCTCGGTGCCTCAGACCACCACCAACATTGCAACCACTTCCAGAAGCCACCGGCAGGGTTAACCAGATCCTCATAGGAGAGGGCCCAAAGCCAAATTGTTGGGTAACACAATAGTGGAAAGCTGAGCTCTGATCGGTTGCTATTTTTTTCTCAGACAGAATCAACTGGAGCAAATTCTTATGCTAATCATTTTTCACTCATTAAAATCTAATTTATGAATTTTTTTTATTAGAGAATTCTACAAAACATTTTGCATCCTATAATAATATTTACTATTTACTTTAGTTATTTTCCCATGTTTGACCAATTCATGTTTCATGTGATAAATATGGGCATTCAGGAGCCTATAATCATTCAATGACGGGTGCTCTTGCAAATCCAATGATTGCATCAATGAGTTTGTTATTATTCTGTGTTAGCTGTATTAACTTTCTATTTTTCTTCTTTACAAGCAACACAAGAACAGCTAAGACAGGAAATCGTTATGCATTGTTATTTGCAATTGCATTTTCCAACTATAAAAAAAAGAAGTCAAAGGATCTGATCCCTGCGGCCATTCCTTGCATTGTGCTGATATACTTAATGTGGCAATTTATAGTCAAAGGAATATTTAAGTCTATTACAGAAATGGCAGGGATCATTAAGGCTAATGGGTCATCAACATTATGAGTAATATTCAATGTACAATTTAACAACTGATAGCTTTAATGAGGGCAAAGGCTGATGTATGCATTTCACACCATGCTATAGAACATAAGCCACTTATAGTTAAAATATACTGAATGGACAATGTATATCTAAAAGGAAGTCCCCCTCATTTTACCCCAACAGGTATCGATAAAATTATAGATAATATACTGTCAATATTCATGTAGACTTTTTTTAATGACTGCACCCATTGTTACCTGTGTGTTAAGTAGATACTGTTGTGGACTAACTTGAAGCATCTCTTCCTATTTCCGAGGGGCATCTCATCTCTTACTATTTCCCAGGGTCTTCTTATCTATTCCTATTTCCCAGGGGTGTCTCATCTCTTACTATTTCCCAGGGGCTTCTCATCTTTTCCTATTTCCCATGGGCAAAGCAATAAGATCGGGTGCTTTTAGAACTTTAATATGTTTTTAATATAATGAGGATATTTTGCACCATTTCTCTGTTCAATGGATGTAAAATGAACAAAATTGCAATGGTCATATACTCAGCTTTACTCAAATTTGTCTTTGGAGTAAATAATCGATATACATCTTCAAGTGGTCATCCCATTGTTTTTTTGTTTTTTTTTACTTCAATCTTTATTTATAATTTTTAAAAATAGAAAGGAAGATTCATGTTTAAAATCATATAGGATCAAGAACAGTACTTTTGAATTATTCCAAACAGAGGGGTGTATCCAGAAAGATTACATCTATACCAAATTTCAAGAGGGGGTCATCCCATTGTTAAAAGTTATTCTAGCTGAATGGTGGGAGACTGAACACTGGGACTTCTGGGTACCACAACAAGGGTAATTAAACAAATCAAGGTGTCCATTTAGGGCAATGGGTTGTCTGCGTAATAAAGGACAGAAGAAATCCTCCAGGGATACTCTTTGCAACCACTCTGCTCTCTGGCCACAAGATGATTTGATGGTTCAAAACACTGAAACTCCATTCCATTAGTTTAAACTTCTCTAATAGGGTATATCTTAATGTGCTTTTTTGTTTTTTGTAAACTAGACAACCCTTTTAGGTTTTTTAAATTTTAAAATGTAAACTTATAGTAAAGGTTTGTATGTTGCTGTTGTTGCTTTTCGGGGGTTTTTTTGTTCAATTTTAAAGTGTTTTGTTCAGGCAGGATGACAATGACATTTTCTAAATAGAGTAGGCACATGATATGAATTAAATTATGGCGCTAAAAATGCTACGCTGTTTCTGAGTCATCTTAGTAAAGTGGGTGATTCCATTCTGGAGATATAAAGTAGTGTAACCAATTTCTTAGAAGACATGATAAAATGTAAAGAGCATAGTGATATTCTGGACAGCTGCCCAGGACAACTTGTCCTTTCTCACAAATTTAAACTCCGATAAAAACCATTTCTTCAAAAATGTTTAGTATTTTAGTACAAAGCTCTTGGATCATGATATAGTATATGATAAAGATTGTTTAGTTTTATCATTTAAGAATATAAGGTTTCGATTTTCTCAAAGAGTACATTGCAACAATACAAAGGGGACTTGAATGTGAATTCTAGTTTTTCTAACATCTTCATGATATGGAATGTCTCATGAAGACAAGCCATTATCTAAAGATTCCACCCGCCATAAGTGGATATCCATGCTAGCCCTATAGAGGAAAATTTTAAGGGTGACGTCACCTGAGCATCGGAGTGGTGGGGAAGAGAGTAGCCTTTTGTGATCACAGGCATAAAACTGCCTGAGACCACAATAGCAATTAGCAGAGCAGGGAGCACTTATAGCTAAAGGGCTGTGCGCAGCACCCGGTGGCCTGTACTAGATGATGAATGACTATTGCCTTACCACATCTTGTGCCATAAATTGAAACAAGGGATGATAGACATTTTTACAAGTATTTGCAAATTCAACACGCATTTGATACATTCCTATTCTACCAAACTTAAAGGGGAACTATCAGCAGGTTAGATGGATCTAACCTGCTCATATGATCCTACTGCACAGAAGATGCAGAGGAGGAAGGTATGTGTCTTACCTTCCTCCTCAGCGCCGTTCCGGTGCAGTTAGTCTTTAGCTCCATGGTCCAGTGGGACCGTTAGGAGCACTGGGGCAACCGTTAGGAGCACTGCCCATTGGGACAAAACGTCGCTATGGGGGTGGGCTTCTAACAGTCTCACTGGACCATGGAGCAAAAGACCAACTGCACCGGAAAAGCACCAAGGCGAAAGGTAAGAGACATACCTTCCTCTTTGGCATTTCCTGTGCAGTAGGGACATATCAGCAGGTTAGATTTGTTCCCCTTTAAGGGATATTCCAGCCATTTTAAACTTAATATGTTACTGCCTTGGTCCCATGCTAAATAATTCCACCTCCATTTCTGCCTCCACAGCCTGTGTTTGGCTGAGCAGGTTGTCACTGCTGAGAAAAGTCCATCTCAGAAGTAGAGGCAGGATCGTTCAGCGGGGATACCAGAAGACACTGCAGAAAGCTGAATAGAAGCTTCCCTATTGTACACTATGAGCAGCTCTGCTTCTGTTAATTCCCTTTCTGTGAATGTACTACGTAATGGACGGGACTCCATTTCTTTTTAGCTATGTGTCATTGTTACTTTGTATGCAGTGTTGGAGTGGGCCACAGGAGGACCGGTCAGGTGGGCCCCTCCCCCACTCCCCCTAGTGACCATTCAGCAGCTGGATGCTGCAGTTTCGGATGCTGCGGCAGCTGTCAGGTCTTCAGCAGCTCTTCAAGGATACCTGGACTCAAGCCTCGGCAAAACCATGTCCCGGGTACCACCCTGGAAGCTCCGCCCCCACCTGGGAAGCCCCGCCCCTGTCAGCGTGACTGATCTCTCTCATGCAGAGCGGGAAGCGGAGTTTCTGGGGGACTAGAGGAAGCATACATGAGAGGCAAGTATAGCTGTTTTTTTTGTTTTAAATACAGATGGAGGGGCAGGAGAATGATGAAGGAGGTTGTAGTATGGTGATAAGGGGCAAAAGGATGAGAGGGAAACTACTATGATGATGGAAGAGCGGGAGGATGAAGGGGGTAGTAGTATGATGATAAAGGGGGTGGTAGTATGATGATGAAGGGATAGTAGTATGATCTTGGAGGTGCAGCAGGATGAAGGGGGGAGTAGTATGATGATGGAGGGGCAGGAGGATGACGAAGGGGTAGTACTATGATGATGGAAGGGCAGGAGGATGAAGGGGTAGTAGTATGATGATAGAGGGTCAGGAGGATGAAGGGGGGAGTAGTATGATGGCAGGGCAGGAGGATGATGAAGGGGTAATAGTATGATGATGGAGGGCAGGAGGATGAAGGGGGGAGTAGCAGTATGATGATGGAGGGCAGCAGGATGAAGGGGTAGTAGTATGATGATGAAGTGGGGAGTAGTATGATGATAGAGGGGCAGGAGGATGAGGGATAGTAGTATGATGATTGGCGGCAGGAGGATGAAGGGGGTAATAAAATGATTATATGGGGTGCAGCTGCATCATATGGGCACAAACTACCAATAAATACAGTCATTCATTGGAGTGCCATCTCTATAGCCTGCTCTGATTGGGGGACAAGGGAGTTGTCGCAGATCCAGTTGAATCCGGAATAGGGTCGGGTCAGTATGTCGCTTTTTACCGATTCTTCTTTGGTGGGCCACAAGGATCATTTTCACTGGTGGGCCCCAGGTATCCCAGTCCGACACTGTTTGTATGTTTATATATTATTGTACTAGCTTTAATGTTTTGAGTTCTATGTTCAAAAAGATTGATGCTCATAGTGATTGGTCTATTTCATTTTGTCGAATTATGTTTGTGCCGCGATCCCTGGTGACCCGGAAATCACAGGGAGTATGCGTTATAAATGTAAGAGCTGTGTACCATTTCTGATATGCTTGAGAAAGGCACCTTTAGATACGGGGACCGAAACGCGTTGCTGCTTTTAATTGCATTTTGCTGCATTTTGTGCTTTAACAAGCATGTGATTAATCCGTCAACTTGCAGTACCGCATTGGCCTGTTCACACACAGTGCCACGATCCTGCCCACCAGCGCTTACTGTTCCGGGGAAGAAGAGAGCTCGGCGGATCCTAGCCAAGCTGAACACTTGTATATTGACCATATTCTATGGCATTGATCTCCAGATTGGGAATATGCAGACTGTTATTTCTTCTCAGGGAACGTGCACACTTTGGATAAATCCGTCACGGAATCACACCCGCCCACCCATGTTATAGATTCATTGTTTGGATGGATGACGGAATCCGCCCATGCATAGAATGAAGTCTATGACACGGGCAGAGACGTGCCCGCACGTTGGACTACGGCGGGCACGTCTCCACCCATGTCATAGACGCGGCGGATTCCACAACGGATTTTACGGTGCTTTTCCGAAGTGTGCACATACCCTTAGTTAGCATCTGGTGTTGCAAGTCATTCAATTAACGTTAAAGAGATGACTTGTAGCTACAGGTAAGACAGCAATGTATGGCAGTGTCTGGTAGGAAGTGAAGAGGCTGCACCACTTACAAAAGCAAAGAGCAGCTGCCCCTTTTAATCACCTGACTTATGATTAAAGTGGTGCCAGGAGTTGGACCTCCACTGATCAGACATTGTTGACCTATCGTAAGGATAAGCCATCAATTAAAAGGAAAACCTCATTAAAGCTGATTTTAAGAGGGAGATAGAAAGATGCTGAAAATCTAAGAGCATGCATTTTTCTATAATAAGATACATTACATAGTTTCCTATATTTGCTTGTACTATTGATTTATGCAAAATAAGTTCAAAGGTTATTGACGATTCTAACTTTATTCAATACCTTAATTAAACCAAAACTCCTTAGATCAGTGACATTGTAGTACAATCAAAATAACAAAGGAACACAATGTAAATAAATGTAAATAAAAATAGTGTTCTCATTAATAATTTAATATAATGATACAAAGGCTGGTTCAACCTATTTCCTCCACTTTTGCTTATTTGTCAGATTAAAATGTTTCAGATTACCTAATTAATCCTAAAATGGTATTCCACTCATTCCTCCTTCTGGAGACTAACAATTCATTCCAAACTTATTATTACCTTTTCAGTCTCCTTCCCCCAGTTCTGAAGCCTGCTGCTTTCGTTGAAGACACAGAAAACTGTATGTGAGCTCTTCTCCCCTATCTCCCCCTTTTCCCCCTCCTCTCCGAGACAGCTGATGTAAACACATATAATAGTGATAGGATAGCAGAGAACAGAGGCCAGGGACACTGTTTACATGATATTATGAAAAAATAGTGAGAGTAAACTGGTGTTTAATACACCTATACCTGTGTACCTCAAAGCAGAAGTCCTCTGTAATATTAGATCACTCAATGAAAGGAATCCATGAACTCTGGCTTTTAGTCCATACAATAGAGATTTAATCCTCGGTACCAGTACACAAGATTTGCTCACAGGCTGTAACATTTACCAAAGCTATCCTTAAGGCTATGTTCACACTATGTATCTGTGTGGCTGTATTTTTTATGCGGCTGGAAATGTGCGGCTGAAACTACGGCCGTGGGAAAAAATAGACATGCGGCTGAAAACATACGGTCATTTACTTGGAAATCTGGTTCAACTAAAAATAACAAATAAAATCTTTAGAAAGTGATGCAAACACCTCTGGAATGCATCTGGGAAAGCAGGGAAACAGTTTACAGGAATCGCTATTCTTGGGGTTTGCGATCCTCTGCAGTAATGCCGATGCCTCTCATGGTTAATATATTTAATTAATAAAACACATTTTCGTTGTAATAAAGTCCCTTTCGTTGTTCAATAATTAAATTTAAACGAATCCATCATTTTGCAATTAAATATACTGTTAAAATAAATATATATATAAATAAATGTATATTTATATATATTTATTTTTTTACAGTATATTTAATTGCACAATTATGGATTCGTTTAAATTAAATTATTGAACAATAAAACTGATTTTATTACAACGAAAATGTGTTTTATTATTTAAATATTAATTAGTACAGGAAGCTCCATTAAGCCGTTAATTCATATTCCCGGTAATAGAGCATTCTGTACTAATCATCACTTTACTTTAATGAAAACATCAAATGTTTCTTCTAATTATGTTATCACAATAGCATTATTAGAAGAAACATTTAGAATTATATGTGCACTCAGCTGATTGACTTATCGGCTGGACGCACATATAAAGAGCCGGTCCGCAGTACAGTGACTTCATTGTGCTGCGGACCAGCGAAGAGGCAACATCGGGGTGAGTATAAAGCTCTCCCCACCCCCTCCCCAGCACTGCACCCATCCCAGTAAGGAAGGGGGGTCACTTAACCCCTTTCTTGCTGGGATGGGTGCAGTCTGACATCAGTCTGGCCCCCAAGGGGTTAAGGGGGATGCAATACATCCTCCCTTAACCCCTTGGGGGCCAGACTGTAAGCAGCGATCTGTAAAGATGCTGCATACTGTAAGGAGCACAACACCGCTCACAATGATGGGTGTTGTGCTCCTGTTTGTGTGTTTTTTGTGTGTTTCTCCCTTTTTGTTTTCCAGATATCGGTATCCTGTGGATTACGTCGGATTCGGTGGACTACGTCGAGGACCAGCGGTTGTTTGGTGTTTTTATTAATAAAATGGTCAATGAGGGGTGTGGGGGTGTTTTTATTTGAATAAAAAAAATTTTCACTTGTGTGTTGTCTTTATTTATTTACTTTATAGACTTAGTAGTGGAAGACGGAATCCATTACTAAGTCGGGGCCTAGTGTTAGCTGGTATAAAATGGCTAACACTAACCCCCCATTATTACCCCAGTACCCAATGCCACCATGGGTACTGGGAAGAGCCGGGTGCCAGTGGTCCCGAAGCGTCAAAATTGGCGCATCTGGACTGGGGCGGCAGCAGGCTGGTAAGATTTAGGCTGGGGAGGGCCTAAACCAATGGCTGTTCCCACCCTGGTGTTACCAGGCTGCTGTCGCTTGGTTTTTAACCCGGCTGGTTATAAAAATAGGGGGGACCCTACGCTTTTTTTTTTTAAATAAATAAATAATTTAAAAAAAACGCATAGGGTCCCCCCTATTTTTATAACCAGCCGGGTTAAAAACCAAGCGACAGCAGCCTGGTAACACCAGGGTGGGAACAGCCATTGGTTTAGGCCCTCCCCAGCCTAAATCTTACCAGCCTGCTGCCGCCCAGTCCAGGAGCGCCAATTTTGACGCTCCGGGACCACTGGCACCCGGCTCTTCCCAGTACCCCTGGTGGCATTGAGTACTGGGGTAATAATGGGGGGTTAGTGTTAGCCATTTTATACCGGCTAACACTAGGCCCCGACTTAGTAATGGATTCCGTCTATTAGACCCCTCATTGACCATTTTATAAAAAAAAACACCAAACAACCGCTGGTCATCGATGTAGTCCACCGAATCCGACGTAATCCCCAGGATACCGATATCTGAAAAACAAAAAGGGAGAAACACACAAAAAACACACAAACAGGAGCACAACACCCATCATTGTGAGCGGTGTTGTACACCTTACAGTATGCAGCATCTTTACAGATCGCTGCTTACAGTCTGGCCCCCAAGGGGTTAAGGGAGGATATATTGCATCCCCCTTAACCCCTTGGGGGCCAGACTGATGTCAGACTGCACCCATCCCAGCAAGAAAGGGGTTAAGTGACCCCCCTTCCTTACTGGGATGGGTGCAGTGCTGGGAAGGGGGTGGGGAGAGCTTTATACTCACCCCGATGTGTCCTCTTCGCTTGTCCACAGCACAATGAAGTCACTGTACTGCGGACTGGCTCTTTATATGTGCGCTCAGCCGATCGGCCAATCAGCTAAGCGCACATATAATTCAAAATGTTTCTTCTAATAATGCTATTGTGATAACATAATTAGAAGAAACATTTGATGTTTTCATTAAAGTAAAGTGATGATTAGTACAGAATGCTCTATTACCGGGAATATGAATTAACGGCTTAATGGAGCTTCCTGTACTAATTAATATTTAAATAATAAAACACTTTTTGTTGTAATAAAATCAGTTTCGTTGTTCAATAATTTAATTCTAACGAATCCATCATTGTGCAATTAAATATACTGTCAAAAAATAAATATATATATATAAATATACATTTATTTATATATATATTTGTTTTAACAGTATATTTAATTGCACAATGATGGATTCGTTAGAATTAAATTATTGAACAACGAAAGGAACTTTATTACAAAGAAAATGTGTTTTATTAATTTAATATATTAACTATTAGAGGCATCGGCATTCGCATTATTGCCGGCTATTTTTGAAGTACTCCGTACGGACCGCCTGTCAATCCATGGCCGTGAATTTGCACAGTTCCAGCCGCAAACAATGGTCTTGTTCATTTTTTATGGGTCCGTTTACGATCGGGCCGTAGGCTCATACATAGTGTGCACTGTGCAGCTGTATATTGTATACTTTCCAGTGTACGCATGAACCAGAAAAATACGGCCGATGATTTACCGCCCGCAATACAGTCGCACAGATACATAGTGTGAACCTAGCCTTAAGGGGAATTCCAGGTAGAGGTAAAAAAAAAATGAAACTTCTGCAGAAGCATAAAGCATTACTTACCTATCTACTCCAGTTTGAAACTACCAAAAATCCATTTGTTTTGCGGGGTTTCGTTCTGTTTTGTGTTTCTGCACTTCTTGCTTTATCAGTTGTACACAGTACTACAGGTTTCAGAATGCAATGCTTTCCCTCAGCTGTTCATCACAGTCCTCCACCCTGCCTATTCCCCGCCCAAATCTGTTCCAGAACATCTAGGCTGTGTTCACACATTGCAGTTTCATTGTGTTACTGAATTATTTGAAGTAATTTATGATTTCATTGTGGTCCCACACAGCACGCTGTATTCTCTACCTGTAACACCACACAGCACGCTGTATTTTCTACCTGTAACACCACACAGCATGCTGTATTCTCTACCTGTAACACCACACAGCACTGTATCCTCTACCTGTAACACCAAACAGAATGCTGTATTCTCTACCTGTAACACCACACAGCACTGTATCCTCTACCTGTAACACCACACAGCACGCTGTATTATCTACCTGTAACACCTCACAGCAGGCTGTATTATCTACCTGTAACACCACACAGCAGGCTGCATTCTCTACCTGTAACACCACACAGCAGGCTGCATTCTCTATCTGTAACACCTTACAGCACGCTGTATTCTCTACCTGTAACACCGCACAGCACGCTGTATTCTCTATCTGTAACACTGATATTGGAATAAAGTAAAGAACTTTTTGAAATTTTTTTTTCTTTTCATTTCCACAATAAGGCTCTGATCCTCTCTGCCGTTTAGCATCATTTACTTGTTACTGCATCATTTTTGTGAATACGCTGCAGTACTGCAATGACACTCCAAAATGTGTGAACACAGCCCTAATTTCACTGCACACTTCTGCACAATTAGAGAAATCAGTGCAAAACCTGCTTCTGGCTGGTCAGAGATGGTGAATCCCTCAGGGGATTGGGGGATCCAGCCAAGCCTCCTGGGATATAACGCCCTGCCTCCTGTCTGCATCATCAGCCTGATCTCAGCAAACACACACAATGTACCTGTAACACCACACAGCACGCTGTATTCTATACCTGTAACACCACACAGCACTGTATCCTCTACTTGTAACACCACACAGCATGCTGTATTCTCTACTTGTAACACCACACAGCACTGTATTCTCTACCTGTAACACCACACAGCACTGTATCCTCTACCTGTAACACCACACAGCACGCTGTATTATCTACATGTAACACCACACAGCACACTGTATTCTCTACCTGTAACACCACACAGCACATTGTATTCTCTACCTATAACACCACACAGCACTGTATCCTCTACCTGTAACACCACACAGCACGCTGTATTCTCTACCTGTAACACCACACAGCACTCTGTATTCTCTACCTGTAACACCACACAGCAGGCTGCATTCTCTATCTGTAACACCACACAGCACGCTGTATTCTCTACCTGTAACACCGCACAGCACGCTGTATTCTCTATATGTAACACTGATATTGGAATAAAGTAAAGAACTTTTAGAATTTTTTTCTTTTCATTTCCACGCACATTTTATGATCAAGCATCTGTTATCTTTGAAGTTGAGCCTCACAATAAGGCTCTGATCCTCTCTGCTGTTTAGCATCATTACTGCATCATGTGCATTACTGCATACTGTGTTACTGCATCATTTTTGTGAATACGCTGCAGTACTGCAATGACACTCCAACATGTGTGAACACAGCCTTAATTTCACTGCACACTTCTGAACAATTAGAGAAATCAGTGCAACACCTGCTTCTGGCTGGTCAGAGATGGTGAATCACTCAGGGGATTGGGGGATCCAGCCAAGCCTCCTGTGACATCACACCCTGCCTCCTGTCTGCATCATCAGCCTGATCTCAGCAAACACACACAATGTGAGACAGAGGCATGGAAGATTTGTCTCATAAGGGGGGATAGCAGAAGGAGCAGGAGACAATGTGTATTTGCACAGAGGCCATTATTCTTCACTTCCTGGATTTCTATCAGCTATTAGTGTGGCAGAACCGTACAGATACGGTAATACATTGTATAGACATATATATTTAACTGTTAATGTACTTTTAATAGAAAAGTTCCCCTTTAAGTAAGAATTACCATTTGGATGTATACGGTGCAGTTTATTTCACATACTGACATTTTTTACATGAAACATCACAGAAGGGAAAAGGAAGGAGGGGGGTGTAGAGAAACAGCTCTCACACAGTTTTCTGTGTCTTCAGCACAAAGCAGAAGGCTTAGAACTGGGCGAAGGAGACTGAAAAGATAATGACAAGTATAAAAGGAATTGTTAGCTTTCAGGAGATGGGATGATTCGACAAATATTATACCTGGGTTAAACCTTCAAGTTTCACTGTCGTTATAATTTTCAAAATCAACAGTAAATGTGATATAAAGCAAGTTTACAATTTACATTCATAATTTTTTTTTTTAATGCTGTAAAACAAAGCTGTACTTACCTGAAATCCAGGTCCAGTCTCCTAAAGGCAGATTTTTAGTCTTGTGCTGGTTGAAAAAAAGACACATAAAGTCTGACCTATACAGAGAGTCCCGCCTCACTGCCCCTATCAATCACATGACTGACATTCTCTCTGTGAGCGCTCAGATGAACTGGGAAACATGGGAAACTCTTTGAGAGAAAAAAAAAGAGTCAGAACACAGAAAGTGCCATGTTTTCCATGAAAACTAATAAAGAATGAATGAATGAATGAATGTAAATTGCAAACCTGCTTCATATCACATCTACTGTTGATTTAGGTTTTAAATGTTATAATGATAGTGACACTTTAAGTTTTAAAAGGGGGACTTTCTTTTTCCACCCCCAGTGCACCAAACTGCCTCATTAGCATATGAATTAAAGTACAAAGTACACAAAAACGGCGCAGATAATGAAGGTAAGAAACTGCCCCATGCAGTTAGATGCTTCTAACCTTATGAAGATCACTCAGCCTTTAGTTATCTCTGCCACCTGCCACCTGTCCTCCCTATACATCTCTATTTGGTGTGGTAAGCTGCAGCCAGAGAGCTCTGACTGCGGCTTATCTCTCCCAGAAAAGTGGTCAAGCAGTGATTCTCTAACAGACAGAACCCCATTCAGGAAAGCCCCATATACATTCTACAGATGGGCAGACCCCACACAAGTGTTGGGGGCAGCCAACAAAAGTATAAGAAGTATGGGGACCGGCCGGGTGTTCACGTAATGTGAACATAGCCTAAAAGTAGTTTTTCAGCACAATAACTGCATCACCTGCCAAACGGACTCCAGGACAGATCTTGGGTTAAAAGCAGCTATCCAAAGGTACAAGCGGTTTGTGAATACACATTCGCTTTAATAACTATTCAATCAGTTTACCTGTACTTATCTATAGTGTTTCTGAAGGTCAAGCAAAGCCAATGTAAGTTTGTGCTCTTTTCAGTGCCTCTGAATCTTATTCACTAATCTCATTTGAGGCCTTTGGTCAGATATAGTGCTGGTTGGCTGCCACATTGTTGATACTTTATCAACTTTATATCATAAAATCCCATGCAAAAGATCAGAGTTTGTGAGTAACAAAGCATTGCATCACAGTAAAGCCTGTCTATGTACTGTAGATCCTCAATATAAGAAACTGGACTGTGTAAAATCTACCTCTTCTTAAGCAATGTTCGCTATGCGTTTTTTTCATCCTTTTTTTTTTTTTTTTTTTTTAATGGATGAAAAAAACAGATGCATTTGTGTGCATCAGTTTTGATCCATTTTTTCATTGACTTCCATTATAAAAAAAACTGATCAAAATGGATCCTTTTTTTTAACGTACACAAAAACATAGCTGACCTTATTTTTTTGTTCGTAAAAAAAACGGATACGTTTTTATCTGTTTTTTTTTTTATAATGGAAGTCAATGGAAAAATGCATCCTTTTCTTTCATCTGTTCTTTGCAAAAGAAAAAACTGATGAAAAATATGGATTTCAAAAATGCAGTGTGAACCTAGGCTTAGTCAATGATCAGCTGAATGGGCATGTTGGTGACAAGCAAGGACTGGGAACATTACTTGGGGTTGGCAAGTATTGATTTTTTATTATTTTATATAAAAGGAGCAACTTAGACTCTAATCAATATATTACAAAGTTTCTGCCAAGCGAAAGCTTGGTGACCAACTGGCAGGCCCAGACCAAAAAGGCACAAATTAATGATCAAACACTTTGGTTGCACAATGTTTTTGCCAGGTCAGTACTAGTTAACCATTTGATAAATGTCCTCCAATGTGTACCTGATATCATAATTTGAGCAGCTTTACTACTGAATTGCATCTATTTTAAATTATGTGATTTTCAAGTCTTTTCTTTGCCTGCATTATAGCCCGGAAGAGCATTGTGAATGCATGAACCTTTTGTTTACTGCTATTTTACTCAGATGCCACTTTTATAGATTCTATTTTCTACAAATATATTGCGTCTGCTACATTTGGTATATCAATTTCACCCTAAATTTGAATTTAGCATGTTGTTTTATTAAGTAGCAATGTCCTGTTTGCTGAGTCTCAGCATATGGTCTACACACTATCAATCATTTCTGATCAATCACACTGCTGTAGTATGTTTTCATTTAATACACACCAGCAAAATAAATCATGCTTCAGTATGAAATTAAAAAGGCTGTAAATCATGTTTGATGGATTGCACTAAATTTGTTTAGTTACAGTTCTACTGAAAGCGATTTTACCATCTATTACGTAGAAGAATATTTTTTTTCCCTGGTAATCAGAAAATACATGGTATGTTCTATGTATAGACCAGTGTTTCGTGAATAATAGAATGCACCAGTAGGGATCTTTTCAATGAATATTAATAAGTGTGTGTGTAGTGAATGTTCTAAAGTGCTGACCAGGTCTCCCTTTGTTGCCCTATAATAAAGATCAAAATGATCTCTTATGAGATATTAGTGTTTTCCCTTTTAACACTATTTCCATGACCCTTGGGCCAGTTCTGTAACTCCATGTTTGCTAACAATGTTGGTTGTCTGGGGAAAAGAGTCCTGCTTAGGTTCTTCCATCCCGGTAGCAAAGAAAATATGATCCTACTCTCCAAAGGCAGTCTACCTCTAAGATATGTATGTCTTAGGCCACTGGTTTACAATGTCCTTCCAGGAAACTCTCTGACTGTACAGCCAAGGATCCTTAACTGTAGGTGGACACCTTGTGAATGTTATTATGCTTAGAGATGCATACTTGCACGGATAGCTGACAGATGAAAATAAAACAAATACCAATGATACCTGTCTCTTTGCCAATGGCTTTTTGCAAAGTTATAAAATCACGTTTTTCTTAAAAAGAAGTTGTAAAGGCCATGCTAAGCAACCACATGCAGTCTGCCTCTCCAACCGCCACCTGTCCTGCATGACTGATACACAAGAATTGACCCTCTACCCTCTTATTAAAGGAGAAGTCAGGGGTTGACTTTTTTTTTTTTAAACCAAGGTCTTTTGGGGGACTCCAAAATTATCCTTTAACCCTTTGAGGACCAGGCCCAAAATGACCCAGTGGACCGCCCAAATTTTGATCTTTGCGCTTTCGTTTTTCCCTCCTCCCCTTCTAACAGCTCTAGCACTTTCAGTTTTCTATCTACAGGCCATGTAAGGGCTTATTTGTTACAGGAATAGTTGTACTTTGTAATGGCGTCTTTCATTTTACCATAACATGAATGATGGAATCCCAAATATATTATTTATGAAGATAAATAGGTAAAATCGTAAATAAGAATGCAATATGGTAACCTTTGGGGGGGTTCCTGTGTCTACATAATGCACTATATGGTAAAAGCGACATTATAATATTACGCTATAGGTCAGTCCGAATACAACCATATGCAGGTTTACACAGATTCTCTAATGTTATATATATTTTTTCAATGAAATCCTGTTTTTTGGGGTATGGGGTGTAATTTTTTCTGCCATGATCTCTAGTTTTTAATAATACCATATTTGTGAAGATCGAACATTTTGATCACTTTTTATAATTTTTTTTTATATATAATGTAACATAAAATCGGTAATCCGCACACTTTTTTCCCTCTTTTCCTGTGCGCCGTTCGCAATAATGCTTGTTATATTTTAATAGATCAGACAATTACGCACGCTACGGTATATTATATGTTTATTTATTTATTTATTTTTTTATGTTTTATTTATATAATGGGAAATGGGGGGTGATTTAAACTTTTTTGGGGGGAGGGGCTTTGGGGTTGTGTTTTGGTGTTTTTAACTTTTTTTTATACATTTTAAGTTCCTTTGGGGGACTTGTACATACAATACTTTTATTTTATACACTGATCATTGCCATAGGCATAGCATTGATCAGTGTCATTGGCGATCTGCTCATTGAGCCTGCCTGTGCAGGCTCAGTGCAGCAGATCGCCGATCGGACCGCACAGAGGCAGGTGAGAGACCTCCGGCGGTCCGTTTTACCTATCGGGATCCCCGCACTCACATTGCGGGGGTCCCGATGGGTAAGTGAAAGAGTGATAGAGGAGTTAATGTCACGCTGCAGCGCGAGGCCCCCACCTGCTATGGAGCGCGCTTCATAGCTCAGGACGTACCGGTACGTCCAGGGTCGTCTGGAAACAGACTTGCAGGACGTACCGGTACGTCCTAGGTCGCCTAGGGGTTAAGCACAAGCATATAGGGTGTGTTAAGAAAGTTACATGTAATGATGATTCTGATACAGCCCTAGGGAAAAGAAAGAGCAAAGTGGATTCACAACACAGAAATACCTCAAACCATAGGGCCTAGGTGCAATTGCCGTGACCCAGGTTGCTGGTACTGATGTTGGGCCTGCTGGTGGGTTTGTTGTTTTGGGGGCTACTTGTCACGGAGCGGTAATACCCACCCCCAGACACATGGCAACCAGACCTTGGTTTGGACTAAGGTGAGGTGCAACTTGTAAACTTTACTTGGAAAAGATATCTTAGTGCAAACTGTTACAAACAGTGCTCAGGTACTTAGTGCAAAAATAATCAAAACAATGGTCCAACAGGTGAATAGGTAAGTTTACATAACAGGAGATAGGGACCAGATAGGAGGGCCATTGCCTAGTTTACTATGTACTCTGCTGGGATGGGGTGAAGTGTTTGAAGAATCCTTATACTCACATATGGATGAGTCTAGTTATCTCACCTAACTGCTTCTGCCCCACAGTGTAGGGTTTCCGTCCTATATGGGTAGTCTGAGCCCCAGGTCTCTGCTCTGGGTGGAGCTGGCTTGTAGTGTCCTTCCTACAAAGCTTAGCATCTTGTCAGTAGAGAGCGGCTGAACTTGCAATGTGCTTTACTGCTGGTCCAGTCTTGGGTTTGTCTGTCCCTTTTCCTAAGGTGGTCGACTGCTCCATTTTGCTAGTCTGTTCTCGGTGTAGGCAAGGGCGAAGACTCCCTTGGCTCCGGGTTTCCCTAGGAGTCTGGTCTAGCAACCCATTGTGGTTGGGTAACTAATGTCACAAACAACTGAACACACATTCTGCCTAGCCAGTAGTCAGGCAGTAACCAGCTAAAGGAAAAGTTACTGAAAAAAGAGAAGTATGTGTATAGCTGAACCCAGTGTTATCTGCAGCTGTGCTGTGAAAGTGTGACATCTAGTTGTTGGAGTAAGGAACAGCGGCCTTCTGTCCTATCATGTGACACTAGAGTGATACAGTTTTAAAAAGAGAAAACACATATTGGGACACTACACAAGTAAAACCTATATACTGCCACTAGTTAAAACTGCAATTAATTTGCTGCTGTTTTAGCAGAGATGTAACTAGCTCTGCAACTGGGCAAAGATTAACTTTGGGCCTATCTCATATTCAGCCGTCCTACTCCGTCTGTCCTCAGCAGATGTCACTCAGCTGTCAGAGGGTTACTGGACCTGGAACCTCAGCCCCAATCAGGCCTGGGGCTGGGACTCCAGGCTCCATAAGGATCTTCCCCTGCGTTTCAGACCTTGCCTGTGATAGTGTCTAGTTTACTAGTGTATCTTGACCTAGCATTTATTCCTGAATTGCTTTTCTGGTTATCTGACTTCTGCCTTTTGACTTTTTCATTACCCTCTTGGATTCCGTTTTGTACTGCACCGCTTGTTTATTATTGACCCCGAACTCTGACTTTGCCTTATTGTGTGTGTGCCAGCCTCAGGGCTCACCTGTCCTTGTGTTACCCTGTCCCTGATTCCTAACAGAGGTGCCATGTATCAGGGGAGGATAGCCCCAACTTTTCACCCCAGGCAGCCTTTCCCTCCCACGCACACTCCTGGTGATACATCTGATACATCAATAATAGGCATTTTCCATGTACCGGAATAATGTTTCAATTTGATGCCAGACAGTGGGAGTCCACTTTCAGGTATACAGTTTTCCTGCTACAGATACTGTATCTCTGATATATCAGTCCCAGAGAGATATTTAGACACCGAGGAGCTGAGGCCCATCTATTCAATGATCCAATTCATGTTGTATTGGAGTCATACACTCAGTATAACTCATTTTGGTACCATTGAGGGCACGTACACTCAACTGAGTGCTTTAACACACTGGCAATGCCTGTCTGTATCTTTTTGGGTATCCTGCATCCTACTATACAGCCATTTGCTATGTTCACACAACATATAAATTCATTAAACAACGGCCGTAGTTGCAGGTTTGCATTCACATTCATTACTATGGAATCCCGACCAGAGTGTATACACATAGGGAGAGATTTATGAAAGGGTGTAAATATACACCTGGTGTAAACTGCCCACAACAACCAATCACAGCTCCTCTTTTATTCTACCAGAGCTGAAAGCTGAGCTGTGATTGGTTGCTGTAGGCAGTTTACACCAGGTGTATATTTACACCCTTTCATAAATCTCCCCTATAGTATACACTTCTGCTGGGATTCCTTGCGGCCCCCCGAAAACTGACATGTCAGTTTTGTGCGGCCACTATTCATTAAATAGTGGCCGCACAAAACCGACAGTGCAGACAATGTAAAGTGCGGCTCCCGCAGATCTTCTACCAAAAATTGGATGAAGGGTCTAGCGTTGCAATTATATCTAGAAAAATGGCTGTAAACGGCACCTGGTGAGGTGGGCATCAGTAACAATTATCTCCTCCATTTTCTTTTCTTTTTTTTTTTTAACCACAGTGGAAATTTATACTTGACATTGTACACAGCTTGACAAATGATTTAATGTACTACAACAGTTTTCATTAACTAGCCAGGAAATGTTGGGAGACAAGTCACAGTGTACACTGTACAATCAGTCCATCACCGCTAAATTTTCCATGCTTGTTGTCATACAGTAAATGTCATGGGCAAAAGGTTTACATTTCATCACTGGCCAAGTCACCATGACGATAATGTCAAATTGCTTTAAGTGAAAGAGCAGTCGACACATGATTCTCACAATCTTAGTTTGCTTTGACCCCCTCTGATCATTGTAGACATATTGCTGCTATTCACAGTAATGGATTCTGCTTACATACATTTAATTCAGTTCCTAAAACCCAAGAAGAACTTCTAGTAATAAATGAGTCTTTTATTATTATTTTCCTTAGCAAGTTTTAAGTGCGGTTTGTAGCATGTTTAGGTCAATGCTTAGTAGCAGAAGATACAGCATGTAGGCTGCAAAACTTGCTCTTCATGATTTGGTGGCTATCTAACATTTTGACTAGAGATGATGCTAATGTATAGGCATTCGTATGCTAACTGTATGCTCAGGGAAGGCAGGATGGAGGCTGCAAAATGTTGCTGTTTCAAAGGGTGGGGTTCAATAAGGAACTTTGTCCTGCCCTTCTATATTTGTCTTTTAAGGCATTATCTTCACTTATATAATATCTGCCAAGGCAGAATCTCCCCCAAAAGGGGAGTTTCTCATAAACAGCTATGGAGCCTGTGTCCTTCAACAAATTGAATTAAGCGACGAGCACTGGAATGAAGCACACAAGTGTACCTGTTGTTGTAACTTTAAAAACCTAAATTAACAGTAGATGGGATATAAAGGATATTTGCTATTTACATTGCAAACACTTCCTGTGTTTTGACAAGCACAAGTCTAAAAAGCTTCCGTCAGGAGACTGGACCTGGATTTCTGGCAAGTTTAGCTTTGTTTTACAGCATGATAACAACAAAAAAAATAATGAATGTATATTGCAACCTTGCTGTATTTCACACCTACTATTGATTTAGATTTTGAAAGTTTTGACGACCGTGACACTTCAAAAAACATTTAGTTGGTATTATCATAATAACTCTACAAACTACTTCCTGCCAGGAATACAAATATATATACGTTTCTATTGCTGATGCCCCATGCAGTAGGAACATATATATAATGCACAGGCCTGTAGGACAAAAATGGCTGCACATCGCACCCATGGTTTATACGAAAGCCTGTTCAGCTACATTAAAAACCAACATCAGAAGTTAGTATATATTTTGATCAAACCATATTGCCTCAAGTACCACGTGCAGGTCTCACTATCCCCACTGTCATAGGACCAAACCCCAAGGGTCCCTCCAAAACCCAAAGGCGCTGGTGGCGGAGAAGGAGGCCGCCAAGCAACACAAGTATGAACAAGGTGTTACTACTCACCATTGCACCAGCAGGTAGAATGGGAGAAAGAGGAGGTACTTACCATATGTACACAGGTGCTTACTGCTAATTTGGATCACATGGGTCTTACAAGGGAGGAGTGCAAGCCACAAAGAAAAAGGGACAGAATACATAAAATGCACAAGCCTGGAGGACAGAAATGGCTGCACATCGCACCCATGGTTCATATGAAAGCTTGTTCAGCTACATTAAAAACCAACATCAGAAGTTAGTATATAATTTGATCAAACCATATTGCCTCATGTACCATATGCAGGTCTTCTGATACACATCCCTACATTAGTTAGTGAGTCCCTACACTAATATATATATGTTCCTGCTGTAAATGGGCTTTTAATGTGATCGGCCCCACACACATTAGTGTTCCTAGAGCCATAGATAATGACAGGCAGCTACAATCATGCAGCTGCCTGTCATTAACCTCTTAAATGCTGCAATTTATAGCAACCACAGTATTTAGGGATAAGTACCTGTCACTGACTGATCAGGAACTTAGCAGCATGGCTGGTGGGGTCCCGATCACTTGCAATGACAGACGGAGGTTTAATACTTACTTCCGTGCTGTCAGATCAGTGATCTTCCCATATAGTTTGCCCTCAGGCAGGCTCTATGTGGAGATCACTGATAATACTGATCCATGTTATGCAATATATATGCATATGTTATTGCAGTATGTGCCATTTAATGATTGCATGTAATAGTCTCTTAGGGGAATTTACAAAGTGTAAAAAATACAAATCAAAGTTTTTAAAAAATATATTTAAAAAAATTTCCTCCCCCAATAAAAGTTCATATCACCCCCTTTCCCATTATACAAATACTATATAGAAAAAAATAAACATAATAGATATCATAGCAGAATTGTCCGATCTATTAAAATATAAAAATATTGTTCCTGCATGGCGAAGAAGAGTAATTGCTGATTTTTTAAAACTGTATATCATTAAAAAATAATAAAAAGGAATAAAAAAAATTGACACCAATATGAGTTTAATAAAGACTATAGCTCACAGCGCAAAAAAATAGCCCCCAACCAGCCCTGTAGGTGGAAAAATAAAAGCGTTATGGCTTTTAAGCTCCATTTACTTTAATAGAACTGAGTTTCAAATCCCACCCAATCTGGAGACAAGAGTGGTGCAAACATGGCCATGTTTTTGTAGCACTGGAT
Organism: Dendropsophus ebraccatus; assembly: GCF_027789765.1. Classification (NCBI taxonomy): domain Eukaryota; kingdom Metazoa; phylum Chordata; class Amphibia; order Anura; family Hylidae; genus Dendropsophus; species Dendropsophus ebraccatus. Next base: position 132,243,490 of record NC_091456.1, read on the forward strand.
AACCCCTTTAAGTCATGAAGGGGTTAACTAGAAGGACTATCCCAATAATCCCCTTATCTCCACTGCCCTCTAGCAGTATTTGACACCATTATATTTAGACAGCTCATGTAAGGAAATGCTGAGCTAAGCCCAAGAAGCTGTAATACAGAGGTTTAGGCTACTTTTAGGGCATATATTCTTCTGTAAGAGTCATTTGGAATTCAGCAACGTTCATATGCCTGCACGTGAAGTCGAAGGCATACACAGTCACATCAGAGCCCTGTAAATGTCAAGGGTTTCTTGTTACGGTTCCTTACGACTCAAGGGTTGTGCAGGTTGATCATATATATAATTTTTTACTGCCAAAGCTGTCAGATTCATAAAGTAAAGGCAGTAATATACTGTTATTACGTAAATGGAAATTTGATGTTCTGACATCATTCTTCTTATCAACATTATCAATCACAACTCTTTTAGTTTTCTGACTTTTTAATGAGTAACCCGTAGCACCTTAGCGCAGGAATGCAGCTCACCATTAAGGCTTTGGGTACCTTCTTTTCTTAGGGTTGGGAGTGATGTGAAAAAGGATAATTAGATCTTGTATTCAATGTTCTTTATTAATATGTCTCAGATGCCATAGTTCAAGCAATACATATTTTGTGCTACAGCTGTTGAGGAACAAAAGATCAAAAGTTAACTAAACGTGGCTTGGCTGGAGTACAGGATGGAACTGTCTGGAAGTTGCCAATTCATTAAATGAGTTCTTACTTTAGTTACTCTGGAATATGGACATTTTGTCATAACTTAAACTGAAGAATGAAATTTGATCTGGCATTTGTATCAATATGAGAAAAATATCCTGACATTTCATTTACTGTGTCTTATGTCCATTAATTGAAACAGAAGATTTATATTTTCTAGACTGAAGAATTATTCGGGTTAGAACCTACTGAACATTTTGGGGGTAGATCTATATTTTATCTGCAGTTTTTTAACCTGCAGTTTTAGGTAACAGGAAACAAAATGTTTTGTTACAATCTCTTCATCAATGAACAAGATATCTATAATATTAGGTGCAATATTTGTTTGTCTGTTCCCTATGTCTGAACCATCTGGCCTTAAATTTGGCATGTGATGATCACTCAGGTCACATCATAGAGGTGAATTACACTACTGAGCCCATCAAGTTACCACATATATTCACGTAACCCCCCCCCCCCCCCCCCCCCCCCCCCATGGATGAGAGAATTATGCAAAATTATTCATATAGGTTTCCAACACCCCAAGATTTCATATAACACAGTGCTGCTACCACCAATACTTATATAGGCAATGGGGACCTGTCATTGAAATGTTAACATATTCCCTCAACACCAATTAGTCTTACTAAAAAGGTAAACATTTTTTCCTTTCAGAAGCATAATTTCTACTAGATTACAAGGAAGTGACCTACTAAGTTTTTAATTGCAATACACAATAGTGCAGTTCCATACAAAAAGTACCTCAGATACAAAAAGTTAAACAAATACATAGTTACAATGTAATAAAACAGTTTAGAGAAATACAAATAAACAGAATAGTTTTCTGGTAGGAATCTGCCAGATAGATGATATTGCCTGCAATAACCTGTGCATACCAACCAGGGCATATTAAATACAACTATAATAGGTTTAAGTCTTTAGTATGTTATGTCTGTGAATGGCCCCCTTCCCAGTGTCCCACCACCCCCACCCGTGTACCCGGAAGTGTGGTGCGCTATACATACCTGTCACATGCTGACTCGTCTCCGATCTTCACTCAGTGATGTCATCTTTGGACGGCCGGGCCGAATCCCTCCGACCGTCCTGAGTGCCGGCCGCCCTCTGCCGCGTCATCGGCTGCTCAGCCGCGATTGGCTGAGCATAACTGTGCTCAGCCAATCGCGGCTGAGCAGCCGATGACGCGGCTGCGTCATCAGCTGCTCAGCCGCGATTGGCTGAGCCAAACTGTGCTCAGCCAATCGCGGTTGAGCATCTGATGACGCTGAAGAGGGCGGCTGGCACTCTGGACAGTCAGAGGGATTCGGCCCGGCCAACCGAAGATGACATCACTGACTGAAGATCGGAGGCGAGTCGGCACGTGACAGGTATGGACAGGTATGTATAGCGCAACACACTTCCGGGTACACGGGTGGGGGTGGTGGGACACGGGGAAGGGGGCCATTCACAGACATAACATACATTACAAAGTTGTATAACTTTGTAATGTGTGTTATTCTGTGAATAATTCTTTACCGCCGCACTACCCCTTTAAGGCACCAAACAATCTACAGGCTCCAAAATGTTAATTCAGTATTGATTAAATTGTATCACCATGAGATAAATAACAAAATGCAAATGTGGACAAAGTCAGAAATCAGACAAAAGCACAAAAAGAAGAGGCTTCATGCTTCGTTTAATTTCCTGGGAATGTTCTGAGTGTTATGCCCCTAATTGATCACTAGAATAAGCCAAGAAGTGTGCGCTTAGTGTGTCACATGGCCAAGAGGGCCTCATAATGCAAGTCTACGGAACCGTCTTACTTCTATAGATTGATTAAAAAAGCATGTCCATGCCCTTGTAGTGTCCCAATACAAGGGTCACAAAGCTTTTTACCACCCGTCAGAAAGCATTTTAACTCTTGGTGCCACCAGGATGACAGTGACAATGAGGCTGGGCATTTGGGGTCACAAGGGGGAGGGGGTTTGGATTGCAGCATCAGACCAAGGTGAGGTGGGGAGAGGATGTTCAACAGCAGAGAAGCCCCACCTTTTTAATGAAACATTTGTAGGAGAAGTCTAAAAAAATTGTGGGACTATACTATAAATTTAATCAGTGGATGACTACATGTCAAATTGGTTAGGTAGAAAGATGTATGAAATCCTTTCATTGCAGTCAGCAGCTACAAGAAGTAGTATGCTGACAAGTGAGACCTACAGTACTTACAACCTACAATGTTTGTAGGAAAGCAGGGGCAAATTATTAATATATCTTTCGGCTAAAAGTTAACCAATACATTCAACGACTCTTAAAAAGTTGCCCTTACCCCAGCGTCACAGCTTTTTATATATACCTTCAAAGCATTCAGCACACTGTCGTTGGAGAAAGGAATTAATGATTGAGTAGAACGCATGTAGGTCAGTGACTTGCCCAGAGCCACCTGTTGGCCACCACTGCGTTATAGTTCCTATTAGTTAGTGTAAACTTCACTTCACTTGAACTTCACTTAGAATCCATTACCAGTAGAACATGTCTCCTGCAAACAGCGGTTACTTTGTACTGCTGCAATAAAATCTAAAAATGACTATTTTGATAAATAAGTAGTAAGGAAAATCATCTGTCGGCTAAAGTGCCTAAATCTTTATGTAAAGCACAGAAAGGTTTTAAGGCTTGCACTGTGGGTGACACCGTAATCATTATGTACTCCGCTTATAATGAGCTCCTGGATGACACAAAAGAGGTGCTTGTCTCTGTGACCTTTACATTTTCTACTTAATTTAGTCACCAATATCGCAATTCACATAAACGTCCTGCAACCTGCTGAGTATCTAATTGTACATAGAATAAGGATTTGTCTGAAGAAAATATCATTGCAGTAAACTTTTATTCAAAAATATATTCATAATTAACAGTAGCTGAATAACTTGTATAAGACAAGCAAAGCCAGTTATATCTCCTTGCATTTAGTCATTATACTGTACCGTGGGTGTAGGGGAATGGAGGTATACTTATACAGTTTATTGTTTCTGAATGTTTAGGTGTTTTCATGTGTTTTCCTGTTAGGTGAGTAACCAAGTAGTATTCTTCTGTGAAAATGCTATCCCTACATTAGGAGCATGAGACCCAATATGACTTAAAGATCTTTAAAGAACACAGATTATTTCTTGATACTGATTAATTCATTATTACTCCAGAAGTACACAGAAGAAAGAAATGGATTCCTCCAGCTCATAAAATTCTATCAGCTTCATTTCAAATCTTTAAAATACCGACACATTTTGAACCTGTCCGGTTCTTAGTCATGGTAACTTAAGCAAAATATATCTGGTATGATTACCATTATTGGAATATCCATAGAACCTAATTCAACTCTCTGGCTACATCCCTTGTGAGGAGCATGTGGATAGCACCACTGACAAGCTTCTCATGCTCCTCACAAGGGATGTAGCCGGAGTGTTGAATTGGACTCTATGATACAGAATAAGGAAAAGGATGATCGGAGGGCACTCACCATAAAAACTTGACTTTATTGCAAATATCTTAAAATCAGTCCATTATCCCCGGCAATGCAGACGCCAGCACCATGCAGTATGGCGTACAGCTGTTTCGCGTGCGTAAGCACGCTTCTCCATATGTCTGGAAAAGCGTGCTTACGCACGCGAAACAGCTGTCACATACGCTATACCGCATGGTGCTGGTGTCTGCATCGCCGGGGATAATGGACTGATTTTAAGATATTTGCAATAAAGTCAAGTTTTTATAATGGACTGATTTTTTTTTTAATTTTATGAACTGAAGAAATCCATTTCTTCCTTCTTTGTGTTCACCCCGGAGTCCAGGGGCTTGACATTCATGCTCTGCGTGCAAATACAGCTTAGAAGCATATCTACGCTGGCTGAGTGCTGACCATACTCACCCTTCTTATACTCCAAAAGAAGGCCAGTCCTAACTTAATATCCAGACCATGGTGTCAGTGCCATGGAATTGCATGTGGCTCCAGAGGAAGACAGCAGGCACACAATAGCCAACACAAGTACTGCAAAAAAGTGTAAATGACAACAGAAAGGGTGGAATGTACCCAAAAATAGCCTAATGACAGGGGCTGACCACCTGAGTATTAAAGGACATGCATCTCCTACATTATGGAGGCAACATCATGTCTGAGCTGTTTTCAACAGCATTTAGTGATATGCTTTACAGCAAGTCCAATAAACATAGACAGAAATGAACAGGACCTGTTCCATGACATAATTGGGAAAAATTACAGAGCACACTTTGTTAGCTTTGAAAAGGTCATCCCATGGGAAAAGGGAGGCTGAACTATGATCTGCTTTACATACTGCTTTATATACTGCTTTCTCTATTTAATGGTGTCAACTTTCACTGTAAGGCTATGTTCAGACTCTGTATGACACCAGACGGTGTCAGAAAAGATCATCCCGGCCGGTACTGCCATAGCGGCTGGATAGTCTTTTCCGCCGCTGAATTCTGCAGCAGGCGCATCTGTGCTGCACGCTCCATTGTGAGCACTGAGTGTTTTCTGGAGGCGCTATTCACTGAATAGCGCCTGCAGAAAACTGACATGTCAATTTCTCGCGGCGCCGCCAGGGATAAAAGGGTTTGAAGGCAGCACTATGTAAGCTCCGTAGTAATCACGGCCATTTTTGCAAATCGGCAACAACAGACGTAATTATTATGTAGCTTACGTAGTGTGAACATAGCCTAATGCTGTACAAATCACTTTCCAGTAACCTCCTCCTTATCATCACAGACAGAACATGAACATGTAAACTGGAAGATTTCAGAATTTTTCCCCACAAGATAGAAAAAATAGAAGATTGCAGGGGTCAAATCTCTGTACCTCCTGACAATCTTTATATTGGGCAGTGTCGGCTCTGTTATGAATAGAGCCGCGGGTTTGGCACATGACCCGCAACGAAAAGAATACCCCCTTAATTAATCCAGTGCATGTAAAGCTGTCCATGCATCAGCCTTTAGAAATCTGCAATTTTCCTGTTTGCAGATAATAAATTGTAGTATTTAGGACCCATTCATTGTATGCTACGCCCCACTGAAAAAAATAGGACTTGTTCAAAAATGTATTGCTTTGTTGATAACCCCCTTCCTCCTGCCCAAGTATATTATCATTTTGTTTTATTATATGATGAAGCTACAGTACTGTGTTTGTTGTAATCTGAAATGCCTTGAATCCCAGGTTACTTTACCACATTCTTCTTACACCTCCATTCATACTGTGTCTTCTAGTACAATTTATGTTGCTTATAAGCAGCTATTTTATCTCCTGTAGGATTATTCATCTAATCCTCCAGGAAATGGTTGGTGTTACAGTTTATAATCATAACTGATGCTGTCAAGATTAGATTCAGATAGCCTGGAGCTAAAGCCAAGCAGCATTTATGACAATCCTACCTACCTATCACACAGCATATTTGTCTTCTTTTAACCTACATGACCTAGCCTATAATAGACATATTGAATGTGCCCCCTGAAATCCCAATACTATGTTAGATTTTGGTCTTTAAATCTAATCTCTGACTTCTGATTTAATCTGATTGCCATGATTGCCAAATTACGCCGCCACAAATATTATTGAGGACAGATAAATAACCAGAGGCAAGGAAGATAACAGCATGAACCTGTGATGCCGATAGGGTTTCCTCTAGAGCAAAGAGGCTGCATAGAGGGAAAAAACATTACTAAATGAGACATTTGAGTTCAGCATTTCTCTAGCAGCCTGTGCTCATAAACAAGAACACTTCATAGGTGACAGCTCTCACGAACAGTACACTGTAGGGAATAAGAACAAAACGAAATGGTAGCATCCCTTGTCAAGAAGACCCTTTAGTCTGTGACATTTCCTTGCTTGCATTGAAGGGCATTTTCCGAGACAAAAGGTATTTTCCCTTATGTTACCTTCTGTGCTCAGGAACAACCATCTGTTATACCGTCATGCCTGATAGCAAGGGAAATCCTTCATATCAGGAAATTAGAAACCTCCAGGCGGCAGGGACGCCCACACAGATGAACAGCAAATTTCTGCCTTTCTTTTTTTTGTAATTGTTTGCAGTGGCTCAGCTACTAAGCTGAAAGCAATGTTAATGATTACAACCTGTCACAAAGCGTCTGCCACGTTTTAAGTGAATTACTAAAGTTGAAACAAATTTTTGCCTTAGGGCGCTAGAACAGAACAGAACTGTGCACACATTGGCACAAAGAACCCATATGGTTACATCTTATCAACCTGTTGGCACTCCATGTGCTATGTGATGTCTGTATACGATACTGTATTTTCCATAGAAGCAGTTTAGATGCCGTTTGGACCTATAGCAATAAGACTGTGAACCTTTAAAAGGGTTATCCAGCGCTACAAAAACATGGCCCCTTGTTCCAGAGACAGCCTCACTCTTGTCTCCAGCTTGGGCGGGGTTTTGCTGCTAAGTTCCATTGAAGTGAATGGAGCTTAATTGCAAACTGCACCTGAACTGGAGACAAGAGTGGTGTTGTCTCTGAAAGAAAGTGGCCATGTTTTTGTAGCACTGGATAACCCCTTTAAGATATGTGAGCGTAGTCCTGAGATGTTATTTTCTTTCTGGCCTGTCACACTTTTGCAGTGTTACGGGCCACATTATCCTGGTGAAAGAGGCCACAGCTATTGCCATGAATTGGTGTTATCCAACAATTTTGTGATGTCTCCCAGGTCATCATTCTAGTTCAGGTTCATGATGGCTAATTTTAAAACGCAAATTTTAAAAGTTCCATTGAATTTAATTGAAAAGACAATTAAAGGACAGTGAGAAATAATTTGTGCGCACGTAAAATAACAGTGGCTGTTCACTAAATAAGGGCCTTGAATAAATGACATCAACGTTAATTTGACGCCCGCTGCATTGTGCATTGTGTAAACAGCCGTCGTTTTCATAGACTTCTATGGAAATCACAGGCGTTATTTTAATTAAAAAAAGACAGTGTGTGAACATGGCCTTAAGGTGCACTATAAGCTGCTCACTGGGCTGGGAGACAATGGTGTAATAACACGAATGTTACCCTATCTAGGGTTGAGGAAGTTAGAAAACAAGCTTTTTTTTCCAGACTGGAGTGTCAAGGAGGTATGATTAATCTGTTTAACGGCATTGGCACTCAGCCCGCCTTCTTGACACTTCAACTGGAATAAAAGCACCCAGTGACAAATTCATAAAATATCACAAACTGCTTCAAAAATGCTGCATAAAATAAATGATAAATATTTAGAGGGGGGGGGAGGGACGGCATAATAATGGCACAAAAAGGAATGAAAAATTTGCCTATATATACAGTATATATATATCAGTTTGCACACAGCTTTTAAGTTTTTTGAAAACCATCAACATGTCATGATTTGATGCACAGACTATGATTATATCATCCAGTACACCTAAGGGCTGTGGCCTTTAAGGCCACTTTGCTCCTTGCCCTTATGATGCAGTGCTAAACCAACAGGAGGGATGACCGTCCTCTAGGGCAATGTTGTCTACGCCAAGGATCCTTCTTCAGTTCTTCAGGACAGTCTTCAAGAGGTGAGAGACTGCTCCGCAGTAGGACAAATGGCCTAAGTTGACGTATCCTTGTGATACACACTCGACTACCTTAGGAAGGCTCGAGGAGTTAGCTACGCCTAGTTCTATAGGCCTGGGGCTCGCACTACCAATCCTCATAATCCCTCATCTGGTGTAAACTGCCTACAGCAACCAATCAAAGCTCAGCTTTCAATTCACCAGAGGCAAAAACTGAGCTTTGATTGGTTGCTGTAGGCAGTTTACACCAGAGTATATTTTACACCCTTTGATAAATCTCCCCCTACACAATCTTGGCAGAACACTTTCTACATTAGACGAGGTCCCTAAGACTGCACCTAGTTCTAGTCAAGCTACACCTCCTTTAGCGCCTTCTGCACTTCTTCTATCAACCCACTTCTTCAGTCGGCAAATGTAAGAAAGGTCACCGGCACTACTCCAAGCCAGGTCTGGACCTTGGATCAATGATCTAGGACTTATAGCCAAATCCTCGCGTCGGGGTGCATTTAAAAAATATAGGTATAGCAATAGCAAGCATAGTAGAAAAAAGTAGAAAGCACTCCCCGCTCTGATGCAAGATATCTTTATTTCGTGGTGGGTTAAAACATGGACAAATTAGTCCTGCAGGACGGCAGATGCTATCTCCTACACAAACAACTTTCTCATGACGGCCATTTCGCGCGCATGCGCACTTCGTCAGATCGACGACGATCAGATCGATCTGACGAAGCGCGCACGCGCGCGAAATGGCCGTCATGAGAAAGTTGTTTGTGTAGGAGATAGCATCTGCCGTCCTGCAGGACTAATTTGTCCATGTTTTAACCCACCACGAAATAAAGATATCTTGCATCAGAGCGGTGAGTGCTTTCTACTTTTTTCTACTATGCTTGCCACTTCTTAAGTCACTACCTCAAGTGCTTCCGTCACCTTCACCTACACCTAGTAAGCTGCTTTTATACTTGTATTGCACTGAAGATTACAGTAAAGTCTCTGTTTGTTTAAGTTCTTGACTCTGTCCTTATTTACTTGTCGCACCTGCAACTTTATGTTGTGCTACCCCTTTAAGTGCCAGTACCCATGTATCCGGGGGTGGGTAACACCAGTCCTGGCCACCATGACAAGCGAACCAGCCAAGAAACACCAAACGCCCACCACTGCATAACACCTCAGCACCTTGGGCCACGGCAATTGGGCTGTCACTCAGTTTGTCCCGGAAGTGGCAGCAACTACAGTCAGCATGGGACACCAGAGACACTGCAGCAAGACAGGGGGGGAGCTCGGTGAAGTAAGCATAACATTTTATTATGTTCACCAGCAGGACAGCATTATATAAATTTTTTTCTAATGCCACATAACCCCTTTTTAAACTTACAGACATCCCTTTTAATTTACATCTGCCGTTGTAACTTGAAGCAAGCAGCATGGCAGACATGCATGCATGCATTCAAGTGGTACTACACTTGTGTGGGTATAGTCATACTATATAGGTATGAACATCAAAATAAGAGGTACATGTTAAAAAAAAAACACACACACACACACACACAAATTAGAAAGGAAAAACACTAACAAATGTGTGAAAGAAAACTTAAACAGGTACAAGAATCTAAGACATCAATTCAGTACACAGGGATCCGCCCGTTCTTATTCTGGTTCACTTAAGTACATAGCATATCAATATTGACAGTGTTGTACAATGAGTATGATGTGTGCAGGAGCCACAGCATATTGGGATTCATACAGACATTATGAATACTCAGGAGGAACAAAAGACATCTCTATTACTTACACATAAAAGACTTAGACCAGTTTCCCTTGCAAATATGCTCCATTTACCAAAACCGCTGTACAACTGTAACAGCAATTTATTATGCTCTAATAAATTTCAGCAGTGATACATTTGTTTGAGAAAGCTCCCAGAAAGGATATGTGCATGAATATAAATGACTGCTCTGTGTCATTTCAGATTTACAAAGTTTGCTTAAATCTATAGTCTATGCGGGTCTTTCGGTGCCTGAAAAACTTTTTTTACAGTTGATTTTATTTATGTTATGTTTATGTAACAAGAGCTTTAGCAGGATAAGTAATGTAAATTGGAATGTTTCAAATATATGAATAAGTTAAATGGGTGTTACCACTCCTCTTTTCAGTGGGCTGTGCTCCTGCCAGAGGTGATTCTACTATGAGGCCACTTGAGTCATGGCCTCAGGCAGTCCCTCTGCTGTTAGAAGGGAAGGTTACAGGTTTAGCGGCAGCACGGGGCAATTTGGAGTCCAGCCAGCCACTGGGTGCTACGCCTGGCTCTTGTACCTTGCACTTGTAAGGAGTGCTCATAGTAAAATAATGCCTACAGCCCCTGGGCCGGTCCTCCTGCCCCATTACACCCAAGGGCTGCAGCCTTTAGGGCCGTTTTTCCTCCTTTAAAATCCCTGCTATCTGTAGTAGACATGCCATGCGCGCAGGCACATCTGCTACAACATACCCCTGATGGCTGACATCACTTCTTGGATGCACCAAAGAAGAGCCAAGAGGGGAGAAAGTTCTAATGGCACCACTGCACTGCAGTGGGAAACTTCTAGTGCAGGCAGTATTAGGCTCTCTGCATTGGAAGCTCTCTGATTAGCTGCAGTGGACCAGAGCTACTGGAGAAAAGAGAAGATAGAAGCTGCTGGGAGCAATGTGAGGCTTTTTTTTTTTCACATGGGGGCATATACTATATGGGGGATGCTACACAGGGGGGTTATGCAATATGGGGACTGCTGCACAACGGAGACCTCTACTATATGGGGGCTGCTGCACAGGGGGACATATAATATATAGAGACTGCACAGGGGGGTCATATACTATATGGAAAATGCTGCACAGGGAGGGTATACTATATAGGGATGATGGGACGGCAGCACTGCAGCCTATACTATGTGGGAATGCTGCGCAGGGGGCCATATTCTCTATGGGAGCTGCCCCACAGGGGGGTCATATTCTATATAGGGCTAAGCATTAGCTTATATTTTCTTTCCATGTTTGTAATGACTATATAGCTACAGTAGCTGGTGTATCATAATGCTTGAAAATGAAGGATGCCCTCTCCCAGAATGTTGCTTCAACACTTGCTTTCTCTCTATTACACGATTATCGTTCCGTGTAATAGTACCCTAACCCTTTATGTACTGCTGTGTGTAAGTCACCCAAAGTTCATTCACATGCTGTAACACAAAAAAAAGGTTAAAAAATAGAAGACAAGGAGATCTCTGATTCACTGCTCAGATAATCCCTTACCTCTGTTCTCCAGAGCTTCTGCAGAGGTCAGGGGTTATCAGTGCACGAGCAGTGAAGCAGAGATCTCCTTGTGTTTTGTTTTTAACCCTTTTTGTGCATGTAAGTGAAGTTTGGGTCAGTTACACACTGCAGTACATAAGGGGCTAAGTAGAAGGTAGTCCTTTAACCATAAGGACACCTAATGGGCCCTTAGTTAGTTAAATACAGTGGACTGACAGAGCAAGCAGCCATTGGCTCTCTGCTCTGCCAGTCACTCTTGTCTGCCAGTCACTTTTATTTTTTGACCTCATCATTGAGCCTATTTATATACAGTGCTTTGTGTTGTGCATAGGGGAGGAGGGGCAGTACAGTTTTTTTTGCTATGGGGCCCCATGAGTCCTAGCTACACCCCTGTTGCTATGCCATAGAATAGCATTAATCAGTTTTATCTGTGATCATTGTATAGAGTCTGCTTGTGGCAGACTATATGCATTGATTTCCGAGCTGAAGAAGGTAAGAGACCTTCGGAAGGAACGTAAGAGACCCTCTGCAGTTAGTTAGTAAGATCAAAACCGGCGCAGTCACACTGCGGGGGTCCCGATTTGATATTGACAGGAGCACAGCTCCTGTCACTGTTTTGAATGCCACAATCGCGTCACTTCAGGGGTTAATAGCAGGCTGCCACTTGATAACTGCGCCCCCTCATTAACAGTGAGGAAATGACTCCTAGTCAAACTTGTAGCCTGCATAGTCAAACTTGTAGGGCCCTTTTTATTATTGCAAATAAATTCAATTAGCAAACTTGCCTTCTTCTGATATGTCCCTCTTTTCCTCCATTGTTGACAGCTCGTACTTTTGGTTGCTACTGACCACCACTCTGCTCTAAAAGTATTGGTCTGGTTGGTGTATATATTACTATAATGTAGATTGTTTAGCGTTATGGTGTGCATATACTGTAATATACACTACCGTTCAAAAGTTTGGGGTCACATTGAAATGTCCTTATTTTTGAAGGAAAAGCACTGTACTTTTCAATGAAGATAACTTTAAACTAGTCCTAACTTTAAACAAATACACGCTATACATTGCTAATGTGGTAGATGACTTTTCTAGCTGCAAATGTCTGGTTTTTGGTGCAATATCTACATAGGTGTATAGAGGCCCATTTCCAGCAACTATCACTCCAGTGTTCTAATGGTACAATGTGTTTGCTCATTGGCTCAGAAGGCTAATTGATGATTAGAAAATCCTTGTGCAATCATGTTCACACATCTGAAAACAGTCTAGCTCGTTACAGAAGCTACAAAACTGACCTTCCTTTGAGCAGATTGTGTTTCTGGAGCATCACATTTGTGGGGTCAATTAAACGCTCAAAATGGCCAGAAAAAGAGAACTTTCATCTGAAACTCGACAGTCTATTCTTGTTCTTAGAAATGAAGGCTATTCCATGCGAGAAATTGCTAAGAAATTGAAGATTTCCTACAACTGTGTGTACTACTCCCTTCAGAGGACAGCACAAACAGGCTCTAACCAGAGTAGAAAAAGAAGTGGGAGGCCGTGTTGCACAACTAAGCAAGAAGATAAGCACATTAGAGTCTCTAGTTTGAGAAACAGACGCCTCACAGGTCCCCAACTGGCATCTTCATTAAATAGTACCACCAGTAAACACCAGTGTCAACATCTACAGTGAAGAGGTGGCTGCGGGAGTTTGGGCTTCAGGGCAGAGTGGCAAAGAAAAAGCCATATCTGAGACTGGCCAATAAAAGAAAAAGATTAAGATGGGCAAAAGAACACAGACATTGGACAGAGAAAGACTGGAAAAAAAGGGTTGTGGACGGATGAATCCAAGTTTGAGGTGTTTGGATCACAAAGAAGAACGTTTGTGAGACGCAGAACAAATGAAAAGATGCTGGAAGAATGCCTGACGCCATCTGTTAAGCATGGTGGAGGTAATGTGATGGTCTGGGGTTGCTTTGGTGCTGGTTAGGTGGGAGATTTGTACAGGGTAAAAGGGATTCTGAATAAGGAAGGCTATCACTCAATTTTGCAACGCCATGCTATACCCAGTGGACAGCGCTTGATTGGAGACAATTTCATCCTACAACAGGACAATGACCCTAAACACACCTCCAAATTGTGCAAGAACTATTTACATCAGAAGCAGCAGCTGGTATTCTATCGGTAATGGAGTGGCCAGCGCAGTCACCAGATCTGAACCCCATTGAGCTGTTGTGGGAGCAGCTTGACCGTATGGTACGCCAGAAGTGCCCATCCAACCAATCCAACTAGTGGGAGCTGCTTCTAGAAGCTTGGGGTGCAATTTCTCCAGCTTACCTCAACAGATTAATAGCTAGAATGCCAAAGGTGTGCAATGCTGTAATTGCTGCAAAAGGTAGATTCTTTGACAAAAGCAAAGTTTGATGTAAAAACAATGTTATTTCAAATACAAATCATTATTTCTAACCTTGTCAATGTCTTGACTCTATTTTCTATTTATTTCACAACGTAAGGTGATGAATAAGTGTGACTTTTCATGGAAAACACAAAATTGTTTGGGTGACCCCAAACTTTTGAACGGTAGTGTATATACACACACTAACAGTGTCGGACTGGAGTGCCTTGGGCCCACCAGGAGAAATCATTCTTGGGGCCCACCCTTCAGTCACCGCACTTATTTATGGTAACATTAATAAGGGTCCAGTTACACGGCGTGATATGGGGCAGTGTAGGGCTGCAAACGATTGCTAATCAGCAGGGCAGGAATATATAGAGATGTGCGGCCGACAGCAATGATTATTACAGCCGCACAAAAGATTAAATCAGCCGACTATGGGGCATTTGTTTGCTTGTCAGCTGATCTCTAGCACTTTTACATGGGGCTTCCTGGGAGTGCTTGTTACCAATAATTGGCCCATATAATCGGGCTATAAGACAATTTTCTTTGCATGATAACACTGTATACATAGATACATAGGTCATACAACTACCAATAACACCAGTATATAAAGAGCAAATATCCCCACACATATTACAGCTATACTGTTACTGACCAAATACAGTATACCAAGACTGATATTACCAATAATACCAGTATATAGGAGGAAAATATTATCACCATACATATTACCGCCATACTGTTACTAACCAGATCCTGTGTACTAAGATTAATAATACCAGCACACAAGGGGGGAAATATTACCGCCACACCACAACCATCACTACCATATTGTTACTGACCAAATCCAGTATACTAAATCCAAAAAAACACAGTACCAGATAAGTAACAAATAATACCACCACGCTATACTGAGTAACAGCACCGCTGCTACTGAATAACACCACACCATACTGACTAACACCACCACTGCTACTGACTAATACCACCACATACAGACTAACACCACTGCTGCTAATAAATAACACCACCACATACTAACACCACCGCTGCTACTGACTAATACCACCACATACTGACTAAAACCACCACTGCTACTGAATAACACCACCACATACTGACTAACACCATCGCTGAAACTGACTACTACCACATGCCAACTAACACCACCGCTGATACTTAATAATATTCAGTCATATAGAGGTGGACGCAGCTCTACACAGGCTCTGTACACCATACACATTACAGTGCAGTTATATCAAGTGACTCACTGGGGACGTCTTCTCTGATCAGATTTCTTCCCTTTTCATTTTCTTTTCCATCTGTCCTGAGCCATTATGAGAACTTATTCAAGCCACAAATCCACTGAATCTGCCAGACAGACATATTAGGCTCCACACTACTTACCATCCTCATCTCTCTACACACTGCATATGTATAACAGCCCCTTCACACCCTCTTTCAGTGGGTAGCCTTGACTTTTTGTAGTATGTGTGTGTGTAGGTGTGAGTGTATACATATATATATATTTATTTATATATATATATATATATATATATATATATATATATCCCTTATAGTATATGCCTGCTCTGTGTAGACACCTTATAGATTGCACCCCTCTGCCTCCCTTATAGATGTCTCTCGGTGTTGCCCATCCCTCATATAGCCCCCAGTGCTGTCCATCCCCTATATAGCCCTCTTATGTTGTCCAGCCCTCATATAGCCCCCTTATGTTGTCCAGCCCCCCCTATAGCCCCCTTATGTTGTCCAGCCCCACCCATACAGCCCCCTTATGTTGTCCAGCTCCCTCCTCCCTATATAGCCCCCTTATGATGTCCAGATCCCCCTCCCCATATAGACCCTTTATGTTGTCCACCTCCCCCCTCCCCATATAGCCCCCTTATGTTGTCCAGATCCCCCTCCCCATAGAGCCCCCTTATGTTGTCCAGCTCCCCCTCCCCATATAGCCCCCCTATGTTGTCCAGCTCCCCCCACCTCCTCATATAGCTCCCTTATGTTGTCCAGCTCCCCCCACCTCCTCAGCTTCACAGCGGCCTGTCTCAGTTGACAGGCCGCTCAGCCAATCACTGGCCGAGGCGGTCCCAGTCTGTGATTAGCGCGCGGGACCTGGGTAGAAGCACAGAGGAAGAGGAGCCCTGCAGCCTGGATAGGTATGTATTCCTCTTTGCATATCGTTAGTGTTGGCTGCGCATCGCTATTACACGTAGCGAAGCGCAGTCGGCGCCCGACAATTATAGGTCAGAACCTATATCAACGAGCAGCCGATGACAACGATCATCGGCTGATCATTGTCTTTATTACACAGAGCGATAATCAGCCGGATAGGGCCGATTCGGCCGATTATCGTTCCGTGTAATAGTACCCTAAATCTCCACACACCAGTTCCCTATGTCAATGTGGCTGTGGGAAAGAATGCTTTTAAGATAATAAAATGGATTAGCGAAAGGAGTGTATTTGAGCATCTGATTTTAATTAGCAAAAAAAAAAAAACCTAGATGATACCATAAAAACTGAACTAATGATTGCCTGGATCAGTGCCTCTCAATTCCATTCATCATGGCCCACCAACAGGTCATGCTTTGAGGAGATCCCATACAAAGAACACCTGTGATCATACCTGAATCCTCAAAACATGACCTGTTGGTGGGCCATGAGGACTGGAATTGAGAAGCACTGGCCTAGGTAACTAAACAAACAGACTCCCAAATCATTATGCTGAATTTAAAGCGTAAATATAAAATATTTTGACCTTTCAGTTTTAGTTAGCTTAGGTCATGATAAGAATTTTTGCAATATACATTAATAACCTAAAATGAACAGTTTTTTAAATACATAAGGCTGATTATCCCCTTATAGCCCTCTCTGGCTCTGACTTATTTCTGCATTCCTGCTGGACACGCCCCCTCCCTGGAGATCCATCCTGAGTGTACAGACTGTGATAGGAGGATCAGATAACAGCCCTGACAGAAACATAAACAAATCCTCCTCCCCCCCCCCCCTCCCCTCACCTCCTAGCAGCATGCTCTCCCCCCTCCCCTCACAGAGGTGACTAAGCAGAGCTGAGGGTGTTGTGTGTGAGGAGCAGCGCAGGGGAAGAGCTGGATGGAGGGACAAGTGTATCCAGTGCCACCATGACTCCAATGTACTGCATGAGGCAGAGTGGGTGAGTCACTGAGGGGAGGACTACAAGTCCCAGCACAACACAGCTGTAGTCCTTCCATAGTACATATAACATTCACTATCAGATGTCTGCAGCAGGTGCCCCCACCTCCATTGCTGACATTATCCTACAGTGTAATGAGAGCAGATGACTGTATCTAATCCCACTGTGTGTGATGCCATCTGCTGGGGCTTTGTATCTAATCTTACATTGTGATACTGTATGCTGGGGCTCTATCTAATCCCACTTTGTGTGATACATCTGCTAAGGTGCTGGTCAGTGAATGGAAGGACGCAGCCAGGGAGATGAGGGATAGGCCACGCCCACTTTCTCTCAGCCAGGAGAAAAATTCATTTATTCTTCTCAGCCAAACAACTGGGAATATCTCAGCGAGCGCACAAGCTATCAACGCAGTTTAGGGCTCTTTTTAAAGGGTAACACATGGGTGTTTTATTTGAGGAATAAAATTTTTTGGCTACTGAAATTATAGTTAGGCTTTAAGAAAGGCAAACTAATAACATATATAGACAAAGAGGGGCGCTAATACAGTGTAGCATGGACTATATCAGTGGGAAAATTACTTGAAAGTGGAACCAAACTAACCTGGTGGTGTTGTGCAAACTTTAGGCCCAACACTAGTAGGCATTTTTGTTATATCATTCCGCTGCCTGGCCTCTGGTTCTCTGCTCCCGGCACCCTTCCTGATGCAAAAGCATGAAAATGCAGTTTGGAATTGACCATTTGACCATACATACAGCCACGGCGCAGGACTCCCAAAAAAACTCCAAGGACCTCACGAGTGTCTTTCTTGGCTGTTTATTCACACTAGGCTTAAAAATGAGCGACGCATTTCGGTATCGGACTGACACCTTTATCAAGCTCCTCATCACTGCAAAATGCCTCAGCTGAACTAGAAATTGTTTTACAAAGTGGTATTTTAGGAGTTGGGGTGGTCTAAGGGGGTAGGTCGCTCCATTAGATAGGTGCTCCCAATGGGTAATTTCCTGCAAAAAG